>NC_044988.1:20417663-21108347 GCF_008728515.1 Papio anubis | reverse complement strand
CTGAGGCAGGAGAATCGCTTGAACCCAGGAGGTGGAGGAGGTTGCAGTGAGCCAAGATCACACCATTGCACTCCAGCCTCTGTGACAGGGAGACTTAGTCTCAAAAAAAAAAAAAAAAAAAAGAAGTTGTTAAAGAAGATATGCAAAGGTTTCCCCTGATATCATGCTGATGCTTTGAAATTCATCAAAGGCAGGGGTCGATTTCAGTCCACTCCCCCTTCAGGTAAGCCTGCAATTCAGTGAAGTCTGAATTACAACATTTTTACTGTATCATGAGAATAACAGATAACATACATAAAAATATTTATAAATAAAAGCTAAGCTGCTTCGCTACTATTGTTAATAATCTGGTTACAGACATTTTAGTAAGCTGCTTGGGCTTGACACCAAGCTATTTCAGGCCTCGGTGCCAGTTGCTATGTGACAAATCACACAAGCAACCTTTTCACACAGACTTTGGTTAAAATCCCAGTCCCAACATTAGCTAGCTGTGTGATTTTGAGCGCTTAACCTTGAGCTCCAGTTCCCTTACCTAGAAATTAAAGATACATGATATCTACCACACGAGATTTGTGGAGATTTAGATGAGCTAATACTTGACACATAATCAGTACTCTATAAATAAGTATCAGTACCCCTTCCTTCTCCCCAGCCTTCTCCCAGCTGCCCTGATAAAGAGTCCTTGGAGGTCCAGAAGGAGGTGGTTAGTGACTTGGGTTGACGGGGGCACAACAGACCAAACCTGAAATTCAATTACTCACTCCTGCTGAAAACGCTGCATGGGCTGGGCGTGGTGGCTCATGCCTGTAATTCCAACACTTTGGGAGGCAGAGCTGGACGGATCACTTGAAGTCAGGAGTTTGAGACCAGCCTGGCCAACACGGCCAAACCCCCTCTCTAGAAAAAAAATACAAAAATTAACCAGGCATGGTGGTGTGCACCTGTAATCCCAGCTACTCGGGAGGCTGAGGCAAGAGAATCACTTGAACCCGGCAGACCAAGGTTGCAGGGAGCCGAGATCAACCACTGCACTCCAGCCTGGGCAACAAGAGCAAAACTCCATCTCAAACAAAACGAAACAAAAAACTCTGCATAGATATATATAAGCAGATTAAATTATGGTGGTGAAGAGTAATACATCAACGTATGTCATGCAAGAAATGATGTCTTCTTCCTCTAGGTTTGATCAGCATTGTTATAAAACCTGTCCTGAGAAGACCTACAGTGAGGAACTGGAATGCAAGGCATGCGACAGTAACTGTGGCAGCTGTGACCAGAATGGGTGTTACTGGTGTGAAGAGGGCTTCTTTCTCTTGGGTAAGTTAGAAAATGGTACCATCC
Organism: Papio anubis; assembly: GCF_008728515.1. Classification (NCBI taxonomy): domain Eukaryota; kingdom Metazoa; phylum Chordata; class Mammalia; order Primates; family Cercopithecidae; genus Papio; species Papio anubis. Next base: position 21,107,006 of record NC_044988.1, on the reverse strand, counting down.
GAGGTGAGAACCAGGCACTGGAGCTCCACCCAGTTGGGGCCGCAGGAGCACACATGTGATTAGTTTCAGAGTCTGTGTGTGCTGGCACCTCTGGCCCAAGGAGAAATTTTAATTTGGTTTAGAAATAAACATTAGCTGAACCACTTCCTTCTGCTTTTATTACTGAAGCATGGGTCCTGTTCCACTAATTAATCTCACATATCTCCAAGCTGATGGAAACAAGGCTGAATTGGATGGAGATAGAGAGTGGGTAGCTGAAGATAAATGTTTTGGTATTGAAGTCACCTGGCATATTAAGAGCTCTGACCCTTGTCTTGAGATTTAATCCATCTCATATATCTCTGTGCACTGTAAGAAATTAACAAGATCCCTTGCCTTAGGTTTTGGTCACTGACTGATGGAAATGGATAGTTAGGAAAGAAATACAGTGTGAATCTTGCAGCTGAAGAGATAATAGCCCAATGCACTTGAGTGTTTGGGGGAGAAAGAATGAGAAAGACAGCCCACAATGTTCTTCAGTGTTTCTCTACACAGAGATTTATTTTATTTGTAGTTTTTCAAGGCCTCAAGGATTCTGTAGTCAATGCTCTTAACCCTTTAATGGCCAATGTAAATTCCCAGTTGAAAGAGGACTTAGGTAAAGTGTTGGGTTTTTTTTTTTTTTAGATGGAGTCTTGCTCTTGTCACCCAGGTTGGAGTGCAGTGGTGCAATCTCAGCTCACTGCACCCTCTGTTGGCCAGGCTGGTCTCGAACACCCGACCTCAGGTGATCTGCCAACCTCAACCTCCCAAAGTGCTGGGATTACAAGCATGGGCCACCTTGCCCAGTCTGAATTTATTAAAACACATTTCTTGGTTGAAATAAGCTAAAGCCATCTTGGTTTCTTTAAAAACAAATGAAAAGCCTGGACAGAGTGGCCTGGCCAACATGGTGAAACCCCATCTCTACTACAAATATATAAATTAGCCGTGTGTGGTGACACACACCTGTAGTCCTTCCTATTCAGGAGGCTGAGGCAGGAGAATGGCTTGAATATGGGAGATGGAGGATGTAGTGAGCCAAGATCATGCCACTGCACTCTAGCCTGGGCAACAGAGAGATACTCCATCTCAAAAATAACAATAAAAACAAATGCAAAGAAAAAGGTCCCTAAAATTTCCTCCAGCCTCTTTAGAACTTGGCCTTGCAAAGATCACCAAAGCCTTCATGCTTTCTCTCTGTGTTCTCACATAGGTGGCAGTTGTGTGAGGAAATGTGGCCCTGGATTCTATGGTGACCAAGAAATGGGAGAATGTGAGCCCTGCCACCGAGAGTGTGAAACCTGCACAGGCCCTGGTCATGACGAGTGCAGCAGCTGCCAGGAAGGACTGCAGCCGCTGCATGGGGTGTGCGTGCGTGCCACCCAGACCCAGGAGGAGGGCAAATTCTGGAATGGTATGTGCCTCCCAAAAAGAGATCACAGGGGTCTAGCTGCCTACTCTGCTTCCTTCCTTCTATAACTCTGGTTTTTTGAACTATCCAGGAGAGAAAGGCTGTGCAGAAAAACAAGAGTTTGGAGTGAGAATCAAGTTGGGGTCGTTCCTGAGTCTCTCTGATGCTTGTAGCAGGAGTAGGTAGGAAGCTGAGGTTGGTGTTCAGCCAGCAGAGAGAGCCCAAAGGGCAAATTTATGATTGGTCCACCCGCTTGAGTTTCTACCTAGGTGAAGCAGGCCCAGAAGCAACTGAAGAGAGTCACGGAGGGAAATGGCCCCGGTATCATTTTTCTCTGAAATTTCAGAGTCACTTCCATCACAGGCAGGTCCTATGTCCTTATTACATGTCCTTTTTATAGTAAAGGAAAATTTTACCTGTAGGGTAGGCTTTTCCAATTAGACAAGGAAGGACTGCTCGAACATATTAGAATTTATGCTAAAAACAGATGGTCTCCATGGCTGCGTTATTAGAGCTCACCATCATTCAAGCTTGCCTTTAAAAGTTACTCTCCCCAGTTGCAGACAGGGAAAGCATGAAGCTTCTTGAGGAGGGAGGAGAGGAGACAGGTGTGGGAGCTTGGAATCCAACAGCAAAGCCCTGCAGGTGCGCATTCCTCCCTGCGTCTTTACAACACGCCTCCTCACACCTGAGCCTCAGTTACAGGCTTCCTTGCAAGGTAATTACAAATTTTCAGCGACCCCTCCGTGTCCGAGGTTGTTACAAAACAAAATCCTCTTCCTGCTGGAAAAATCTGACTCCTGTTCTATGCAGAGACAGTCACAAAAACAGGAGCTGCTCTTCATTTGATTTCGAGGCAACAATTGGTTTAAAGGGTCAATTTGGTGCAGAGGCAATGGCAGCCGGAGAGACGGCTGTACAGGAGGAGTGTGCTAAGGGCTCGAGGGAGTGACAGCTCTGTGGTTTATGCTGGGCTGGAGAGGAGGCCTGTCCATGGCTGCTGTCTACTACAGCAGTTTTACACATGTGACTTCAAGGAAGAGCAGCTCAGAGACCGTGAAAAACCCGGCAGCCAAAGGCCACAGAGAACGTGGGCCCTCTTTCAGAGACATAGCTGAGAAGATGATTCAATCCAGATTGGGATATCTTCTGTGAGTTATAGCTGAAGCAAAATGCTGAAAATGAGTTTGTCTGGCATTCAGGCATTTAAGAGGCAGCGCACGCCAAAAGGAAAATGGTCTGGTGCTGTGTTTCTCGCTGAACATCTGTATTTTATCTGGCGTCCAGATGATGACACGGTCCAGGGAGCCAAGAGTTAGAGCAGGCTTGATTCCCCAAATGATTCCACGTCCCTTCAACTGGACTACGCATTTTGCAGGCAGAAACCAGGCTTCAGTGGTTCCCTTTTGTCGAAGCACCACACCCACCCCTCCGCATTTTCTACTATTGCAATGTAATGTTTCTGAAGAGAGGGAGGAATTAGTGTATTTGGGGATTTTTCACTAACAGGGGATTGGGGACAGAGATGGGAGTGTTTCTCATGGCTGGACAAAAACAATCAAATCAATGACAGAGCTGTACTTTCTCATTCCTGTGACCTATGAAATAAGACATGCAGACCATTAACACAGAGAAATAGCCATTTATTCACTAAGCACGGTAAAGCCATAGCTCAGCTTCCCCCAGCATAGTGTAAGCAGTGAAATGGAGAGTAAATGGGAAATGCATTCCATAAAGTCCTGGGAGTATTTGAGCCAATGCCTACGACCTTCTCCTGACTTCTTTTTCTTAAAAAACAGGATCGAGAGTGTAATAGGAGAGTAGAGGGTTCCAGAGAACAAGCACTAATTAGCCACACCTTTAAGATGATGGAAAGCAGACTGCAGTCATCCTGGGTCAAATCAGAGGAAACCCAGGCAAAGTACAGAGTGTTTTTGAGAGGATATAGCTGTCTAGGTAGTACCAGAAAGTTTTTCTGTTCTGTTTTAGGTTTTGTTTTATTTTGTTTTTCAAACTCGGATTCAGATTCAGGTAGGAGAGGTAAGATGACGCACACTTCAATCCATTTCTTCACCCATGCTGCTCCCCAGTGGAAACAGTAAGATCCTGTTTGCATCTGAAGACTACAACCCAGGAGGATCTATCAGCATAGGCTGGGAAAACACCCTTAAAATAAAAGCCCAGCTAGAGTTCCCTGAACTCCTCTTTTAATAAGGTGGCTAATCAGGATGAGAATGACTACAGTGAGAGAGCCATCATTCTTTGCCAACTACCAGCAAAGTGGGCATACCTCCCACCTAGTTCAAGGATGCAGATTCCTCCACCTATCAGACAGTGCCTGACAAATCCTCCAGCCGAGACTAAGTCATCAAAGATGGTGCTCAACTCTCTGTTTTTTCAGCCACCAAAAAGTCACTGCACAAATGTAGAGATCATCCCCAGACCCTCTGTCTGGGGATGTATACTGTGACAATTATTTAGTGTCCCTAAATGGCAGGAATAAAACCAATATTCAAGGCCAGACATGGTGGCTCACGACTATAATCCCAGCACTTTGGGAGGCCGAGGCAGGCAGATCTCTTGAGATCAGGAATTCAAGACCAACCTGGCCAACACGGCAAAACCACATCTCTACTAAAAATGCAAAAAATATTAGCTGGGCATGGTGGTGCTGGGCATGGTGGTGGGTGCCTGTAATCCCAGCTACTCGGGAGGCTGAGGTGCGAGAATCACTTGAACCTGGGAGGTGGAGGTTGCAGTGAGCTGAGATTGTGCCACGGCACTCCAGCCTGGGCAACAGAGAGAGACTCTGTCAAAAAACAAAAAAAAAACAATATAATATTCAACAGGCTGCAAACGGCCTCAGCGGTGACTCAAGCATCACACAACCTTGGTGGAAAGGTTCAGGTATGGCAGACCACGGGCTTTGAAGGAAGATGATGGCTTCAGCTGGTTTCCTGAAGCCATTGTTGGGAATGGAAAGAGTTTCCTCTGTTACTGTTAAACCATTTGGATTTTCTTAAGTGGTTTCCCCTGGTAGTGCTGGAAAGTCCTAGGAGTAATTTCTGCACATTTCTCTTACCTCATATTTCCATCATTGATTAAATCCATGTTATAACAGGCTCTAATTACATATTCTGGTGATAGTCTAATCTACAGAACACAGACATGGTGAATTAGCTTTGTGTCTTTGACCACATCCTAACAATTTATCACTAGCCTGTCTCTTGATCTTAATTCTTATCCTTGGGGAAAGACTGGAATCCCAGAGTTAGTCACAAACACTGAAAGCCACACACATGTGGGGGGAAAAAAAAAAATCCACTTCAGTAGTGGGAAGATATGTTGCCTAATAGTCACTGAACTTTAGAAAACTTCAAAGATGCCACGGAAATCTGATTTTTAGAAGGACTTTGTAGATGTGTGCAGCTGCCTCACTTAGAAATGAGTGCACTATTTTTATTTATTTAACCTACCAGAACACAGAGTGCAAAAAAACACATGGCACTGGGTAAGTAATCAACTGTTTGGCCAGTAGGATGAAGGAAGCATCTGTATCAACTTGCACGGATGGTTACATACTCAGGAGTTCTCTAAGTGGATTGTGAAACCATTGACAGCTTGAAATTGGCTATGGTGGGAGTATTTACACCACAGAAATTGGAAACACTACAAATCAGGTTTTTGGTTTTTCATTTTCTAGAGACCTGTCTTACCAGCACACCATTACTTTGGCTTCTATCAAATTACTTTAGAATTCAAATTTATTACTGAAAAATTCAAAAGCCTATGTCTACACCCTCTAGCAGATGCAGACTTTAGAGCACAGCACACATTAATTCAAATCCTGGCTCTTTGATTTGCTAGCTGTGTAATCTTGAGTGAGTTACTCATCCTCTCTGAGCCTCAGTGTCCTTGTCTGTAAAGTGAAAACATGAAACTGCCTCACACAAAGTCATTTTAAGAATTAAATGAGAAAATGCATATAAAGCTCTCAGGACACATATGACACAATAAAGCCTAATCTACTCCCTAACTCTTTGACTCAGGCCGGTTTTAACACTTGAAACACTAGTTTGCTTTGAAAGCAGCATTCCCTGAGTCACGAAAGAAAGCAATTCTGGGGGCCATGCGCGGTGGCTCACGCCTATAATCCCAGCACTTTGGGAGGCCAAGGTGGGCAGATCACTTCAGGCCAGGAGTTCGAGACCAACCTGGCCAACATGGTGAAACCCCATCTCTACTAAAAATACAAAAAATTAACCAGGCATGGTGGTGCTTGCCTGTAGTCCCAGCTACTTGGGAGGCTGAGGCAGGAGAATCGCTTGAACCTGGGAGCCAGAGGTTGCAACAAGCTGAGATGGTGCCACCGCACTCTGGCCTGGGAAACAGAACAAGACTCCTCGTAAAAAAAATAATAATAATAATGTTTACAAGGAATGTTAATGACAAGAGAAAATGCCTACGAGATTTATAGTGTTAAATACAGTGTTCAAGGTCAGTCTTATGTATACGGAAGCTATAAATGATCACACATCTATACATAGATGTAATTATACTCACACACTCGATATGAAGATGAGACATCCATGTACCACAGTATAAACAACAGACATTTCTGGGTGGTGGGATTATAGGTGAAGTTTATCTTCTTTATCTTTTTGCATTAAAAAAACTAAACACTTTTTTTTTTTAATAAAAAAGAAGCTGTGCCCATTGCAAACCTATCTGTGGTGAAGAGCCTGCTGCAAGAGCGACGAAGGTGGAAAGTTCAAATCAAAAGAGGTAACAGGGAAATAGGGAGGCGACAATCACAGCGGCAGAGACTGTCTCTGGAGATGGTCTTCGTGGAAAAATCACCCCAAGAAGCTGGGAGGCCAGATGCAAATGGGGTGCAGAGATGCAGAGGTCATTAGAAAAAGATGGAGAGAGGAGGGGGCCATAAACACAACCTATGAGCAGTCACTCAGAGGGAAGACTGTGAGAAGCTCAGCAGTGGAGATTTCTGTAACAGATAAGGACATGCGTGACATGCTAAATGGTCATGCCTGGCAGAGGCTATCAAGAAGAGCATCTGTCCTCACAAAACTTTAATAGGCTGAGGAAGCACCTCTGCCTTCCCAGTCCCTGCGGCATTGTTTGAAATCACAAAGACTGGAAAAAACTAAGTGGTTACCAGTAGGAGACGAGAGAAATAAAGTCAATGTATTCATACAATAGAATACTATGGAGCCACCAAAAGGAAGAGGTTCTTTCTGTACTGATAAAGAATAATCTCCAAATATATTGCTTGTTTATAGGCAAGGTGATAAACCATGTGAATAGATAGTTTGTACGAAAAAGGGTGGAGAAGGGATTAGGAGGGAGACATCACAGTACATGCCTTTTCTCCATTTTGCACCATGTGCAGATTATGTATTAAATAAAAAATAAGTAGAATAAATGAACCCCTTGCTTTATATAGTTTAGCTACAGGCATTTCTGAAGAATGGATACTGCACTTTCTGGATCAAAGTGGTTCTTTCTTTTTTTTTTTTTTTTTTTGCGGTCCTGTCCAGTCTAGAATTTCCAGAGTGGGAAAAAGAGAAACTATGATCACGGTTAAAATTTACTTGTTGAGATTAAGTCCCTAATCTTTTATGATAAAGAACTCTTGCTGGGGAGGACTTGATCCCATGCCCAGGCCTAATTGCTAAGTTAACTGCTTGTACAGATCTCCCTCTGGTGGACATATGGAGACATTACAGAATTTTATTTTATTTTTATTTGTTATTATTTTTTAAGAGACAAGGTTTCCCTGTATTGTCCAGGCTGGTCTCAAACTCTTGGCTTCAAGCGATCCTCCCACCTTGGCCTCCAAAATTTCTGGGATTACAGACATAAGCCACCTTGCTTGGCTGACATTACAGAATTTTATACCAGGTGTATGCAGTAAAATACCAAATTGCCAGAATGTGAGATACATGTAATTATAAATATGTGCATATGTGTAGATATAGACATTAAAATGTATACAAATATGAGAAAATTAATGAAAACTCATGTCTTTATGAATATATTTTAGTATATACATGATAACATCAAAGGAAAATCAGCCTGAAGCCTGGATGTAGAAGATTTGCAAGGTGTTCACTCTCTGATTAATATTGTTGTCTTATTACTCTTTGCACAACTGCTCTCAGCCATTCAGTGAACATCTGACTGATAGTAGCAACAGGATTGTTGCTCGCCTTTCGGCTGCCATCTCTTTGGGGCTGAGTGATATTGCAGGTTTAAAAGGCCTTCGGGGACAGAATCGGTTACTTTGAGAGGCATGAGGAACACCTTTGTGACAATCCTGTGGCTCTGCACAAGGCTAAATTCCTTAACAGATGCTCCAGAGAGAGAGTACACCAGTCAATCATCAGCTTTAATTAGTATATTGGAAAACCAGGGGGCTGGCTGCAGTGGCTCACACCTGTAATCCCAGCACTTTGGGAGACCAAGGTGGGTGGATCACCTGAGGTCAGGAGTTCGAGACCAGCCTGGGCAATATGGTGAACCCACATCTCTACTAAAAATACAAAAATTAGCCAGGGTTGGTGGCAGGCGCCTGCAATCCCAGCTACTTGGGAGGCTGAGACCGGAGAATCGCTTGGACCTGGGAGGCAAAGTTTGCAGTGAGTCAAGATTGCGCCACTGCGCTCCAGCCTGGGCGATGGAGTGAGACTCTGTCTCAAAAAATAAAAGAAAACCAGGGTAAAATTTTCTCTCCAGATTAGGAAAAAACCAACTACCCTGCATAGCAGCCTAATCATTTACATCTCCATCTCCATCTCCACCTGTATCTGAATCTATCCCCGTATCTATATCTATCCATCCTATCCATCTATGTACGTATCTTTCTACCATCTATATTTGAATCTAGTTTCCTCTATAGCAAGGCTCATCAGCTTTGTATCCATGATATTGTAGAAGCTGAGCAGTGCCACTCAGGTATGAAACAGAGGGAAAGAAGAGGGGAGTAAAACAAGCCTCAGAAATGGAGTGGAATTGTGACGGGAGAGAGACAACAGGAAGCAGAAGGAACTACCATTTACTGTGCCACTGTTAAGCACTTAGCACACATTATCTCATTTAGTCTTCACAACAATCCTATAAGGGCAGAATTATTTTCTCTCATTTTAGAGACAAGGAAAGCAGGACTCTGAGAGTTTAATTACTGTATCCATGGTTACCCTTCCCTTCGGCGGCACAGCTGGGATCTGAAGGCAGGTGTGACTAGAGAGCCATCTATACCCGGTTCTGACTCTTAGGATGAGAAGAAAGAAGATGAAAGGCAGGAGAAGAAGGAAGGGAGAAAGGGAGGGAGGAGGAAATGAAGGGAAATGGTGAGATGTCAACATTGGTTGAGGGTCAGGGTCATTGAAATCCCACATTCTGAGCTAGAACGTCGTTTTCTAATTTTTCCCTATGTGAGCCATGCTGATTTCTGAGCAATCCCTGAGCTCTAGTCAAGGTCTCAGTGTGTATTGATTGAGTGAAGTCTTGAAGCTGTTCTGTCTTTGAAACTGTCCCATGGAGTTGCTGAGGTGACCTCCTGGGAAAGCCTGCCCATCAAATGCTGTTGGAGGGAAAGGGAGAAGGGAACACTTCCAATGTTTCCCTGGTGAATGGTGTATTAACCTGGGATGGCCTACTTATAGCCCGACCAACCAGAAAGCTCAAGAGTAGGGGGAAATTTTGATGTTTAACAATGATTTGGGACAAATTTAAGATGAGATAAATTTAGGTTGCATAGCACAGTAGCTACTCTGAAGAAAACAGTGACCCAAACTTTGACCAATAATAAAATCTGATTTTCGAAGAACAAAAACAGAAAAAAGAAAAGAAGTTCCTCCATGAGAGGTACAATGAATTCTCAATTATCATCTTGGAGTGAAGAAAAATGGTCATCCGGCTGGGCACGGTGGCTCACGCCTGTAATCCCAGCACTTTGGGAGGCTGAGGTGGGTGGATCACCTGAGGTCAGGAGTTCGAGCCTGGCCTGGTCAACATGGCGAAACCCTGTCTCTACTAAAAATACAAAAATTAGCCGGGCATGGTGGTGAGCACCTGTCCCAGCTACTCAGCTGGAGAATCGCTTGAGCCCAGAAGGCGGAGATGGCAGTGAGCCAAGATCATACCACTACACTCCAGCCTGGGCTACAGAGCAAGACCCTGTCTCAAAAAAAAAAAAAAAAAAGACAAGAAAAGAAAAGGTCATCCAACAATCTTGGCAATAGAAGTGATTACCTTTGACTCATAAACTCATTCACAAATGCATACACACAAACACAAACTCACACTCCCATTTTTAACACACAAAAGAAGTAATCATTTGTTAGTTCAGATATCCCCACAGTATTTGAGGCTATCTTATAAGATACCACATTCCTTTTGGTACCACACATTCGTGTGGTATCTTTCTTGATAATCAATTGCCAATGAAGTCTTGATATTCAATTGCAAATGAAGGAGTAAGAGAAAAAAATAAATAAATGAAGTCTTCACAATGGCAATGAGCCAGTGCCAACAATCAGCTCATGTACAATCAAAAGGATTCCATTTGGGGCAGGAAAAGGAACTAGGTTACCCATGAGATCTTTTTCAGCACTGGAATCCTATGTGCCTATTCAAAGGAGAAGCCTGAACTGTTGTTTCTTTCTCATACAGATACTTTGAGAAAATCCCAGCCTTGTCATTCTTCTTGTAAAACCTGCAATGGATCTGCAACTCTGTGCACTTCATGTCCCAAAGGTTAGTGTGTTGTGTGACAGGAGATGGCAGCAGTCAAGCCAAGTCATTGAAACTCATGTGTAGTGGCATCTTTGTGTAAGGAGGTCTGTAACGCCTTGGTCTACTCCCATCACATGTTGGGAGACACACAAGGACCCAAACATTGGCCAATGATAAAAGCTGGTTTTCAAAGGACAATACAAAGAAGTGGTCGGGTGCAGTGGTTCACACCTGTAATCCCAACATTTTGAGAGGCTGAGGCGGGAGGGTTGCTTGAGCCTAGGAGTTTGAGATCAGCCTGGGCAACATAGTAAGACCCCATCTCTATAACAAATTTTTAAAATAGCTGGGCATGGTGGCATGTCCTTGTAGTTCCAGCTACTTGGGAGGCTGAAATGAAAGCATTGCTTGGTCTCAGGAGGTCAAGGCTGCAGTGAACCATGATCATGCCACTGCACTCCAGCCTGGGTAACAGAGCAAGACCCTATCTCAAAAAAAAAAAAAAAAAAAAAAGTTTCTTGATCTAAAGGCATGATGAAGAGGGAGGGAGAAAGAAATAAGAGCAGCAACATAACAGCTTGATAACTTACCAATTGCTTCATCTATAGAAACAAAAATCACAAATAACATACCTTCCCTGAATTAGGGGAATATTTTACTTAAATGGTACACTGACATAAAGAATGTTTAAGTGGGCTGGGTATGATGGTTCATGCCTGTAATCCCACACTTTGAGAGGCTGAAGTTAGAGGATCACTTGAGGCCAGGAGTTGGAGACCAGCCTGGCCAACATGGCAAAACCCCGTCTCTAATAAAAATACAAAAATTAGCCACATGTGTTGGCACATGCCTGTAATCCCAGGCTACTCAGGAGGCTGAGACATGAGATCACTTGAACCTGGGAGGCAGAGGTTGCAGTGTGCACTTCAACCTGGATGACAGAGCAAGACGCTGCCTCAAAAAAAAAAAAAGAAGAAGAAGAATGTTTACATGATCATTATAAAGTCTGTGTTGGAATGTACAATGTTAATAGTGGAATATGATGCAAAAGCAGAAAAATTTACAAAGGCAAGCCACGATTATAATCATAAAAAATATAAAAGGTTACACTCAAAAAGCTAAAGCATTTTCTTGGAATTTTGGGTTTGAGAGTGATTTTGAAAACTGGTTTTCTTAATGAGTATCTGTTGTTCGATTAAAAAATAGATGGATCCTCTGTTAAAGGGAGAGTTGGGTGGAAGAGTTGTAACTCTGTGCCGAGCCTGTAATCCCAGCACTTTAGGAGGCTGAGGCAGGCAGATTACCTGAGGTCAGGAGTTCGAGTCCTGCCTGTCCAACATGGTGAAACCCCGTCTCTACTAAAAATACAAAAATTAGCCAGGTGTGGTGGTGCACGCCTGTAGTCCCAGCTGCTCGGGAGGCTGAAGTAGAAGAATCGCTTGAACCCAGGGGGCGGAGTTTGCAGTGAGCCAAGGTCGAACCAGTGCACTCAAGCCTGGGAGACAGAGCAAGACTCTTTCTCAAAAAAGAAACAGTTGCAACTATGTTAGTGTCCTAACAAGATGACCTTTGGGGAAGCAGAGTATTAATAGATTCTATCAAGCTGCGCATGTACAGCTGCCTCACACCAGGAAGACATAGACAGGGTGTTAACAAGACTGATCAGCTGGGCAAAGGGAAGCCCCGTCATGACCTCTACCTAATATCCGTGGGAAAGGAAAGAACCAGGGCAAAAGCCTCTTGCTGTCAATTGCCTTCTAGAAATGTAACTCATCCTGGAGGACTCAGCATCACTAGTAAATATTTTGGTAAGCCTGAAATAAGTGCCTGGATACTTTGGTCTTTGGAAAGCTTAAAAAAGCCATGTCTCTGCATAGAAACACACATCATGACTATTCCTATCTTCCCTGGATTTCTAGGTGCATATCTTTTGGCTCAGGCCTGTGTTTCCTCCTGTCCCCAAGGCACATGGCCTTCTGTAAGGAGCAGGAGCTGCGAGAACTGTTCGGAGGCCTGTGCCATCTGCTCTGGAGCCGATCTTTGCAAAAAGTGCCGGATGCAGCTGGGCCTCCCTCTCTTCCTCCATGAAGGCAGGTGCTACTCCAAGTGCCCGGAGTAAGTTTCCTTTTTAATTTTACTTCCTGCTTGTAGTCGCTTTCCTAAGGTACTTTGGGAGCAATTCCTTCTTGTTCACCAAAAAACTCTTCTCCGCTCTATGAGCACCCGCATAAATGTCCTCTGTTGTCTGACACGGCTATGGGCCGCAGCAGCCAAAACTTACATGAGGCCAGATGCCCACTTCTCCTTTGTGACTATTTTATGTGTATATTTTTACTTTTATGAAAAATATGTTCAGGGGCTAGGCATGGTGGCTTCACACTTGTAATCACAGCACTTTGGGAGGCCAAGGCAGAAGGATCGCTAGGAGTTTGAAACCAGCCTAGGCAACATAGCAAGACTCTGTCTACAAAAAGTTTAAAAAATTAAACTTTTTGGGGGGCCGGGCGCGCTGGCTCACGCATGTAATCCTAGCACTCTGGGAGGCCGAAGCGGGTGGATCATGAGGTCAGGAGATCGACCTGGCTAACACAGTGAAACCCCGTCTCTACTAAAAATACAAAAAATTAGCTGGGCATGGTGGCGGGTGCCTGTAGTCCCAGCTACTCAGGAGGCTGAGGCAGGAGAATGGCGTTAACCTGGGAGGCAGAACTTGCAGTGAGCCAAGATGGTGCCACTGCACTCCAGCCTGGGCAACAGAGCAAGACTCCGTCTCAAAAAAAAAAAAAAAAAACTTAGCCAGTGGGTGCCTGTAGTCCCAGCTACTTGGGAGGTTGAGGCGGGAGGATTCCTTGAGCCCAGGAGATTGCAGTGAGCTGTGATTGCGCAACTGCACTCCAGCCTGGATGACAAAGCAGGACCCTGTCTCTTTAAAAAAAAAAAAAAAGAAAAAGTTATTTTCCCACCTTAATGATCAACTGTTGTCATGGCTTTTCTTTTTTCCTCCATTACAAAAGTAAGGCTGTGATGTGAACCTCTTCTAAAGGTTTAAACAGGTGAGGCATGAATTATAAATAATAAATAATACTTCGTTAGTTAGTTATTGATTCCTCCTGGTTTCCTTGGTCCCCTGGTTTGTAATTGCTTTACTCTTCCTACCAATGGTCCCACCTCCAGAATTTACCTAGGAAGAAAGTGAGGAATAGCAAATGGAAGAGTACAGCAAGAAACTTTCAGCAATAAGCAACAGAAATGCCAAGTAAAATGACTGAGACATAACAGGGTTTATTATCTCACAGAACAAAAATGTTGCAAGTCCAGTATCGGTCACTTCAGCGGCCAAGAAGGTCATCACAAAGTCTGGTTTTTCTGTTTTGCTCTTGTACCTTCCTTAGCTCGTCCTCTCTGACCGGCGCCGCTGCTGAGCCCACATTGTGTGTCTCAGCTGCAGACACTGTCACCCCATGCAGCCACAATCAGGGCCAGGAAAGGGGATGTCTCCCCTTGTTTATCCTTTTCTTGAGAGAAAAGAAAATTTCCTCAGACTTCCCTGCTAATCTCAGTCCCAAGAATGCATCACTGATACCTCCCTAAATCAATCTCTGGCCAAAAGAATGGAAATATAGGCGTGGTTCAGGCTGGACAAGATTTACCCCTGAGCACGCAAACAACTCAGGACTCTGACAGCCAGGAAGAATGGAGAGAGGAAGGCAGGAAATAAATTTGGGGAAGTAACTGACAGTGTCTACTTTAAGGAGTTAGGATTTTCTTTTGCCCTCTTAGTAAAAGAATTTGATACAGTGACACCCGTTTCCTGGCTGGGCATGGTAGCTCACACCTATAATCCCAGAACTTTGGGAGGCCGAGACAGGCAGATCACCTGAGGTCAGGAGTTCAAGACCAGCCTGACCAACATGGAGAAACCCCGCCTCTACTAAAAATACAAAATTAGCCAGGTGTGGTGTCCTATGCCTGTAATCCCAGCTACTCGGGAGGCTGAAGCAGGAGACTCGTTCAAACCCGGGAGGTGGAGGTTGTGGTGAACTGAGATCACACCATTGTACTCCAGCCTGGGCAACGAGAGCAAAACTCTGACTCGAAAAAAAAACAAAAAAGGAAAAAAGCAAAAATGGCACCTATTTCCTAGTGACCTATTTGTTTTCATTACTGAGATAGACTCTATATATAGAGTATAAATATAAGTAATGAGTATAAATATAGAGTATAAATATAAGGTATTTATTCTCAAAAAGCATCCAATCTAGTATAGAAAGCCAAGCATATTCACCTCAACAACACAGATACATATTTAGCACCAACTAGGTGTAAAAATTGATACTGATACAATATCAATAGATTACATTGTATATATGTAGCTCAGTGGAGTCTATTCTTCTACCAACAATTGATACTGATATTGATATTGATATTGATATTGATATTGATATTGATCCTTGATATGGAAAGCTAAGTTAAGACCCACTGAAGGAAGTCTGGGTCTGCAAAATGCTTACAATCCAGTAAGGGAGGTTTACATCAGGCAACGTCACACTTCTCAGAGCCTTAATGTACAAAAGGCTAAGAGATTCCAAGGGAAAAGAAAACATTTTAAATCACTATTTTTTGAATGCTTGCAATGTCCAGGTATTGTGCTAAGGGCTTTAAATGTATGATCCCATTAATTCTCACAAGAATTCTCTTATTCACATACTATTATTTTCCCTCATTTGACAGATGAGGAAAAGAATAGCAGAATCTATTTTACATGTCAGATACATGGTGTGGTCAGAATTTGAACCCAAACCTCTCTGGCATTGAAGTCCATGTGCTTAACTATCACTCAGTGCTGCCTTCTTGTATAATTATTTAATCACAACTTTATTAAGACATAATTCACACACCATACAATTCACCCCAAAAGCGTATAATTCACTGGTTTTTAGTATATTCACAGTTATGCAACCATTACCACAATCAATTTCAGAACATTTTCATCAACCTAGAAAGAAACCCTATACCCTTTTAGCCATTATTCCTACTTTTTCCATTTCCCCCAGCCCTTAGCAACCACTAATCTACTTCCTGTCCCTATAGATTTGCTATTCTTGGACATTTCCTATAAATGGCATTGTATAAAATGTGGTCTTTGAGCCAAGCATGGTGGCCATGGTACACACCTCCAGTCCCAGCTATCAGGAGTCCAAAGCTGGAGAATTGCTTGAGCCCAGGAGTTCAAGGTCAGCCTGAGCAACATAGCAAGACCCTGTCTCTGAAAATGAAAACAAAACATATAAAACGAAAAAGACAAAACATGTTTTTCTGTGACAGACTTTTTGACTTAGCAGAATGTTTTCCAGCTTCATCCCCGGCTGGGTATTTGAGAAAAAGCTTGATGGTCACTAGCTCTGGAAGGATTTTGTCAAGCAGAGAGTGGAGAAAGGGTAGCAAAGGGTCAGAGTAACAGAACCCAGGTGAGAAGGCAGGTTTGGAAACTTCCAGTCCTCCTCCCCTATCAACCGAGCTCCCCCGCGGCAAACTCAGCCAAGTGTTACAACAAAGCGAAGGTGAAAGTCAGAGAGCTGCTTACCAGAGTCAGTCATTGCTTCCTCAGTGGTAGGATTGAACTGGTTGTCATTATTATTGCCTTATTTATTTAATCATTACCTTTTTCAACGCTCTCTTGGGTTCTTTGAGTGTTCCAGGAATTCACAATGCATTAAAACAAGGAAGAAAGAGTGTATTTTGCTTTACTCCAGTTAGTCGACCGCTCAACATTTTTTACCTCCAAGTCTGGGGTGAAGCATTTTCATGGAGCAGTGAGACACTATGCAGACATGCAGCAGTCAATATAGTCTGTATTGCTTGAGCAGTAGGAAAGCTACGAGCATGGCCTAGAAATACTGCAGACTATAGAATTGCAAGCATATGCCCTCCTGCTATGGGTAGGGTGATCTGATTATAGTGGAATCCCTCATCTTTGTGTTTACAGAAAAAGAAAAAGAAAACTAACAACAGAAGACACAGGGTCTGAGGAACATATAATATCCAGCTTATCTTGGAAGCTTTATTGCTGTTTCTGAGAAATCACCCTTTTGGGTGTGATCCATCCTAGAACAGCAATAAGATTTATAACAGGAACATAACCTGCAATGACACAGCATCCAGATATTCAGAGCTATTTATAAGTTAGCATTTAGTGGCCCCTGCTTTTTCAAATATAGTATATGTTCATGAAAAAAAAAAAAGTTGTTTGTTTTGTTTTGTTTGTTTGAGACTGAGTCTCACCCTGTCACCCAGGCTGAAGTGCAATGGTGCTACCTCTGCTCACTGCAGTCTCTGCCTCCCAGGGTCTAGCAATTCTCCTGCCTCAGCCTCCCGAGTCATTAGGATTACAGGTTCATGACACTACACTCAGCTTTTTTTTTTTTTTTTTTTCTATCTTTAGTAGAGATGAGGTTTCACCATGTTGGCCAGGCTGGTCTCAAACTCCTAACCTTGTGATCCACCCACCTTGGCCTCCCAAAGTACTGGGATTACAGGCATAAGCCACCGCACCCGGCCAAAAATAGGTTTTAACAGTAACATATATCTTTTGTTTTGTTTTGGTTTTTGAGATGGAGTTCCACTCTTGTGGCTCAGGCTGGAGTGCAATGGCGCCATCTCAGCTCACTGCAACCTCCGCCTCCCAGGTTCAAGCAATTATCCTGCCTCAGCCTCCCAAGTAGCTGGAATTACAGGCATCTGTCACCAAGCCCAGCTAATTTTTTGTATTTTTAGTAGAGATGGGGTTTCACCACATGGGCCAGGCTGGTCTTGAACTCCTGACCTCAGGTGATCCACCCAACCTGGCCTTTCAAAGTGCTGGGATTACAGGCATGAGCCACCATGCCAGTAACACATATTATTATGGTGGCTGTTTAAAAAGCAACAGAAAACTTAAGGTGGACTCACATTCACCAAACGTGAACAGATTTGAAGCTCTGTTGAAGAAATACAGCCTTCCTTTAAGTGCTGCCAGTCGCTGTCTTGGTGTCTGTGAAATGGAGGTGAAGGTCCCGGACCACACAGCTTTCACAAGACATGGATTTATCTGAGCTGAAAGACTGCAACACAAAGTAATTTGAATTTAACAATTTAGTATATGCAACCATTTCTTTCTAAAACAAATATTAGTCTTCTTAAATAAAATAATTGTGAAATAAAGCACTAAGAAAAACAGTTTTATGAATGCAGAGAGCGGAAAGGAGGACAAACTCGCAGGCAGATCTGTGTGGAGACTACTTTTAGCAAGTGGCTCCTTAAAAATCACCTCTCAAGTTGCCTTCTGGCTGTCTCCCAACAGCTTCTGATATTCACCTTTTTTTTTTTTAAGATGGAGTCTTGCTCTGTCACCCAGGCTGGAGTGCAGTGGTGCAATATCAGCTCACTGCAATTTCTGCCTCCTGGGTTCAAGCGATTCCCCTGCCTCAGCCTCCTGAGTAGCTGAGATTACAGGTGCCTGCCATCACGCTCGACTAATTTTTGTATTTTTGTAGAGACAGCATTTCGCCATGCGTTGGCCAAGCTGGTCTTGAACTCCTGACCTCAGGTGATCTGCCCATCTGGGCCTCCCAAAGTGCTGGGATTACAGGCATGAGCCACTTCAAGAGTTTTATTTTTTTTCTTTTTGCTTGAATCCATTTCTTTCATTTCAGCATCTCATCCAACATCCACTGACCCTCTTCTGAGAGGGATCTGAAAAAGATTTCTTCATGCTGCATCTTTTTAGGCTCTATATTAGCATTCATCATCTTCAGTGTCCAGAGGTCTTGACCAGGCCTAGCATTGAGATTCCCTGGAGGTAGGCCTGATATCACACAGCTCCCCTCCTTTAAACACAGAGTGGATCGTTGTGGCACACCAGCTCCCACCGTAAGCTTACGAGATGTGGCTGTCCCCACTCGGAGGCATCCCAGCACCAACCCTCAGGTGTGGCAAGAGAGGCACATCATGAATAACAAAGACACCCCTATCTCTTAGGAAATTCCAAAGGTTTTGAGGTTAGCTGAAGAGTAAGACTAGACTTCTCTTTGGGTGAGGTCAAATTCTTTACTATGCATACAGGAACAATGAATCCATCAAATTTTCATTCCATTAGAAGGTGTGATTGGTAAGGTGCACCTGTAATCCCAGCACTTCGGGAGGCCATGGTGGGCGCACTGCTTGAGGCCAGGAGTTTGAGACCCGCTTGGGCAACATAGTAAGACCCCCATCTCTACACATACACAAAAAAAGGGGATAAAAATTTAAAAATAGCCCAGTGTGGTGGCACAGACTTGTAGTCCTAGCTACTCAGGAGGCCGAGATGGGAGGATCACTTGAGCCCAGCAAGTCGAGGCTGCAGTGAGCCATGATCGCACCACTGCACTCCAGCCTGGGCAACAGAGCCAGACCTTGTCTCAAAAAAAAAAGAATGTGATCTATTTAAGACTGCACTAAATTTCCTTAATTTCAGATTTCTCAAATCCAGCCAAACTCTTGATGAGCATATAACACATTGCCATCCACTGTCTTCATTTTTAAGAGATAGGCTTTGTTTGGGGAAAGTAGCTGAGTCTCTTCTTCAAGCATTCTCTGTCATGGTCAAAAAAAGCTAAGGGTACTAATGTGTGAGGAAGCCTGATCTTAGCTTTTATCTGGATGCTATTTCTTTTTCTCTCTTCTACCTAAACTGCTTTCTTCTCCAGTTGTTCTTACCTGAAACTATATCAGAAATATAACTTTTTGGCTGGGCACATGACTCACACCTGTAATTGGGAGGCCAAGGCAGGCAGATCACTTGAGGTCAGGAGTTCCAGACCAGCCTGGCCAACATGGTGAAACCCCGTCTCTACTAACAACACAAAAATTAGCCAGGCATGGTGGTGCATGCCTGTAGTCCCAGCTACTCAGGAGGCTGAGGCACAAGAATCACTTCAACCCAGGAGATGGAGGTTGCAGTGAGTCGAGATCACGCCACTGCACTTCAGCCTGGGGGACAGAGCAAGACCCTGTCTCAAACAAAACAAAACAAAGAAATGTGACTTCTGTTCACCCCTGTCCTATTTCTTCCTGGCACACTCAATATATTTTTGTTTACTGAATGCATACAATAAATAAATGACTGAAAGAATGATTAAACGTATGAGCGCTAATTAATTAAAACATCAAGTGAAAATGCTATGTAGGAGCAGATCCCTCCCGGGCTTGCGATTTTAAAAGGTCTCTGGTAGATTGGGTTATTTGTTGCAGTTCTTCGCCACTCCTTGTATTCATGCCCACTGCCTGCAACTTTGTACCAGCGCCACTAGAGGCGAAATGGACTTCTTTGTCCCTTGACTTTGACTGGGTTATGTGACTTGCTTTGGTCAATGACATGTTAGCAGAAGAAAGGTGCAGGCAAAAAATGTGCCTAATTGAACTTACCCTTCTGCACTTCTGTCACAGCTATGAGAACGTCCACTGGTAGTCCCTGTAGCCAGGGAAAATAGAGAGGTGTGAAGACGTGGACTCAGTGTGCAGCCTGGAGTCAAGCCTGCCAAGCCCAGCCTAGATCTGCTTCCCCCCACACATGAGTGAGAGTAAAGGAGTGTTGTTTTAAGCCACCAAGTTCTGGGTTGGGGTGGTTTGTGACACAGCACTATTATGGCACCACCTCACTAATGGATCATGATAGAAAGCAATTGCAGTAGGTACCCATGGCATCAGAAGTCCATTTTCTCTAAGCCGGCTTCTTGGTTCTTCCTCTTCTGCAAGTTCCAGCTCTTCCCTTCAGCTTTTCCCACCAAAGAAACCTCATCTAAGTTCATGTCCTTTGCAGGGACATGGATGAAGCTGGAAACCTTCATTCTCAGCAAACTAACAGGAACAGAAAACCAAACACTGCGTGTTCTCACTCATAAGTGGGAGTTGAACAATGAGAACACATGGACACGGGGAGGGGAACATCACACACCAGGGCCTGTCAGAGGGTGGGGGGCAAGGGGAGGGAGAGCATTAGGAGAAATACCTAATGTAGGTGACGGGTTGATGGGTGCAGCAAACCACCATGGCATGTGTATACCTATGTAACAAACCTGCACATTCTGTACATGTACCCCAGAACTTACAGTATTTTTTTAAAAAAGAACAAAGGAAACCTCATCTATCCATTCCTCATCTCCCAAATATATTTGAGAAGACTGGGGTTTTATATTTTACTGTGCTCCCCCACCAGTGAGTGATTTCTATAATGGGATAATCATTGGGGTTCTATATATACAGACATAAGATTCTGCCTGGAAGAAGGTCATTTGCACAAACATACTGGTACTCAACTATATTTAGTGCTGTGTGCAAGTGTTCATATGTATGCGCTTGAAAAAAGTCATCAGAGACTGGGTGAGAGCATCCAGTGGTTCCAATCTGACAGGGCATTAACCCTTTTGAGCCTTTTGGAAATATTTTTTAAGTTTGTTAAATGTTTTTAAAATGTATTAATTGAATAAAAAATATTTTCTACTTTAAAGTTAGGCTCTAACAAAAAGAAAGAAAGAATAATGAAAATTAGGGGGTCATATAGAGAAAAGAGAAGATGACTAAACTGCACACAAATTAACAAAATTAACAATGGTTCTTCTCAAACCAATCAAATTCACAAGAATGTGTACCCCAAATATCTGAGACAGGTCTCAGTCAATTTAGAAAGTTTATTTTGCCACAGTTAAGGACACATGCCCACAAGCCAGTGACGTAGCCTCAGGAGGTCCTGATGACATGTGCCCAAGGTGGGCAGGGCACAGCTTGATTTTATACTTTTTAGGGAGACATGAGACATCAATCAATATATGTAAGATGTACATTGTAGCTTCTTTTTTTTTTTTTTTTTTTTTTGAGATAGAGTCTCACTCTGTCACTCAGGCTGGAGTGCAGTGGTGTGATCTTGACTCACATCAACCTGCACCTTCCGGGTTCAAACGATTCTCCGGCCTCAGCCTCCTGAGTAGCTGGGACTACAGGCATGTGCCATCACACCCAGCTAATTTTCATATTTTTAGTAGAGATGGGGTTTTGCCAGGCCAGTCTCAAACTCCTGATCTCAGGTGATCCACCTGCCTCGGCCTCCCAAAGTGCTGGAATTACAGGCGTGAGCCACCCTACCCAACCCATTGTAGCTTTTTAAGATCTTAGTAACTATCTTTTTTTTTTTTTTTTTTTTTTTTTTTTGAGACATAGTCTCGCTGTGTCGCCAGGTTGGAGTCCAATGGCATGATATCGGCTCACGGCAACCTCTGCCTCCCAGGTTCAAATGATTCTCGTGCCTCAGCCTCCCGAGTAGCTGGGACTATAGGTGCGCACCACCACGCCAAGCTAATTTTTGTATTTTTAGTAAAGACAGGATTTCACCATGTTGGCCAGAAAGGTCTTGATTTTCTGACCTCATGATCTGCCTGCCTCGGTCTCCCAAAGTGCTAGGATTACAAGCGTGAGCCACCGCGTCCGGCCAGTAGCTATCTTTTTAAGGAATAGAGTGGGAGGCAGGTTTGCCCTAAGCAGTTCCCAGCTTATTTTTCCGTTTGGCTTAGTAATATCGGGTGGTGATTTATTTTGCTTTCACAAGAATAATGCCTGTCCTTTTCCTTACATTTTTCTGAATGTTCTTTTTCACTTCCTCATAAATCCCGTGGATGCCTCTCAGTTGACAACAGCAGCAGCCCTTTTGTTTTTAGCCCTAATCCTTTTCCCCAGGAAAGAGTCACTTCTCCAGCAGGGCAGCTTCTCCAGTTGCACTCTCTTTTCCTTCCACAGGGGCTCTTACGCAGAAGATGGCGTATGTGAACGTTGTAGCTCTCCTTGCAGAACGTGTGAAGGAAACACCACCAACTGCCATTCTTGTGAAGGAGGCCTCGTCCTGCACCACGGAGTGTGCCAGGAAACCTGCCCCGAGAGGCACGTGGCTGTGGAGGGGGTGTGCAAGCATTGTCCGGAGATGTGTCAGGACTGCATCCATGAGAAAACATGCAAAGGTACCTGGGAGCTTCCCATGGGAGAGCGAGGCTCTGCTGAGCCACCGGGTGGGGGCCGATTATCTGATGGTGGCTGGCAAAGGGCTGTGGGAACCCGTGTCCCTACCATTCCTGAAATGTATGTCTCTGTGCCTGTCATCAGAAAACTCGAGTGTGAGATACACTCAAGTGTCTTTTCATTACGGATGCTGCAAGCTAAGACAAGCAAGAGCCCCTTTTTGCATGATTTCTTACACACACACCCACATGT
This sequence comes from Papio anubis, assembly GCF_008728515.1. Classification (NCBI taxonomy): domain Eukaryota; kingdom Metazoa; phylum Chordata; class Mammalia; order Primates; family Cercopithecidae; genus Papio; species Papio anubis. The sequence continues at coordinate 21,084,547 of NC_044988.1, read as the reverse complement.
ACACACACAGCAGGTGTGCAAGTGCTATCCTAGGTGCTAGCAATACAGAGAAGAACCCAATGTTCTCATCTTTTTTTAATTTTTCTTGAGATGGAGTTTTGCAAGTCAGACATAAGCTAATGGATTTAGCTTGACCGACCGCTGAGAGGCTGCTGTTATGAGATTAAGGAAGTGCAATGGCGCGATCTCTGCAATCTCTGCGATCTCTGCGATCACTGCAATCTCTGCCTCCCGTGTTTAAGCGATTGTCCTGCCTCAGCCTCCAGAGTAGCTGGGATTACAGGCATGGGCCACCACGCCCGGCTAATTTTGCATATTTAGTAGAGACGCGGTTTCCCCATGTTGGTCAGTCTGGTCTTGAACTCCTGACATTAGGTGATTCACCAGCCTCGGCCTCCCAAAGTGCTGGGATTACAAGCGTGAGCCACCATGCCCACCCGTTCCCATCTTTTTGAACACAAAATCTTATAGACTGATAGTAAGCCACAAAACACAGAGGTAGCTAGAAAACTACAATTGTTAAAAAGGATAAGAAAGAAAAGTTCGGGCAATGATGACTGAGATGACCGCTCTGGCTATGAACAGGTTTTGTTGTTTTTTTCCCTCGGGAATTATCTCCCCAAAAAAAGCTGTTCAGTTTTCTCTCCAGAATAAGACAGACTCATTTAACTGGTGCTGTCCTATCCAAAGTATTCTCTCGGTGTGACCTCAAGTGTTTTCCAGGATTCCCCCCAAAGTAAGAAAATGAACACAAATAAAATAAACCCGCAATGTATTCTTCACACTGATCAATCCTTTATTCATTGTGGTACCTGATCAATGAATGAAAAGTTAACTAATCCAACCATTCCTAAACTGCCTTCTGTATCGAACAGAGTGTGAAGTTCCCGATACAATTTTTTAAATCTGTTAATGCTCTTCAGGGTTTTCAAACAATACCGCCAGCCTCTCAGCCATCCTTGTCTTTTGCAGCGTTGCAATTTTTTGCACCTCCAAAGGGCAGACCATTTCAGTGCGTAAGTCCAGCACCATCTAATATGGTCACCATGTGTGGCCTCCTCCTCCCAAGGCAGGGCTTGTTAGACATCAAGTCTCTGTCTGCCCTGGTAGGATGGGGAAAGGGCTAGGGTACTCTCAGGTCAAATCAACCAAAGTGCTGAGGGAGGAGCTAGCCCACTGTGGACAATGGATTCCTTTCTCCTGTCCCCCGGGGATAACTTGCTGCTTCCTCCTTTCCCCAGAGTGCATGCCTGAGTTCTTCCTGCATGATGATATGTGCCACCAGTCCTGTCCCCGTGGCTTCTACGCAGACTCGCGCCACTGTGTCCCCTGCCATAAAGACTGTCTGGAGTGCAGTGGCCCCAAAGTCGACGACTGCGAGCTCTGTCGTGAGAGTTCCTGGGTCCTCTATGATGGGCTGTGCTTGGAGGAGTGTCCAGCAGGAACCTATTATGAAAAAGAGACTAACGAGTGCAGAGGTAAAGACTTCTGGGATTCAAAGTAGGCTCCGGGGTTTGCAGTTCCAGTTCCAGCCCCAGCCCCAGAGCTGTCATCTTTTTTTTTTTTTTTTTTTGAGACAAGGTCTCCCTCTGTCTCCCAGGCTCGAGTTCAGTGGCATGAACATGGCTCACTGAAGCCTCTGCCTCCTGGGCTCAAGTGATCCTCCCATTTCGCCTCCAGAGTTGCTGGGAACATAGAGACGAGGTCTCAGAATGTTGCCCAGGCTAGTCTTGAACTCCTGGTTTCAAGCAATCCTCTGCCTTGGCCTCCCAAAGTGCTGGGATGACAGGTGTGAGCCACCATGTCCAGCCTGTCTCATCCTCTCACTTACCCTCTTACCCTCTCACTCAAGGAGGCATATTTTGAATCGGTTGTAAATAATTTTTAGATGAATCGCTCATAAGCTTTGTACAGGTAACTTTTATTAGTGACAAATCACATGGACCTTCCTCACAATAGTGGCTATGAACTGCTGGTCAAAAACAGTTCTCATATAAAGATTTACAGCAGAGAGAAGGAGCCCTCAAATGTCACCCGAGACTTTTCTTGAAATGTTAAGCCATTAAAAGTTTATAGCACAAGCAAAAAAAACTTTCTTGGTGCCTCTTGTCTCCCTTCATGGGTGATTTTTTTTTTTTTTTTTTTTTTTTTTTTTTTTTGAGACAGAGTCTCACTCTGTCGGCTGGAATGCAGTGGCACGATCTCGGCTCACTACAATCTCTGCCTCCTGGGTTCAAGCGATTTGCCTGCCTCAGGCTCCTAAATAACTAGGACTACAGGCATGCGCTATCATACCCTGCTAATGTTTGTATTTTTAGTAGAGACAGGGTTTCACCATGTTAGCCAGGCTGGTCTCAACCTCCTGACCTCAAGTGATCCTCCTGCCTCGCCCTTCCAAAGTGCTGGGATTACAAGCATGAGCCACAGCACTAGGCCCATGTTTTGTTGTTGTTGTTGTTGAGATGGAGTCTCACTCTGTTGCCCAGGCTGGAGTGCAGTGGCATGATCTCAGCTCACTGCAGCTTCCACCTCCCGGGTTCAAGTGGTTCTCCTGCCTCAGCCTCCTGAGTAGCTAGGATTACAGGCACCTGCCACCACACCCAGCTAATTTTTGTATTTTTAGTAGAGACAGGGTTTCACCATGTTGGCCAGGCTGGTCTCGAATGCCTAACCTCACCCCGGCCTCCCAAAGTGCTGGGATTACAGGCATGTGCCACCGCGCCCAGCCTCCCTTCGTGGTTTGCTCCCTGGAAGCTCCCCACCTTCCTCTTCATCTTTCAATTCCTGCTCCAAGGTCCCCATTTCCACTCCCACTCAGTCCCTACATGTTCAAGAAAGGCTCTGCTATTATTTATACCTCCTTATGTTTTAGCTCGGCATGAATAATTTGCCTCTTATTCATTATCAAGGAACAGAAAAATAAAATAAGTGATGCACTCTAGAATTCTCTAGCAAGTGAGAGAAATGTTGTGGGCCAGGGGGCTTTTCTAGAGCCCCAGAATTCACTCCGATGAGGCAGCCTGCGGTCCTTCACCCCCACTATGTTGCCCCCAAGCAAACACGAGATAGATGTCCAGAGGCAGTTCCCCTAACAACCGTGAGAGTCTGAGAATGACCTTCCACTGAGAAACCCTGGGACACCCACGCCCTAGGACATACTCAGGGGAAGGTTTTTGGTAGGACAGGAAGATGTGTCTCCGTCCTGAAGGCTTTCTGCTCCAGCCTTGTGATATGGATATGCCTTTTTGTGTGTTTTATATAAAGCACTATTTAGTGTTAATGTCCTACCTGCCCATATGCGAAAAAGCATGGATGTCCAGGCTGTGCCCGCAGGCAGAAGAGGCGGGCGTTCATGTAGGAGGCAGGCTGTGGAGCTGGGGACGGCTTCTGGGAGGTGGGAGACTCAGCCGCAGGCCTTCAGCGCCATCTTGCCTGTGCGAAGGCAGGAACTGAGGTTCAACTTCTGGCCTTTCTCTGGTGTTGAATAATGAAAGTAATTTACCATACAGAGAGTTTTACAGGTCTCAGAGCATGTTTTCTTAATTTATCTGATTTAATATCTCCTTGAGAAAGGACCCTGGCTGCCCATTAGAATCACCTGGGCAGCTCTAACAACCACAGATGCCTGCACCCAACATTGTAATTCCTTCTCCCACCGCCAGTAATTCTGATGCTTAGTGTGGGTTGAGAGCCAATGAGGTATATGGCAATTTTCTCCATTTTTCTGAGAAGCACATAGATGCTTTGAGAAGGTAAGCACCTGGTGAGGACAGAGTTGAAAACTCACTTGAGGCGTCTCCCTACAATGCCATTGAACTTTCTTTTTCTTTTTCTTTTTTCTTTTTTTTTTTTTTTTTGAGATGGAGTTTCGCTCTAGTTGCCCAAGCTGGAGTGCAATGGTACGATCTCAACTCACCGCAACCTCTGCCTCCCTGGTTCAAGCGATTCTCCTGCCTCAGACTCCCGAGTAGCTGGATTTACAGGCATGTGCCACCATGCCCAGCTAATTTTGTATTTTTAGTAGAGATGGGGTTTCTCCATGTTAGTCAGGGTGGTCTCGAACTCCCGACCTTAGGTGATCCACCCGCCTCGGCCTCCCAAAGTGGTGGGATTACAGGTGTGAGCCACCGCACCCGGCCGCCATTGCACTTTCTACCAGACCAAAGGGATGGGAAGGAATGTAGTATTGGAAGGAACACAGTGACAACCTGACTTTCCAGAGAGATAACACAAAGAACCCATCTGAAAATTAAGATTCAGGGAAATGTAGAGAAGCATTTAGAATGGAGCAATCTCAGCTGGGCACGGTGGCTCGCATCTGTCATCTCTTTGGGAGGCCAAGGCGGGAGGAATCTGAGACCAGCCTGGGCAACATAGCAAGACCCTATTTCTAAAACAAAAATAATAATACAAAAATTAGCCAGATGTGGTGGTGTGTGCCTGTAGTCCCAGCTACTCGAGAGGCTGAGATGGGGACATCACTTTAGCCTGGGAGGTCAATGTTTCAGTGAGCCATGATCACATCACTGCACTCTAGCCTGGGTGACGGAGCAAGAACCTATAGGGAAAAAAAAAAAAAATCTGTAAGCGGGATCTTCTCTAAGAAACACAAGGACTTTAGATCCATTCCAATCACGCAGATTATCCCCTAATAGATAGTACAGACACCTCCAAAAGTCCCATACCTTTCCTGAGGCACTGGGGCAGAAGCAGGCAGGCAGTTGCTGAGGTCCTGGGCTCAACTCCTGATACTACTTAGCGTGAGTGACTTAGCATCTCCAGCCTCAATTTCCTGATTTAGATAAAATGAGAGGATAATATAAGCAATAATAATACCATGCACGTATCCACCCAGGGAATGCTTACAGGAGGGCCCGCTATGTGCCGTGTGCTCTTTCAGGCCTGGGGAACAGCAGGGAGTGAGACAGAGTCCCTGCCCTCATGGAGCTCACATTCTATTAGGGAAGACAGGTACTAAAGACCATAAGCCAAGAGCAAAAGTAAGGCAGAGGGGCAGGACAGGAAGATAGGTAAGATGGAGATAAAACTTGAGAGATGTCTTAGATTTCATTGAGAAAGGGAGGAAGCAAACCATGCATGCATCTGGGAGAAGAGAATTCTAGGCAGAGAGAACAGCAACTACTAAATCCCAGAGATGGTCGGCCTGGTGCAGTGGCTCATGCCTGTAATCCCAGCCCTTTGGGAGGCCAAGGCAGAAAAATCACTTGAGGCCAGGAGTTCAAGACCAGCCTAGGCAGTAAAGTGAAGGCCCATCTCTTTTTTTTTTTTTTTTTTCCTGAGACAGGGTCTTGCTCTGTCACCCAGGCTGGAGTGCAGTGGTGCGATCACAGCTCACTTCAGCCTTGACCTCCTGGGTTCAGGAGATCCTTCCACCTTAGCCTCCTGAGTAGCTGGGACTACAGGGGCCCGCCACCATGCCCGGCTAATTTTTGTGTTTTTTCTAGAGACAGTGTTTTGCCATGTTGCTGAGGCTGGTCTTGAACTCCTGAGCTCAAGCAATCCACCCATCTTGGCCTCCCAAAGTGCCAGGATTACAGGCGTAAGCCACTGCACCCAGCCCCCATCTCTATTTAAATACAGAAAAAGAAAACCTAGAGGTGGAAGAGAATTGTCATTTTCTTTTTCTAACAAATAATTATGGATTCCTGTTACATGCCAGGCTCTCTCATAGGCACTATGTATTCAAAAATAAATGCAAAAGGGACCTTCATTTGTCAACAGACAATTAAATACATTCCAACAATTGCTGTATTGGCGGTAAGTTCAAGGTACTCCGGAGGTGACTGGAGGACCATAACAGTAGATGTGATGGTGGAAAATTCGGTGCTGTTACAGAATGGCTTGTTATTATTTTGTTGCAGTTTGGGTAATTATAGTGAGCCTTACTAATATTTCTGAGGTGGCTGTTGCAGGAAGGCACTCCCTGGATACAACAGAAAATAAAATAATACTTGTCTCTCATTTTGCAAAAGAATGGTCCACCCCAGAGCTCAAGGGCTGTACCCAACTCATGGTCCCACGCCCTCGGCCCAGAGCTCTGGAAATCTCCGGAAGAAATGTGGAAGGAATGTGAACACCCTTTCCCAGGGGAAGCCCATTCCCCCGAAGGCCATCCTGGCTCTTACTCACTCTGTCTGTTGCCCCTCCATGCCCACAGATTGTCACAAGTCCTGCTTGACCTGCTCATCGTCTGGGACCTGCACTGCCTGTCAGAAAGGCCTGAGGATGAACCCTCATGGGAGCTGCCTGGCCAACAAGAAATGTGGCCCCTCCGAGTACTGGGATGAGGATGCTCCCGGGTGCAAGCCCTGCCACACTAAGTGCTTCCACTGCACGGGGCCGGCGGAAGACCAGTGTCAAACATGCCCCAGCGTCAGCCTTCTTCTCAGTGAGTTACTTCTCCTCCGAGGAGGGCTTTGTGTTTCCCTCCCTCTGGGAAACTGCCTTGCACACTGCCTTGTTTGGTAGATACTGGATTCTTTCTTTTTGATTTTTTGCTTTGTGTTTGGGAAATGTTCCAACCTACAGAAAAGATGCAAGAGTAAGAACTGTACAAAGAACAGCACACGGATGTGCTTCATCCAGTTCGCAAATTGCTCATCTTCTACCCCATTTGCTTTATCATTTGTTTGTGGGCTTTCTCCCTTTCTCGCTCGTTCTCTCTCTCTCACTCTCTCAATGTATACATGTACATCATTCCCAATATATATTTTTCGAAGCCATTTGAAGGCATACATCATGGCCCCTTTCCCATAAATATTTCCTCAGATTAGTGATAGTTTCTTACATAACCACAGGATAGTTATCAACTCTAATAAATTGTACCTTCATACGATACTTTAATGTACTATCCACATTAAAATTTTCTCAGTGCCCCTTTAGGATTCAGTCTGAGTCCATTGTTTCATGTAGCTTCCATGTCCCATTTTGTTTGTTTGTTTGTTGTTTATTGGGAAGGAGTCTCACTCTGTTGCTCAGAGTGGAGTGCAGTGGTATGATCTTGGCTCACTGCAACCTCTGACTCCTGGGTTCAAGCAATTCTCATGCCTCAGTCTCCTGAGTAGCTGGGATCACAAGTGGGCACCACCACGCCTGGCTTTTTTTTTTCCCCCCATATTTTTGGTAGAGATGGGGCTTCACCATGTTGGCCAGACTGGTCTTGAACTCCTGGCCTCAAGCAGTCTGCACTCCTCAGCCTCCCAAAGTGCTGGGATTACAGGTGTGAGCCACCACGCCCAGCCACATTTTTGTTTGTTTGTTTTTGTTTTTTGTTTTAAGAGACAAGGTGGCCAGGCGCAGTACCCAGGCTGCTAGAGTGCAGCGGCATGATCATGGCTCACTGCAGCCTTGAACTCCTGGGCTCAAGAGATCCTCCTGCACTTTGGGAGGCCAAGGCGGGCAGATCACGAGGTCAGGAGATCAAGACCATCCTGGGTAACACAGTGAAACCCCGTCTCTACTAAAAAAAAATACAAAAAATTTAGCTGGGCGTGATAGTCCCAGCCACTCGGGAGGCTGAGGCAGGAGAATGGTGTGAACCTGGGAGGCAGAGCTTGCACTGAGCCAAGATTGCGCCACTGCACTCAGCCTAGGCGACAGAGCAAGACTCCGTTTCAAAAAAAAAAAAAAAAAAAAAAACAAAACAGAGATCCTCCTGCCTCAGTCTCCCAAGTAGGTGGGATGGGATCACAGACATGAGCCGCCATATCTGGTCCTTCCATGTCATGTCCAGCTAATTTTTTTTTTTTTTCGTTTTAGAGACAAGGGTCTCACTGTGTTCCCCAAGCTGGTCTCGAATTCCTGGGCTCTAGCTATTCTCCTGCCTCAACCTCCCAAAGTGCTGGGATTACAGGCATGAACCACTATGCCAGGCCCTTCCATGTCCCTTTAGCCTCCTTTAATCTGGAATGTTTCCACAGACTTTCTTTTTCTTTTACAATATCAACGCTTTAGAAATATACAGTCTTGGCCAGGTGCAGTGGCTCACACCTGTAATCCCAGCACTTTGGGAGGCCAAGGCAGGCAGATCATGAGGTCAGGAGTTCAAGACCAGCCTGACCAACATGGTGAAACCCTGTCTCTAAAAATACAAAATTTAGCTGGGTGTGGTGGCGGGCACCTGTAGTCCCAGCTACTCAGGAGGCTAAGGCAGGAGAATCGCTTGAACCCGGGAGGCAGAGGTTGCAGTGAGCCGAGATCACGCCACTACACTCCAGCCTGGGTGACAAAGCAAGACTCCATCTCAAAAAAAAAAAAAAAAAGAGAAAAGAAAAATACAGTCTTCATTTTTCCTTTTGGGTGAGTGTGAAGTTGTCCGTGCTGAGTTGCAGTGTGCATGCTCGGCCAGCATACTTCAGAAGTGATGTTGTATCTTCCAAGAGTCACATCTGGAGAAACGTGATCTCCACCTGCCTCTCCTCGGTGATATTAATGTTGATCACCTGGCCAAGATGTTCAGTTTCTCTACTGCATAATTACTATTTATTCCCTTGTAACTAATAAATAGCCTGTGGAGTTACACTTCAAGAACATGTAGATATTCACCTCCTCGTCAAAATTTCCCCTCCATTTAGCATGGTTGATTAAGAAATCTTGAGGAAAATGTGGCACAGGTCAACGTAGGCCACGTCCCACAGATCCAGTTTGAAGGTTATTGCTAATATGAAGTAATGTCCTCAGGTTTCCAGGGATACTGTGACTAGGCTTAAAACAAGCATAGGAGAACGAAAATGAAACAAAACTGAACTAAAAAAGAAGCCATAGGAGACAGAAGGGAGACATGAATATGGTGAAGACCGGGAAGTATGAGCACTTTTCTCCCCCACCAGGAGAGTAGACCTGAGAAGCATGAAACTCCAAATAGATACCTGTGGTGGGCTGGGCGCAGTGGCTCACGCCTGTAATCCCAGCACTTTGGGAGGTCAAGGCAGGAGGATTGCTTGAGTCCAGGAGTTCAAGGCCAGTCTACGCAACATAGTGAGACTTCATCTCTACAAAAAAATGGAAAATAAAAATAAAAATTTTAAATTTTAAAAGTTTAAACATTAATAAAAGAAAAATGTTTTAAAGACATGTGCGGCAAGTTTCTCCTCTTCATATTGAGGGAGGACACCATCCCCCTGCTAAGACACAGGGAGGCCTATTCTCAATACCATTCCTGATCCCTTCACAATAGAAAACACTCAGAGAAACCATTCTTCTCTATCCATCTACCTTAGCTCCTGGCCCACAAATCTCTGTGACTCTCCTTCCCAGCAGCTGCTACTTCATAAAAGCATTCCCTCCAGGCACGTCTTCCACGTAATCCCATGGGAAGATTCCCAAAACCTTCTTTTCTACTTACCTCCAATCTAGAGTGCCACCAGTAATCATCTCAGATGCCTTCATACAGAGAAGACACCTTGCCTCCACAAGGTGGCCTTCCCCTCATCCGAGGCTGCAGATTAGACTAGAGCTGAGGCTTCAGCGCTGGTGTAGGACACAGAGGTGTAGTCCCCTTGGGGGTGGGTGCAGATTTGCTCAGCCTGGTCTCCTCACATTCTCTCCACCCTGTCCCACACCACCACACCACCAAGGTCAGGCTATTTATAAATTAGATACTTTTTTTGGACATTAGGCTAGACTGAATAATGGCCCCCCTGAAGATGTCACATCCTAATCCCCAGATCCTGTAAACGTATTACTCTATTTGGTAAAAGGGACTTTGGGGCTGTGATTTAATTAAGGATCTCAGCGTAGAGAGATTATCCTGCATTATCCACGTAGACCCAATGCCATCACAAGGGTCTGATAAGAGAGATGCCGGGGGGTCAGAGTCAGTAGTAGAAGGTGATGTGATCAGAAGCAGAGGGACAGAGAGAAGCTACTGCACTGCTGCCTTTGAAGACGGAGGAAGGGGCCATGAGCCAAGGCATGCAGGTGAACTTTAGCAGGTGGAAAAGGAAAGGAAACAGATTCCCTCCTAGAGCCTCTAAAAGGAACAGAGCCCTGTGGATCTATTTTGGACTTCTGACCTCCAGAACGGTATAATAATAAATTATTATTTCAAGCCCCCAAGTTGGGGATACTTGGTAAAAACAGCAATAAGAGACTAATACAGAGATGTTTTTTCTTTAGGAAGCTAGGGCTTCCCCCTAGTTAACCAGATACATGAGCTGGACTATGAGTCATTGCCAACATCCACAGTCGCCGGACCATAGTTTCTATTCTACCCACCACGGCTAATCCACTGAGAGATTTGGGTGGGACACAGATGAGATTTGGATCTCTGATGAGATGAGATGGGATCACTGATGAGATATGGGTGGGACACAGAGCAAAACCACATCAGTGACTTCTGTTTTCCTTGTATTCCTCGTGGCCTTAGGGTAATTCTGTTTCTTAGACACTCATCTTAGTTCCCAAACATATCCGTCAGCTCACAGGGACATCATCCCATTCTTCCTGCTGCCCTCTCCTCCCTCCCACCATGGTACACAGGAGGGAGAACACAGGGGAGACATGTGTCATGCTCAATGTCCAAAGAGACATTTTTCCTCCCATGACAGACACAACCTGTGTGAAGGACTGCCCAGAGGGCTATTATGCTGATAAGGACAGCCACCAGTGTGCCCGCTGCCACAGCTCTTGCAGGACATGTGAAGGGAGACACAGCAGGCAGTGCCACTCCTGCCGACCAGGCTGGTTCCAGCTGGGAAAAGAGTGCCTGCTCCAGTGCAGGGAAGGGTAAGTGCTCAATACATTTCCCCCTCGCCCCATGTAATTCCACAGTCACACCAGATATCAACCCATTTTACAAAGGAGGAAACTAAGATTCAGAACACTTATAAAACCAGGTTGAAGTCTCAGTGCTAGTAAGGAGCAAAGATGAACCAATTCACAATAACAGAAGAGAAACAGGAGAGGCTGTTACTCTTGTGATCCCATGAGTTATCACAAAGGGTCAGATTGTCAAGCCAGACTCACCTGAGCAATTGATCTTCCTCAGCAACAGTCCTCACTGATGATTCAAAGCATATTGGCAGCTGGGCACTGTGGCTCATGTCTGTAATCCCAACGACATGGGAGGTTGAGGCTGGAGGATCACTTAAGGCAAGGAGTTTGAACCAGCCTGGGCAACACAGTGAGACCCCGTCTGTAAAATATTAAGATAAGATTAGCTGGGCGTGGTGCCATGAGGCTATAGTCCCAGCTTCTATGGAAGCTGAGGCGGGGCATGATCACTTGAGCCCAGGAGTTGGAGGCTGCAGTAAGCTATGATTGCCCCACGGCACTCCAGTCTCAGTGACAGAGCAAGACCTTGTTTCTAAAAATTAAAACAATTTGGCAAAGGGTCTCAGTAATCACAAGGCAGAAGCAAAGCATCCTTTCCTCAGAGAAGCCCAAGACCATTAATGGAGGTTCTATTTCTTCGGCTTCAGGACTTGTTCTGATTCAGATTTAAAATTCAGGGTCTCACGTTCTCCCAACCTGCTTATGTGAGGAGAGCAGTGCATGCGGAACATTGATTTACAAAGGAAATAGCTCCATTAACATCTCCATTTATTCCCCATTAATTCCCCAGCCTGTCATGTCCCCCATAAATCCACAAATTACAGGTCTTGTTATCATAAACAACCTAGACACACACTTGATGTATCCCTCTAAAAGCATTTCACGGATAAGGACTCTATTATTTTTCTGCCAGGAAGAACTGTTAGTGTTATCCAAAGGTCTGATTGCCAGGATATCCTTTTTTTCCCCCGGGCATCCCCAGTAAAGAGTAAAAGATTGATGATAGGCCTGTTGCTGACTCTTTCTACCCAATCAATAACCTAGAGCACTGGGAGTTTCCAGACACAAATCAAGGGCTGTGACCTTAGACCTTCCTCAAATGCTTTCACCCAAATTGACACGTCTCTTCAGTCCTATAGCAGTTACTGCTTGTTTCATTCATTTTAGTGCTATATGCTGCCTTGCATTTTGATTTATCTCATTCATTCACTTATTTATTTAACACGTCTCATGACGAGCACTTTTTATATATAAATAAGATGAGTAAGAGAAAGACTGACCATGTTAGTTTGTTTTCACGCGGCTGATAAAGACATACCCAAGACCAGGCAATTTACAAACGGAAGAGGTTTAATTCAACTTACAGTTCCACGTGGATGGGGAGGCCTCACAATCATGGCGGAAGGCAAGTAGGAGCAAGTCACATCTTATGTGGATAGCAGCAGTCAAAGAGAGAGAATGAGAGCCAGGTGAAACTGGTTTCTCCTTATCAAACTATCAGATCTCGTAAGACTTATTCACAACCACAATAACAGCATGCGGGAAACCGCCCCCACAATCCAGCCATCTCCCACTGGGTCCCTCCCACAACACGTGGGAATTATGGGAGTACAATTCAAGATGAGATTTGGACACAGAGCCAAACCATATCACTGACTTTAAGAGTTTATTCTTATTTTTATATGCCTCTTCCCAAGAAAATCATAAACTCATGGAAGAAAAACACTTCTTATGTCTTACATCTGCTTCTACAACACTCAGCACAGAGCCACACATTAGCAGCTCTTGAAAAACACCAGCCAGGCCGGGCATGGTGGCTCACGCCTATAATCCCAGCACTTTGGGAGGCCAAGGTGGGCAGATCACAAGGTTAGGAGTTCAAGACCAGCCTGGCCAACAGGGTGAAACCCCATCTCTACTAAAAATACAAAAACTAGCCAGGCATGGTGGCATGTGCCTGTAATCCCAGCTACTTGGGTGGCTGAGGCAGGAGAATTGCTTGAACCCAGGAGGAGGAGGTTGCAGTGAGCCAAGATCATACCACTGCACTCAAGCCTGGGTGACAGAGCAAGACTCTGTCTCAGAAAGAAAAATACCAGCCATATAGATCAAGGAAGAAAGGGCCCTGCCAGATTAAGAACAGAGATGGATGGACAGGCATGGTGGCTCATGCCTGTAATTCCAGCACTTTCCGGGGCTGAGGTGGGCAGATCACTTGAGGCCAGGAGTTCAAGACCAGCCTTGCCAACATGATGAGACCCTGTCTCTACTAACCATACAAAAATTAGCAGGGTGTGTTGGCAGGCGCCTGTGATCCCAGCTACTCGGGAATCTGAGGCATGAGAATTGTTTAAACCTGGAGGCAAAGGTTTCAGTGAGCCAAGATCGTACCACTGCACTCCAGCCTGGGCAAGAGAAAAAGACTCTGTCAAAAAAAAAAAAAAAAAAAAAAAAAACAGGGATGAAGCTACCTGGCTTAGCCCTTCTGCATCACCCTAGTAAGTGTCTGAAAAGATCTGGAGCCCATCTTCCTCAAATCAAGTCAGTAAATACTCTCAAGCACAAAAAGGGTGCTTAATCATCCTGTCATCTAGGTAGAATGCAGACCATGGAATTAAGAAGACAGTTGTTCCATGGTGTGTGAACCCAGGGCTGGTGAGGGGAGGCACAGGTTGCCACAGATCCCTTTAATAAAGAAGAAATTGAATATTCATGAGGTATAAGAGGCGAACTCTTCCTTTAGTAAAATCAGTGTTCCACATGCTTGGCATAAGCCTCGTATGTTAAATCTCTGCCTTGGAAAAGTAGATACATACTTCTCTGCACCCTATCCCAACCCACATAATTATTTTGGTGTTTAACTCAGAGAAGTTTCTTTAAAGCCTAGGTTACTGCTTATGCTTATGCTCCTCGAAGCTGGGAAACTGATGAGTCCTCAAAGCAAGCAGTGGTGTTGTACTCTTTTAATCTGGTCCAATAAACTCTTTGTTGTCTCTTTTAGCATTCCTCCTTGATAATTTAAAAAACCTACTTAAAATTGATAAGCTTTCTTTCCCACAGTTCCTACTGATGATTTTCATCTTTATAACAATCTACAATAAAAACATTAGGTAAAAAAAAACTTTTGTATGCTGCTTAAGAGTTACAAAGTATTTCCACTCACAATGTATCTTTACATTATGATTTGATTCTACAACAATCTCATGAGGTTGCTATTAGTCTCTCCATTTTACAGATGAAGAAACTGAGGCTCAGAGGGGTTAAGTGACTTGCCTAAAGTCATGGAGCTACTAATACATGGCGGAGCCAGGAGTAAAAATTCAATCTTCTGACTCTAATCCTGTGTATTCCCTCTGCTCTGTGTACATTTCACTTTTCTCTGATGGTTTCTTTTCTTGAGTCTTATGTGGGCTTTGTCAGCCATTCAGCTCATCATCGCTTTGTCTCTCAGATACCTCAGTCTTACAGATTGACACATAGTAGTCATTGTTCTTCACATAACTGCAGAAAGCGAAGCAGGTCTCCAGTTACCACAAGCCGGGCCACTGAGGTTCCAATGTGCTCCCTCAGATCAGTGACGGGTGGCTAAATAGAGCAAGGCTCAGCATAACCTAGGCATGGTGTGAGTTCTCAGCAAGTTCACGGAGCTGAATCAGTCTACAAAAAAAGCCTATTGGGACCTGTAGTGTTGCACCAGAGAAAACAAAGATGAACCTTTAGGTTTCTAGGATAGGTTTAGTGGTGCTGATGTCTAGAGATACAGAGATGAATCAGATGACCTTTAGAAGCTCATCCTTAGCAAGAGGATGAGCTTGTTACCCTCTTATGTCTTGCTTGCAAACCTTTGTTTACCTTCAATTAATGAACTATTTTGTTACAGCGTTTAACAGTTAAGCTCAAATCATATTGTCCCACTTCACTAACTGACTTTAAGCAAGTTGTCTAAATTCTCTAAGCCTCAATGTTTACTTCTGTAAAATAAGGATAATAATACCTAAATCATAAGATTTGCTATGAGGATAAATCATACAATTTATAATTATCACTAATGTACATTCATTATTTATAAAGTGCCCATCATGGTCCCCACCCCTTTCTCAGTAACCGCATGTTTAATTGTAGGTACTAACATTAGCCCCATCTTATAGATGAGAAACCTGAGGCACAGAGATGTTGAGTGACTGGCCCAAGGTCACACAGCTTGTAAGTGGTTATGGCTGGGATTTAAAACTGTAGTCTTGTTCCCTAGGGCAAATGGTAACTTCCACACTCTAGGGTCTCATTTGCAGGTTCAACAAGGTGAAATAATGTTTATGAAGTCCCTGGAATACTATCAGGCATATTAGTAGAAACGTAATGAATAGTGGTTATAGTTATTATATTTAACCTCCAAAAATCTTTTCAAACAAGGTTATATCTGTTATGTAAATGTCAATATCACACTTGTCACCTCCTATTTCAAAATCTGTTTTTTAATTGACAAATTAGAAGAATAATTCAGAGGTACATTTATTTTATTTATGTTATCTTTTATTTTATTTTATTTATGACAGTCTCACTCTGTCACCCAGACTAGAGTGCAGTGGTGTGCTCTCAGCTCACTTTCCTGTGTTCAAATGATTCTCATGCGTCAGCCACCCAAGTAGCTGGGACTACACACCACATCTGGCTATTTTTGTTTGTTTGTTTGTATTTGTAGTAGAGATGAGGTTTCACCATGTTGATTCACCAGGCTGGTCTCGAACTCCTAACCTCAAGCCATCCTCTCATCTTGGCCTCCCAAAGTGCTGGGATTACAGGTGTGAGCCACTGTGCCTGGCCAGATGGATCTCTTTTTTTGAGATGGAGTCTCACATTATCGCCTAGGCTGGAGTACAGTGGCATGATCTCAGTTCACTGCAACCTCCACCTCCCAGGTTCAAATGATTCTCCTGCATCAACCTCCCAAGTAGCTGGGATTACAGGCACATGCTACCACATCTGGATAATTTTTGTATTTTTAGTAGAGACAGGGTTTCACCATATTGGCCAGGCTGGTCTCAAACTTCTGACCTCAAGTGATCCAACCATGTTGGCCTCCCAAAGTGCTATAATTACAGGTGTGAGCCACTGCACCCAGCCTGGATGGATTTTTTAAATGTACCTCTGAATGGCCAGGCCAACATAGTGAGACACTCATCACTATTTAAAAAAAAAAAAAATTTTTTTTAATCCTTCCATTCTCTGATGCCAGCCATTAACCACAACTTAAAGCATGAATTTGGAGAGGCACATGGTAGAAAAAGGCAATGGTAGCTAGCAACAATGGAGATGCTACTAGGTGTGATAAGCACTAGGTCTTTTCATATGTGTTAGTTACCCAGTTTAACTTTCACAAATAATAGGGGAGGGATTGGCCCAATTTACAGGTAAGAACACTGGGAATCATTGGATTCATTAGTGTTATTAGCAATGAATCTAATGAGTAAGGTAAAGAGGCTAAAGTCACTCAGCTTGTAAATGAAACCTGACTACCACGTTTTTCCACTGCACCCAATTTACGATCTAAGCTTGGTATTCCATCGTTTCTTCTCCCTCGGTTTCAGGTATTACGCAGACAACTCCACTGGCCGGTGTGAGAGGTGCCACAGGATCTGCAAGGGGTGCCGGGGCCCACGGCCCACAGACTGCCTGTCTTGCGAGAGATTTTTCTTTCTGCTCCGCTCCAAAGGAGAGTGTCATCCCTCCTGCCCAGACCATTACTATGTAGAGCAAAGCACACAGACCTGTGAGAGATGCCATCCGACTTGTGATCAATGCAAAGGTGAGAGTCTGTCATTTTGCATGTGTGCGTAGAAAAATGAAAAGGTTTTCTTCCTTCTTTGCCCCTTTCTCTCTTCTCACCACTTGGGAGATTCCTCTTGCTTCCCCACCTCGTGTATGATCCTCTCCAGCATCAGCGCCCTCTGTTTGCTCTTAACTTCTGCCTCTTCCCTCTAACCTGGGCTGTTCCTGCCCATCCCCCATCCTTCAAGGCCCAGAGACAGGTATCATCTCCTTGAGGAAGCACTGTTCGTCCACTCGTCATTTTCCTATTCTACCTGATGAATCTGTCTGGGGGGATTTGTTTATTTTCGTTGCTTGCACTATTCCCTGAGACTTCTGCCTCAAATTCTCGTAAGTTCCATACCTCTTTTACAGAAACTTGGTTGTCTGTCCAAGAGATCATTACGGCTCACCATCTACCCACGAGCCCAGGCTGATACTTTGAAGTTCTCCTCGACTCTTCTTCCCTTGTCACCTGCCCAACCCACCCACCTCCAACAAAGCTAAACTTCAAGATCTGTTGATTCTCTTTCCCAAATAGTTATCTAATGAGATCTTTTTCCACTCTCACTACCCTCATCTTCCATTTTTAGTATCTAGTATCACACCTTTTGAAGCAGCCAGCAGGTCACCCCAACTCTGAATCTTGCCCCCACACCAGGTCATCTGGTATACTAATGCCAGAGTGAGTGCCCTAAAAGTCAAATTTCTCATTTTTCTCTACACCTTGCCATAAATATGTGATCACCATGAACGCTTCTCAATATTTAAGAAAGAAATACTTCTATATTTTAATTGTTAAAACTTTCTACAAAAAATATTATTAGCTGGTAGGATACATACCTGTGCTTTTCAAAATTATCTTGGCTATGCTTAGTTCTTTTACGTAAATACGTAATCAGTCAAGTTTCATTTTTTGAAAATCTTTCATTTTTAAAAAGTATTTTGATATTGAGTGGCATTGCATTGAATTTATTTTGGAGAAAACCCCATCTTTACAATCCTGAGTTATATTTATGAATGTGGTATATCTCTCCATTCTATGCATTTACTTATTACACTTCAGTAAAGTTTTAATAAGTGTTTTTTTGTTTGTTTGTTTGTTTGTTTTTTGAGATGGAGTATCGCTCTGTCGCCCAGGCTGGAGTGCAGTGGCATGATCTCAGCTCACTGCAACCTCTGCCTCCCAGGATCAAGCGATTCTCCTGCCTCAGCCTCCTGAGTAGCTGGGATTACAGACTCACACCACCATGCCTGGCTAATTTTTGTATTTTTAGTAGAGACGGGGTTTCACTATGTTGGTCAGACTGGTCTCGAATTCCTGACATCATGATCCGCCCGCCTTGACCTCCCAAAGTGCTGGGATTACAGGTGTGAGCCACGGCACCTGGCCAATAAATGTTTTTATATTTAAAAGGTGATTCAGATTTTCCCAGCAGTTCCCTTAACTTATGCCTTAAGGACTCTTCTTCCATATATTCTAGAAGCTAGAACTACCCAGAACCACTCAGCAGCCACCAAATGTGCCAGGCTCTTTCATGCCTTTATTGACTCAATGCTCTAGGGAACCCTCTATTAAAGATTCAGCTTGAGTATCATCTCGTCTCCTCCGTGGAGCTTTTGTTAGTCCTCCCAGGAGTATTCTTCCTCCTTCTTAATTCTGTAATACACTGCTTTATCATAGAAATTTTACATCACATTGTAATTAAACAAGTCCACCCCTCCTACTGATTGTGAGCCCCTCAAGCAAAGGCAAGGATTATACTACATTCATTGTGTATCCCTTGTTTCTACTCTGGAGTGTAAAACATAAGTTTTCATTAAGCGTTTGTTCACTGAATGGATGACTGTATAGGAAACAAATTCCTAATGTCTTTTTGCAAATTAAAAAGTGTTCAACTCTAAGATCTTCAAATAGCCAGGCGCGGTGGCTCACGTCTGTAATCCCAGCACTTTGGGAGGCTGAGGTGGGCGGATCACCTGAGGTCAGGAGTTCAAGACCGGCCTGACCAACATGGTGAAACCCCTTCTCTACTAAAATACAATAATTAGCTAGGCGTAGTGGCAAGTGCCTGTACTCTCACCTACTTGGGAGACTGAGGTGGGAGAATTGCTTGAAACCTGGAGGCGGAGGTTGCAGTGAGCTGAGATTGCGCCATTGCACTCCAACCTGGCAACAGAGCGAGACTGTCTCAAAAAAAAAAAAAACTTCAAATATTGTTTCTCCACTCTCCCCTCCAATCTCCTTTTATGGAATTTCTATTAAATGCAATTTAGAGTTTATTATCTGTCCTTTGTATCCTACCTACTCTTTTTTATTTTACCTCTTTGACTCTATGTGAGTTATACTAGGTTAATTCTTCAGCACTCCATTTCATTCCCTGACTTGTTCTCTGTGCTCCGTTTAAAATCCAACCCATCTATCTTTTTGTTTTCAGTTTAAGTGACTATATTTTTACTTTTGAGAGTTCTAATTGGCCAGGTGCAGTGACTAATACCTGTAATCACACCACTTTGGAAGGCCGAGGTGGGAGTGACACTAGAGCCCAGGAGTTCAAGACTAGCCTGGGCAACTTGGCAAAATCCTGTTTCTACAAAAAAAAAAAAAAAACAAACAAACATTAGTCAGGCATGGTGGCACACAATAGTAATCCCAGCTACTCAGGAGGCTGAGGTGGGAGGATCACTTGAGCAAGGGATGTCAAGACAGCAGTGAGCTGTGATTGTGCCACTGCACTCCAGCCTGGGTGACAGAGTGAGACCATGCCAAAAAAAAAGATTTCTAATTGTTTCTTTTTCTCATCCATTTTTATTTTAGATCTTTGTTTGTATCTTATAATTTAATATATTTATGGATACTATGTTTTTATTTACTTATGAGCATCTTAAACACACCAATTTTAAAGACTTTGTCAAATGTTTTTATGAAATCAATATTATCTGAGGTAAATTTATGTTCTAATTATTGATTGTGTTTGTCATCTTTTTTTTTTTAACTTTATTTTATAGAGACGAGGTCTCGCTATGTTGCCCAGGCTAATCCTGAACTCCTGGGCTCAAACGATCCTCCCATCTTGGCCACCCAAAGTGCTGAAGTTACAGGAGTGAGCCATTGCACTGGCCTGACATCTTTCTTAGCATTCATTTTATCTATATACTTTGGAATGTTCGTCTTAGCTCATTGTAAATGAAATATTTTGGTTTTGGTTCTTTACTCCCTCTCTCTCTTCTTTTATCTTTACTTCTCACAGTCTGGAAATTTTTCCATTAACTCTATTCCTGTCTCCAACCTGAAACTCAGTCCAGAAACAAGATGTTCCAGCGTTCCTGGAAGTGATATTGATGACAGCACAGATCCCATCAGCAATTCAACTAGCAGCTCAGGAGAGCTCTTGTCAGAAGTTGATGTCTGTGAAGGCAGAGTCTCAACATGACTCCTGATTTAAGCTCTAAGCCTGGATTTTGGCCCTGGTCTTACATAAAACACTTTTAGTTCCTTTTTTGGTAGAAAAGGTGAACTCACAGCCACCACTGCCTACTTCCAGTCCTGGAGCAGAGAAGGTGGATGGTTAGAACCTGACTGCCATTTTGCAGTTATATTTCCTTTATGTTCCAAAGAGATTACATTTTCTATGTAAGGCCAGCTATCTTTTTTGTTGTTTGTTTTTCTCTCTTTATATTTATTCCATAATTTCATTATGTTTAAAGTGAATGGGCTGTCAGAACCTGAACTTATAAAATATTATTTTTAATGCATATGTATTACTAATGGATAATCAGATACTTAGAAGAGGATTGTACCCTAAATTATTGCCCAGCCTCACTCTACTAATCCAAATGCCTGGTGGGATTACAGGCACACACCACCATGCCTGGCTAATTTGTGTGTGTGTGTGTGTGTGTGTGTGTGTGTATTTTGAGTAGAGACGGGGTTTCATAGTTTTTCAACCCTTGCCCCACTCCTTCTCTCCCTGCTCTTGTATTCCCCAGTGTCTATTGTTCCCACCTGTTTTATTTTATTTTGTTTTTGAGACAGTCTCACTCTGTCACCCAGGCTAAGGTTCTGTCTCCCAAGCTAAAGTGCAGCGATGCAATCTCAGCTCACTGCAGTTTCCGCATCCCGGGTTCAAGTGATACTCATGCCTCAGTCTCTCAAGTAGCTGAAACTAGAGGTTCATGCCACCATCCGTGGCTTATTTTCGTATTTTTTGTTGGTTTGTTTTTTGAGACAGAGTCTTGCTCTGTTGTCCACGCTGGAGTGCAGTGGCATGATCTCCACTCACTGCAACCTCTGCCTCTCAGGTTCAAGCAATTATCCTGCCTCAGCCTCCTGAGTAGCTGGGACTACAGGCATGCGCCACCATGCCTGGCTAATTTTTATATTTTTAATAGAGATGGGGTTTCACCATGTTAGCCAGGCTGGTCTCAAATTCCTGGTCTGAAGTGATCAGCTCACGTTGGCCTCCCAAAGTGCTGGGAAGACACGCGTGGGCCACCACACCTGGCCAAAGTCTTACTTTTTTTTTTTTTTAATGCTTTAAGTTCTAGGGTACATGTACACCCAACGTGTAGGTTTGTTACATATGTATCATTATTGCCATGTTGGTGTGCTGCACCCATTAACATCATTTACATTGTTTATATCTCCTAATGCTATCCTCCCCTCCCCTCCCCACAATAGGCCCCAGTGTGTGATGTTTCCCCTCCCTGTGTCCAAGTGATCTCATTGTTCAAGATTCCCACCTATGAGTGAGAACCTTACTTGGCGGTGTTTGGTTTTCTGTTCTTGCGATAGTTTGCACAGGAATGATGGTTTCCAGCTGCATCCCATGTCCTACAAGGGACCACGAGAACTCATCCTTTTTATGGCATATTAGTATTCCATGGTGTATATGTGCCACATTTTCTTAATCAGTCACTGATGGGCATTTGGGTTGGTTCCAAGTCTTTTGCTATTGTGAATAGTGCCGCAATAAACATACGTGTGCATGTGTCTTTATAGCAGCATGATTTATAATCCCTTTGGGTATATCCCCAGTAATGGAGTGGCTGGGTCAAATGGTATTTCTAGTTCTAGATCCTTGAGGAATCACCACACTGTTTTCCACAATGGTTGAACTAGTTTACAGTCCATCAACAGTGTAAAAGTGTTCCTATTTCTCCACATCCTCTCCAGCACCTGTTGTTTCCCTGACTTTTAATGATCGTCATTTCTAACTGGTGTGAGATAGTATCTCATTGTGTGGTTTTGATTTGCATTTCTCCTGATGGCCAGTGATGATGAGCGTTTTTTCATGTGTCTGTTGGCTGCATAAATGCCTTCTTTTGAGCAGTGTCTGTTCATATCCTTTGCCCACTTTTTGATGGGGTTGTTTATCATTTAAATATTTAATCAATCTTGAGTTATCACCTATATGGTGGTAGGTAGGGATCCAGTTTTATTCTTCTGCATATATGTAGCCAGCTATCCCGGCACCATTTATTGACCAAAAATTCTTTTTCCCATTGTTTATTTTTGCCGACTTTGTAAAAAATCAGGTTTTTCGGTGTGTGACATTATTTCTGGGTTCTCTATTCTTTTCCATTGGTCTATGTGTCTGTTTTTGTACCAGTACCATGGTATTTTGGTTACTGTGCCCTTACAGTATAGAAATACTATACGTGTCTTTAGTTGGGTTTGAGATTTCCTGGGTGAATTAAGGATGATGATTTTGGGCATTCTCAGTCTCAAAAGTTCATCCACACAGTGTTCTTGAGATTGTATTCAAGGGATGACTAGGAGTTAGTGGGTAAATCTTGAAGCTGTCCTGAGTGTTTGTACCTCTTCCTCTTGTATTTGACGTCAACCCATGAACTTGCCCAGTTGAAGTTTTCTATCTTTGGTGCTCATTTTTTCTGCTATCATTCTTTTTTTAATTTTTATTTTTTATTTAATGTTATTTTTTAATATAATTATTTGCAATGAGCAGTCCTTTCTTTACTATAGCACACATGTCCCTTGCTGGTTAGGAAAATGTTGTGCTATCATCTGGTTTTGCAACATATAGATACAAAATCTGGAGACAGGTTTTTCTCGTGGAATACAAACTAGGTAGAAAAAAAAGATGAATTCCTTCCTTTTTAAGTCATTAACTCTCATAGTAAGAAATGAGGATGCATGAAAGAATCAGAAAAATAATTTAGCAACCTAAATAAGAAATTACCAACTAAATTATATTTCGTTCACTTTGGACTGCCCAACAATTTTAGATGTTAAAAAAGAAAAATATGTAAAAGCATGGAAGGAGAGGTGGAGCAGGAAAACATAGCACACTCAGGCTTCATACGTACCTTTCTCTGTAACTGATACCTCCATAATTAGCTCATTTCTTGCCTTCACACACCTAACTTTTTACTTATCCTCCTCATAAAATTTTATTTGTTTTTTGGTTTTGTGTTATTGTTTCTTCTCCTCAGAAAATGGTTTGGAATCAAAATCCAGGCTGAGTAACCAAAGCCTCTTAACTCTCCCAAGCTGCATCTTTCTGTGCGGACTGAGGCCCATGAACAGACCCCAGAAGTTGCTCTGCATTTGTTGAATTCATCCCATGGGATTCAGTCTGAAGGAGAGCAGATGGTGAGCTGCTCTGAGTTTTAAAGAAATGACAAAATGCCTGTCTTTTAGGTCCCAAAGCTCCCGCAGAACCTTAGAAGCGATGATAGATGTAGGGTGTTAAACTTTAAAATAATAGAAAGCCTTCTGGAAATTAACAAAGTGCCTTTTGCTAAAGATTCTGAGTACCCTAAGTGTGCAAGTTTTGCAATAAATCGGTGTAGGAGATGTAAATGAAGTCCGATTTGTCACCCAAAGCTGACATATAGTGCCCTTGGGTATTGCCTAGGATCTGGGCCTCAGACAATTTATTGTTGGTCTTCTGGAAAATGTAACCAAACTTGGCCAGGCATGGTGGCTCATGCCTGTAAACTTTGGGAGGCCAAAGCAGGCAGATCACCTGAGGTCAGTGTTCAAGACCAGCCTGGCCAACATGGTGAAACCCCGTCTCTACTAACAAGAGTAAAACCCCGTCTCCAAAAACAAAAAGAAAAAAAAAAAGAAAATGTAACCAACCTTAAGGTAGGAATTTTGTGACCTAACCTAGTTATGGACTGTTCCCCCTCTTTTAGTGTTTTCTACTCTTAATTTATTTTATTATAAATTGACAAATTATAATTATATATATTTATAGGGTACGAAGGGATGTCATGATATATGTATACAATGTGGAATAATTAAATCAAGCTAATTAACATGTCCATCAGGCCAGGTACAGTGGCTCACACCTGTAATCCCAGTACTTTGGGAGGCCAAGGTGGGCGGATCACTTGAGGTCAGGAATTTGAGACCAGCCTAGGCAACATAGTGAGACCTCATGTCTATAAAAAATAAACAAAATTTGGCCAGGCACAGTGACATGCCTGTAATCCCAGCAATTTGGGAGGCCAAGGCAGGCAGATCACTTGAGGTTAGGAGTTTGAAACCAGCCTAGCCAATATGATGCAACCTCATCTCTACTGAAAATACAAAAAAATTAGGCAAGTGTGGTGGTGCACACCTATAGTCCCAGCTACTCAGGAGGCTGAGGCAGGAGAATTGCTTGAACCTGGGAGGCAAAGTTTGCAGTGAGCTGAGATTGCGCCACTGCACTCCAGCCTGGGTGACAAAGCAAGACTCTGTCTAAAAACAAAAATAAATAATATATAATATATATTTGCTGGGTATGGGGTGTGAGCCTGTAGTACCAGCTACTCAGAAGGCTATGGTAGGAGGATCACCTGAGCCCAGGAGGTCGAGGCTGCAGTGAGCCATGATTACAACAAGCCATGATTGCACCATTGCAATCTAGCCTGGGAAACAGAGCAAGATTCCACCAAAAAAAAAAAAAAAAATCCATCACTTCAAATACTTAATCATTTTTGTGGTAAGAACATCTGAAATTTACTGTCTTACCAATTTTGAAAGTACAATATATTATTGTTAATTATAGTCACCATGAGATATAACAGATCTCAAAAAACATGTTCTTCCTGTCGAGAACCTTATACCCTTTGACCAGCATCTCCCCAGTCCCCTCAGCCTCTGGTAACCACCATTCTACTCTTTACTTCTATGAGTTCAATTGTTTTAGATTCCACATTAAAGTGAGAACATGTATCTACCCTTAATTTCTCTTCATTTAAAAAAAAAAAGTCTCTTGTATGTTAAAAATTGAAGTAAGACATCTAAGCTATATTTTAGAAAAATGTAGAATGGGAAAAAGGAAGAATGGAAATAGGAGAAAAGTGATTCTTCCATCAGAGACCACAATAATGTTCCAGAACATGTAGGAAATTCTGTATGAAGCTAGAGCTAAGATAAAAATAAAGTGGTTTTGAATTTATATCACTACAGGCAGCTTCCAACCTAAGAAGCAGTTCAGTAATAAAGGTGTTTATTCTCTAAGCTGTTGTTTGGAGCTCAGAATTTATTTTTCCACAGAAACATTATAAATGATTGAGCTCACAGTTCAGCCATGAAATGTCAATTTAACTACATTGTGAATGTAAATGACAGATCCATGGTTCTATTTCAAGTTCAAAAACCACCCTTTACAGGATTGTTCTGATGGGAAGACCTATATCAAGTTCCAACTTACAATACCAGGCACATTCTATGCCCATTAATCTTATGTTCCCATTTTAAAATGATCAGCAAAAATGTCCAGGACTTCCTAACAGAATGAGCTAGATTTAGATCTCCTGTCCCCAAACTTTCCAGAAGTTATCCCTTGATACCTGCATGGAAGAAATGTTTGGGTCGGTCCTTTCTGGGGTGTCTGAATTAGGAGAAAGAGTATTGTCTCCACAGGAAACAGAGGCTGTAGATTCAGACCTCCTCTATTTGGTGGCTCATGTGCTAAGGCAGATAGTGTGGTAGAAAGAGCACCTCAGCAAGGCGCAATTGCACACATCTGTAATCCCAGCTACTTGGAGGCTGAGGCAAGAGGGATCCTTTGAGTCCAGGAGTTTGAGATCAGCCTGGGCAACATAGCAAGACCCCCATCTGAAAAAAAAAACAAAAGAAAACAAAAAGAAAGAAAGACAGATCAATGGATTATGAGTCAACAAACTTGAATTTGAATCTTGACCACCACCTATGTAACCCTGGATAGGTGGCATTACATGTCTGGGCCTTAGTTTTCATTTATCAGTATTTTCAAAAAGAGAAATAAATAAGATGTCAAATTTCTGAGAAGAGAACTTACAGCTTTCAAGAGAATGTCAAAGAAATCTAGCACCATCAACACCACCCCAAAATTAAGAACCACCAAACAAAATGACCTGCTGAATCCTTTTAGCCCTAGCATTTAAGTGCCAAGTTTAGTGCTGTTTCTCAATTAGAAACTCTCTATTCATGATTTATGCACTGAGTATTGCAGTCCTCCAAACAGCTGGTAACATCCTCCACACTAGTTAAACAATAAGCAGAATAACAAAGGTTTTATAAACTTTCTACATGATTTCTCATTCTCTGAAAATCTTTTCTCTTGCTGTAATAAAATATCTGTCATCCCAAAATCCTCAATTTTCAGACTGAGAGTCGACATAGATTGAACTAATTGTATAATTTCTACTTTGTGTGGGAGACTTTTTTCTTTTTCATATCCTCAATCAATTCACCCTTCCGCTTCAATTTACTTG
Organism: Papio anubis; assembly: GCF_008728515.1. Classification (NCBI taxonomy): domain Eukaryota; kingdom Metazoa; phylum Chordata; class Mammalia; order Primates; family Cercopithecidae; genus Papio; species Papio anubis. The sequence goes on along the minus strand of NC_044988.1, from coordinate 21,058,231 downwards.
ACATATTCCTTGTTCCTAAGTGTTCCGGAACAGAGACAGAGGTTGAAATCTAAGGTCAATCTCATAACATAGAATGTTTTCTCTTTCAGGAAAAGGAGCGTTGAATTGCTTATCCTGTGTGTGGAGTTACCACCTCATGGGAGGGATCTGCACCTCGGACTGTCTTGTTGGGGAATACAGAGTGGGAGAGGTATGGAGGGCTAGGGGTGCTGGGCCTTCTGCTCTCTCCAGAGAGGAACATGAGCTTAGTTCCTGCATGTCATTCTGGCCAATCAAAATGTCCCAACATTCTCATACTATAGAAATACTGTATGTTTAATATTTTAAAATCTTGTACCATTGCATCATGTAATAATGGTGCTACCCACCTGTAGCCTTAACTTTTACTCCAAAGGAACTGAGAAGATCTAAGCTAATGGAGAAGTTAAGTCGTGAGGGCCTTGGAATGAATTATTTATTTGTTGTTCATCACCATAGAAGTTTCAGTCAACATAAGAATATTATGTCAGAAATACAAACTATCTTGTCCCTTACTTCTCTCTGGTCTAACCAGAAACATGTGAATAACATAGGAGCAACACAGCTAATGTTGACCTTTTGTTTCCTCTACCTGATCACAGTGTATTAAGAAGGATTCATTTGCAGCGTTACAGCTCTTTTAGGATTTGTACAGCAGGTTTTCTGGTTTCTACCAGAAAACCCCATGGAAAAGAAAAGAAAAGAAGAGAACAGAACAGAACAGAAAAGAACAGAACAGAACAGAACAGAAAAGAACAGAACAGAAAAGAAAAGAAAAGAAAGAAAAGAAAAGAAGAGAACAGAACAGAATAGAAAAGAACAGAACAGAAAAGAAAAGAAGAGAACAGAACAGAACAGAACAGAAAAGAAAAGAAAAGAAGAGAACAGAACAGAAAAGAATGAATGAAAGAAAAGAAAGAAAAGAAAGGAGGGAGGGAGGGAGGGAGGGGAGGGAGGAGGGAGGAAGGAAGGAAGGAAGGAAGGAAGGAAGGAAGGAAGGAAGGAAGGAAGGAAGGAAGGAAGGAAGGAAGGAAGGAAAAATATGAGGATTCATTTGCCATGGATTTTGAGACCATAATTTTTAGCCTGGATCTCTAATTTCTCACCCAGGCTGGAGGTGCAGTGGCGGAGCATAGCCCATGGAAGCTGGACTCCTTACCAGGTGATCCTGCCAACTCAGCCTCCTGAATAGCTGGGACTACCATGTCACTGGTCCCCACCACTTACCCAAAGTTAGCCTTTGGGTTGGGAGTTTCCTCACTATTGTCACTTCTGTGGTTGCCAGAAAGATGCTACCGGAAAGGGGTCCCAATCCAGACCCCAAAAGAGGGTTCTTGGATCTCACACAAGAAAGAATTCAGAGCAAAACCATAGGGCAAGTGAAAGCAAGTTTATTAAGAAAGTAGAGGAATAAAAGAATGGCTACTGCATAGACACAGCAGCTGTGAGGGCTGCTGCTTGCCCATCTTTATGGTTATTTCTTAATGATATGCTAAACAAAGGATGGATTATTCATGGCTTCCCTTTTTAGACCATATAGGGTAACTTCCTGATGTTGCCATGGTATTTGTAAACTGTCATGGCGCTGGTAGGAGTGTAGCAGTGAGAACCACGAGAGGTCACTCTCATTGCCATCTTGGTTTAGGTGGGTTTTGGCTGGCTGTTTACTGCAAGCTGTTTTATCAGCAAGGCCTTTATGACTTGTATCTTGTGCCGACCTCCTATCTCATCCTGTAACTTAGAATGCCTTACCATCTAGGAATGTAGCTCACTAAGTTTCAGCCTTATTTTACCCAGCCCCTATTCAATATGGAGTTGCTCTGGTTCAAATGCCTCTGACAACCATGCCCAGCTAATTTTTTGTATTTTTAGTAGAAACGGGGTCTCACCATGTTGCCTAGGCTGGTCTCGAACTCCTGGGCTCAAGCCATCCACCCACCTCAGCCTCCCAAAGTGCTAGGATTACAGGTGTGAGCCACCGCACCCGGCAAGACCACAAATTTCTTGATTGTGTTTTCAAACTTTAGAAAATAAGTATATTTCCCCATGATGACATTAACACAAACTAATATATTTACGTATGAGTTCTCTTTAAATTCTGGCAACAGCCCTCATTACAGTTTAGAGAAACTGAGGCTCAAAGAGGTTAAATAATGTATTACAGATTATATGAGTACAGCTGGGGCAACATGGTGAAACCCCATCTCTACAAAAAATACAAAAAAAGAAAATTAGCTGGACATGGTGGTGTATGCCTGCAGTCCCAGCTATATGTGGGGCGGAAGCAGGAAGATTGCTTGAATCCGATCACACCAGTGCACTCCAGCGTGGGCAATAAAGTAAGCCCCTGTCTCAAAAAAAAAAAAAAAAATTATATGAGTGGTAAGTAACAAAGCTGGGATTAAACCTGAAGGATGAGATAATATGTGAGATGCAGGATTCAATGAGATAGTAACAGCTGAGAAAGCATCTTGTCAGTGCCTGAAACATGCCAAGGTGTTCAACAAAAGCAATTTCCATTCCTTCTTCTTTTTCTGTCATACCATACTTCCAAAGTTACAGAAGTAAAACAAGAAGGCACCTTCCCTAACCCACGTTTCCAGCACCAGTCAAGGAGCAACTTGTCAGGAGGGAAGCCACTTTCTTCTCATCTCTCCACTCTCTTCCTAAAGAGATGTAACTACTTGAGCTACACAGCCACAATCTATATTATTCTGGGGCCTGACCACAATAATCCAGTAACCATAGAGGGCCAAGCAGGTCACAAACATAAATGCTGGGTCAAAGAAAACCACAGTGTAAGCTTGAAGCTTGAAGGAAAGTAGAAATGGATGTATCACCTACATGTTGGTGACATCATAGCAAGTGCTGGGAATTGTGTCAAATAGAAGAGTGGAAAGGGGGGCCATTGCCACGTGGGAGTGACGAATCCAGTGTTGACAGGTCTTCTAGTTTCTAAAGAGAAATTAGGAACGAATTTACATGTGAAATATCCCACTTTTGAGATGTGGGAAATGAATGCAAAATATTTTAAACTGAAAGTCAACAGTGTGGGCCAGACAAAACTAGTCCTTGACCTGAGCTATCCTTAAGCACAGGAGCTGTCCTTGAGCACAGGAGCTGTCAGCTCCTAACCCAAACTGTTCTAGACGTCTGTTCTCCCACTGTTATTAGCAGATCTCAAAGGGCAGGGCACAGCCATGATTCCACCCTATCACAGACAGTGGGTTCTTTCACCCAGCACAGTTAAAATGGGCTCAGAACACACCATCCTTCTGCTGTCCCCCACACACCTCCCTCCTTATGGAGACAAGATGAAATACCATCTGGGAACTCCAGTGCTTTGTTAATCCCTCTGCACTCAGATGGAACCTCTTGATTGCTCTTACCAGGGAGAGAAGTTTAACTGTGAAAAATGCCACGAGAGCTGCATGGAATGCAAGGGACCAGGGGCCAAGAACTGCACCTTGTGCCCCGCCAACCTGGTGCTGCACGTGGACGACAGCCGCTGCCTCCACTGCTGCAACACCTCCGATCCCACCAGTGCCCAGGAGTGCTGTGACTGCCAGGACACCACGGGTGAGGGGAGAGCAAGAGCAGCCTGCAGAGGAAGGGCATGTCCTCAGGAAGCCAATGGGAGCAGAGGGAGTGGGGATGGAAAGTTCAGGAGAATCAATATGGCTATCTTTTTATTAAGTGCCTACTATGGGCCTACTGTACTTGAAACTTCACGTCCATTGTCTCACTTCACAAGTAGAGATTATCAGTCCCATTTTATAGATGAGGAGTCTGAGGCTCAAAGAGTTTGATTCACATGCCCAAGTCCACACCAATATTAAAAGTTTCATCTGGAGACTAGGCGCGTTGGCTCATGCCTGTAAGTAATCCTAGCACTTTGGGAGGGCGAGGCGGACAGATCGCTTGCGTCTAGGAGCTTGAGACCAGCCTGAGCAACATGACAAAACTCCATCTCTACTAAAAATACAAAAATTAGCTGGGCGTGGTGGTGCATGCCTATAGTCCCAGCTACTCAGAAGGCTGAGGTGGGAGGATCTCTTGAGCCCAGGAGGCAAAGATTGCAGTGAGCCGAGATCACACCACTGCACTTCAGCCTTGGTGACAGAGCAAGATGCTGGCTCAATTTTTTTTTAAAAAATGGTTCATCTGGAATTAGATGCTCCACTTGCCTCCAAGACTAGAACTCAAGTAGAGCTAGCATTTTATCTTTATGAATTACTCTGTTCCTTTTTTTATTCTTCCCTCCTGGGAAAAAAGGAAAAGAATCAACTATCAAGGAAGCTGATGTCAATATTATCTTGATTCTGTTGAAGAATCATTCTATGAAAGTCAGCCCAAACCGGGGCCTCTCATTAGAGACTTATGACATTTTAGAAATGAATTTTTATTGAAGGGTAAGAAGAAGTAAAATCCCCTTTACCAATTTCCAGTCCCTCAGCTATCCTCAAGTCTAACTAACCCCATCCATGTGGGTACTTGGTTCTCGTTGGTCATAAACTTAGAAAAATCTCAAACTGAGTGATTTTTTCTAAAAGAAAAAAAAAGAAAAAGAAACATATATTCTTAAAATATACTCTCTAGGCCAGAAGTAGATAATTTCCTTGGGGTCTAGAAGTAACATTCACCTACAAAAAGAGATGCCATATTTCTGAGTTGGTCCATTTGTAAGTAAAGAAAATCCCAGACCCAGGCCGGGCACGTTGGCTCACGCCTGTAATCCCAGCATTTTGGGAGGCCAAGGCGGGTGGATCACCTGAGGTCGAGAGTTCAAGACCAGCCTGACCAACATGGAGAAACCCTGTCTCTACTAAAAATACAGAATTAGCCGGGTGTGGTGGCACATGCCTGTAATCCCAGCTACTAGGGAGGCTGAGGCAGAAGAATTACTTGAACCTGGGAGGCAGAGGTTGCGATGAGCCGAGATCACGCCACTGCACTCTAGACTGGGCAAGAAGAGCGAAACTCCATCTCAAAAAAAAAAAAAAAGAAAAAAGAAAATCCCAGACCCATAACTGCTACCAGCCACTTCTTTTTTATTTTTGATCAGCATTTTTCTTCTCTTTCTTTCTTTCTTTCTTCTTTTTCTTTCTTTCCTTCTTTCTTTCTTCTTTCTTTTCCTTCCTTCCTTCTTTCCTTCCTTCCTTTTGTCTTCTTTCTTTCTTTCCTCTCTTTCTTCCTTTCTTTTCATCTTTCTTTTTTTTTTTTTTTTTTTTTTTGATGGAGTCTCACTCTCACCCAGGCTGTAGTGCAATGGCACAATCTCGGCTCACTGCAACCTCTGTCTCCCAGGTTCAAGCGATTCTCCTGCCTCAGCCTCCAGAGTAGCTTGGATTACAGGCATGCGCCACCACACTCGGCTAATTTTTGTATTTTTAGTAGAGACAGGTTTCACCATGTTGGCCAGAGTGGTCTCGAACTCCTGACCTCAGGTGATCCGCCCGCCTCAACCTCCCAAAGTGCTGGGATTACAGGCATGAACCACCGCATCTGGCTTGATCAGCATTTTCAGTTGGGTTTTAAGTATCATCTTTCCAAAAACATTTTCCTGCTTTCAGCTTTCCCAACCCCATGAGCAGCTGGTTTTCCCTGTTCTTCAGACACACCTACCTTCAGGGTCTGATTGCTAGTATCCATTCTGTTTCAGCTAAGAATAATAACCCTCACAACATTAACGCCTTTAAATGAAACCAGAAGTTTGTGCATGTTGCATGCAGAGTTTCTGAAAGCCTGTTCCAACTAAGAACTATCTTGTCAGCTCTTCTGGTCCCCCTGCAGCTCTTGAAGAGCCACCTGCGGCAATCTGCAAAAGTCTAAATGCTCTTGATTACCTGATCCTTCTTTACAGAGACACTCTGACCCTTCAGGGAAACCATATCACAGAGGCTAACCCTGACTCTGCAGATCTGGGATGGAGAATAGTAAGCAAGCCATGACTGCATATGGCACCCTAGTAATTGAAACAACATCGAAAGGTTTTTATATTGATTCTACTGCTTCAGGCAGTGTTTATCTCACAGTACCACACACAGATTGCTTATCAATCTCTCCATTGCTTTAATGTTTTCTCCAGGGAAAAATTCTGTGCTGAACTTGCTAATGATGAATGTAATAATGATAGGGCTGTTACTTTAGAAGAAGAAAGTTGGCTTGATAGGTAAAATCCCATGAGAATGAAAATTATGATAAAGTAGAAGACTTGTTTCTCACTAGCAAAAAAGAAAGAGAAATACACAGTCATGATGAATCAGATCTAATTGGTCAATATTTAATAAGCAAAAATCATTGCACCTTGGCAGCAGTGTTATATTTATTTATCTAGTGTGTAGAATGTACCTAGAATTGTTCATGAAATTATCTCCTGAACAAGAGAGATCCAAGAGGTTCAACAAATATTTATGAAAAACCTACGTGTATCTCAGCCTGTACATCCAACATGGCCTGATAGTTTTTTTCTCTGGTTCTTTCATACTCCCATGTGGTGGGTTAAAGAATAGAAAAAAAATAGACATACTACCCAAATCATACCACCTGGATAAATGAATAAGTAAGAAAAATGAGCTCATCCTCATCACTAAAGTTACAGTTGAATCTTTCCTTCCATGAAACTGTTTTGGTTACTCCATATTCTCAATCAAGGCATCAAAACAAAGGCTGATGGATGACAGGGATCGGAGCTCTGGATTTCAAAAATCTTAATAATGGCTGGGTGTGGTGGCTTATACCCCAGCACTTTGGGAGGCCAAGGGTGGATCACCTGAGGTCAGGAATTCAAGACCAGCCTGACCAACATGATGAAACCCCATCTCTACTAAAAATACAAAAGTTAGCCAAGCATGGCGGTGTGCACCTGTAGTCCCAGCAACACAGGAGGCTAAGGCAAGAGAATTGCTTGAGCTTGGGAGACAGAGGCTGCAGTAAGCCGAGCTATTGTTCTACGGCACTCCAGCCTGGGCGACAGAGAGATACTCCATCTCAAAAAAAAAAAGAAAACAACTCTTAATAATGATAGAAAAAAATTCCCTATCATTCAAGTTGATAGGATTTAAAGATGGTACTTCTTTTTCTGCCAGGCTAGGAGCACAAAACTCCAAGAAGCCAAAGAACAGTTGTCAGAGCCTTTTGTCCTAATGTCTTTAGACCGTACCATGGAGCTAAGATTCCTGGATTTGAATTCTGATTGCTCCACAAATAAGGTCTTGTCTCTGACAATGTGACAATTCACTTCCTCTCAATGGACTTTAGTTCCCTCAGATGTCAAACAACAAATTGGCCTAAGTAATTTCTAAGGCCCCACATGGCTCTCAGAGTCAGTAGTTTTATAAATTATCTGCTCTTGCCCTTAAGTGGTGGGACAGTCATCTTGGCCCAGGCTTAAGGGTACCTTGGGAGAGGACTCAGTCTTAGAAAAGAAGTTGGAATTGGGAAAGAAAATAGAGCATTTAGCAATAACTAAAGCTTGGTCCAAGATGAAATATTTTCTTAGGAGGGAAATAGAAGAATCAGTTGATAAGGTTGGACACTTGGTGACTGACCTATGAGGTACGGGGATAAGGGAACTCCCTTTGGATGGCAAACTGACCTTCTTTCTAGAAGGATTTATTGGCTTCATCAGACATAGGCTAGGATTCTCACGGGGTACATACTCCAATTTTATACAGTGGTATGCCTTCTAGGAAAATTAGAGACAGGCCGGGTGCAGTGGTTCACGTCTGTAATCTCAGCACTTTGGGAGACCAAGGTGGGAGGATCTCTTGAGCCCAAGAGTTTGAGACCAGCCAGGGCAACATAGTGGGAAGCTGTCTCTACAAAAAATTAAAATTAAAATTAAAAAAAAAGAGGAAAATCAGAGACAGTGATTCTACCATTTTCAATTTTGAAAATAAAGGTGAAATTCTTTACTTCAGAATCTAATTTTCTCTATTCTATTTCTTCTACTTTTTCCCTCTTGCCTCTTCCCTTGGGATCTTCCTCCAACAGAAGAGTGCGTCCTTCGAACAAGCAAGGTTAGGCCTGCAGCTGAGCACTTCAAGACAGCTCTATTCATCACCTCCTCCGTGATGCTAGCGCTTCTGCTCGGGGCAGCTGTGGTCGTGTGGAAGAAATCTCGCGGCCGAGTCCAGCCAGCAGCAAAGGCCGGCTATGAAAAGCTGGCCGACCCCAACAAGTCTTACTCCTCCTATAAGAGCAGCTATGGAGAGAGCACCAGCTTTGAAGAGGATCAGGTGATTGAGTACAGGGATCGGGACTATGATGAGGATGACGATGATGACATCGTCTACATGGGCCAGGATGGCACAGTCTACCGGAAATTTAAGTATGGGCTGCTGGATGACGATGACGAAGATGAGCTGGAATACGATGATGAGAGTTACTCCTACTACCAGTAAACAGGCACCCCCCCACCACCACCATTCCACTCTCAGGCATGCCTGTGAGCATCGCTGTTTTTGGTTTTATCCCCACACCAGGCTGATGTGTGAGTGTTTCTATTTGTCTTCTTTAACCATGAATCCAACCAGAATATGTGAGAATGATGAAATACTTTGTTCTTTTGAGTGGCTAAACTCAATTAACAGTTCCTGTTCAACTGTAATTGAAGAGCAAGCATAAAATTCAGAGGAATTTCCTCAAAATAATGTGTGAAGACACAAAAATGCAGGAAGTGAAAACAAATGAGATTTGTACAAACTCTTCTATGTGATTGAAAAAAAAAAAAAAGGACAGTAGATCTACAGAAATTCTGCTTGCAAGCTGCGTTGTGGAGGTGTCTGCTGCCTCCTGGTATTCTAACTTTTCTTTATCTAATTTTGGGGATAATGGAGGTACAAAGGAGTTGTTGGTTTGGTGGTGTTTTTTTCCCCTTTAGCTGTCTTTAGGCAGAGATTTGTTTTGTAAGGGCCAAGAAAAGAGGGCTCTTATCAATTGACTCCAGGCCACCCCTGGTGAGCAGAAGAGACCACCTGGGCTGGGCTGCTCAGGACCTACTTGAGATAAGGGAAGAAAAGAGAAGGTGCATCATAGCTGAGGAGCCATGAGGTCCCCAGGCACTAGTTCCTCCGCAGGAATCCACAGTCACAACGATTCTAAAGGCAGAACAAGCCCAGCGAAAAAGAAATCACTGAGTTTTCAGTAACTGCACCCTCATGATTTTCCGGGTACTTTTCGCCTGGGAGTCGCCTGGGATGTCATCAGCTAAGACATCAAATAATAAAAGAAAAATGGCAGTGTGAACTTAACATACAATGGAATAAAATGACAAACACTTCATCTACTCTAAAAAATTCAGAGCTTTCCTTCGTCAACAACCCATCACAAAACCGTGGGCTCTCCATAGAAAGAGTTGGAATAGAGTCTAACGTGGAAAAAAAAAAATCCCAATATGCTGCTCACAAGCTGTACTCTGGCTGCTGACCAGCCTTCCAGCACCGCTCATCACTATGATTTTTGTTTCTAGACTTCCTAGGCTTCCCTTTTTCCATTCTTCTGTCAAGTGTGTTCTTGGATTCATGTACCTGAGGACAGTTTTTCTCCAGATTGTAACACAGAGAGGGGCTCTGGCTATGCAAAATGATGTTGGCATGGTCTTACAGATTTCCTTGTCAAAGCAGACCTTACAGGCAGTACTAGGAATGGAGCACCAGAAAGCAAAAGTGACATTTTCAGAGAATGATGATAATTATAATCTATTGCACACCTACTACCAGATAACAAGCTAAGTAATTCCTCCCAAAAAATGCCCCACTTACCCATTTTGGTACTTACCATACTCCCATGAGGTTGGTATGGTTATTATTCTGTTCTTGTAGGAAACCTAAGGCTTACTAGAGGTTAGATAACTAGCCCAAGGTCATGCAAAGCTCATCAAGATTCAAGAAAAAAGAATGACCACCCTAAAGCATGTGTTCTTGTAACTATGCTACTGACATAAGGTGGGAAAATAAGCATCCTAAATATAAAGGCAAGCCTATTATTTTAGTCTATAATATCAATTTTATCTTTACTAAATTCATGTATTTTCTTTTTTTAACATAATGTATGACTGACACAGAAAATCTTTATGAAGAAGTCTTCAGTTTACTAAAGGCTTGTGTTTCTTTAGAGGAAAGCTCTTAAAACAGGGCTGACAAACAGTCTCTGGAAAGAGGCAGCTAGTAAGTACATTAGGCTTTCTTGGCCAGAAAGTCTTGTCATAACCACTCAGCTTTGCTATTGTAGCATGAATGCAGCTGGTACATAATGGATGAGTGAACTGTGCTTCAATAAAACCTTATTTATGGACACTGAAATTGGAATTTCAGATAATTTTATTCTTCTTTTGATTTTTTTCAACCTTTTAAAAATTTAAAAATGCAAAAACTGTTCTTAATTAACAGCATTACAAGAACAGGTGGTGGGTCGGATTTGGCCAACAGGCTATACTTTGCTGACTTTATCTTTAAAACACTTTTCAGAGATCATACACGTACATGTATGATATGCCTTCAAAATTTTTGATCATTTAAAATTATCTCCTTGGCCAGGCATGGTGGCTCATACCCGTAATCCCAGAACTTTTGGAGACTGAGGCAGGCAGATCACCTGAGGTCAGGAGTTCGAGACTAGCTTGGCCAACATGGTGAAACCCCATCTCTACTAAAAATACAATAAAAAGCTGGGCGTGTTGGTGCACACCTGTAATCCCAGCTACTCAGGAGGCTGAGGCAGGCGAATCATTTGAGCCCGGGAGGCAAAGGTTGCAGTGAGCTGAGATGGAACCAGTTCACTCCAGCCTGGGTGACAGAGCAAGACTCTGTCTCAAAAAAAATAGCTAAATAAATAAATAAATAAAATTATCTCCTTGCCAGGAGTGGTGGTTCGTGCCTGTAACCCCAGCACTTTGGGAGACTGAGGCAGGAGGATTGCTTGAGCCCAGGAGTTCGACATCAGCCTTGGGCAACATAGTGAGACCCCCATGTCTACAAATTTTAAAAATTAGCCAGGCATGGTGGTAAGTGCCTGTAGTCTCAGCTACTCAGGAGGCTGAGGTGGAAGGATCACTTGAACCCTGGAGGTCGAGGCTGCAGTGACCTGTGATCTTGCTATTGCACTTCAGCCTGAGTGACAGAGCTAAGACCCTGTCTCAAAATAAATACATAACATTATCTCTTCAAAATGTATCTGAAGCCCTGATAGTTCTCCTTTCAATCCTTAGAAACATATAAAAATATATGCACGATAGCCATCATATCAATGGAAGACTTTCTCATCTCTGTAGTTGCAGTTAGCTTACAAAAACAAGCAATTTTGCTTATACTTTGTTGTTCATCTTCCATGATAATTCTAAAGCTCTGATAGACTGAGTTTGACATTTTTTTCTGTAAACTAGAAATTGTTTTCTATGAAAAAAAATCTGTGTTTATGATACACAGTTAAAGATTGGTTGAGGCTGAGATGAACTTCAATACTAAGAAAAATTGTGGTGTTCCTCTATGTGGCCTGCAATGAAAAGAAGGTTCATGCTTGTGTATTGAGGTTTGACATCTTTTCTTCTTTGTTTTTAGTCATGCAACGTCATTCTCAGATGGCTTTTGAATACTATGCTAATGACTATCTAAATAGATAAATATGTGGTTGGAAAACAAAGTCACCTTTTAGTTTTCTGCTTGTAAATCACTTGGAAATATTAAGAGAATCCTTGTAGACTGGAAACACACCAAGAGGCTGGGTAAAGCATGGAAGGTTCTAGTTAATAGAAAGTAATTTTAAAATTGGAAATAAAATTAAATCAAGACCAGATAATTCTATGGAGACTTACTTATTAAAGAACTATTTCTGAGCATTTTTATGTGATTAGCATTACATTTTACCGAGTAACAGATACACAACAATAACAGTGCTATTTTTTTCTCCTTTTTATCTACCTACACCCGAAGTCCAAGCTAGCCTTATCAATTCTGAATTTTGTCTCCTAAAAATCAGCTCAATCTGTCTTTCTGTCTCATCAGCACTGATTCAGTCTAAGGGAGGAGACCACCCCTCATACTGTCTTATGCCCAATTTCTGCCTCCAAAGAAAGAAGTAGTAAAAACTAAAAGGCAGAAATGAAATCCACAGGCAGACAGCCCGGTGCCACGCCCTGGGCCTGGTAGTTAAAGATTGACCCCTGACCTAACCGGTTATGTTATCTATAGATTCCAGACATTGTATGCAAGAGCATTGTAAAAATCCCTGTCCTGTTCTGTTCCGTTCTGATTACCGGTGCATGCAGCCCCCAGTCACATACCCGCTGCTTGCTCAATCCATCACAACCCTCTCACGCTTAGAGTTGTGAGCCCTTAAAAGGGACAGGAATTGCTCACTCGGGAGCTTGGCTCTTGAGACAGGAGTCTTACCGATGCTCCCGGCCGAATAAACTGCTTCCTTCTTTAACTCTGTGTCTGAGGAGTTTTGTCTGCGGCTTGTCCTGCTACACATCAGGCCCTCAGTATTTCTCATCTAGACCACTCATACTTCTTCCTGAAGTATTGTGCAGCTTTAATCTCTTTTACTTTTTCTCCTGGTGTATTTTCTACCCTGCCATCAAAGGTCATTTCTAAACTTCTTCAGATAATCCCATTCCAGGGTCCCCGTCACCTACAGTATTTATGACATTCAAAACTTTGCTACATATGGCCACTGGCTCTGTCTCTGAACTTATCACCCTCAATTTCCTGGCCCCCTCCTTACTTCCCAGCTTCATCATTATGCTCCAACAGTACTGAATTGCTTCTATGTTCTCCAGGATAATATCCTGCTATCTCATGCCTTTGGGCACATATTGTTTACTCTCCTTGGAATATTCTTCTCCCACCTTAACCAGCTGGAAAATTCCTAACCTTCCTTGAAAAGTCACATTTCCTTATAACCTGATTTTTGAGAAAGTTAATCACTTTCTCCCATCTCTGCTACCTAGATACTCTGTGCATATAGTTTTTCATATCACCTTGTGATGTAATTGTTAGATTACAAAGCTGTATCCACTGAAAGACTAGGTACTCCCAGAGGCAGCTACTGTTTCTTTTCTAGAACCCAGCATACTGCCCAGCAATTGCTTAACAATCAAGAATGACTGGTAGAATTGAATTTTAAGAAGACAAGACTCAAAGATATGGAGAAATCATCTAGGCCCTACGTTGTATATGCAGTGCACTCCTGTTTAATCCCGACAGTAAATGGTAAGGAGGGGAGGAGGTGGTGCCAGTTAAGCATGAAATAGCTACAAATTAGAGCATACAGATGTGGCTTCATGGAAAGATTTGTGCTTGGACTTAATTTGAAAAAGAGGATGGAGGCAGGATTCTTTGAAGAAGGCACTGGAGTTTACCTGACTTTTTTGATAATAATTATAACAATCAATTACCAAGTATTTGTTAAGTGTCTAGCATGTGCCAAGCACTATTCTAGTTACTGGAAAAACAGCAACTGGGATCCATCAGATTTGAGGCCTCATGGAACTTTCAATCTAGTTGATACAGGAGCTAGAAAGAAATTATTTAGGCAGATAGTAAGGGTGAGAGAGTCTTCGATAAGGTTTCCTTTTAATAAAAAGCAGCCCAAAAAATCAAGGTGCAGGCATAGATAAGCAAGCTAAAAGCATCCATAGGTAACTGCCAGCAGTGTGCCAATAGAAAAGGGATACCTGGAAGGCAGGTATATTCAGCACGGAGATTCTCTTTTTCCTTTTCTTTGTCACCACATGTGCAGTAAAAAAGCAGACAACATGGCACCAGCCAGGTACAGACCCCATCTGCATAATCAAAGATTAGGGTGGGATAGCCATCTTCTTTGCACACTATGCAAATGGAACGTCTGGTCCGACCAACCTCTCAGGCCCTGTGTAAATCAGACACCACCTCCTCGAGCTCCTCTACAAAATCCCATGCATTTCACCATGAAACCGGAAGACCCACTCGGCCGCCCCTCTCTCTCTGCAGGAGAGAGCTATTCTCTTTTTCTTTCCCCTGTTAAATCTCTGCTCTTAAACTCACTTCTTATGTGTCCGTATCCCCGATTTCCCTGGCGTGAGATGACGACCTTCGGGTATTTACCTCAGACAATGATACTGCTTTATAGTTAGGGAGAAAACAGCTACCATGTTTAATGGCATCTATGGGCCAGGCATGGTCTTTGGCACTTCACTCGTATGATGATCTTATTGACTCCTTACAACACAAATGCTATAAGGTGAGTAATATGATCCCTCTTCACGAATGAGGAAGGGAGGCTCAGTGATGATACTTAAAGTGCTCTAAGTCAAAGTGTCTGCAAATGGTCAAACTGGAATTTGAATCTAGGACTCTCGGATTCATGTTTTTTTCTGCTCTACCACTCGGCCGTTATGCAAAGAATTAGCCTAGCCTTTGTCGGTAATCCCTGAACCCTATTTTGGGATTAGTTTGAGCTGGGTGGAATTTACTATAATGGTGAGTCACCACAAGGCAATGCCGATGAGGTCCTAAAGGGAGCCTGCAGTTCAGGTGCACAATCTCATCTAGAGGCACGGAGATGAGGATCGGTAAACAAAGAAATAAGTTTAGGTGACTGTAAATATTAATGCTGTGTAACTATGTTTCAACCCACTAAAAAGTATTCATGAGAGGTTCTACCCTACAAAAGAAAAAATATCTGAAGAATTATGAATTTCCAAATGTGGATTCAGAGGTGGCATCAACTGGAGGTAAAATATTTAGAAAAACTAAAGGTAAAGACTTTAGGTGCTCAATACATACTTCTGACGTTAGATCTCTCAAGATCTGTTCAGAGTTAACAAGGTTTGCTTTAGAATTCACAAAAAAAGAAACTGCTCCATGTCCTCCTACCCAAAAGAGGAACCAAGTTTAGATGCCATTAATTGAAATACATAGTGGCCTTCATTTTACACTGTCACATAAGAAGTACAGGCCAGCCACGATGGCTCACACTTGTAATCCTAGCACTTTGGGAAGCCAAGGTGGGTGGATCACCTGAGGTCAGGAGGTCAAGACCAGCCTGGCCAACATGGCAAAACCCCGTCTCTCCTAAAAATACTAAAATTAGCCAGATGTGGTGGTGGGTGCCTATAATCCCAGCTACTAGGGAGGCTGAGGCAGGAGAATCACTTGAACCCAGGAGGCGGAGGTTGCAGTGAACCGAGATTGCACCACTTCACTCCAGCCTGGGCAAAAGAGCAAAACACTCTCCAAAAAAAAAGAGGTACAGATAAGACTGTATCAAAAACGAAACAGAATTTCTATCAATGCATGTTTGGCCTATATAGACTTTAGATCTAACGTGATCACCACACAAGATGTAATTTAGCAAGGCACTCTGAGAATGAATAAACAAGATTAAAATTTCAGGTTATATTTTGGGGTTTTAAAGCCACTAATGCCACCTGGTATTGTTCTCAAACACAGGCAAAAACAAAACAAAACAAAGTCATGAAGGTAAAGAAAGTTAATGACCAGATGTTTTGCTCATCTCTGTGCTAGTGCCCAGCACACTACATGGTACAAAGGTAAATATTTGCTGAGTGATTACAGACATGAAAATGCTTGTATATGTGTGCCTTCTAAGAGTAGAAGCCATGGAACTGGGTTCCATGGCCAAATGTAGCTGTAAGGAAGGCTGGAAAGCAATTATGTGATAAAGGGTAATGAGATTAAATCATGACTCATCTTCTGGGGCTTTGCAGCTCTGAATAAAAATCAATTTTTATTATCACGGAAGAGGAGGGTAGGACAGGGTAGCTGTTAGGTCACCAACAGCTGAGAATACCTATCCTATCCTCAAGACCCTGTTTCTATTTTTTAAATTTTTTTTTAATTAAAAAAAAAAAGAATGTATATCACTCTAACAAAAGTGTTTACTGAGAAAAACTGATCCCAGCCTGCAAGGGAAATTATATAAGGCTTATTAGATGAAGCAAACATCTGTTTGTGAAAGAGAGGATTATAATACAAGATCAGAACACGACTGAGGATGGAGAATTCCCATCCCTCTAAGTTACTGTTACCAAGTGAAGCCACTCTGGGGGCTAGCAGTGTAATTCTGGACCTGGTACAGACATTGCTGTGTCATTTAATTTGATTTTAATGTAAATGATAGAAAATTCAAACCAAACTGACTTAAATACAAAAAAAAATTTATTGGCTCAATTAAAAAGTGTAGAGGGCCCGGCATGGTGGCTCACCCTGTAATCCCAGCACTTTGGGAGGCCCAGGTGGGAGGACTGCTTGAGCCCAGGAGTTTGAGGTCAGCCTGGATAACATGGCCGAAACCCCATCTCTACAAAAAATACAAAAATTAGCCAGATATGGTGGCACACGTCTGTAATCCCAGCTACTCGGGAGGCTGAGGTGGGGGGATTGCTTGAGCCCAGGGGGTTGAGACTGCAGTGAGCCATGATCACACCACTGCATTCCAGTCTGGACGACAGAGCGAGACCTTATCTGAAAACAAAAACAACTGAACATAGTGGCACAGCCTATTGTCCCAGCGACTGAGGAGGCTGAAGTTACAGGACTGCTTGAACCCAAGAGTTTGAGGCTTCAATGAACTATGATTGCACCACTTAACTCCAGCCTGGAGGACAGACTGAAGCCCTGTCTCTTACAGGAAAAAAAAAAAAAAAAAGTGTAGAGTTGGGGGTGGGATCAGGTACTGCTGGAGATGAACAAACCATGTCCCCAGTACCAGTTTGTCTCCATCTCTCTCTCCTGGCTTTTGCTACATTGACTCCACTCTCACTGGAGTCTCCCTAAACACTGGCAAGATGGCTGCCGCCACTGCTGGACTTTGCATTCTCTTTGGTCCACATCCAAAAGGAAAAAGGCCTTAGCTCTGATCTAAGTCTCTGAAAAGCTTTCCTGATATCTCATTGGCTTAGAAAAGGCATTTTCCTATTTCTATGGTGTAAGTACTCTCATCATGGCCAATTTCAAGCCTCAACTGCCATACCACTGAATGTAGGGTGAGAAAGAAATGGAAAAAAGCAAACCATTATATAGTATTTCTGCCATACAAATGCATTAGATGTAAATAATCTCAAGATCATAGATAATAATAAAATGTAAACTTCAGAAAGATGAGTTGGGGGGCATTTTTTACGTGTTTTTAATATAACTTCTTTAGTTGAAAGTTTTTCTAACTTAACTTTTAATGAGAGCCGTATCTAACAAGTGACCCTCAGGATGGGCACAGTGGTTCACGCCTGTAATCCCCGCACTTTGGGAGGCTGAGGCAGGTGGATCACTTGAGGTCAGGAGTTCGAGACCAGCCTGGCCAACATGGTGGACGCTCGTCTCCATAAAAATTACAAAAATTAGCCGGGCTTGGTGGCAGGCACCTGTAATCCCAGCTACTTGGGGG
Organism: Papio anubis; assembly: GCF_008728515.1. Classification (NCBI taxonomy): domain Eukaryota; kingdom Metazoa; phylum Chordata; class Mammalia; order Primates; family Cercopithecidae; genus Papio; species Papio anubis. Next base: position 21,040,828 of record NC_044988.1, on the reverse strand, counting down.
GCTGAGGCAGAAGGATTGTTTGAACCTGGGAGGTGGAGGTTGCAGTGAGCCGAGATTGCCCCGTTGCACTCCAGCCTGTGCAACAGAGCGAGACTCCATGTCAAAATAAATAAATAAATAAATAAAGTAACAAGTGACTCTCTAGATTCCTGAAAATTTAACAATTGGCTTTTGTAAGGTAAGAGAAGCCAGCTTCAACACACTACTCTTAAAAATATAATAATTTTTCCAGAAGTCTAGAACATACTACTCTTTTCTAAGTAGAATCTTCTCCTCTGTGATTTTTCTCTCAGTATCAAATTTCTTATCCAGAATTTCCTCTTCTTTTCTCATTTATTTCCACACTCCAGTGCTATGAGAGGGCAATACAAAATTTTTAATAATGTCTTAGTAACTCTCCTGCTTCAGCCTCCCAGTAGCTGAGATTACAGGTGCACACCACCGCACCAGCTAAACTCTGTATTTTTAGTAGAGATGGGGTTTTGTCATGTTGGCCAGGCTGGTCTCGAACTACTGAGCTCAGGTGATCCACCTGCCTCGGCCTGGGATTACAGGTGTGAGCCACCACACCAGGCCAGCAAACACTGTTTTAATTATAGCATACAATTCTGGAGTTCTGTCCACTACCACCTGCATGAACATCAGCAATTTCATGTGTTACTTGGTAAGAGAGTAAGCCAATGTCTTCATTTTCTTTGATTTTATTTCTTCTTCTTTTTTTTTTTTTTTTTGAGACAGAGTTTTGCTCTTGTTGCCCAGGATGGAGTGCAATGGCGCCATCTTGGCTCACTGCAACCTCCACCTCCCCGGTTCAAGTGATTCTCCTGCCTCAGCCTCCCGAATAGCTGGGATTACAGGCATGCGCCACCACACCCAGCTAATTTTGCATTTTTAGTAGAGACGGGGTTTCTCCATGTTGACCAGTCTGCTCTCGAACTCCTGACCTCAGGTGACCCCCTGCCTCGGCCTCCCAAAGTGCTGGGATTACAGGCGTGAGCCACTGTGCCTCGCCTTATTTTCCATTGCTGCATTTTAAAAAATACCACAATTTAGCTACTCTAAACAACACACATTTGTTATCTCAAAGTCAGAAGACCAGGTGGGCTCCCCTGGGTTTTCGGCTTAGTTCTACTCCAGGGCGAAATCAAGGTGTCAGCCAGGCTGGCCTCTTATTGAAGGCGCTGGAGGTGAGTTGTTTTCCAAGGTATTCAGGTGGCTGGCAGATTGTTTCTGGCGGCTAGAGGACCAAGGTTTCTTTTCTGGCTGTCAGCCACGGGTTACTTTCTGCTCCTAAAGGGAGCTCCCTGGTTTTGTGCTTGGCTCCCTCCTCTTCAAAGCCTGCAACTGTGCCTAGAATCCTTTTCATACTCTGAATCTGTCTGACTTTGCTTCTACCACCAGCTGGGGATAACTCTGTGTGATTAGATTAGACCCACCTGGCTCATTTCCCTTTGGCTGTAACAGTCACAGGCATGACACTTCATCATATTCAGTCCCAGGTTTTAGTGTGGGGAGGCTTGGGGGCCTACCACAGCCAATAAAACTCCTTTGGAAATCAATTTAGCAAAATCAAGTCTTTTAAGTGTTCGTTCTATTTGAATTCACCAGTTCCACATTTAAAAATATTATAAGCAGAACCAGAGCTTTCACACACAAAATGTTCATTTTTGTATGTAAAACTACTTCATAACATTTTAAACCTAAGTTTATAAAGACTATACAAAATATGCTATAATAGTTACATATAATAAGCAAGATATAAAAGTTTCTTATGTACATGACCATTTCCACTGTATTTTTGCAATTAAAAAAAAATAAAGCCCTGTGTTGATTATGCTAGCTAAACTGTAGAAAGCAAAGCAAGACATATGATCTGCCCTCAAAGAGCTTAATAATTAGGTGGAAAAACATATATGTGTACAAATAGCCACAATATGAGAGAGAATGTGAGCATTGCAATAATTCAGAGGGCGGGGGAAAACAAAACATTGGAACACAAAGAAAGGGAAGATTAGGAAAAGCGAATTTATTCATATACCGGCTCTTTTAGAAGAAAAGTTGAGAAAAGTGTTTAGGAGAATAAAAGGATCTTCAGAGCTTAGTAACTATAGATGTCAAGTCTCTAACTTGACTTTCCTGTCGTCTATAAAATGACAAGCACTTTTCAAGTGAACTTGAAATCACAGGTCAATTTCAACTCAACATGATAATGGACATTAGTCCCTGAACCAAGCCAGGCTCCTTGAAGTTGGCAGAGGCAAGGCAAAAGTAATAAGTAATGTCATCAATGGAACCTATTTTCTCTTGTCACCTTAATTTTCCTTTTCTTGTGATAGTTTTCCAAGGAACCAATGACCCCTAAGAAGTGGGAAAGTTCCACCAGTGTCCAAAGACATTGGCCCAGTGCCAGCTTAACAAACTATACCCACACTTCGATTTCAATAATTATATCCCATTCCGTTCAAACATAGACTATTCCTAAGTATAAAGCTCTTCTCTTTTTTAAATCTCAGTGGTCTTTCAGCTCAGCTTTGTTTTTAAAATATCAAAGAAAAGGCCAGGCACAGTGGCTCACGCCTGTAATCCCAACACTTTGGGAGGCTGAGGTGGGTGGATCACTTGATGTCAGGAGTTCAAGACCAGCTGGTCTAACACGGTGAAACCCCATGTCTACTAAAAATACAAAACTTAGTTGGGCATGGTGGTGCACGCCTGTAATCCCAGCTACTCGGGTGGCTGAGGTATAAGAATCACTTGAACCCAGAAACCGGAGGCTGCAGTGAGCTGAGACCTAACCAATGCATTCCAGCCTGGGCGAGGAAGTGAGACTCCATCTTAAAAAAAGGAAAAAAGGAAAAAAAAAAAAAATCAAAGAAAAGGCTGAGCACACTGGCTCATGCCTGTAATCCCAGCACTTTGGGAGGCTGAGTTGGGCGGATCACTTGATGTCAGGAGTTCAAGACCAGCCGGGCCAACATGGTGAAACCCCATGTCTACTAAAAATACAAAACGTAGCCAGGCATGGTGGTGCACGCCTGTAATCCCAGTTACTTGGGTGGCTGAGGCATAAGAATCACTTAAACCCAGAAACCGGAGGTTGCAGAGAACTGAGACCTAACCACTGCATTCCAGCCTGGGCACGGAAATGAGACTCTGGCTTAAAAACAAAAAAAGATAAACCTCAGTAGGTGATGCCATGATTAGACTTATCATTCCTACACAGTATTTATTTTTATAGAGAGGGCTTGGCATAACAGAAACATCATGAGTTTGGGTGGGAGCCAAAGATTCCTGGGATGGGATTTCAGTTCTGACATTTGCTGATGTGGAATCTTGGGCAAGTTACTAAACTTCTGACTCTCTGTTACGTGTGGAAAACTTGCATTCCTGACCTCCCAAAGTTGCTGTGAGGAATGAGATTCCACCATCAATACTCCTGTTATGCAGAAGGGGTTCAGTCATAGTTAATTTCCCCTCATCCCTCCCATATCATTTTAGTAGCTGTGCAGCTTGTTAATAGTCTTCCTTCCTCGAATCTGTTTTGACAGGATTTGTGAAGCAAGATTACATAAGGGAGAGAAAAGTAGATTTGACTTCTCTATAAACTGAATCTGGAACCAAACACACACCCACTCAGCTCCTTTTAATAAGACCTTCCTTTTTTCCTCCAAAAAGCAATTACACTCTAATGAGTGGTTTTAAATAACTAGGTCATTAACTGGATTTTCCAACTTGATTTCTCAGCAGATAGAGTAACAAAAAGACTGCTCGTTCAGAAACCCAAAATGAGTTGCTTCCGAACCAGGAGAAAATAAAATGCATTCTTGACTCAAGTCATCAAGTCTTGGTTAAAGCGCCAGAAGATCAATAAATACACTGGCCAAGTACTTGACCTCTAGTGAAATGTGTTTATCTCCCCTACAGCTTTTTACTCTCCATAAGGCAACCATAGCTGCATCCCAGCAGGATAGTCTCTTGATAGAAATCCTATTTATACCTTGATCATCCAAGAGAATCCATGCTTCTACAATGAACCCCTCCTTTCTCTCCAAGTTGTGAAAAACTTGAATGTTGGAATTTGGCTGCAATGCTACAGACAATCTTAGGAGTGTGCTGAGGACATTGGAAAAGGAAGGAGAACAATGACCCAGTCTTCCTTGTAGGTCAATTTTACTTTGAATGCATGTAGAAAACCCCTTAGGATGCAGGATTTGAAGAGTGCCCTGAGAAAAGAGTTGGAAAAACGAGCATGTCTGTAGCATGGGGGTGAAAAGTCATGAAGACATCTTTCTTTGTCTCATTCTGCCCTCAAACGGCTGTGAGTTAGGGACAAAGTTGCAGTAGATTACGCTCCCGCAGGGAAATTCAGCCAGCCAGTGCCTTGCCAATAGCAGCAGCAGCCTGGACTTTAGACTTCAGATCGGAACCACAGTTGTGCAATTGGGGCAGGCAGAGAGGCAGGAGATTAGGTCGGACAACCAGGTGGAAGCAAATAAAAAACCACAGACTGGGTGTTGCCGGGTTGTCAAAGGGCTGTATTTGGTCTGGATTTGAGAGTCTAGGTCTCAGGCCAACAAGCTTATAAAGGTGGCTTAAACCCTGTTTTCAGCATTGATCTGTTGCTTTAAAAAAAAAAAAAAAGGGACACAGAAACCAAATCAAATTGCTAATCAAGAAGTGATGAGTCAAAGGCAGAATCCTTGACAAAGGAGTTCTCAGCTGGACTTCGTGATGTATATCCCTGGGCTGTGAGCAACCATGAGGGATCTCTGTGACTGATGCTCCAAGTTGCTCCAAGAACAATGTCTCTCTCTTCCTTGGCTTGTGATTGGAATTTTTATTCCCCGTGATCCCTTTGGCTAAACTCCACACTGAGTCCTTTATTGACTTTGTAACTTTTGCAGCGCAGCTGTGTAACATCTGGATAATTTTTTGTACTGTTTTTCTGCTGATTTTCACTTAAAGAGATGTTTGCCTATCAAATCAATTTAATCTCCTATAGGTGGGTTTCTGATTGCCTTAAATAGACTTGCCTCCTGACATTTGCTCGTGAGGGTTAAAGGAGGTTATGCACATGAAAGTCTGTCCTAAACTATAAGTTGCTACACCAATGTAATTATTGCCTTGTTCACCTGTTATCCGTCCTAGGTAGGCATGCCATTTACACTGTAGAAACTGGGAGAAATCAAACAATATTCTCAGACCAACCATCTGGATTTGGCTTCTCAGAAAACTAACAAAGTCAATTGGTAGTGGCAACATAATCTGTGGGGCCCAGTGTAAAAATTATTACAAATTTCAAGATGGCAGCAGCAGCATATGGGACCCATACAAGCACAAAGCCCTGGTCAGACATGGTGGCACATACCTATAGTCCCAACATTTTCGGAGGCAGAGGTGGGTGGATCCCTTGAGCTCAGGAGTTCAAGACCAGCCTGGGCAACTTGGCAAAATCCCGTCTCTATAAAAAACACAAAAATTAACTGGGTGGGATGGTGTGCACCTGTAGTCCTGGCTACTTGGGAGGCTAATGTGGCAGGATCCTTTGAGTCCGGGAGGTCAAGGCTGCAGTGAGTCGAGATTGTGCCACTGCACTCCAGCCTAGGCGACAAAGTGAGACCCTGTCTCAAAAACTAAAAATAAGCATGAGGCCCTGTGTTGCTGATTGCCCAAAGGGCACACCCACGGGACTGACCTTGATATTCAATGTACTCACAGCACTGATCAGCATGCAAAATGCATCAGCTACTGCATCTACCTCCACCCACAAGTGGATCAAAGAATTTAGTACCAAACGTGGGAGCTGTGAGGGGAGGCGAACAGTTCTTTAAGATCTACAAAGCATGTAAGCGCTGAGGAAGATGGCTTGATACGGAAGGGGAAGAATTTCTTTTCAGGCATAAAAAGCTTAATTAAAAGCCAGCTGGTCTTCAAGTCCAGGATATCTTCATTCCCATTTCAGCTCCATGTGACACTGACCAACTCATTTGACATAATGTACGTGGGTATGCTTTGTGTGTTATAAATGTGTAAACGCGCATGACAATTAAGTGTCAATTTTTACTGTTGCCCTTTTTAAAGGTAGTTCTTGGCCCTTTTAGGAGACACACACACTTTCTGACCCTCGGCCACACCAGTGTCGTCACTCTACAGCCTACAGCGCCATACTCTTTCCAAAGCAAAGTCGGGGAGGGCTTTATTGTCCCAAATCACAAATCAGTCTTTTTTTTCCCCCCCATTTCTTTTCTGGTTCTCACTTCCTCTGTTCTAAAACAAAAACAAAGAAAACAAACGAAACACAAAAATAAACCAACCTGTCAATTGGTTAATTTCCCACGCAACCTTCTTGGAAGTCTGCGAGGCTTTGAAGAGTAGGGTGTGGGAGGAAGTGTTGGCCCTGCTCACCCTGCCTGACCTCCCTGGGCTGTGACGTCAGAGCTCTATTTACATAGCTGAGGGACTGGGAATGCCGGAGTGGAAGGAGGAGGTGATGAACAATTCCGGAGGACACGCCACATCCCTGATTTTCTTTCCTGCTGGCTTCTCAGCTGCTCCAAGCAGCAAAGAGAGAAGAAATCATAAGGTTCTGCTCTGTCATTTGGAGCCATCTGTTTCCTTTCTTTTTCCTTCCCTAGAAACTTTTTTCAATAAACAGTATAAAGGAGACACCAGAGGATGTCTACAAGACCAAATTAATCTTTCTTCAAATGTAGACTTTTGGAAACCTTTGGCATTTACAGAAAAAGTCTCCGATGCTGCTGTTCTTTCCTCCACATCTCAAATGTACTAGAAAAGATCACATGATTTGGGAGGCCAAGGTGGGCGGATCACCTGAGGTCGGGAGTTCGAGACCAGCCTAACCAACATGGAGAAACCTCGTCTTTACTAAAAATACAAAAAATTAGGCAGTTGTGGTGGTGTGTGCCTATAATCCCAGCTACTTGGGAGGCTGAGGCAGGAGAATCGCTTGAACCTGGGAGGCAGAGGTTGCGGTGAGCTGAGATCGCACCACTGCACTCTAGCTTGGGCAACAAGAGCTAAACTCCGTCTCAAAAAAAAAAAAGAAAAGAAAAGAAAAGATGACATGATAAGAGGCTCCCTTATTTACTGCATCTGGCTGAGGTAAAGAGAGCTGATGATTCTTTCCAGCAAAACGCACTCAGTATATATTTTCCAGAGGCTAAGTGTGGTGGCTCACACCTGTAATCTCAGCTCCCACTTTGGGAGACTGAGGTGGGAGGATCGCTTGAGTCTAGGAGTTCAAAACAAGCTGAGTAACACAGGGAGACCCCATCTTCCCCCAAAAAATGTAAAAACTAGCTGAGCATGGTGGTGAACCCCTGTGGTCCCAGTACTTGGGAGGCTGAGGTGGGAAGATGACTTAAGTTCAGGAGTTTGAGGCTGCAGTGAGCTACGGTCCTATCACGGTACTCCAGCCTGGATGACAGAGCAAGACCTTGTCTCCTAAACAAACAAACAAACATCTATTCCCTAGGCGCCTACAATATGCCAGGCACCACGTGGGGGTGATGGAGATAAAGTCAAATAAATTGGAATTTCTTTTGCAGACTGTATGTTCTTCGAGGTCAGGGGTATTATCTTATTTCATTCTGTACCCCTAGCACATAGCAGAATGCCAGCATGTAATAGCTACTCCATAAATATTTGAGGAGTATGTATTTGCTCACAGAAATCATTGTCTTGAGCTGAACAAAACTGGATTGTGCACATAATTTAGGGAAGAATTTACTGTATCTTCAAAATCACGTTGTTATCTTTGGCCATGAGAAAAAAATCTCCAGGAGGCGGAAACAATTGGCATTTGTGAAGCACATACTGTTATTTTAGGTACCATTAGAAGCACTTTGCATGGATCAAATAGTTTAATCCTTTTAATCGTCCTAACAACCCTATGAGGTAGGCACTATCGTTATCCAGGTTTTATGGATAAGACGTTAAACCACAGAGAGGTAAAATAACTTGCCTGGCTCCAGAGGCCTTGATCTTGATCTCCCTTATTGCAGCTGCCTAATCCCTCCAAAACCAAGCACAGGGAGAACAAATTAAAACAGGAACTTTCACACTTTTTTGGACCACATTCACAGTAAAAAAATAAAATTTACACCAACACCTATTTATAAAACTGAAGCAAAAGTTTCAGGAAACAATATCCAACCAATGTATTTTCCAACACATTCTAGTTTATTATTATTTTTTTTTAAATGACCAAAATCCACTAATTTGATTTCAAAATATATAGCTTGAGAAACTCTAGGTCAGGGAAAAGAGCCCAACACTGACTGGCTGCCCTGAGCCTGCTGTGATGAAAACATTTTCTCTTTCTGAACTTTCCCTTCTGGGGCAATTCAATTACAATGTCTGTAGTGTGCCCGATGCCTCCTTTAGCAGACTGCTTCCAAGAAGCATTTCAGACCCTGAACTTCTGGAAATCTTTCCTCTGCCCCTCTTCTGGGTCACTTTACCTCTGCACGCTGCCATCTTGAATGGAATCTTCTGCAAATGTGACTCTAGTCATATCTGCAGACCTGGTCCATGGGAAGCATGCATCTTTGTCCACCCTCAACCCCCTACATTGAGGGTGAAGCTGCTGTCTTCTCTCTTCCTGCTCTGTTCTCTAAGGCCAATCCAGCCACAACTTCCCAAACAATTCTTATGTCCCACCTCCTAAGCTAGGGGGACACAAGTCAAGCTCTCTGATTGATACTTGAAGGGGATAGAGGCGGAGCACACTGATATCTCCAAAGGAATTCTCCCTCCCTCCCCTCTTCAACTTCACTCCTTTATAAATTGAAATTAGTTATGGGCAGAAAGGGTTTCACAATCTTTTTGCATGACCTGGATTTTCTAGGACTTGGAATGTGTACCAATTTGCATCTATTACAAAGATTTTTCCCTTGGCAGCCTCTTCCAAAAGTATGAAGAAATCAAGGGCTCCATTTGCACATCATCTTACAGATGGGTAGGTGTAAGTGGAGGAAACGGGAAGAAATGAGCAAAGGCTTGGAATCTGGATAAGCAATCAGAGTTTGGGGATTACTACGGAACATGAGCTTGCTATGGAGAGTCCAGGTGTGGTAAAACTCCACAGGGAACAAAAGATAGCTATGAGTCAAAGGAAAAGCAACAACAGGTAGGCCAAGAAGCTTGCCAGGGGCTTAGATTTAAATTTACTCTCTCCTGGCATTAGTTGACCATTCTGGTCCAGTCTGTGCTCTGGATCCTCGTTACATCCCAATTCCTCCAGGCTCAGAGACTTTGTGCCTGTCACAGTGTATCAAGTTGATTAAGGCTTGTGTGTCTATGAAGTTTCTGCCTTTTTGCTGCCTCTGCTAAAAGGTTGATCTCCAACTTTGCTAACTTTAATCTGGTGCCTGAAACAATCCAGCTAGCAGGGGCAAGAGCCAAGCAAAGGATGAACGGACATGTCCTGCAGAAGCTGAACTGGTGGGCCTGCAGATCGTCCTCACTTACCCTCCAGCATCCACAGCTCACAGGGACCCAAGTCTCAGATGTTCACAACTCCAGGGCATGGCAGCTAAGCCTGATTCTACTAAGATGATGTCCCTCTGAATGTGAGCTGAAAACTAAGATTCGACGCTCAGCTCTGAGGTATGTTGGCTACATGGTTTGAGTTGGTCTCAGTTTATCTTTGTCTTTCAATTTCTTCTGAAGTGCAGTAACAATGACATCTAGCTAGATGATTCAGATGTATTGTGATGAACAATGAAGTGATATAAAGAAAAGCAAATTGAAATTCTGCTACAACTGCTGAAATTTACTGGTTTAGTAGATGAACTGGAGAAAATATACTCACTCACATGTTGAATCTCTATGGTGAAACGTGGGGACTTAATTTTTTTTTTTTTTCTTTTTCGAGACGGGATCTCACTCTGTCACCCAGTCTGGAATCTGGAGTGCAATGATGCAATTATGGCTCATTGCAGCCTCTATCTCCTAGACTCAAGCTATCCTCCCACCTCAGCTTCCTGAGTAGCTGGGACCACAGGCACACACCTCCACACCCAGCTATTTTTTGTATCTTTTGTAGAGACAGGGTTTCACCGTGTTGCCCAGGCTGTCCTTGAACTCCAGGATCAAGTGATCCCCCTACCTCTGCCCCCAAAATGCTAGGACTATAGGCGTGAACCACCATGCTGGCCTCGTTTTTCTTTTTTTTAAATTTTTTTCCATTTCTTTTTCTTTTTTCTTTTGAATGTTCAATGTGCATCTAGTTATCTTTGTTTAACTTTTCAAATGTTACAAAGAACGAGATATCTTCAATGTAGTTAAGCTGTGGCAGTAACAAAGCAAGACTGTCTAAAAAGGAAGAAAATAAACTTTCCAAAGAGCAAAGAATCCAAGGTAACATTGCCTTCCGTCTTCTAAAATTTCAAAAACATACTCAAACCAAATCCACAGAAAATAGTAGAGAACAGAATAAATCAGCTGGTCAGACAAAGGGCCAGGGGAAAAGTCCGGTTGTAAAATATGCTGGGAATCTCAGAATCTTAATATTAGGTTTTGTTGATTTCAGGAGATAAAATGTAAAATAAAACAAAATCTTCATTTGGCAGAAATTCTGTACTAGGTGAGGAGTCATTCATAAATTTGAAATATCCTCAAATCAGTAATCAAAACAACTCCCCGGGCAACCCTAGAAAATATTTTGAAGGCTCAGAAAGACCTAAAGGGACTCTGAAATGAGCCTGAAATTCCCATGACGGACTTGTAGTTAGCAGCTGGTGTATGTTTACGTGGAGCCAGGCAGAACTCACACCTGGGAATCTGCTCAGTGCCCTAGAGGTAGTGACTCCTAGGCTTGACATGGACTGCTTCCAGAAAATGCTTGAGGCGCTGCCTATTATGTGTATGTTGTTGACATGAAAATAGAGAATGTGAACCATGAGTGAGGAGGAAGGAAGTATAACTAATCAAACCAAACAGAAGTTACCTAGTATTTCTTAGCATTGGAGGCCTTTTTACGCAGTGAAGTCTTCTAAGGAACCCATATATAAAACAATTAGTGTGACCTGAGTCCATGGGCGAGAATAAGTCAATGAATAAAAATAAAACAATTAAGAGTGCTGCACAAGCCAGGTGCAATGATCCAGGCCTGTGATTTCGGTTCCTTGGGAGACTGAGGCTGGAGGATCACTTGATGCCAGAAATTTGAGGCTGCAATGAGCTATGATCACGTTACTGCACTCCAGCCTGGGTGACAGAGCAAGACCCTGACTGTTTTTAAAAAAAAAGTGCTGAGCACAGTGGCACGTACGTGTAGTCCCAGTTACTGAGAAGGCTAAGGCAGGCGGATCCCTTGAGCCCAGGAGTTCTAGGCTGCAGTGAGCTATGATTATGCCACTGCACACCAGCCTGGGCAACAGAGCGAGATCCCATCTCTAAAAAAATTTAAAACAAACAAATGAAAAATGTTGCTGTCTTAAGGTTGGGAAGGGACAGAGATCCCTTTGCTCATCACCAAGACTTCTATGAGGCCCCAGGGCTCTTTGTAGAACGTTTTGAAACTCACAGTTCTAAGTAATTATAGTTACTGTAACTGAACTAATTTAGTCCTAAGCTTCCTGCAATCAAGATAGAGAAACACTATGGACGGCGTTTCTCTTCTTCTTTAGATTAAAAAAAAAAGTTTTAGTCAGAATGTTAGTTAAAACATTAGTTTACCTGAAACATGTTAGTTTCAGGTAAAATGCTCAATACGTTTTCAGATGAAGCTGCTCAAAATTAAAGTAAGAGTCCAATTGTTAAATGAAAAAAAAATACAATTACTATCTCCTCTGTTTCCAGACTTTATAGACCCTCAGAGTTGTTTTGTCTAATACAGTGGCCACTAGACACATATGGCATTTACAGTATTTATTGATGAAACGCTCTATAAGGATTTATTGATGCAAGTAAAGAAATGCTCTATAGAGTATGTTTGTGGGGTTTTTCCACATTAATAGTTGGGCTCATTAAATTTAGAAGTACTTTACCTGAAAAGATGTCTAAAAACCGAATGAAAACATACTGGGCATGAAATTTGCAAATACAATATCCTGTTTAAAAATAAGTTGGCTGAGCATGGTGGCTCACGCCTGTAATCCCAACACTTTTGGAGGCCAAGGCAGGCGGATCCCCTGAGGTCAGGAGTTTGAGACCAGCCTGGCTAACATGGTGAAACCCCGTCTCTACTAAAAATACAAAAATTAGACAGGCGTGGTGGCAGGTGCCTGTAATCCCATCTATTCAGGAAGCTGAGGCAGGAGAATTGCTTGAACCTGGGAGGCAGAGGTTGCAGTGAGCCAAGATTACGCCATTGCATTCCAGCCTGGGCAACACAGCGAGACTCCATCTTAAAAAAAAAAAAATAGTTCACCCTGGTTGCTAAGTGAGTAGATTTTAAGTGTTCTGCCCACAAATAAATGAGGTTAAAAAAGCATTCGATCTTTTGCTACTAAGTAAAAGAATATACAATATGGAAGATGTAAAGAAAAAAGTTCATCCCATGTTTCCCAACTTTCTGAACACTCTCGAAATACATAACTTTTTTTTTTTTTTTTTTTTTTTGATACTCTGTCACCTAGGCTCGAGTGCAGCAGCACGATCTTGTCTCACTGCAACCTCTACCTCCCAGATTCAAGCGATTCTCATGCCTCAGCCTCCTGAGTAACTGGGATTACAAGCATGCACCACCATGCCTGGCTAATTTTTGTATTTTTAGTAGAGGCAGTGGTTTCGCCATGTTGGCCAAGCTGGTCTTGAACTCCTGGCTTCAAGTGATCCACTGCCTCGGCCTCCCAAAGTACTAGGATTACAGATGTGTGAGCCACTGTGCCTGGCCCATAATTAAATTTTTAAAGGCTAATTTTTCTTTTCATCAAGATATACCTGCATATAGTTTGAAGAATCAAATTGTTCTACAAGTTATATTAAGAAAAAGAAACATTAACCTGTCATTAACATCACATCCCACTTCCCATTTCTTAAAAGCAACCAACTTCAAACCTTTCAGCTATTTAAGATCTATCTGCCTAACTCTGTGAGATGCTTAGATTGCTGCTTGCTTCCAGGCAAGGCATCTATCTACTCATTCTCACTAACGCAAGATGAGCAGTTTGTCTCCAGATCCCTCCCTTCTGTTGCCACCCCTGCATACTTCCCATTTCCTCCTCCTCCAGTTAATACACAAAACATTTTGTTACATAAAAATTCAGTGCTGTAATTCTATGACCATGTAAATGATAGTCATACCTGAGCTATACAGAACTTTTTTTTTGAGATGGGCTCTCACTCTGTCACCCAGGCTGGAGTGCAGTGGCACCATCTCCACTGGGTTCAATTCCCCTACGTCAGCCTCTTCAGTTGCTGAGATTACAGATGCCTGCCACCACACTCGGCTAATTTTTATTTTATTTTATTTATTTATTTATTTTGAGAGGGAGTCTCACTCTGTCACCCAGGCTGGAGTGCAGTGGCACGATCTTGGCTCACTGCAACCTCCGCCGCCTGGGTTCACGCCATTCTCCCACCTCAGCCTCCTGAGTAGTTGGGACTACAGGCGCCCGCCACTGCACCCAGCTAATTTTGTTTTTTGGGGTTTTTTGTATTTTTAGTAGAGATGGGGGTTTCACCATGTTAACCAGGATGGTCTCGATCTCTTGACCTCGTGATCCGCCCGCCTCGGCCTCCCAAAATGCTGGGATTACAGGCGTGAGCCACCGCGCCTGGCTAATTTTTGTATTTTTAATAGAGAGAGAGTTTCACCATGTTGGCCAGGCTGGTCTTAAACTCCTGACCTCAAGTGATCCACCCACCTCGGCCTCCCAAAGTGCTAGGATTACAGGCATGAGCCACAGCGCCCGGCCTATACAGAACATTATTTGTCTGTACACAAGGATAAAGCTTGATGAATTTTCTAAGGGAGCACACTAGGCAACCATTGCCCCAACCTAGAAATAGGACAGTAAAACAGAAGCTCCCAACACCCTTATGATCCTCCTGTCAACCCTGTCCTCAAGAATCAACCTCATCTTTATTGCTGTAGATCAGCGGTCCCCAACCTTTTTGGTACCAGGGACCGGTTTCCTGGAAGATAATTTTTTCATGGACCGGTCGTGGGGATGGTTTCCAGATGAAACTCTTCCACTGCATTGGATTATTGTAAGGAGCGAGCAACCTAGATCCCTCGCATGCATAGTTCACGATAGGGTTTGCGCTCCTGGGAATCTCATGCCCCCGCTGATCTGACAGGAGGCGGAGCTCAGATGCTGTATTAGTCCGTTCTCACGCTGCTATAAAGAACTGCTCGAGACTGGGAAATTTATAAAGGAAAGAGATTTAATTGACTCAGTTCCACATGGCTGGTGGTTCCCCCCACCATGATTCAATCACCTCCACCTGGTCTCTTCCTTGACAGGTGGGATTAGGGGATTGTAATTCAAGATGAGATTTGGGTGGGGACACAAAGCCTAACCAGATCAGGTGGTAATGCTCACTCGCCAGCAGCTTACCTCCTGCTATATGGCCCAGTTCCTAATATACTAATCCATGGCCATGGTACAGATCCATGGTCTGGGGTTGGGGACCCCAGATGTAGATGACTTTTGCCTGTTCTTGAAATTTATATACATACTTATTTTTGCGAGGTGTCTGGTTTCTTTTACTGTTCTTTTTCTAGCTTTTTGAGATGAAAGCTTAGATCATGACTCATCTTCCATCTTGTCTAATAGCATTAAAAACTATAAATCTTTTAAGTGTTAGCCGCATTCTCCAAATGTTTGTGTCACATATTATCATTCATTACAAAATAGCTTTACATTGTGACATTTTTGTATTTTTATGCCTAATTGATTTCTCCATTGCATTGTGTTCAGTATGTTCTTTATAGCAGTCCTTAGAAATTTGCTGATACTTTTATATATCATAGACAATAGCTGCGGTTGGAATCACTTGATTAGCTGATAATAGTCATTCTCCAAGATTTAGCAAATTTCTGTGCAGGCTAAACAGATATAATAGCGGCCTCTATCCTCAAACTTTCTGCTTTTTTTTTTTTTTTTTTTTTTTTTTTGGAGACAGGGTCTCCGTATGTTGTACGAACTGGAGTGCAGTGGCTATTCATGGACATGATTAGACTATACCGCAGTCTCGAACTCCTGAGCTCAAGCTATTCTCCCACCTCAGTTGACCAAATAGCTGGAACCATAAGCCCACACCACCACACGCAGCTCATCTTTCAGGATTTTTTATGATGACCTCTCCAATTTTCCTGGAGATGTAGCATTGTTGTGGTTTACTATCCTGGCTTCTACTTGGCACTTGTAATGGTCAGGGAACCTAAGTGGAAATTCTGACAGTAGTCAAGTATGTCTATCTCAAATATACACATGGGAACAAGCAAAATAAGCACAGGGCAGGTCCAGGGACTTACTGAGCTGCCTGAGAAATGACAAGCTGGGGTTCAAATTCCATTTATGATCTGACCTAAAAGGCAGCCAATTGTCAAAGAAATGTCGAGTCACAGCCACATCAGAGTATCAATGGTGAATCTGGAGCTGATAGCACAGTCATAGAATTAAGTCTCATAGTTCACCAATTCTCTTGTTTAATATATATTTAACCTATCCATTGAATTTTTAATTTCAATTTTTCTTTATAACTATATATTCTATTTTGGACAATTCTCAATTGTCTGCCCAATTTTTACTTTACTTTAAATTTTAATAGAGACAGGATCTTACTATGTTGCCCAGGCTGGAGTGCCGTGGCTAGTCACAAGTGCCCATAACAGCACACTACAGCCTTCAATTTCTGGCCTCAAGTAATCCTCCTGCTTCAGCCTCTCAAATAGCTAGGATTATAGGCGCATGCCACAGCACCCAGCTGCCCAATTTTATACACCTTGCCATTTTACCATTTTTGTTACTCTTTTATTTCATTATACATATTAAACAGTCATTTCAAATTCTGTATCTGATAACCCTGGATCTGCCATCTCTGTAGAGCTTATTCTACAATTTGTTTCTGCTAAGTTTGTTTATGATGGCATCTTTTTTGGCAGAATAGTTTTGTTTCTTGGCTCCATCTCTGAAGTCCGGACTTCCACTTCCATCTCCCAATCAAACTGCAGGCTTGTAAGCCTCCAAAGTTGAGGAAGATGGGAGTTCTGGGGATGAGTGTTCAAAGAGTACCAGCATGCAACAGGGAAAGGCACGTTGAGTTCCAGGTTGCTGCTTATGGGGTTGGTAGCAAAAGACAAGAAGGTTACAGAACTCTGTTTGGGGGCACGAGTTATGCAAGGGAACCCAGACCTACCTATACTGTTCTGGCTCTTCTAACTCCAAAATGTAACAGGAACCCTTACCCTCAGGAAGTGGACTTCAGTAGCGATGCCCTGTGAATGCTCTCCAAATAAACCTCAGTCACTGTGTTGCAGACATAAAACACAGGGGATCCTGAAGGCAAGGCCCTTTGTTGTAGAACTACAGCTGCCACCTATATCTTGCTCTTCAGGCAACTTAACACACTTAGAGTAGCAATCAGTCAATGAATTCGAAATACATAAAGTAAATGATTCAAGATGACACAGGGAAAGAAAAAATATCACTTAATCAAAATTTATTTCAAGGCCTGAAAACATTCAGACTAATCAAAATGGTACTACTGTAACTTCTTATAACACATAATATAAAAGCTTTTGAAAAATATAGACACAACCCCTCAACACCACACTATCCGATTCTCAAAAGCAATGGCTATTTAACCAGATATAAAGGGACAATAACATATCAAAGAACTTTCACACACCTAAAGAGAGCATTCAGCAGCAAGCTAGTCAGACAACACAAACACAAATATTTTCACATTTCCCACGTTTGTTTTTAACTTTACTTCATAAAGCCACTGATAATTGAGGCTTCTTTCAAGTATAAGATTTCTAAAATTAAAAACTGTTTTTGACATATTTTTATAAAGAAATAAAAAGCAAACACAATCCAACTGTATTTATATGAGTCCCTCTTCTCCAACAGCTTTAGATGTTTTTCTGAATACTTTTTATCCAAAATAAAGTATTTTTATTAAAATCAGTTCTCATTCATTTATGCAGATTAGGGGAAAATGATTCATAATAAATTAACTTTAACATTACCTTCTATCTGCTTCTACCTCTATCCTCCCCCATCACCACCAAATCTGTTGCTACAGTGAACAATGATGCAATGTACTGTTAAACAATGATGCAATCTGTAATCTGAATTTCCCACATATTAGTTAGTAGGAGGAAAAATCCACAGTATGAAGGCTATTAAACTAAAACTTTATGCTCTTCCCTCAAGCTGTAAGTACTCTTTAGACTAGCATTAAATTACATCGTGCATATACAACTACACCCGTTTAGATTTGCCTTGGAATATAATTAATTTCAAAGCCTTAAATATTAAAAATAATTTTACAACTATTTCATAGTTTGGCTCTTAAATAGTTTTGCTGGGGGTGGGGGAAACATTTTGTGTTATTTAAGAAATTGATACGTGTAAATGTGTTCACTTAAATCTTGAGAAAACCTAAGGATGAAGTCTGTTGTTTTGTTTTTCCTAAAAAAGGAAAAAAGAACAAAAGAAAAATGTTGAAAAACAAGAATATTTACTGTTAAAAAGAAGAAACATTATCCAGCAAAAAGGAGACATATAGATTTGAAAACACTTATTTTACTGTCTTCAACGGCAACAAAAAACAGATAGGCAGGGGAAGTCCAGAGGACTCAGAACTGAAGCAGCTCTATACAATAATGAAGGTGGTACAATGTGACTGCAAAGAAAATGACTACAACAAAATTTTATAAACATCTTCATGTTTGTAATGTATTAATGCCCAAAATACAAAGTCTGAGTTTCTTTCTCACAGGTTTATGATAAACTATCAACCTTCTATTTAATGCATTTCCTTTTTTTTTATTATAGAGATGGGGTCTCACTATGTTGCCCAGACTGGTCTTGAACTCATGAGCTCAAGCAATCCTCCCACCTCAGCCTCCCAAAGTACTCGGATTGATTACAGGTGTGAGCCACTGCACTCGGCCTTAATGCATTTACTTTTATAAGCCTTCTCTGTTTAGAAGTACACACTATACAATTACACATATGCTGGTATTTTATCATGAAAATTTTAATTTTCATCTCAAACTAGTGACTTGCCTTTTTACCCATACTTACACACATGTAATACCTTTCTAGTGGTACATTTTAATCAATATATATTCTTTAAATCTTGATTTTTAACTGTATCTTTTTCGTGCTATGACATGATGGCCTTAATTTAACAGTTGAAGCATGATATGGTAACTATGTTGTACTGTTCAAACTAATTCACAACTGTAGCAAAGTGTTTGATTTTTAGTATATAACCAAGATGAGGCTGGACAGTAATCAACACAGAAACACTAGAAAACAGTGAATGAATAAATATGATTTTTCATCAGTGGCCATTCATTATTTTGCTTTTAGAAACCTGGAAGAAATTGTCTTCTTTGACTTTCAAATGTTCTGGTAAATCTAGTTGTTTCTTAGCTTCTTCAATATCACCTTGAATTGCTGAAATAAGTGACTCTGCAGAGAGAATATACCAGGTAAAAATTATGAAAACCCATTAACATACTCTTTACTACTCCTGTGTTTAGTCTCTCCTAAAAACTCACAGGCTGGCAGTATCTCTGGCACAGGGTAGATACCCAATAAATGTTCGTTCCATCACTCCTTCCAGGCCTAAGTCAATGGTACACAAAAGATATGTCCCTAGGCCAGACACAGTGGCTCACGCCTGTAATCCTAGTACTTTGGGAGGCTGAGGCGGGCAGATCACCTGAGGTGGTCAGGTGTTCAAGACCAGCCTGGCCAACATGGTGAAACCCGTCTCTACTAAAAATACAAAAATTAGCGGGGTGTGGCGGTGGGCGCCTGTAATCCCAGCTACTCAGGAGTCTGAGACAGGAGAATCACTTGAACCTGGGAGGTGGAGGCTGCAGTGAGAGGGGCCACTGCACTCCAGCCTGGGCAACAAAGAGCAAAACTCTGTCTCAAAAAAAAAAAAAAAAAAGGTATGTCCCTAATCTTACAATTTAAGAGAAAGGCACAGGCATAAATGTACACCGCAAATATCAAATGGAGGAAAAAAGCATTCACTATTCTTTTTGGTTGGTATTTACACTTGTAAAAGAAACTTTATAACAGAGTTAAAACCATCACACTGCACTAATACATACCTGATAACATTTGTTTCAAATGTTCTCTGATTTATTATATCTCAAACTTCACGCATTTTGAAAGACTTCATTAACTTCATACTGCTGGAGAGAAGCAGCCAGCCTGCTAGGTTCGAAGCTAGGCTCCGTTATTTACTATGTGACTTTGAGAATGTTACCTCATCTCTCTGTGCCATTTCCTCACCTGACAAATAGGCAAAATAATCCCTCACAGGTGAAAGAAGATAAATTCATGTAAAGCACTTAAAACGGTGCTTGGCATATATGAAATGCTCAAATATTATCTGTCCTGCCATCATTATTACTGGTAGTAGTGGTAGAGGTACCTGCGGTAGCAGTAGTAATATTTAAGAAGATCAAAATAAGAACTTACCTAAAGAATCAAAGTTCTTTTCTGGTCTCAGGTAGCCAACAATGGCGACATTGAGGATTTCCCCATAGAAGTCCTCTTTGAAGGTATGCATGATATGTGTTTCCTATAGTCAAGACATGTTAGAAAGAGTGCTATCAGACTACAGTGTACTGAAATCTGAAATATATCTTCATATTTATGGTGAGTTAATTTAAATGAAACAATCAACACTCCTTAAACTTTTAAAGATTTACCTTAAAATCTAAGTGCAGCTTTTCCTAAATTTTCCCAGCACTCCTGTTTGTGCCCCTATCTTATAAACATAACTGAGTGAGGTGGCAGTGTCTGGCATGATTTGCCATTACTTAAAAACAAACAAACAAACAAAAACTGACATGTATCCAAGAAGGTAAATATCTTATCAAGGTGAGAAACCAGGACACCAAAGAGGGAATGAGCAAAGTATTAAAAGACGGTACTACTAAACAACTAGTTGTAAGGTCAGGATTTGCACACCTCTGACACACAACACGTATGGAAACTTCAGAGTTTGGCAGAGCTGAGGATTGATGGGGCAGGAAAGCCATGCAGCTTCCTGATCAGGGAGTGAAGTGGCAAAAGGGTTCAGGGCACATTAAAGCAAAATGCTGCATGAGGTAGAAAGTGCCTCAGAAGCTAGTTCAGCTAAATCATCGGGGCAGTACCATGGTTAAGAGCACTGATTTACAGTCAAGAGTCTGGGTTTCCACACTTGGTTAACTGCATAACTAGCTTCCATGGGGCTCAGTTTTCTCATGTGTAATGGGCAGGGGGCAATTTGAGTTAGAAGATACATAAAGTACACCATGGCTTTGGGGCCATGAACCAATATATCTGACGTGTATTCTTTCTTTTCAGTAAACATTTGAATAATAAAAAAGAAACTAAGATATGTAAGACCAGTCAGGCGCAGCGGGTCACGCCTGTAATCCCAGCACTTTGGGAGGCTGAGACAGGAGGATTGCTTGAGCCCAAAAGTTTGAGACCAGTCTGGGTAACATGCAGAAACCTCATCTCTATAAAAAAAAATTAAAAATAGCCAGGCATGGTGGTACATGCCTGTGGTCCTTCCTAGCTACTCGGGAGGCTGTCATGGGAGGATCACTTCAGCCCAGAAAGTTGAGGCTGCAGTGAGCTGAGACTGCACCATTACACTGCAGCCTGGGTGGCAGAGCAAGACCCTATCTGAAAAAACAAAACAAAACAAAACAAAACTCTGTTCTTCAACACACCATTGAGTTAAAAAAAAAAAAAAGCAACACACAATGAAAGCAATTTGTAATATAATACACAGTTCCAACAAAGGAAGTGGACCTAGATATGTTACTAAGAACTTATTTAAGGTAAGATAACACATTTTTTTTTTTCTTTTTAAAGGGCAAAGGTCTGGCACAGGCACTTCATAGATGTGTGTTACTGGCAAAGGCAAGCAAAAGTTCAATTTTCCGCTGGTAAGGTACGCCTATGTTTCAAATTCAATTTTTCCTAACACTCAAAAGGCATTCATTCCTTAACTGGCTGTATAACAACATTTTTGTTATCTGAGTAGCTAAAGACAAATTAGTCATGGGCTATTGGTCCCCTCCCCTTCTTTTCCTTCCTCATTCAATAGAATGGTATTTTGTGATCTTTCGATTGTTTTCCTTGTCTCCAAAAAATAATTTTCAAATCATTAATATTCAAAAATAACTGAAATACTCAGGAAAATGTTAAGTAGTTCTGGGTCATTACTATTGCTTATGCCAGCATTTAGCTCTGTAGTTTTCCAGCAGTGACACACTTCACTTCTATTAACTCCACACAGAACAAAATGTAGCTTAACTGTAATTTGTTTTTGCCACACATTTGAGCTGACAAAAGATTCAGCCAAATCTAACAGATAAAACACTGAAGTTGTGGGGTCCTGTAAAAAGAGTAGGGCAGAAAAGTATACCCTCAGGTGGTTTAAAAAGGAAAAAGAAAAGCACCACTGTGGGACTGTATCAATAAGCGCCATCCACCATTCACGTAGTAACCTGTTTTATCTTAAGAGGGTGACCAAGTAATTGATGCATGAAGTAAACGGTGAATGAAGTGCATTAATTGTGGCAAGCTCAATTTTATGAAACAGGCTTTTAAATCATTTTTATCTTTGGTAAAGTGAGTCTTTCATAGACAGAAATGATCAAAGTCAGTATTATCATTTTGGTTTGTAACTCCACTCTTTATTTTCTACATAATTTAAAAAATAAATGCATAAAAAAAAACAATCATTAATCTTTGTTATTTGGTACCACAATGTATAAGGATGTAATCTGAGCTGGATGCAGGCAGCGGCATGCACCCATAGTTCCAGCTCTCTGGAGGCTGAAGGAGGAAGATTACTTGAGCCCACGAGTTTGAAGTCACAGTGTGCTACAACCTGGCCTGTGAACAGCCACTGCACTTCAGTCTGGGCAACACAGTGAGACCCCATCTTAAAAAAAAAAAAAAAAAAGATGCAATTTGTGAGTGCTGTATGCTATTGAAATTAAGTTGGTATAAACTTTTAGAATTTCAGGATGTTAAATATAAACCCCATGGTAACCACAAAGATAGTATCTATAGAAATACACAGAAAGCAATGAGAAAAGAATTAAAATGTCACTACAAAACAAAAAAGCACACAACCACAAAAAGCAGTAATAGAGGAAATGAGGGACATAAAAGTTATAAGGCATATAAATAGCAAAACAGTAGATGTCCCTCCTTATCAGAAATTACTTTAAATGTAAATGAGTTAAACTCTCCAATTAAAAGGCAAAGGTTGCCCAAAATTCCAGTATTTGAACTATGCTGTGATTACCATTGATAAGCTATTTCTGCAACGAATACTGCAGTATATTACTCTACGTCATCATACCATTTTCAGTTACAGAGCAAAATATAATGCTTACCATAGACTTCTTCGTATTCTTGTAATATGGGTTCCATCCTATGCTCACCACCATTTTATGGACATCTCCACTTCCAACACTGGCCCAACCATAGTAAATGCCAGTGGATATATCAGCTGGAAGATTATCTACTACTTGCTCAGGAAAATTAGCTAAACAACAGAAGAAAATATTTTGAGTCTTACAAATTTTGTATTAAATGTCTGTAGCCGAGTGCAATGGCTCGTGCCTGTAATTCTAGGACTTTAAGAGGCCAAGGCAGGAGACTCATGTTGAGCTCAGGGGTTTGAGACCAGCCAGGGTAACACAGCGAGATCTTGTCTCTACTAAAAAATTAAAAAATTAGTTGGGCAAGGTGGCCTGCACCTATAGTCTAAGCTACCAGAGAGGCTGAGGCAGGAGGGTCAGTTGAGCCCCACAGATGGAGGCTGCAGTAAGCTATGATCGCACCACCACTGCACTCCAGCCTGAGTGGCAGAGCCAGACTCTGTCTCAAAATAATAATAATAATAAACAAACATCTGTAAAAATCACATGCAAGGCTAATGTAAATCATTACATTCACAAAACTCCTACAACTTTGCCTATAATTATCAATCCCATCCTTACATTTTCCGGCTCAGATTTCCCTCTCATATTTATGTGGATAGGTTATGAATAAAGTACCAGGTAAGTATATAAAGCTCTCCAAAAAAAGCCATACTCTGAGTAGTAGGCAAAAAACAAGTACCAGAGTAAATGGATTTTTTTCAGATCTGTTCTTTCCTAACCAGGTACTGAATCACTTGAAAAGTTTTTTGTTTTTTTTTTTTTGAGACGGTGTCTCACTCTGTCACCCAGGGCTGGAGGGCAGTGGCATGATCTCACCTCACTGCTGCCTCCCTCTCCCGGATTCAAGCGATTCTCCTGCCTCAGGTTCCAGAGTAGCTGGGATGACAGGCACGCGCCACCATGCCCGGCTAATGCTTGTATTTTTAGTAGAGACGGGTTTTACCATGTTAGCCAGGCTGATCTCGAACTCCTGACCTCAGATGATCCGCCCGCCTCGGCCTCCCAAAGTGCTGGGATTATAGGCGTTGGCCACCAAGCCCGGCCAACGTTTCTAATTTTTGAAATACACAAGCTCAAGGCTGACTTAATAAGTCAAGACGCAGCCCTGGCGTGTATTTCTAAGGATGAATTACAGTCAGGTCTCAATTATTGAAATTAAGGTAGACGGACCAAGAAGGTTAGCTGACTCTCATTCAACTACCTATGTTATCATTTGGACACCACATAATTACAAATTAAAAACAAAACCACCTTAGAGCCGGTTTGCGAGTTCAGCCGATCTGGCCCACGATTCGTCTCTAATGGACAAGACAAGCGCCATGCTTGACCAGCTGTACCTCGGCTGGCCAGAGAGGCGTGAACCACGGATCCCGCGATTCAACTCCGGCTTCCCGCTCTCACCACCCCTCAACCCCGTCCCCGAGGAGCTCGGAGCCAGAAGCAGTGACCAGCTCCCTCAACCTGGCCAACGGTCCTCCGCCGCAGACAAGGGGATCCCGGAGGAGGAAGGAAGGGTGTCCCCTCTGCCCGCGGTCCGGAGGCCCCACGACCCAGTCCCGAGTCCCCGGCTGCAGTCTCTCCCCGCTCCCCACGTGACCCGGCCCGGGGGACTCTGGCCGCCCTGCTCTCACCTGTGGGGATGCCCAGCTGCTTGGAGCCGCGGCCGAAGCCCCGCACCACTTGGCCCCGGCAGAAGTAAGGCAGATGCCTCATAATGCAGTCCGCTCGGGGCATGGGCTGCGGCCCGGTTTGCGCGTCCTGCGGAGCCGCCGTCGACGCGGTGCCCAGACCCCGGACCAGTCGGGGGGCAGAAGCGTGAGCTCTGCCTGCCGCGGGGCGCAGCACGGGCCGCACTACGCGGACCACACGCCGCGGCGGATCCCTGATGCCGCCGACCCAACAAACGCCGCCCGGCAACTCAAAAGCTGCGTCTCCGCCGGCAGGCAGCTGAGATAGCCCAAGTAAGTGCCGGGTGTGGGCGGGGTGTGGGGAGGGGGCGGCCCGACGCCCAAAGCCGGCCTCCGCGCTGCCGGCGTGCGCTCGCTTCCTCAGCCCAACTCCCCGAGCCCGCTCGGCTTCCGTAGCCCCGCCCCCACCATAGCCCTGCCCCGCGGCGCCCAAGGTCAATATCCCGGGTGTCGTTTCACCCTCAGGCAATGGGAACTAATGTGGAAACCCGGTTTTCAACCTGCGAGCTGCGAAAGCACCATTCTCGAACAATTCTGTTTTTTTTTTTTTTTTTCTCCTTCCTCCTGTTCATAACAATCCGGAAGCCAAAGCGAGACGCTCTTTAGTTTCTTGGCAACCGCTGGATTGAACGTCAGGCATCACTCGTTCCTTTCGCTCTTTAAGTATTTATTAAAGCTCCAAAATTCAGCTCAAAGATCGCCTCTTCACAGAGGCTTTTCCTGGCCGCCCTACCGGAAGTGGTCGTCCTCCTCCGGGACCATTGACCACGTTCTGGAGTTACTAATATATTCGAATGTAAACTCCAGGGAGCAGTCCCTGTCTGTGACGCTGATAACCCCAGTTACCGAGATGGGCGGTGACTGTCCCCTCCAGGCTGTCTCCTTGACAACTTCACAAGCCGGATAACAGGCCGTCCCGCTACTGCAATGCAAATAGAGGCCTTCGGACCCTCGGAGCTGTAAACACGCACGCTCCTAGGGAAGTAGCTCTGGGCTCACTCACAGGAAAAGCAGGGTGCAAGGTTATAAGAAGGTGCATCCTCTTACCTCTCAAAGGTAAAAGACAAAGAAGTTTTTAAATTTATTTTTTTTGTCTCAAAGACAAAGAAGTTTTTTAATTTATTTTTTAAATTTTTAATCAATGGAATCCAGAGAAGTTTGTTTTTTTCTTTTTTGGTCTAGACGTTTGTATAAAATTCTGTCCAGACCGTGTAGTCTCTTTCTACCTTACATGTATGTATCTCTGTTAATATTTACCTGATATTAAATTTATGTTCTAGGCCAGGCGCGGTGGCTCACGCCTGTATTCCCGGTAGTTTGAGAGGCCGATGGGGGAGGACTGACTGAGCCCAGGAGATCGAGGCTGCGGTGAGCTATGATCAAGCCACGGCACTCCAGCCTGGGTGACACAGTCAAAGAACTAGAGAAGAGGAAGGAAGGGAGGGAAGGGAAAGGAAAGGGGAAGGGAAAGTGAAAGGGAAGAAAAGGAAAGGGAAGGGAAGGGGAGGGAAGGGGAGAAGGACCCAAAGAAGCAGTTATGGTTGGTTACTTATCTATACGGAACTAAACAAAGAATAATGAGAATAACGATAATAGTAATACCGGTAGTAACAGTAGTAATAGCAAGTTGTGAAAAGCAATTAAATTATCTGGAGACGCTTAAGAGTTATTTTAGCAAGGTCTGTACAGGATTCTCTCACTCTTGACTCCCGTCCTTAATAAGAATGTCGCATTCCTTCTAATATAGGGAGGATGTCTCTCACATGGTAATTTCATCTGCTTCTAAGAAATAGAAAAGAGGTCAGAATGATTTTTTTGTATCTACTGTTTTTCAAGTGCTTTTAATTCAAAGTAGTCAATATGCAAGAATGGCATATTTTTAACTTCATCAGCAGTGATATACCAAATAAGAAAAGCCTAGAGGTGAGAACTTGATAAATCATCCCTGGGTCTTACTCCACTAAGCCCTGGGTTGCAAGAAGGTATGAGAATTAAATGAGATAAAATAATTAAATGAGTCATAGGAGGTAAATGAGGAGTGGTGGTTTTAAGAATAGAGAAAATGCTAAGGATTTTTCACACTGTCTCGTGTAATCCTCTCATCAGCTTTGTTGGAAAGCATTAACCTAAACGTATAAAAAGGACGGGGTGTGGTGGCTCACACCTGTAATCCCAGCACTTTGGGAGATCCGAGGCGAGCAGATTCCTTGAGCCGAGGAGTTCAAGACCAGCCTGGACAAAATAGGGAGACTTCCGTCTATACAAAAAATTTTAAAATAAAAATAAGAAAGAAAGAGAGAAAAAAGAAAAGAAAAGAAACAATAAAAAGAAAAGAAGAGGAGAAAGTAAGAAAGAAAATTTTAAAAATCAGCCAGGGCCTGGCACAGTGGCTCATGCCTGTAATCCCAGCACTTTGGGAGGCTGAGGCCAGTGGATCACTTGAGCTCAGGAGTTGAAGACCAGCCTGGGCAACATGGTGAAACCCAGTCTCTACAAAAAATACAAAAATTAGCCAGGAATGGTGGCGCTCGCCTATGGTCCTAGATTTACCAGAGGCTGAGGCACGAGAGTCGCTTGAACCTGGCGGCAGTTGCAGTGAGCTGGAGATCACGCCATTGCACTCCAGCCTGGGCGACAGAGCGAGACTGTCTCAGCCAGGTGATGGTGGCTCGTGCCTATAGCCCCAGCTACTTGGGAAACTGAGGAGTGAGGATCGCCTGAGCCCCGGAATTTGAGGCAGCAGTGAGCTGTGATTGAACCACTGCACTGCAGCCTAATGACAAAGCGAGACACAATCACTAAAAAATAAATAAATAGGCGGGGCGCAGTGGATCTCGCCTGTAATCCCAGCACTTTGGGAGACCGAGGCAGGGGGATCACCTGAGGCCAGGAGTTCAATACCAGCCTGGCCCACGTGGCAAAACCCCCGTCTCTACTAAAAATACAAAAATTAGCCAGGCATGGCAGTGAATGCCTGTAATCCCAGCTACTCGAGACGCTGGGGCGGAAGAATCGCTTGAACCCAGGAGGCGGAGGTTGCAGTGAGCTAAGATTGTTCCATTGTACTCCAGCCTGAGTGACAGAACAAGACTCCTTCTCAACAAAAATAAATAAATAAATAAGGAGAGACTTGTAGAATGTTTAAGATGGAACAGTCAGGCTCCAATCTTTAAAACTACCATTTACATGTCAAGTCATATGGGTAATTACTGTGTAATCAACATAGGATATAGAAGAAAGAATTATTATTATTATTTTTTAAATTATTTATTTATTTATTTGTTTTTTGCCAGAGTCTCACTCATCACTTGAGCTGGAGTGCAGTGGGTGGTCTAGGCTCACTGCAACCTCCACCTCCCAGGCTCAAGCGATTCTCCTGCTGCAGCCTCCCGAGTAGCTGAGACTACAGGTGTACACCACCACGCCCGGCTAATTTTTGCATTTTTAATAGAGACAGGTTTTCATCATGTTGGCCAGGCTGTTCTGCAACTCCTGGCCTCAAGTGATTCGCCTTCCTCGGCCTCCCAAGAAGGAAGAATTCTGATCATTTTCTACCACTGCTCAATAGCATTCAATGGCTCCTCCCCTCTGAAGAATAAACCCTCCAAGAATTGTACGTCTCCTTTTTTTTTTTTTTTTTTTGAGTTGGGGAGTCACCGGCTCTGTCGCCCAGGCTGGAGTGCAGTGCGTGATCTCGACTCACTGCGCTCCGCCTCAGTTCGTGCCATTCTCCTGCCTCCAGCCTCAGAGTAGCTGGGACTACAGGCTCCCGCCACCAGCTGGCTTCGGCTAATTTTTTTTTTTTTTTTTTTTTTTTGTATTTTTAGTAGAGATGGGGTTTCACCATGTTAGCCAGGATAGTCTCGATCTCCTGACCTCGTGATCCGCCCATCTCGGCCTCCCAAAGTGCTGGGATTACAGGCGTGAGCCACCGCACCCGGCCGAATTGTACTTCTAAGAACTCCCATCAAGTATTTAATCTGTTGATCAAAGCAGACCCCTCCACCTTGCTTCAGAGGCCAAAGAATATGCTTCAAATAATTTTTATTATTTTTCTTATTCATTTGACTCCCAAAGTATGCTACCTAGCATAAATCTGGAGTTAAAAATGTATGTATCTTTGCTAAACTTAACTGCTTTTAACCAAGGAAGTATTCTAAAATATGCTTTTTATTTCCCCCTCGGAACTGCACTTACACATCCTTTCATCTGCCTGTAGGGAAAGACTCCACATCTCTGGTTTAAGTTGTCTCTGTAGAAAGAAGGATCACAAATGAGACTAAAGAGAAAGTAGAACTGGCAACTTGTGAAGGAAAAGAAGTCCCACTCTAAGTAAGCAATAAAAAATGACCCACTCTAAGTAAGCAATAAAAAATGAATCTGAAGAATTCTTAAAATTCAGCAATAAGAAAATAAGCAACTCAATTTAAAAATGAGCAGAAGATCTGAGTAAGCATATGAAAAGATGTTCAACATCATATATCATGAGGGAAATACACATTAAAACAACAGTGAGATACTACTATATACCAATCAGAATGGCCAACATTCAGAACACTGACAACACCAAATGCTGGCAAGGATGCAGAGCAACAGGAACTTTCATTCATTGTTGGTGGGAATACAAAAATGGTACCACCCCTTGGAAGACAGTATGGCAGTTTCTTATAAAACTAAACATACTTTTACTGTATTATCCAGAAATTGTGCTCACTTATATTTAATCAA
Organism: Papio anubis; assembly: GCF_008728515.1. NCBI lineage: Eukaryota > Metazoa > Chordata > Mammalia > Primates > Cercopithecidae > Papio > Papio anubis. The sequence goes on along the minus strand of NC_044988.1, from coordinate 21,011,776 downwards.
ATGAGGTGAAAACTTTTGTCCACACAAAAACCTATTTGTTTTTACCCCAATCCATTTTTATTCCTACTCCCACTGAATGCAAATGGAACAGATGAATGGATGTTTTATTTCTATTTTATTTTATTTTTATTTTGTTTCGCATGGATGTTTATAGCAGCTTTATTCAGAATTGCCAAAACATGGAAGCAGGTGAGACGTCCTTGAATAGGTGAATGGATAAACAAACTGTTGTATATTCATATAGTGCCATACTATTCTGTACTAAAAAGAAATGAGCTATCAAGCCACAAAAAGACATAGAGGAAACGTAACTGCATATTACTAAGTGAAAGAAGCCGGTCCGAAAAGGCTACATACTGCATGATTCCAATTATATTACATTCTGGATAAGGCAAAACTATGGAGACAGTAAACAGATCAGTGGTTACCAGGGTTTGGGGAAGTTGGAGGTAGGAGGGAGGGATGAATGCGAAGCACAGGGGATTTTTAGGGCGGTGAAACTATTCTGCATGATACTGTCCTCATGAATATATGACATTATGCATGTATCGAAACCCATAGAACTATACAGCAACAGCAGTTGCCAACCTAAAACTGCTCTAAATAGTAGAGTCTATTAGTTTTTGAATAATGAATCTAAAAATTGCTAACTTGGAGTCTGACATCAAGGTTCACACCTTCCACACCTAAATAGTTACCAAGTCTCTCCCAATCCATTTTTACCCCTCCTCCCACTGAATGCAAGCCATGACCTCTTACCTGCACAGGTGTAGCCAACTCTCCATTCTCCCAGCCTTAGATTTGACACCAGTCTCTCTCAACCGCTTTTTCATGCTGCAATAACGTTTCAAATGCCAATCTGATAACATCACACTAAAAGTCATGTTGTGCTTCCCCTTGTCTTAGGATCAGTCTAAACTAAACCATTGTTCACAGATTCTCCCTATCACACCCCACAGCTCCTGCCTCTACAATCTCTACCCAGAAGCCCTAGGGAACTTTTCCAGTTCCTCTAACTCACTCTTTGGACTTTGTATAAACAGACTTCCTAGCATGAGACAATGCTACCAGTAGACCAGAGAGCAAGAGAACCCTGTGAGTTAGGTATGCTTGACAATGCCTTCCAGAGAGGTGGGACTTAAGCTGGAGCCTTGGGGCATGTGTGAATCCACTAAACAGAAGAGGAAAGAAAAGTATCTAGCTAAGGAGAGTTCCTGTGATCATATTTCCAAGAAAGGGATGTGCAATAAACAAGCCAGAACTACTGAACTCTACTGAGAGGTGATAGAGCTTAGTGGTAGGTAAGAGGGACTCTGGCTCTTACACCAGTTTCCTGTCTGTGAGAAAGGAATAATCACCATAGCACCTCATAAAGCATTTGAAAGATTTAAGACTTAATGCATATGAAGCAACTAAATCAGTGTGTAATGTGTAGTAAGCCTTCTGTATTGGCTATTACGATGATGATTACCTGATGATCTGTTATAGAAAATTCATTATAACCAGACTACAGTCCAAATAAGCTTGGCTGAGTATAAGTGTCTTCAGAATTCTACCTTGGAAAACAGACATGTAAAATTCCACATAAAAGCCCAATATAGAAAATAAATAATGTTTTATTTATTTATGTATTTACATATTTATTGTAGAGATGGGATCTCGCTATGTTACCCAGTCTAGAGTGCAGTGGCTATTCACAGGCAAACTCATAGCACACTACAGCCTTGAAATCCTAGAATTAAGCCATCTGCCTGCCTCAGCTTCTTGTATAACTGGAAGTACAGGTGTACAATGCCATGCCATAGAAACAAGTGTTATAACCACAAATGTATGTGTGGTTCAAACTCACAAAATTTACTACATACAGTACAAATTTACTCAATAAGAACACACTAATGAAGTTTACAGTGTAAAGAAAGAAAACTAATTTTTTTCCTCACCCCTAATGTGTTCTTAGAAGGGACCCCCTGTAACAAAAAACAGAATAACAAAGTAAGAGCAAAACCAAATATTTATTATGTATATTTTATATGTATATGGGAGATGCCCAGGGAATGAATAATTCTCAAAGAGGTGACTCAGACCTCTTGCTTATATAAACTTCAATAAAGAACATTAAGGCCCAGCACAGTGACTCACTGCTATAATCCCAGCACTGTGGGAGGCTGAGGCCAGAGGATCCCTTGAGCCCAGGAGGTCGAGGCTGCAGTGAGCCATGATCATGCCACTGCACTCCAGCCTAGGTGACAGAGTAAGACCCTGTCTCAAACAAACAAACAAACAAACAAACAAAAAACACGCTAAATTTCTAAAGAAAGGACAAGACAGAGGAAAAGAACTTTGAATCTCTAGAGGTGGCAAATTGTGGGAAGGCAAAATAATGGTAGATGAAGTCCACTTAGCAAAGCTTATTAATGTAGATTCCTCTTGTGCCATCTCCAGCCAGATGAGGGCTAAAGTTGTCTTTAGTAGTTAACTTTTGTCCTTCCAGGTAGAGAGGGAAGAAGGGCACCTTTGTCTTTGTAAATCTGTGTCCTGCCACTAGGTAAAAAGAGGAAGGGCAGAGAGCTTTCGTGTATCTGCTTCCTCCCACTTGCTCTTAGCTTAAAAAATTGTATGTCAAAGAGGCATATTTTTTGGTTAACACATCTGGTTTTCCTTCATTCAGCACTCTCAACTACATCCAAATTTGGTTCTTATCGCTGTTTGTACTGTTTTATCATATTAAATTCAGAAAACGTATTTTAAAATAACATTTTGAAAACTAAATTCATAAAAGACATTTTTAAATGAAATGTGCTTTGAATATTTAGAACCTTTTGAAGCACACAGATTGTAAATTACTCATCTGGTCTAACATTGTTATTTTGCAACAAAAAAAGCAGACTGAACCTATGACATGCTAAACCCAAAAGAAAACAGAGAGTCTACAAAATGCTGAGAAGCCATCCATCCCTTTGACAATGGACCTAAGATCACCTTTTCTGGAAGAGTTAAGTGATCTCCACGTCTGTCTGCTATATGCAGCTATTCATAATAACCCATAATGAAATGTTTATTTGGCTGATTTTTTTTTCTTTTTTTTTTTTTTTTTTGAGACAGAGTCTCACTCTGTTGCCCAGGCTGGAGTGCAATGGCATGATCTCAGCTCACTACAGCCTCCACCTCCTGGGTTCAAGAAATTCTCCTTCCTCAGCCTCCTGAGTAGCTGGCATTATTACAGGCATGTGCCACCACGCCAGGCTGATTTTGTTATTTTTAGTAGAGACAGGGTTTCACCCTGTTGGCCAGGCTGGTCTCGAACTCCTGACCTCGTGATCTGCCGGCCTAGGCCTCCCAAAGTGCTGGGATTACAGGCGTGAGCCACCATGCCCAGCCCGGATTGTTTAATAAATACACCACACATATGGAAATGGAAAGTTGTCAATAGTACTAATAAATAATTCTTATACTTGTATGGAATGTAAAGCAAATTTTATCAACTTCTACCCACATCAGACATTAAAAATATCTCTGGAAAATTAGATTCTAATGTCAGGTCAGGCCTGAAAACCAAGAGCTTACCTAAAATATCAAATGTTTTAGAGAAAGGTATTCCTTCCTTCATCCATTCATTCACTGGCTGCTTTAATAGGGTCCACTCCAAATCAAGGGTGTGATGATTACTAACTTTTAAAAATCTATACTCCATAAATATTTGAGTACCTACTGTTCCTTGTGTATTTCCCATATGGCTTTTTTATTTTTGTTTTTTGTTTTTACAATGAGCAAAAATTGCTTGTATTACGGGGGAAAAACTATGCAAATACAATGTTAAATTCTCATGACCAAAATCAAAAGCACTACAAGAATTTCATTCCTCATGCATCCACAAGGTGGCGTATTACAATTTTGCTTTTTACTGACATGAACCTAGAACTGCGGTGACACGTGAAGTAAGAACTGCAAATGGAAAATGAAAGTTAGGGAATGAGGTTCATCAGGCCCTGTGCTAGACACGGGAGGATTCTGTACTCAGAAATGTTTGGCTTGCTCATTGCTTCATGTGCTTGGATTTAGTTCTTTGGTGAAGCATGGTTGTTGCATTCTCTCTTCTTCCTCAATCACAAAAGATAAAAAGACTGTCTTAATTTGGAAAGTTAATGTTTTTTGGTGCTTCCTTTGAATATATATATATTTCACTATAGAAGAATAAAATGGAGAAAGAGAAAAAGGAGAATAGCACCTAGAATTATAGATAGAAGAATTCAGTCTTCTTTCCCATTTAAAAAAATGTTTTTTATTATACATTTGGTGCAATGATGGTATAGGAGATAAAGATGCTAAAAATTTCTGGGACAAGAGAGAAGAAAAACTTTCTAGGACACTGGACTCTTTTCATAATAATGAGTAAATACGTCTGAGATTGTGGAGATGAACTTTCATCTCTGTTCAGAATAATACCCCTTTTAAGGCAGGATTTACTGATTGTGAAGTTAATCATTCTTTAGTGTCCATGACAGGTGTCTGACTTGTGTTCTTTCAAATTCATGATACCTTTGGCATGTGACCACCATGGCAAAAATATAGGTGTTACCAACAGTAATTACATATTTAATTATTTCAGTTTGTCTTCAAAATTACTGGTGTTTTCCTCCTTTTTTCTCACAATGGCGATATAACATTTTAGGAACTTTTTTAATTTTAGAAATTTTTTCTGTCCAATATATAAAATAATACAGTTGCATAGAAAATTGGTCTAATCTGCCGAGCTGTCAGCATGGACTATATATTTAGAAGATAAAAAACAAAAGTATATCATGGGGTGGTGGTATAGATTGGAAAATTATTACCAATTGAATAAAAAATAGTAGGGTAAATTAAAAATGCTCCCAAATACTTTTTCACTTCTTTTATTGAGACGGGGAAGCCCATTTCCTCTCCCCATTAAAACTGACCTGATTGTGAAATTTGACCAACAAAATTTGACAGAAGTGATATCGTGTAACTTCAGAGGTGTACTTACAGAGATCTGCAGCAACTCTGTGATAGGCTTTGAATGCTCTCTGTTAGAAGCTGGGCATGATATAAGTCCAGCTACCCTTCTAGAGAAAGAGATATGAAGAGAGGCCTGAAGTATCCTGGACATTTCAGTCTCAAATGAGCTCCCGGAAGAAATACCACACAGGTGAGCCCCAGGCAAACCAGAAAATAATTTGAAATAATAGATTATTTTAAGTCATCAGTTTTTTGTTGTTGTTGTTTGGTTTTTTTTTTTTTTTTTTTTCTTAAACAGAGTCTTGCTCTGTGGCCCAGGCTGGAGAGCAGTGGCGTGACCTCAGCTCTCTGCAATCTCCACCTTCCAAGTTCAAGATTCTCTTGCCTCAGCCTCCGGAGTAGCTGGGATCACAGGCACACACCACCACGCCTGGCTAATTTTTGTATTTATTTCTAGAGATGGGGTTTTACCATGTTGACCAGGCTGGTCTCGAACTCCTGGCCTCAGATGATCCGCCCACCTCAGTCTCCCAAAGTGCTGAGATTACAGGCATGAGCCACCAGACCCAACCCAAGTCATCAAATTTTGAGGTGGTTTGTTCTACAAAAATAGTCAAACCAGCTAGTGAGCTCCGTTTTGCCAATACTTTTTTCCTTTAAATAGACTTTTTTAAAAAAACAGTTTCAGGTTCACAGAAAAATTGAGAAGCACAGAAAGTTCCCATATACTTCCTGACCTTCAACACACACACACACAGCCTCCCTCACTATAGACATCCTGCACTAGGCACTAGAATGTACATATTACAACTGATATACCTACATTGACGCATTATCACCCCAAGTCTGTAATTTACATGAGAGTTCACTCTTGGAGTTACACATTCTATGGGTTTGTACAAAGGAATACTGACTTGTATCCACCATTATCATATCATACAAAGTATTTTCACTGCCTTAAAAATCCTCTGTGCTTTGCTTATTCATCCCTCCCTCACCCCTAATCCTTGACAACCATTGATCTTTTTACTCTCTTCATAGTTTTGCTCTTTCCACAGTGACATATAGTTGGAATTATAAAGGATGTAGCATTTTCAGACTGGCTTCTTTCACTTAAAAATATGCAGTTAAGGTTCCTCCACATCTTCATGGCTTGATGGCTCATTTACTTTTAGTATAGAATAATATTCCATTGTCTGTATGTATCACAGTCTATTTTCCTATTCAAGGACGTCTTGATTGCTTCCAAGTTTTGGCAATTCTGAATATAGCTGCTCTAAACATCAATCTGTAGGTGCTTCTGTGAATATGTTTTCAACTAATTTGGGTAAATACCAAAGAATACAATTGCTGGATCATATGGTAAGAGTATCTTTAGTTTTATAGGAAACTGCCAAACTGTATAACAAAATGACTACACCATTTTGCATTTCCACCAGCAATGAAGGAGAGCTCCTGTTGCTGCACATCCTTGCCAGCATTTGGTGTCATCAGTGTTCTGGATTTGGGACCTTCCAATAGGCCTATAGTAGTAATTTGCATTTCTCTGATGGCATATGATGTGGAGCATCTTTTCATATGCTTACTTGCCATCTGTATATCATCTTCGGTGAAGTGTCTGTTCAGGTCTTTTGCTCATTTAAAAACATCAGACCAGTTGCAGTGGCTCATCCCAGCACTTTGGGAGGCCAAGGTGGGAGGACTGCTTGAGCCCAGGAGTTCAAGACAGCCTGGGCAACATAGTGAGACCCTATATCTACAAAAAAAATATTTTAAAAATTAGCTGGGCATGGGTGATGCATGCCTGTAGTTCCAGCTACTTGGGAAGCTGAGGTAGAAAGATCACTTGAGCCTGGGAGATCAAGGCTACAGTGAGCCATGATTGTGCCACTGCACTCCAGCCTAAGCAACAGAGCAAGACCCTGTCTCAAAAAAAAAAAAAAAAGAAAGAAAGAAAGAAAAGAAAAGAAAAAATGAAAAAGAAAAAAGAACAAATTGGCCAGGCGCGGTGGCTCAAGGCTGTAATCCCAGCATTTTGGGAGGCCAAGGCGGGAGAGTCACAAGGTCAGCAGTTCAAGACCAGCCTGATCAATATGGTGAAACTCTTTCTCTACTAAAAATACAAAAATTAGCCAGGCGTGGTGGTGTGCACCTGTAGTCTCAGCTACTCAGGAGGCTGAGGCAGGAGAATTGCTTGAACTCGGGAGGCAGAGGTTGCGGTGAGCCAAGATTGTACCACTTTGCTCCAGCTTGGGCAACAGAGCAAGACTCCATCTGAAAAAAAGAAAAAATCATCACGTTGTTCACTTTCTTCTTGTTGAGTTTTAAGAGTTCTGGCCAGGCACAGTGACTCATGCCTGTAACCCCAGCACTCTGGGTGGCTGAGCTGGGTGAATCACTTGAGACCAGGAGTTCGAGACCAGCCTGACCAACATGGCAAAATCTAGTTTCTATTAAAAATACAATAATTAGCTGGGCATGGTGGCACACACCTGTAATTCCAGCTACTCAGGAGGCTGAGGTGCCAGAATCATTTGAACCCCAAAGGCAGAGGTTGCAGTGAGCTGAGATTGTGCCTCTGCACTTCAGCCTGGGCAGCAGAGCAAGACGCCATCTCAAAAAAATAAAATAAAAAGTCATTCCCATACACAAGGTCATCTAGATTTTCTCCTGTGTTATCTTCTAGGAATTGTATAGTTTTGCATTTTACAAAATGATCCATTTTGAGTTACTTTTTTTTTTTTTTTTTTTTTTAGTTTCTGGGTCAGTGTTCTCTATTGCCACACTGTACTGCACTGTATTTACACTTCAAATTTCTAAAATAGCATTTGTATATTAAAATAGTTATTTTTCTCATTTTGAACTAATTTTGGGGATGAGTACAAGGCCTATGTCTACATTCTTTTTTTTTTTCTCCTGCATGTAGATGTACAGTTGTTCCCGCAGCATTTCTTGAACAGACTCTTGTCCATTTTCTCCTTTGCTCCTTTGTGAAAGATCAATTCACTATATTTATTTGAGTCTATACCTGCTGCTCTGTTCTGTTCCATTGATCTGTTTGTCCACTCTTTCATCAACACTACTAAGTCTTGATTACTTCATAGTAAATCCTGTAGCTTTATAGTAAATCCTGAAGTCAGGTAGTGTCAGTCCTCTGACTAGCACTCATGCATGATTATGTTGGCTATTCTGGGTCTTTTGTGTCTCCATATAAACTTAAGAATCAGTTTGTCAGTATCACAAAATAACTTGCTGGGAATTTGGTTGGTATTGTGTTGAATCTATAGATTGCATTGAGAAGAATGGACATCTTAACAATATTGAATCTTCCAATCCTTGAACATGGAATACCTCTTCATTTCTTTAGCTCTTCTTTATTTCATCAGAGTTTTGTAGTTTTTCTCATATAGATCTTGCACGTATTTTGTTAGATTGATACTTAAGTATTCCATATTTTGGGGTGTTAATATAAATGGTATTCATATTATGTTTTAAATTTCTAATTCCACTGGTTAATTGCTGATATACCAGAAAGGAATCAAATTTTGTATATTAATCTTGTATCCTGCAACCTTGCTATACTTACTTATTAGTGCCAGGAATTTTTTGTTGTAGTGGTTGATTCTTACGGATTTTCTACATAAACGTTCATGTCATCTGCAAACAAAGACAGCTTTATTTCTTCCTTCTCAATCTGCATACCTTTTATTTCTATTTCTTTTCTTACTGCATTAGTTAGAACTTCCAAGTATGATTTTGATAGGGAGTAGTAAGAGGGGAAATCTTTGACTTGCTCCTGCTCTGGGAAAGCTTCTAATTTTTCATCATTAGCTGTGGGGTATTTTTGTAAACGTTCTTTATTCTATTGAAAAAGTTCCCCTTTATTCCTTATTTCCTGAGTTTTTGTCATGAATGGGTATTGTTTTTGTCAAATAATTGTTCTGCATCTATTAATATGATCACGTTTTTTCTTTTTTAGTCTGTTGAAATGATGAATTATTAAATCATTAATTTTCAAATGTTGAACCAGGCTTACATACTGGGAATAAATTTCCTTGGTCATGTATATAATTTTTTTTCTTGCAGCTTCAGTTCAAAGGATCTTTTTACACATTGTTGGATTTAACTTGCTAATGTTGAGAATTTTTGCATCTATGTTCATGAGAGATACTGGTCTGTAGTTTTCTTGAAATATCTTTGATTTTGGTATTAGGATAATGCTGGCCTCATAGAATGAGTTGGAAACCATTTCGTCTGCTCCTATTTTCTTTTCTTCTTTCTTTCTTTCTTTTTTTTTTTTTTTTTACGACGGAGTCTCGCTGTGTCACCCAGGCTAGAGTGTTGAGTGGTGCTATCTTGGCTCACTACAGTCTCTGCCTCCCAGGTTGATTCTCCTGCCTCAGCCTCCCAAGTAGCTGGGATTAGAGGCATATGCCACGACACCCGGCTAATTTTTGTAATTTTTAGCAGAGATGTGGTTTTACCATGTTGGCCAGGCTGCTCTTAAACTCCTGACCTGAAGTGATCCACCCACCTCAGTCTCAAAAGTACTGGGATTACAGGTGTGGGCCACCACGCCTGGCCTCTCTACTTCTATTTTCTGAAAGAGATTGTAGAAAGTGAATACAATTTATTTCTTAAATATTTAGAAGAATTCACTGGTGAATTTATCTGGGCCTGATGTTTTTTGTTTTCGAAGGTTATAATTGATTCAATTTCTTTAATAAATACAGACTTATTCAGAATGTATATTTCTTCTGTGTGAGTTTTGGCAAATGTGTCTTTAAGGAATTAGCCTATTTTACTTAAATTATCAGATTTGTGGACATATAGAGTTTCTTATTTCTTTATGATCCTTGTAGTGTTCACAGGATTTGTAGTGATGTCCCCTCTCTCATTTCTGATATTAGTAACTTGTATGTCTCTCTTTTTCTTGGCTATCCTGGCTAGAGGCTTATTGATTTTATCAAAGAAACGGCATCTAGTTTCATTTATTTTCTTTATTGTTTTTATTTTTATTGATTTCTTTTTTGGGAATCAGGGGAGGTGAACAGAGTCTTGCTCTATCGCCCAAGCTGGAGTGCAGTGGCACAGTCTCGGCTCACTGTAACCTCCGCCTCCCAGGTTCAAGTGATTCTCGTGCCTTAGCCTCCAGAGTAGCTGGGATTACAGGCACATGCCACCATGCCCTGCTAATTTTTGTTTTTTTAGTAGAGATGGTGTTTTACCCCATTGCCTGGCTGGTCTCGAACTCCTGACCTCAGGTGATCCACCTGCCTCGGCCTCCCAAAGTGCTGGGATTGCAGGCATGGGCCACCACACTCGGCTGATTTTTATTGATTTCTGGTCTAATTTTTATTATATCTTTTCTTCTGCTTGCTTGGGATTTAATTTGGTCCCCCCTTTTTTTTCTAGTTTCCTAAAGTGGAAGCTTAGATGACTGGTTTTAGATATTTTTTCCTATCCAATATATGCATTCAATGCCTTAAATTTCCCTCTAAGTACTATTTTCACTGTATCCACACATTTTAATAAGTTGTGGTTTTATTTTAATTTACTTCAAAATATTTTAAAATTTTTCTTGAGATTTCTTCTTTGACCAATGTGTTAGAGTGTGGTTTAATTTCCAAGTATTTTGGGATTTTCTAGCTATCTTTCTGTTACTAGTTTCTAGTTTAATTCCATTGTGACCTGAAATAATATATTGGATGATTTATAATCTTTAAAATTTGGGCTGGGCATGATGGCTCATGCCTGTAATCTCAGCACTTTGGAAGGCGGAGGTAGGTGGGTCACCTGAGGTCAAGAGTTGGATACCAGCCTGGCCAACATGGTGAAACCCTGTCTCTACTAAAAATACAAAAATTAGCTGGTCACGGTGGCAAGCACCTGTAATCCCAGGTACTCAGGAGGCTGAGGCAGGAGAATCGCTTGAACCCAGGAGGCAGAGGTTGCAGTGAGCTGAGATCACGCCATTACATTCCAGCCTGGGTGATGAGTGAAACTCCCTTCAAAAGCATTAATTAATTAATTAATTAATTAAAATTTGTTAAGAGTGGGTGTGGTGGCTCATGCCTGTCATCCCAGCACTGTGGGAGGCCAAGGCAGGCAGATTATTTGAGCCCAGGAGTTCAAGACCAGCCTGGGCAACATAGCAAGACCTCGTCTCTATTTTTAAATAATAAAAAAAGTTTTAAAAAATAAACAACTAATAACATTTTTTAAGGTGTGTTTTAGGACCCAGAATGTTATCTATCTTGGTATATGTTCCATTTGAGTCTGAGAAGAATGTGTATTCTGCTGTTGTTGGGTAAAACAGTCTAGAAATGTCAATTATACCCCATTGATGATGCTGTTGAGTTCTGTTAGAGAGATACTGTAGTCTCCAAATGTAACAGTGGATTCATGTGTTTCTCATTGTATTCCTATCCGTTTTTGCCTCACATATTTTAAAACTTTGTTGTTAGGCATATATACACTGTGGATTGTTACGTCTTCTTGAAAATTGAGCCCTTTATCCATTATGTAATGCCATGCTTTATCCCTGATAATTTTCCTTACTCTGATGTCTGTTCTGTTTGAAATTAATATAACTGCTCCCACTCCCTTTTGATTAGTGTTAGCATGGAATATCTTTCTCCATCCCTTTACTTTTAATCTATATATGTCTTTACATTTAATCTGGGTTTCTACATAAACAACATATAGTTGAGTCTTGTTTTTTAATCCACTCTGACAATCTCTGTATTTTAATTGGTGTATTTAGACCATTGATATTAAAGTGATTATTGATATAAATGGATGAATATTTATAATATTTGTTACTCTTTTCTATTCATTGTCTTTATTCCTTGTTCCTGTTTTTGACTTCCACTTTTTCCCTGCCATTTTGGTTTTTTTTATTTGTTTGTTTTTAAAATTTTTTATTATTATATTTTGAGTCAGGGTCACACTCTGTTGCCCAGGCTGGAGTGCAGTGGCATAATCATGGCTCACTGCAGCCTTAACGTCCTGAGCTCAAGTGATCCTCCTGCCTCAGCCTTCCACATAGCTGAAACTACACACGTATGCCACCATGTGTGGCTAGTTTTTGTATGTTTTGTAGAGATGGTATCTTGCTATGTTGCCCAGGCTGGTCTTGAAATCCTGGGCTCAAGCCATCTGCCTGCCTCAGCCTCCCAAAGTGCTGGGATTGTAAGTGTGAGCCAATGCACTCAGCCCATTTGTGATTTTAATTGAGTATTTTATATGATTTCATTTTCTCTCCTTTCTTAACACATCAATTATACTTTTTTTTTTTTTTTAAACAGAATCTTGCTCTGTGGCCAGGCTGGAGTGCAGTGTCATAATCTTGGCTCACTGCAACCTCCACCTCTTGGGTTCCAGCGATTCTCCTACCTCAGCTTCCTGAGTAGCTGGGATTACAGGCATATGGCTCCACACCCAGCTAATTTTTGTATTTTTAGTAGAGACAAGGTTTCAACATGTTGGCCAGGCTGTTCTCAAACTCCTGGCCTCCAGTGATCTGCCCAGTTTGGCCTCCCAAAGTGCTGGGATTACAGGCATGAGCCACCATGCCTGGCCAATTATGCTTCTTTTAAAAAATAATTTTTTGGTTGCTATACAGTTTGCGATATACGTTTACAACTAACTGAAGTCCACTTTCAATTAACACTATACTACTTTACAGGTAGTGCAAGTACTTTATGATAACAAAATATTTTTAAGCCTTCCCTCCTGTCCCTGGTATTATTGTATAGTTCATTTCACTTAATAAATGCTTATATTTTCTTAGTGAACAAAAGCATCCATAAGCATAAGTGTATGTATATACATCCAATCAAATACATTTTGCCATTATTGTTTGAAACAAAATGTTATGTTAGACCAATTAAACATTTTTAAAGTTTTTATTTACCTTTACTTATTCTTCTCTAATACTCTATCTTTCTATATGTAGATCCACATTCCTGAACTATATTATTTTTCTTCTATGTGAAGAATTTCCTTAATATTTCTTACAAGGCAGGTCTACTAGCAACAAATTTCCTTAGTGTTTGTTGGTCTCAGAAAGTCTTTATTTCTACTTCACTTTTGAAGAATAATTTCACAGGATGCACAATTCTAGTTGGTAGTTTCTTTCTCTCACCACTTTAAATATTTCACTTGACTCTCTTTGTAGTAATTTCTTACAATTTTATGTTGCCTCAGCATCCATTTTGAACATAGGTTTAATTTTCTCATATTGGAAGCAGGGCTTAGTCACCCTTGACACAGGTTCCGGTTCTCTACTTCATTCCAGTTCCTCAGTGTGGTTGATCCAGATATCTGCTTTATACGACTGCCTCCTGGTGACCACCTCCCTATCAGACAGCTAGATACAACCTACTTGACTCACCTTGCTGAACCCCCTACTGTGCAGATATGCCACAGTGACCACTTTTCAGTCACAGCATGATTTCATGAACTTGTATCTACTTCCTCTAAACCCACTAATTAGAACTTCCCGAGGGAAACCTGCCTGGATAACGCCCTAGACCCCAGTAAAGGCTTCAGCCCATGGGTTCCTCATTCTCTCTCTTGCTTCTTGCCTGCTGATTGAGTGTACATGTCCCAAATAGCTCCCTACTTCCTGTTGGCCCCATGGGGCATGCTGCGGTCTTCTTTCTGGGATCTGAAAGTAATATACTGCTTGTGTTATTTCATGTTTTGTTTGAATTACTTCCTTTGTGTCTCACCTGAATGACACATCTAAACCTAACTTCTTTCCTGGCCAGGGCTCCCATAAAGAATGGCTATCTTGGTAGAAATGAGCTGGACACAGGTCAGACAAGAGCCATAAGGACATCTGCCACTATAAACAAGTTTCCTATGAGTGGGACACCTGGACACAGGTCAGACACTTAGACATCTGGCTGTTTGTCAGGCTAAAGAAGTATCTTATGAAAGACACATTGTAAACATTCACAACCAAATCTCCCGAAGCCATGTGAGAGAGGACAGGAATTTACTGCCATTCCCAGAATGAGACGTTAAGATGAAATTACAGAAAAATAGAACACTCTTCTTGCTTGTGTGGTTTCTGAGGAGAAGTTGGATGTAAATTTTATGTTTCTCCTCTATAGGTAAAGTGTTTTTTCCTGTGGCTTCTTTCAAGATATGTCTTTTTTTTTTTTTTTTTTGAGATGGAGTTCTCGGCCTGTCACCCAGGTTGGAGTGCAGTGGCAATCTTGGTCAACTGCAAGCCCTCCTGGGTTCATACCATTCTCCCTACCAGCCTCCCGAAAGTAGCTGGGACTACAGCACCACCACCACCCGGCTAATTTTTTTGTATTTTTAGTATCTGGCTTTTCACCGTGTTAACCAGGATGGTCTGGATCTCCTGACCTCGTGATCCACCCGCCTCGGCCTCGCAAAGTGCTGGGATTACAGGTGTGAGCCACTGCACCCAGAGGGCTGCTGGTTGACTATTTTTATGGTTATTTCTTGATTATATGATAAACAAAGAGTAGATTATTCATGAGTTTTCCAGAAAAAGGGTGGGGAGTTCCAGAAACTGAGGGTCTCTCCCCTTTTTAGAACATGCAGGGTGATTTCCAGAAGTTGCCATGGCATTTGTCATGGTGCTAGTAGGCGTGTCTTTTAGCATGATAATTCATTATAACTACCGTATAGTGAGAAGTGAGGACAACCAGAGGTCACTTTCATCTCCATCTTTGTTTCAGTGGGTTTTGGCTGGCTTCTTTACCACATCCTGTTTCATCAGTAGGGTCTTTACAACCTCTGACTTGTGATACCAGTCCTGTTGACCTGACTTGTGATACCAGTCCTGTTGACCTCCAGTCTTACCCTGTGACTAAGAATGCCTAACCTCCTGGGATGGCAGCCAAGCAGGTCTGAGCTTTATTTCACCTAGCCCCTATTCAAGGTGGAGTTGCTCTCCTTTAAATGCCTCTGGCATTATAATTAGGTCTTAATCCTTTAGTTAGCCTTTATGTGCCCTTTAACTGTGAACTTTTTTTTTTTTTTTCCTTGAGACAGGGTCTCATTCTGTTGCCCAGGCTGGAGTGCAGTGGCGTGATCATGGCTTACTGCAGCCTTGATTTGCTAGGCTCAGGTGATACTTCCACCTCAGCCTCCTGTGTAGACAGGCACACACCACCATACCTGGCTAATTTTTGTATTTCTTATGGAGACAGAGTTTTACCATGTTGCTCAGGCTGGTCTTGAATTCCTGGGCTCAAGCAATCCACCTATCTCAGCCTTGCTAAGTATTGGGATTATAGGTGTGAGCCACCACACCTGACCTTGAGGGTGAACTTCACAAATTGTCTCTGCCTCTTGGATTTTTCCCTCACCTTAGGTGGGACAGGATGCCTAGTGGGAGCTGGAATTAAGTCTCACATATTCGTCAGAGTCCTATGCATACATATGTAATTAAGATGGTTTTTCTGTGTTAATTTATCATCTGTCAATTTAATTCATGGCCTAACCAAAGAACCTAGAAGGGTAGAGGAAAGCCATTTCCCTTCCCATGAAAAGCAAGAGTAGGGCAGTGTGTACAGTTTTCTATTTACATAACCAGATATAAAATGGGATTCTTTGTTTTAACAAAGCATCAATAAAATAACTATTCAATGCCAAAGCACATGTGAAGCAGATCTTCCACATGTAGAATTCACAAAGGAAGTTATTGACAATGAATTACACAATGCTTGGGCCCCCTCTATCCCCAGAAACACAAGAAAAACCTAAAACCCTGAGACTTCCTGTTTGTCTTTCCATTGTGATTTTGTATGGTGTGCCCACAAATCATTATTCAGTGTTTTTTTATTCTGCTGCCAAGATTGCTCTCATGCTTCCTGGAAATCACAGGGGCTGAAGCAGTAGCCAGGTATTATTGATATGGACAGGAGGCAGGGAAATACTGAATAGAAGAGAGCAGTTCCCTGGCAAAGGCCCCACCCACAAGCCTGGGCCCACAGCACTAAATAAGAACTTCACATTCCTGTTTTCCCACTCCAATGTTGCTTTTTCCAAAACTGCTCTGGCCCATCATACCTTCCATCCCATACCCATAAATACCTCAAATTCCACTTACAGACAAGCAGAGTGGCATGGCAGAGAAGGAGAGAAGAGAAGAAGCATCTGAATATAGAGATGAGTTTGACTGGGGACGGCCAAACTGCAGGGGAAGATTATCTTCCCACTCCATCCCCTTTCCAGCTCCCCATCCCACTAAGAGCCACCTCCTTCGCTCAATAAAACCTCTGCTGCATTCACCATCCTTCAAGTCCGTGTGACCTGATTCTTCCTGGATGCCGGACAAGGACCTGGGTACCAAGAGGGCAGGGAGTAAAAGGCTGTCATGCTGACTCTCTGAGTCAGTTAACACTTAGCCATCCATGAATGGCAACTGCTAAAAGAGCATTAATTTTAACACACCCCTAGATGCTGCTGTAGGGCCAGAGCCCAAAAGCACTTGCCCCAGCCTTGGCACCTGCTTGCCTGCATGCTCCCCCTACTGCAAGGGGTTTGAATAGGGGGCCGAGTAAGCAAGCCACACCCCTGTTGTGAGTCCCATGAAGGGATCCATGGAACTCTCCAGTCTCACTATGTATTTAACTAACACTATGGCATAAATTCTTCTTTTAATTTTAAGTTTTGAATAAGATGAAAAAGCTTTTTTGTGATACTTAGGAATTAAGAAGATATGATCTGGCTGGGTGCAGTGGCTTGCACCTGTAATCCCAGTGCTTTGAGAGGCTGAGGCAGGTGGATCACTTGAAGTCAGGAGTTCAAGACCAGCCTGGACACCATGGTGAAACCCTGTCTCTACTAAAAACACAAAAAATTAGCTGGGTGTAGTGGTGGGCACCTGTAATTTCAGCTACTCAGGAGGCTGAGGCACGAGAATCACTTGAACCTGGGAGATGGAGGTTGCAGTGAGCCAAGATTGTGCCACACTCTAGCCTAGGCAACAGAGCCAGACTCTGTCTCAAAAAAAAAAAAAAAAAAGAAGATATGATAAAAAAAAAAAATGTGTCCTTTATCTGCCTTAAATCTAAACAACGAGGTAAGAAATTGTTTTCTTTGAAATAATTTATAAAGTTATTTATGAAGCTCATGAAATTATTTGCTTTAATAACTATGGGTGAAATAAATGTAATCCTACCTTAGCAACTTCTTCAAATTACAATTCAGAGGTTATAATGCAGGGAGTTAGCAAATGAGGTATATGGATATAAAAATGCCATCTCTGCAGTAGATGAAGTATGACAAATATTCAACAAAATGTGCCCTAGTCTTTTTTTTACCCACCTGAGTATGTATCACAGTGTAATGTTGGAAGGAAAATTTTTCCTCTACCCACTAAGTTTCAATTGCTTGGGGGCCTGAAGATTAACTGACAATAGACAGATGAACAGAAAAAAGAACAAGAATTATTTATATATGTACTCATTACTCAGTAAGGAGTAACCACATAATTAGCTAGAGGTAAATGTTTTTATGTCAACTGAACAAAACCGGGAGGGGTTAAAACTTCAAAGGGGAAGAATGAAAGATACTGTGGGCTTTTCTGATGTTAATAGATGGCTGAATTCACACTTCAGTGAATTCAAACAGGAAACTCCTTTGGTGGATGGGGGAGTCAATGGCATCTGTAGTTTCAGGAGGCCCTGCTTAAGTTTGGATAATGTTTATTTCTGTAGCTGCTGGTTGTACAGGCATTTGCAGTTTAAAATAATTTTCACGTCACTTTTGTAGGCTATTAATTTCTTCCGTAATTTCTCAGCAACTCATAGAACCCCAGTAAGATCATTGCAAATCTCACACATCACTCACCTATGTGATTGTAGAGGGGCCAAGGGAAAGCTTCCATCATCCTGTTAAGGGTTTGTTGAAAATTGTTGATGAAAAGAGTGAAACTTTTAAAAATATTTGAAGAGATTTATTCTGAGCCAAATATAAGTGATCACAGCCCATGACACAGCCCTCAGGAGACCCTGAGAACATGTGCCCAAAGTGGTTGGCATACAGCCTAGTTTTATATATTTTAGGGAGACATGAGACATCAAATACATGTGAGGTATACATTGGTTCAGTCCAGAAAGGTGGGACAACTCCAAGTGGGCAGAGAGGGGAGGAGGGGGTTCCAGGTTATAGGTAGATTTAAAATATTTTAGATTGGCAATTGGTTGAAATAACTACTATCAATAGAAAGGAATATTTGGGTTGCAATAAGAGGTTGTGGAAACCAAAGTTTTATCATGCCAAGAAAAACTCCAGGTAGCAGACTTTGGAGAGAATCGATTGTAAGTGTTTCTTATTAGACTTAAAATCTGTGTTGATGGTACATGCTGGTCAGCTTTTTCAGAATTCTAAAAGGGAGGAGGGTATAATGAGGCATGTGCCACCCTCTCTTCCTGTCGTGGCTTGAACCAGGCTTTCAGGTTAATGTTGGAGTGGCCTGGCTGAGAGGAGGGGGTCTATTCAGATGGTTGGTTGCGGGGCCTTACAATTTTATTTGTGGTTTACAAAAGGCAGATTAAAAAGCAGAAAAAGGCATACAAAATTTATTTAACATGCACGAACATGAGGGAATTGCAGGAGGAGGATTACCCAATAACCCAAATGAGGTCCAGTTGCTTACATACTCTTGTTCACAGGGGAAGAGGGGATGAGGGTATAACAATTTTGAGGGGTAGTAAATGATTTTTAGGGGAAATGAATGAACGTGGGAGACAGGAATTAATTTCTAAATTATTCTCTTTAGAATTTGAATGAGTCTGAAAGGCAGACATTGTTTTGTAAAAAAATTCATCTCCTTTTCTGTGATAGGTAATGAGATTTCAGAGAGGGGATGGAAGACAATTGTGTTTTATTTGTGGGTCCAGTCTTAAAGGTGATAAGGGAATATCAGAGGAGAGCCTCATCCTGTGCCTTGGGAGAGACAAAGTGTTGGTGGAGGCTGGAGGGTGAGGTCAGAGAGACCTTGAGGCTGCTGCTTTTAGTTCAGCATACCAGAACACCATATTTTGGGGTATCATTTTTCTGAGCCCCAACATTGCCTTCTATACTGCTGCATGGTCTGTATAACATCTATAGTCATTCTCTCTTTTGATTCTCAGTGCTTAATCCCTTATAGCCCCCATCCCAATCATCACCATTTTATTTACATGATTATTGGCTGTCACAATATCCGCTCCAGAATATACACTCCATGACAATAGACTTTGTCCATCTTCATTACTGGATCACCAGAGCTAACACCATGTCTGGAGCAGGGTTGTTACTAAATACATATTGGTTGATAAAATAAATGGAAAATAAATAATTTAAAGTGTAAGCTGGGCATAGTTTGTTTGTAATTCCAGCACTTTGGGAGGCCAAGGTGGGAGGATCGCTTGACCCCAGGGGTTCAAAACCACCTGAGCCCCATGGCGAGACCCCTGTCTCTACAAAAATTAGCCAGGCATGGGGTGTGGCTGTAGTCCCAGCTACTCAGGAGGTTGAGATGAGAGGATTCCTTGAGCCCAAGATGTCTAGGCTGCAGTGAGCCAATATCATGCCACTACACTCCAGCCTGGGGGACAAATTGAGACCCTCTCTCAAAAAAATTAAAAAGAAAGAAAAAGGGAAAGAAAAAATATAAAGCAATGTTTCCCTCTGGAGCAGTGGTACAGATCATACTGCTACATTGTGACTTACAAATTGAATCCTGACATAAAATGTACTGTCTAAAAACAACATTTACTAAATGAGTTGAGCAGCCACCACACAGTTGCTACTCTCTAACACCAGCACCTCTATCTTGCTGAGCTCCAGCAAAGAAGGAAGGTAAGTAAGGAGGTGTCTGCTACTAACCATGGCTCCCACAAAACTGGTCCCAGAAAACATCTGGCTACAAATGCCTTTCCCAAGAGTGCGCCCTCTACTGGAGAAGTGAAGAAACCTCAGCATTACAGGCTTGATCCTGTGACACTCCATGAAATTAGATGTTATCAAAAGTCCACCAAATTTCTGATTTGCAAACTTTCATTCCAGTACCTGATATTAGAAATTGCTTAGGACTTCAAAACAGATTTGTGTTGTCAGAGCACAGCTATTGGAAGCAAGTAAGATCTATTGTAGAAAGCAAGTGTGGTCTCTCATGTGGGACTTCCACCCTGGGTGCCATCTGTATCAAATGTGTAACAGTGTCTTTTTGTTTCTTTTTATATTTCATTTTTATTTATATTTTTAGAGACAAGATTTTGCTCTGTCACCCAAGCTGGAGTGCAGTGGCATGATCATAGCTCACTGCAGCCTTGAACTCCTGGGCCAAGTAATCCTCCTCCCTCAGCCTCCCGAGAAGCCAGGATTACAGACACACAATACCAGACCTGGCTAATTAAAAAAATTTTTTAGAGAGAGGGGTCTTGCTATGTTGCCCAGTCTGGTCTTGAACTCCTGGGCTCAAGCAATTCTCCAGGCTCAGCCTCCCATTTAGCTGGGATTGCAGGCACAAGCCACCACACCCAGCCCAAGTATGACTAAAGACATCCAGCTGCCATGCTAGATAGATTGAGAATGTGTTTAAGAATCCACTATGCCTGGGTGTGGTGGCTCACACCTGTAATCCCAGGACTTTGGGAGGCTGAGCCGGGAGGATAAATTGAGCTCAGGAGTTTAAGACCAGCCCAAGCAACATAGTGAGACCTCTTCTCTACTAAAAGTTAAAAAAAAAAATTTAAAAAATAAAAAAAAAATAGCCAGGCTTGGAGGCATGCACTTGTAGTCCCAGATACTTAGGAGGCTGAAGCAGGAGGATGGCTTGAGGCCAGAAGGTCAAGATTGCAGTGAGCTAAAATCACACCACTGCATTCTAGCCTGGGTGACAGAGCAAGCCCCTATCTCAAAAGGAAAAAAAAAAAAAAAAAAAGGAATCCACTATGAAAGGAAACATTTCATTCTCAAAACAAACAAACAAATAAACCTCTCATCTTCCTGTTAGTGGTTGTTTTGAATGTTCAATATTTTTTCCTCGTGGAGTCAAAAAGTACCTAAGTATATAATTGCAAGTGGAAAAATAGGGGATAGAAATCAGATATTGACAGTTTTACCATTTTTACTTACATGCGAATTGTTAATATGAATGTGGAAATATAAAGCACTGAGGCAAATCAAAATGTTTTATTAAACAAGTGTCAGCAATTCACCTTTATAACAATTATAAATAAACTTGTTAGATTTTCCTGGACAATGCCAGCATTTGGATTTTTACAAACAAGTAAATGTTGGCTGGGCACAGTGGCTCACGCCTGTAATCCTAGCATTTTTGGAGGCCAAGTCGGGCAGATCGCACGAGGTCAGGAGTTTAAGATCAGCCTGGCCAACATTGTAAAACCCCGTCTCTACTAAAAAAAAATACAAAAATTAGCTGACCATGGTGGCGTGTGCCTGTAGTCCCAGCTACTAGGGAGGCTGAGGCACCAGAATTGCTTGAACCCAGGAGGGAGGCTGAATGAGCCGAGATGGAGCCATTGCACTCCAGCCTGGATGACAGAGCAAGACATTGTCTCCAAAAAAAAAAAACAAAAACAAACAAAAACAAAAACAACCCCACAACAACAACAAAAAACAACCCACACAATTTAATGTCTTATTGATGGCAACTCAATTGTGTTTGTAGTTTTTTTTTTTTTTTTAACAGGGTCTCGCTCTGTCATCCAGGGTGGAGTGCAATGGCTCAGTCACAGCCATCTGCAACCTCCACCTCCTGGGCTCAAACAATTCTCCTGCCTCAGCCTCCCAAGTAGCTGGGACTACACATGCACACCACCACACCCAACAAATTTTTGTGTTTTTCGTAGAGCCAGAGTTTTGCCATTATGTTAGTTCATTCTTAGGCTGCTATGAAGAGATACCCAGGACTGGGTAATTTATAAAGAAAAGGGGTTTAATTGACTCAAGTTCTGTATGGTTGGAGAGGCCTCAGGAAACTTACAATAATGGCAGAAGACACCTCTTCACAGGGCAACAGGCCACACATTTAAAAAACCATCAGATTTCATGAGAACGCTCTCACTATCATGAGAACAGCATGGGAGGAACCGCCCCCATGATTCAATTATTAATGCCTCCCACTGGGTCCCTCCCACAACATGTGGAGATTATGGGAATTAAAATTCAAGATGAAATTTGAGTGGGAACACAGCCAAACCATATCAGCCATGTTGCCCAAGCTGGTCTCGAACTCCTGAGCTCAAGAGATCCACCCGCCTCGGCCTCCCAAAGTGCCAGGATTACAGGCGTTAACTGCGGCAGTCAGCAGTAGCATCTTTTTTTTTTTTTTTTTTTTTGAGACGGAGTCTCGCTCTGCCGCCCAGGCTGGAGTGCAGTGGCCGGATCTCAGCTCACTGCAAGCTCCGCCTCCCGGGTTCATGCCATTCTCCTGCCTCAGCCTCCCGAGTAGCTGGGACTACAGGTGCCCGCCACCTCGCCTGGCTAGTTTTTTGTATTTTTTAGTAGAGACAGGGTTTCACCGTGTCAGCCAGGATGGTCTCAATCTCCTGACCTCGTGATCCGCCCGTCTCGGCCTCCCAAAGTGCTGGGATTACAGGCAGCAGTAGCATCTTAATCTACAGTAGATTTCATCCATTCACTATGCAGATAGATAGTTCTTGATTTGTGTGCATTTTATTTACAATTTTTTGGCTTTATTATGGTGGAACAATGACATGCATTCAGTAGAAACCATACTTTGAGTACCCATACAATCATTCTGGTGTTTTTTGTTTTCATTTTGGGTTTGTTTTGTTTTGTTTTGTTTTGTTTTTTTGAGACAAGGTTTTGCTGTATCACCCAAGCTTGAGTGCAGTGGTGTGATTATGGCTCACTGCAGTCACTGTAGCCTTGACCTCCTGGGCTCAGGTGATCCTCTCACCTCAGCCTCCAAAGTAGCTGGAACTACAGGCACATGCCACCATGCCCAGGTAATTTTTGTATTTTTATGGAGATGAGGTTTCTCCATGTTGCCCAGGCTGATCTCAAACTCCTGGTCTCAAGCAATCTGCCTGCCTCAGCCTCCCAGACTGCTGGAATCACAGGCATGAGTCACCATGCCTGGCCCAACCATTCTGTTTTTCACTTTCAGTACAATATTCAATAAATTACATGAGATATTCAACACTATTATAAAATAACCGTTGTGTTCAATGATTTTGCCCAATTGTAGACTAATATAATAAATATTCTGAGCACATTTAAGTTAGGCTAGGCTAAACTATGATCGTCAGCAGGTTAGGCATATTAAATGTATTTTTGACTTAAGGTATTTTCAATTTATGATGGGTTTAGCAGGACATAACCCCATTGTAAACTAAGGAACATCTACACTTTTCTAACTGAGTTGTCCACGATCACCACCACCATTGCCATCACCCTTGCCATTAGTCATCATGTCTTCTTCCTTGGCAGTTGCTACCACAGCAAATGCCTCCCCAAAGTTCATGTGTTGGAAACATAATCCCTAATGATGAACACTGTTGGGAAGTGGGGCCTAATTGGAGGTGTTTTGGTCATGAGGGTTCCAACCTCATGAATGAATTAATACCAATTATAAAAAGACTGACACTGTGAGCTCATTCTCCTGCTCTCTTGCACCCTCCCTTTGACTTTCCCCCATGGGATGATGCAGCAAGAAGGCCCTTGCAAGATGCTGGCCCCATGACCTTGAACTTCCTAGTCCTCAAAACTGTAAGCCAATAAATTTCTGTTTATTCTAAATTATCCAGTCTCATGAATTCTGTTATAACAGCACAAAACAGACTAAAACAGAGGTCGGTCATCACAGTTACCAGTTTTGGCAAGATTTTAATGAATAAAAGAATCACTTAATTTGTACTGCAAAATGGCATGTTTTCTGCAGATCTGCAATGAGAAAGGAACAGATGATGTTACGCTTTTTTTCTCATGCTTCCGTGAGATGGGGATTCAACAACTCTTCTAGGAATAATATAAGCTATGACATAGTTTGATAAAATCCACAGAAGTGAATTGATTTGATGCCATCATTAAAATTTCCACTGTGGAATGGCAAGGAATTTATTGAGATAGTGTCATTTTTGTTGTTGGTGTTTCTAAATACAGTCTGAAATAATTTGTTAGATCAAAGGCTTGCTTTTCCCCCCTGAACAGGGTTGATTCACAGTAAAATTTACCACATCAGAACTATTTGTTGACATGATACTTTCTACCTTGCATTCAGAACTAGATGCTAGAGATTACAAAGAATGGTTTGCCTTTGAATCAAAGGTGTAGTGATTGACTGTGTAAACATTTTCTGAACTGCGATGGTTGCTAAGAAGCCAGCAGCAGTGGGGGAAGAATTGAAGAGGCTGCTTTGCCTTCCTAGTGAAATGAATATCCATCCTCATAGACAGGCAAAAATCAGACTGTAATATTTTGTTAAATCTTATAAAAAGTATCTAGTATTTCAATACTTTAAAAGTCCTTGCATTTTTCAAAAGCTAAGCAGAACCTGGAACCAAGGCCTGGGTCCTGGGGGAGCAGTCTGTGCAGCAGGAGCCTGCCTCAGGTGCACATTGGAACTAGGGGGAAAAAAGTTGCTTCTACCTGTAGTGCCTCTCCAGTTCCACTACTGACATAGCTTAACATTATGCCAACAGGCAAAGAAACAATATTTAAAAGACGTAGGTCCATTTTCACAGAGGAAGTAATGAATGAATTTGGAATTGAGAGGCAATAAATGGATAATAGCACAGCAATTAATGTGGACTGGTGGACTTCAGGTAAGGCTGGATCTTGGGGTAGCCCAAAAAGTTTATAATAAATAAACTCTCTTTTCATCTCAAAAAAAGAAAAAAAAATAGATAGACAGGACCTGGGCCTTAAAGTCTTTCTGTTTCACAGAGCACTCTGAGTAATATAAAACTGGATGATAGATAACTAAATCTCTTTTTGTGCCCTATTTAAAATGGAAAGTTCAAAAGTTGCATATTGGTGGTAAGACAAAGGTGATTCATTCACCCCATCTCAGAAAAGGGTAAAAATGAAACGAGCCATCTTGTAACTGAAATCAACACAAATGTATTTGGTCTAGAACTTTCCATAAAAAAGGACATCGAGGCTGGGCGTGGTGGCTCACGCCTGTAATCCCAGCTCTTTGGGAGGCCAAGGCAGGTGGAGCACGAGGTCAGGAGATTGAGACCATCCTGGCTAACACAGTGAAACCCAGTTTCTACTAAAAATACAAAAAATTAGCCAGGCGTGGTGGCACGCACCTGTAGTCCCAGCTACTTGGGAGGCTAAAGCAGGAGAATCGCCTGAACCCAGGAGGCAGAGGTTGCAGTGAGCTGAGATCATGCTACTGCACTCCAGCCTGGGCAACAGAACGAGACTCCGTGTCAAAAATATAAAAAATAAAAAAGACATAGAACCATCACAAAAGTTCACATGAAAAACATCACCCAAAGGCTAGTAAGGAATAGTATTTTAATTTAATTTTTTTTTTTCAGACGGAGTTTTGCTCTTGTTGCCCAGGCTGGAGTGCAATGGCACGATCTTGGCTCACTGCAACCTCCTCCTCCCAGGTTCAAGCAATTCTCTTGCCTCAGCCTCCTGAGTAGCTGGGATTAAAGGCACCCACCATCACGCCCATCTAATTTTTGTACTTTTAGTGGAGACAGGATTTCACCAAGTTGGCCAGGCTGGTCTTGAACTCCTGACCTCAGGTGATCCGCCCACCTCGGCCTCCCAAAGTGCTGGGATTACAGGCATGAGCCACTGCACCTGGCCTTGATTTAATTTTTAAAATACTTATTATTTACTCAAAAAATGGACGACCAAGCTTATGTAACAGCCCAGTGGGTTCATGTTGCCTGCTACCTAGACAGAGCCAATTTATCAAGACAGGGGAATTGCAATACAGAAAGAGTTTAATTCATGCAGAGCTGGCTGTATAGGAGACCTGAGTTTTATTATTACTCAAATCAGTCTCCCTGAAAAGTCAGAGATGGGGGTTTTTAAGGACAATTTGGTGTGTCAGGGCCAGTGAGTCAGGAGTGCCGATTGGTTGGGTCAGAGATGAAATCATTGAGAGTCGAAGCTGTTCTCTTGCGCTGAGTCAGTTTTTGAGTGGGGGGCCACAAGATCAGATGAACCCGTTGATTGATCTGGGTGGTGCCAGCTGATCCATCAAGTGCAGGGTCTGCAAAATATCTCAAAATATCTTAGGTTTTACAGTAGTGATATTGCTTCCCCAGGAGCAATTTGGGAAGGGTCAGAATCTTGTGGCCTCTAGCTGCGTGACTCCTAAACCATAATTTCTAATCTTGTGGCTAATTTGTTAGTCCTACAAATGCAGTCTAGTCCTGAGGCAGGAAGGAGGTTTGTTTTGGGAAAGGGCTGTTATCACCTTTGTTTCAAAATTAAACTATAAACTAAGTTCCCCCTAAAGTTAGTTCGTCCTACGCTCAGGAATGAACAAGGACAGCCTGGAGGTTAAAAGGAAGATGGAGTTGGTTAGGTGAGATCTCTTTCACTGTAATAATTTTCTCAGTTATAATATTGCAATGGTGGTTTCAATTCTAGCCCTTTGGGAGGCCAATGTAGGAGGATCACTTGAGCCCAGGAGTTCAAGACCAGCCTGGGCAACATGGTGAAGCCCTGTCTTTGCAAAAATTACAAAAATTAGACAGGCATGGTGATGCATGCCTGTAGTCCCAGCTACTCAGGAGGCTGAGGTGGGAGTATCACTTGAGGCCAAGAGGTCAAGGCTGCAGGGAACTGTGATCATGCCACTACACTCCAGACTGGGTGACAAGAGAGATCGTGTCTCAAAAAAAAAAGAAAAGAAAACTTAAATTAGATAATAAATTTAAGAACAGGCCAGGAGTGGTGGCTCACGCCTGTAATCCCAGCACTTTGGGAGGCCAAGGCAGGTGGATCACCTGAGGTCAGGAGTTTGAGACCAGCCTGGCCAATATAGCGAAACCCTCTCTCTATTAAAATTACAAAAAATCAGCCAGGCATGGTGGTGGGCACCTGCAATCCCAACTACTCAGGGGTGGCAGAGGGTAGGGCTGAGGCAAGAGAATCGCTTGAACCCAGGAGGCGGAGGTTACAGTGAGCTGAGATCACTTCATTGCACTTCAGCCTGGGCAACAAGAGTGAGACTCCATCTAAAAAAAAAACAAAACAAAACAAGAATAAATATTCGTTGTTATGGGCTGAGTTGTGTCATCCCCAAATTCATAAGTTAAAGTCCTAAACCCTAGTTCCTCAGAACTGACTGTGTTAGTTAAAGTGAGATCATTAGGGTGGACTCCAATCCAAAATGACTGGTATCCTTATATGACAAAGAAATTTAAACACCAGCATACACAGAGAAAAGACCATCTGAGGACACAGGGAGAAGACAGCCATCTGCAAGATAAGGAGAGAGTCCTCAGGAGACACTAATTCTACCAACACCTTTTTTTTTTTTTTTTTTTTTTTGAGATAGGGTCTCACTGTGTTCCCCAGGCTGGAGTGTAGTGGCACAATCTTGGCTCACTGCAGTCTTGACCTTCTGGGCTCAAGCAATCCTCCTACCTCAGTCACTGCAGGTACACACCCATGCTCAGTTAATTATTGTATTTTTTGTAGAGACAGGGTTTCACCAAGTTGCCCAGGCTGGTCTCAAACTCCTGGGCTCAAGTGATCCACCCGCCTCGGCCTCCTAAAGCACTAGTATTACAGGCGTGAGCCACCATGCTTGACCAGGGGTAATGTACTTCTGACAGGGGTATAAATTGGTATTACCTTCTGAAGAAAAATGTGACAATAAATATTAACCTTAGAAAGTGAATATACTTTGACATATCAGTTATACTTTTGAGAATGAATGATATGGAAATATCAATGTTGTCAAAGATGTTTATTACAGCATAGGTTATACATGAGAAAAATTATAAATTTCCTAGATATAAGAATTAAAAGGATTAGTTTAAGAAATGTTAGCTCTTGGCATGTAATCCCAGCACTTTAGGAGGCCAAGGTGGGCAGATCACTTGAGGCTAGGAGTTCGAGACCACCCTGGCTAACATGATGAAACCCCATCTCTACTAAAAACACAAAAATTAGCTGGGTGTGGTGGTGCATGCCTGCAGTCCCAGATAGTTGGGAGGCTGCAGCATGAGAATTGCTTGAACTCAGGAGATGGAAGTTGCAGTGAGCCGAGATCACGCCACTGCAATCCAGACTGGGCAACAGAGCAAGACTCTATCTCAAAAACAAAACAAACAAACAAACAAAAAACACACATTAAAAACATTAAAACACACATTAAAACACACATTAAAAACATTAAAAAAAAGAGAGAGAGAGAGAAATGGAGAAATGTTGGCTCCTTAAGCTAAAATACCAAGTAGTCATTAAAATTGCTATTTTGGCAGGTCAATTAGATATACACAAAGTTATTTGTTTAATTTATGAGCTATTTTAAATACAAAATAAATGAGAATAATATGATACCTATCACTGATTTTGAAAATGTTAATATTTTGACAATTTGCTTTTTTTGTTTTTTTTTTTTTTGCTTCTTTTTAAAAAGAAATAGCCCCTCCCCAGTGGTATTTTCCTCCCACCACCATCCTCATCCTCTGAAAGGTAAGCATTATCAAAAATTCCCTTCACTCAACATTGTATTTTCAAAATACATTACTTTGAATCATGTAGCTGTAGCTTATTCTTTTTTTTTTTTTTTTTTTTTTTCAGATGGAGTTTTGCTCTTGTTGCCCAGGCTGGAGTGCAATGGCATGATCTCAGCTCACTGCAACCTCCGCCTCCCGGGTTCAAGCAATCCTCCTGACTCAGCTTCCTGAGTAGCTGGGATTACAAGTGTGCACTATCACACCTGGCTAATTTTGTATTTTTAGTAGAGACGGGGTTTCTCCATGTTGGTCAGCCTGATTCCAAAATCCCGACCTCAGGTGATCTGCCTGCCTTGGCCTCCCAAAGTGCTGGGATTACAGGTATGAGCCACCACGCCAGGTCTCTTTTTTTTATTATTATAACTTTTATTTTAGGCTCAGGGATACATGCGCAGGTTTGTTCTTAATATTTAGATAAACTACATGTCACAGGGGTTTGGTGTACAGATTATTTCATCCCTCAGGTAATATATTGCCCAATATTTCTTCTAATTGTCACATAATGTTCCATTATATGAGTACACTATAATATACCTTTCTCTTCTTTTGGTGAATAACTTGCTTTTTTGTTCGTTTGTTTTTTTCTGATTTTATTCCTATACCATGCACAAGGTTGCCATGAGTATTCTTGTAGCTATTTCCTTGGGCACATGTGTGAGATTTTCTCCAAGGTGTATATTTCAGATTTGAATTGCTGAGGCATTAAGTATATGCATCTTTAACTACACTAGATATTGCCTCAATGCTTTGCAAAATGGTTGTATCAATTTACACTCCCATGTGTATCAGGTAGTTTTTGCTGTGTAACAAATCATTCCTTAACACAGTGGCTTAAAAACCAACATTTATTATTTTTCATGATTTTTTGGATTGGCAGCCTGTTCTCTTGGGCTTGTGATCTCGGCTGGGGCTGGGTTTCCTAAGATAGCTTATTCATATGTGATAGCTGGGCAAGAGGAATAGCTGGAGTCTCTCTCCACGTGGCCTCTCGTCATTTAGGAGGCTAGGTCCAGCTCGCTCAAATACAAGCAGAAAGATTCTTGCCAACAAGAAAGTACAAAGCCCTGGTGAACAGAAGCTTTTCAAGTCTCTATTTTCATCACGTTTGCAAATGTCCCATTAGCCAAAGCAAGTCATATGACCACACTCAGATTCAAGGGGCAGAGAAACATACTCCAGCCTTTGGTGGCAGAAGAGACAAAATTGTAAAGCGTTATATATACAGTTGTGGGAGAAATATGTGGCTTTTTTTTTTGTAGCCTACTATATACTGGCAGTGGGTGAAAGTTCTGTTTCCCTACATTCTTGCCAACACTTAGTATTATGTGACTTTTAAATTTTTTGCCAATCTGAGAAGGATTTTTAAAAATCTCACTATTGTTTCTATTTTAATTTGCATTTTTCTGGTCATTAGGAAGGTTGTATATCTTTTCGCATAATTATTGGCAGAGCACTCATTTTTTTTTTTTTTTTCTTTTTTAAATAGGGTTTCACTCTGTTGCCCAGGCTGAAGTGCAGTAGTGTGATCATGGCTCCCTGCAGCCTTGACCTTGGGGGTTCAAGTGATCCTTCCACGTCAGCCTCCTCAGTAACTGGGACTAAGGGTACTTGCCACCATGTTCGACTGATGTTTTTATTTTGGTAGAAACAAGGTCTCACTATGTTGCCAAGGCTGGTCGCGAACTCCTGAGCTCGAGCCATCCTCCTTCATTGGTCTCCCAAATTGCTGGGATTACAAAAATAAACCACTGCACCTGACCAGCCCTCTTTTTTTTTTTCACCAAGTCTCACTCTATGGCCCAGGCTGAAGTGCAGTGGCACAATCTCAGCTCACTGCAACCTCCGCCTCCCAAGCTCAAGCGATTCTTGTGCCTCAGCCCCCTGAGTAGCTGGTGTCACGCACGTCCGTGTGAAGAGACCACTAAACAGGCTTTGTGTGAGCAACAAGACTGTTTATTGCACCTGGGTGCAGGCAGGCTGAGTCCGAAAAGACAGTCAGCGAAGGGAGATGGGGTGGGACTGTTTTATAGGAATTGGGTAGGTAGTGGAAAATTACAGTCAAAGGGGGTTGCTCTCTGGCGGTCAGGGACTGGGGTCACAAGGTGCTCAGTGGGGTAGCTTCTGAGCCAGGAGAAGCAATTTCACTAGGTAATGTCATCAGTTAAGGCAGGAATCAGCCATTTTCACTTCTTTTATAATTCTTCACTTGCTTCAGGCCGTCTGGATGTATACGTGCAGGGTTAGGCTCAGAGACCTGACAGCTGGGAATACAGGTGTAGGCCACCATACCCAGTTAATTTTTGTAGTTTTAGTAGAGATAGGTTTCACTATGTTGGCCAGGCTGGTCTCGAACGCCTGACCTCAAGCAATCCACCCTCCTTGGCCTCCCAAAGTGCTGGGGTTATGGGCATGAGCCACTGCACCTGGCCTCATCTTTTAAAGTAACATGCATACACATACACAGGAGAAAGAATGAAAGAACATATATTGGGGTAGTTCAATTTGGGTAGTGGAGTTACAGATAATTTTTATTTTCTCGTATCTAAATTTTCTAAAATGAGCATCTATTACAGAGGGAGGAAACTAAATGAATATGTTAAAATGTCTTGGAGAAATTCCCAACTGGGCTAACAATAACTAGGTGCACTGAAATTTAATTCTGATGCTAACCACCCAGAGTTAGCATCAGACTCAACAAATTAAGGCTCGGTCCTCCACAAGACTGCCCTCACGTCAGATGCAAGCCCTCAGTAGGGACCCCACGTCATCCATACTCTGGCCTACTCGCAGCAGATTTCAGGGTCCCATGATCCACTCAGTTTCAGTAACTTGCTAGGACAACTCACAGAACTCAGGAAAGGGCTATACTTACGATTATAATTTTATTATAAAAGTTACACATAGGGTAAGGTCTGGGAGGGAACACAGAGCTTTCTTGCTCTCTCCTCTTGAAATCAAGAAGCATCACCCTCCTAGCACATCAATGTATTCACCAACCAGGAAGCCCTACTGAGCCTCCCCGACCAGAGACTTTTATTGGGGTTTCATTATCTAGGCATGATTGATTTAATCACTGTCTGCTCAATTGAACTCAGTCTCCAGCCCCAGTCACCTCTTTGGAAGTCAGGGGGTCGGACTGATATTAAAGCGCCAACCCTCAAATTAAGTGGTTGTCTTTCCACTGACCAGTCCCCTTCCTATAGCCATCCAAGAGCCTGCCATTATCACCTCATTAGCACAGCAAAGACTCCTATTCTTTCAGAAATTCCAGGCCAGGCACGGTGGCTCCTGCCTGTAATTCCGGCACTTTGGGAGGCCGAGGTGGGTGGATCACTTGAGGTCAGGAGTTCGAGACCAGCCTGGCCAGCATGGTGAAACACCATATCTACTAAAAATGCAAAAATTAGCTGGGTGTGGTGGTAGGCACCTGTAATCCCATCTTCTTGAGAGCCTGAGGCAGAAGAATCCCTTGAACCCAGGAGCAGAAGTTGCAGCAAGCTGAGTTTGCACCACTGCACTCCAGCCTGGGCGACAGAGCAAAATTCTGTCTCAAGAAAGAAAAAAAAAAAAAAAAAAGGAAAGTAATTCCAAGGGTTTAGAAGCTCTTTGCCAAAAACATGAGACAAAGACCAAATTTTTTATTGGGTGACATAAATATATTACATTTAGTGTATTACTAGTCCAAAAAAATATAGGCAATTCAAATTAAAATTGTCTAGTGAAAATATGGGCAATTGAATTTTAAAATATCTAATATCTAGTTTAATATATTTGTTTGTTTTTTGTTTTTTCAAGACAGGGTTTTTCACTCTGTAGCCCAGGCTCGAGTGCAGTGGTGTAATCACAGCTCACCGCAGTCTCAAACTTCAGGGCTCAAGTGGTCCCACCGCAGCCTCTAGAGTAGCAGGGACTACAGGTACTCACCACCATGTCTGGCAAATTTTTGTATTTTTTTATAGAGACAGGGTTTCGCCATGTTGCCCAGACTGGTTGGGAACTCCTGAGCCCCGGTGATCCACCTGCCTGGGCCTCCCAAAGTGCTGGGATTACAGGCATGCCCAGCCTTAGTTTAATATTGTCTTTCATGTACTGATAGCAGCAGGAGGCAGTCAAATGACTAGGAGGACAGGGGCGGGTCCCCGGTGAAACCCCACCTTCAAGCCAAAGGCAGTTTAAAACCTGAAAACCAAGCTAAAAGTCTTGGATACCAGACAGTATGCTGTGTGATGGATTTAAGACAACACGGGATTCTGACCCTTCCATTTTCTAGTGGCTGTGACTCAAGCCCTCAGTTCATTGTGTCCTTCAGTGAAACTCCTCGTATCCCTCAGTTGTTGCAAAGTGCCACTGAGCTGATGCCTGTGAAAGAGCTTTGTAAAATGCAAAGTTATATACAAATAATACAGCAGTTCCTCCTTATTCTTGGGTTCACTTTTCACAATTTTAGTTATCCTCAATAGAATTAAGAAGAGAGTTAATCTATAATCTAAGAAGCAGAAGTTACAAGTACATGCTACATGACTCACATCAGAGTCACATCTCTCTCAAGGCTTATAGTGTTTTGGGGGGTTTCAACAACTTTTACATTTTATTTTCACATTATGCATAGGAAAAAGCATAGCACTTACAGGGTTCAGTACTATCCACTTACAGGTTCAGTAACTATCCACTGGGGGTCTTGGAATGTACCCCCTGTGGATAAGTGGGGACTAATGTAGTATGATTATCATCATCAACAGCAGCTAAGACACCAGGATAGCTAGACTAGAGAGAGCTCTCCGAGTCATAGGTCATGTTCATGACTCACTGTTGTGGGAAGTCAGGGACCCTGAACGGAGGGACTGCTGGAGCCTTGGCTGAGGAACATAAATCGTGAAGATTTCTTGGACATTTATCACTTCCCTAATAATACTTTTATAATTTCTTACGCCTGTTTTACTTTAATCTCTTAATCCTGTTATCTTCATAAGCTGAGGATGTACATCACCTCAGGACCCTGTGATGATTGCGTTAACTGTACAAATTGATTGTAAAACATGTGTGTTTGAGCAATATAAAATCTGATTGTAAAACATGCGTATTTGAACAATATGAAATCAGTGCACCTTGAAAACGAACAAAATAATGGCGATTTTAGGGAACAAGGGAAGACAACCTGCAGGGTCAGGCAAAAAGAGCCATATTTTTCTTCTTGAAGAGAGCCTATAAATGGGCGTGCAAATAGGAGAGCTATCACTAAATTCTTTTCCTAGCAAGGAATATAATATTAAGACCCTAAGAAAAGAATTGCATTTCTGGGGGGAGGTCTATAAACAGCCACTCTGGGAGTGTCTGTCTTATGCAGTTGATACAAGGATTGAAATACGTCCTGGTCTCTTGCAGTATCCTCAGGCTTATTAGGGTGAGGAAAAAATCCTGCCCTGGTAAATTTGAGGTCAGACTGGTTCTCTGCTCTCGAACTCTGTTTTCTGTTGTTTAAGATGTTTATCAAGACAACACGTGCACAGCTGAACATAGACCCTCATCAGTAATTGTAATTTTGCCCTTTGCCTTGTGATCTTTGCTTTTGTCCTTGCCCTGTTCCCTAATAAGCATGTGATCTCCCTTTTGCCCTTTGAAGTATGTGATCTTTATGACCTACTCCCTGTTCATACACCCCTCCCCTTTTAAAATCCCTAATGAAAACTTGCTGGTTTTGCGGCTCGGTTGGGCATCATGGACCTACCAATATGTGATGTCACCCTGGCAGCCCAGCTGTAAAATTCCTCTCTTGTAATTTTTCTCTTGATTTCTCAGACTGGCTGACACTTATGGAAAATAGAAAGAACCTATGTTGAAATATTGGGGGCAGGTTCCCCTGATAACTCACTGGTCCCAAATTTAGCCCCAAGAAGACTGAATTAGTTAGTTCCCACTCCCGTAACAAGATACCACAGACTGTGTGGCTAAAACAACAGAATTTATTTCTTCACAGTTCTGGAGTCTAGCAATCCAAGAATAAGGTGCCAGCAAGGTTGGTTTCTGGCGAGGCTTCTCTTTCTGGTTTGTCGATGGCCATCTTCTCACTGTGTCTGTCCTCTTGTGTGCACCCACAAAGAGAGAGAAAGAGTTCTTAGGTATCTTTTACTCTTCTTACAAGGGCACTGGTCCTATTGTATTAGGGTCCCAGCCTGATGACCTCATTTAATGTTAATTACATTCTTAAAGCCCTATGTCCAAATATAGTCACATCGGAGGTCAGGACTTCAACATATGAATTTGGGGAGGAACACAATTTGGTCCATAACAAAGACCATAATCTTGAATGGAAAAGAGTCCTAAGATTAGGATTTTCACACAGTTAAGGGTCTTAAATTTATTGGTACATTCAATCCTGGAGCATTTCCTTTAGTAAGAATGACAGAGTGCTAAGCAGTAGTTCCCATATCTTTTTTTTTTTTTTTTTTTTTTGTGACAGAATCTCTCTCTGTCACCCAGGCTGGAGTGCAGTGGCATGATCTCGACTTACTGCACCCTCTGCCTCCTGGGTTCGATTCTCCCACCCCAACCTCCCCAGTAGCTGGAATTACAGGCATGTGCCACCATGCCTGGCTAATTTTTGTGTTTTTAGTAGATATGGGGTTTCACCATGTTGCCCAGGATGGTCTTGAACTCCTGACCTCAGGTGATCCACCTACCTCAGCCTCCATCTTTTAAGGAAACAACTGTGTAACACATTACGATAGGGTTCTCCAAAGGGTGTTTGAGGAACATACCTTCCACAAGTGATGGGAATTTGGGGAAAATTATACCATTTCCCTGCTTAGAAAGTCATGATGCCTTGGGAGGCAGAGATGGGCAAATCACTTGAGGTCAAGGGTTCGAGATCAGCCTGGCCAGCATGGTGAAAGCCCATCTCTGCTAAAAATACAAAAATTAGCTGGGCGTGGTGGCATGTGCCTGCCTGTAATCCCAGGTACTCCGGAGGCTGAGGCAAAAGAATCACTTGACCCTGGAAGGTGAAGGTTGCGGTGAGCTGAGATCGCACCACTGCACTCCAACCTGTGTGACAGAGTGAGCCTCCGTCTCAAAAAAAAAAAAAAAAAAAAAGAAAGTCACAATGCACAGTAGCATATTAAAAACTGAAAATTTCGTCCATTTACTCAAATAACATTTATTGATTTATTGAATGCCTACTATTTTCCAGGCACAAGCTGTGAGTACGACGGAAATTAGTAGGAGTAACCTAACCTAGTATAGGAAGTAAAGGCAATGGAGAGTTGAATGCTGACTCCCTCAAAATGGATGGATAGCGCCAGGCTTGGTTCAGTGCTTGTTGAGGTAAGAGAGATTGTCAGAGACGTGTGAACCAGAGCAACGCCATCTTTAATAGGAGCTGGGTAAAATAAGGCTGAAACCTACTGGGCTGCATTCCCAGATGGTTCGTCATTAGAAGTCACAGGATGAGTTAGGAGGTCGGCACTAGATACAAGTCATGAAGACCTTGCTGATAAAACGGTGTGCAGTAAAGAAGCCAGCCAAATCCAACCAAAACCAAGATGGCGATGAGAGTGACCTCTGATCATCCTCACTGCTACGCTCCCACCGGTGCCTGACAGTTTACAAATGCCATGGCAATGTCAGGAAGTTACCTTATATGATCTAAAAAGGGGAGGCATGAATAATCCACCCATTGTTTAGCATATCATCAAGGAATAACCACAAAAATGGGCAACCAGCAACCCTTGGAGATGCTCTGTCTATAGAGTAGCCATTCTTTAGTCCCTTACTTTTCTAATATACTTGCTTTCACTTTACTCTGTGGACTCGCTCTGAATTCTTTCCTGCGTGAGATCCAAGAACCCTCCCCTGGGGTGTGGATCAGGACCCCTTTCTATGATCATTTTCAAAACAAGAGTCTTACTGGCTTCTCGGAAGGGTGAGAGCAAAGCAGAATATTTATTAGGTTTTTGGAATCTGGAGTAAGGTGGCTATTTTGATATAGAGCTTGATTAGGATTGGAAAGTATGTGACACAATGATTTAGGATTGGTGGACACAGCAAGGTGAGAGTTCCCAAGCATGTCTTAAAGAGTAAATGATCTTTTGATTGTATCTATTTTCCTTGGAAAGTGGTACTTACTTTAATGAGCATAAATCGAGTAGTCTAGTGTTTGGGCTAATGGATTTTCAGAAAGATCCTAGAACAAATAAAATTTTTGTCCATTTGAACCCAAAAGTTTCTGAGACAGGTCTCAAGCAATTTAGAGAGTTTATTTTGCCAGGGTTAAGGACATGCCTGTCACACAGCCTCAGGAGGTCCTGATGACATGTGCCCAAGGTGGTTGGGGTCCATCTTGCTTTTATACATTTTAGGGAGGCATAATACGTCAATCGATACATGTAATATTTACGTGGGTTTGATCTGGAAAGGCAGGACAACTCAAAGGGAGGTGTGGGGGGTGGCTTCCAGATCATAGCTAGATTTAAATTTTTTCTGACTGGTAACTGATTGAAAGAGTTATCAGTAGAAAGGAGACATGAATGTCTGGGTTATGATAAGGTGTTGTGGAGACTAAGGCCTTATCAGGCAGTTGAAGCCTCTCAGTAGCAGATTTTGGAGAGAGTAGATTGTTTCTTACCAGTTTCTTACCAGACTTAAGTTCTGTGTTGATGTTAATGCTGAAGGGGTATAATGAGGCATATCTGAGCCTCTCTTCCATCATGACTTGAATTAGTTTTTCAGGTTAACTCTGGAATGCCCCTGACTGAGAGGAGAGGTTCATTCAGATGATTAGCGGAGCTTAGAATTTAAGTTTTTGTTTACAGCCATTTCATCCTTCTGGGTAAAAATTTCCTGAAATAAGAAAGTCAGATAAATGTACCAGGGGTTTCTAATCTTTTGGTTTCCCTGGGCCACATTGGAAGAAGAATTGTCTTGGGCCACACATAAAATACACTAACATTAATGATAGCCAATGAGCAAAAAAAAATCTCATAGTGTTTTAAGAAAGTTTATGAATTTGTGTTGGGCCTCATTGAAAGCCCTCCTGGGCTGCATGCAGACTGTGGGCCTTGGGTTGGACAAGCTTGATAGATAGTGAGCCGTGTTTATGTGGGCAGTAAGTTTTGTTTTCTCTAAAGAATCTTGACTTCCCTTACACATTTGACCACAACACTCTTTTCTTTTCTCATCAGATTTATTAACATTTCAAAGAACAGATCATGATAAACATGAAAGTAGGAGATAATTTCTATGAGAGTATTGTAAGCCAGTGGTTCTGAAAGGGTGGTTCCCACACCAGTAGCTTCAGTATCACCTGGGAACTTGTTAGAATCCCTCACCTACTAAATCAGAAACTCTGATATGCAGTCAGCAATCTGTGGTTTTTTTTCTTTCTTTTTTTCTTTTTTCCTGAGACTAGACTTTGTCTCCCAGGTTGGAGTCCAATGGTATGATCCCAGCTCACTGCAACCTCCGCCTACCAGGTTCAAGTGAGCCCCCCACCTTAGCCTCCCTTGTAGCTGGGATTACCGGTGTGTGGCACCACACCAGGCTAATTTTGGTATTTTTAGTAGAGATGGGGCTTCGCCATGTTGGCCAGGCTGGTCTCAAACTCCTGACCTCAGGTGATCCGCCCACCTTGGCCTCCCAAAGTGCTGGGATTATAGGCATGAGCCACTGTGCCTGGCCTCACTTCTCTTTTTAAAAAGGAAAAAAAAAATTTTTTGTCTGCATTTCCTTAGTAGAGATGGGGGTAAATCGGTTGTTGGTAAAAGCTGTATGCCTCTTTCTTCATATTGTGACTCATATTCTTATGGCTTTCTCCTCTTTGAATTATTTGAAAACAGTACTCTCCTTGCACTAATATGAATGCATTAGTGATGAATATAAAATGTATTCAAGATTTTAGAAGGAAGCTAGAAGAGAGAAGTTGTACAGCATGATATCAAGATTGCACTTAAAAATAAACAAGGCCTGGCACATTGGCTCATGCTTGTAATCCCAGCACTTTGGGAGGCTGAGGTGGGCAGATCACCTGACGTCAGGAGTTCGAGACCATCCTGGCCAACATAGTGAAGCCCTGTCTCTATTAAAAATGCAAAAAATTAGCTAGGCATGGTGGCAGGCACCTGTAATCCCAGCTACTTGGGAGGCTGAGGCAGAAGAATCACTTGAACCTGGGAGGCGGAGGTTGCAGTGAGCTGAGATCCCACCATTGCACTCCAGCCTGGGCAACAAGAGCGAAACTCCATCTCAAAAATAAATAAATAAATAAATAAATAAATAAATAAATAAATAAACTAACAAACCTTTTGAGGTATCTCATCTCCCAAATCTCTCTTCTTGGCTTAGCCTCTCTTCCTGCTCCTGATCTGCATCACCTTCTCTCTGAATTTTCTTCTAAGAGCAGTTCAGTTCAATACCCACACGACTTTCAAAAGTCTTAACCTCAGCTACTAGTTAATATAATCTTCAAGGACATTAAAGGAATTAAATTGAAGACTTTGTTTGCCTTGTGAACAAAAAATTCCCCAGTTCTCAGGTTTCGCTAAAGCTATGCTGAATGAAGGTGACATCGATTTACATTTCCCTGATTTATGTTTGTTCCATGGGCGAGGAGGAAACCTGGGTTACAGTGGTATCAGGTTTCCAGTGTGTCCACACCAGATTCTGGTCCTTTTCACTATGATGTTGCAACCTGCGTGTCCCCCTGCCCTGCGTGGGGCTCAGGTCCTGCACCCACCTGTCCTGCCTCCTTCCTGATGGTTGCTAGGATCAAAACCCAGAGGAGAGAATGAGCTGCACTCACGGGGGATGACTTGGGGACTGGGTCCAGAAAGTGGCATATCCACAAGAAGTTGTTTAGAGCTACCTAGGAGGAGTCTTCCCTGGTCCCAGACTTGGTTGCACATTAGAATCAGCTGGGGAGCTTTTAAAAATGCCTATGCCAGCCGGGTGTGGTGACTCATGCCTGCAATCCCAGCACTTTGGGTGGTTGAGGTGGGTGTATCACAAGGTCAGGAGATCAAGACCAGCCTGACCAACATGGTGAAACCCCATCTCTACTAAAAATACAAAAATTAGCTGGACATGGTGGTGCGTGCCTGTAATCCTCGCTACTGAGGAGGCTGAGGCAGGAAGAATTGCTTGAACCCGGGAGGCGGAGGTTGCAGTGAGCCAAGATCATGCCACTGCACTCCAGCCTGGGCAACAGAGAGAGACTCCATCTCAAAAAAAAGAAAAAATGCCTATGCCTAGGCCACATTCCATAGCAATCACATCAGAATCCTTGGTGCAGGACCTAGGCATCAGGATTTTTGTTGTTGTTTGAGATGGAGTCTTGCTCTGTCACCCAGGCTGGAGTGCAGTGGCGCAATCTCAGCTCACTGCAACCTCCGCCTCCCGGGCTCAAGCAATTCTCCTGCCTCAGACTCCCGAGTAGGTGAGACTACCGGTGCCTACCACCATGCCTGGCTAATTTTTTTATTTTTAGTAGAGACGGGGTTTCACGATGTCGGCCAGGCTGGTCTCACACTCCTGACTTCAGGTGATCTGTCTGTCTCGGCCTCTCAAAGTGCTGGGATTACAGGCGTGAGCCACCGCGCTCAGCCAGCATCAGGATTTGTTAAGGTTCCATAAGTAATTCCAGTGGGCGGCAATGGTAAGAACCATTAGACTAGATGATGTACACAAAGTCCACATTATGCTAAGACGTTGTAACAATTTTGTTCAAAACACTTCACATAATTAAGTGGGCTATATTTTCATCATACTATCTGTTTCGCATGTGGGAAATTTGAGACACAAAGAAAATATGAGTCATACCAGACAGACCACAGGTGAACTGTTAAGGAGGGAAAAGCCCAGTGTCACCGTCCACAGTCCTGCTCCCATTAAAGCCTATGAAATGGAAGACGCAATATTATTCTTTGAGGTTTCCTAGGACCAGAAGAAGGGGACCAGAAGAAGGTCAGAGACTCCTTTTTTTTTTTTTTTTTTTTTGAGACGGAGCCTCACTCTGTTGACAGGCTGGAGTGCAGTGGCGTGATCTCCACTCACTGCAACCTACGACTCCCTGGTTCCAGTGATTCTCCTGCCTCAGCCTCCCAAGTAGCTGGGACTACAGGCACCCACCACTGTGCCCAGCTAATTTTTTTGTAATTTTAATAGAGATGAGGTTTCACTGTGTTAGCCAGGATGGTCTCGATCTCCTGACCTTGTGATACACCCACCTCAACCACCAAAAGTGCTGGGATTACAGGCGTGAGGCACCGCGCCCGGCCAAGGTCAGAGACTCTTAATGGGTAATGCAGACAACTGGAATGCAATCATCAGGTATTCATTTCTGTTTTAAGGTTTTAAGTCTGAGAAACCTGAAACCTAAAGAAGTAAAGCAATCATGAGTTTTTTAAAAAGTTAATAATATGGTTTTGGATTTAAAAAGAAAGACTGACTCAGAGCTGGGGAAAACACTCAGTTGTGATACGCATCAGTGTGAAAACAGCTTAACTCTGTTCCATGGCAATTTGCACAGTGTGACTCGGAGACACCTCTCTTCACCAGCTCTGGCTCAGGGGATGTGAAGGTGGGAGCAGAGGTCACAGTGACTTCATATGAGAAGGACTTAACTGACCATTGCTGGCTTTGAAGATGGAGGAAGGTCCACAGCCAATGAATGAGGGTGGCTTCAAGAAGCTAGAAACGGCAAGAAAATAGATTCTTCTCTAAAACTCCCAGAAAGAAACACGGTTCTACTGACACCTCGATTTGAGGCCAGTGAGACCTGCTTCAGACTTCTGACCTACAGAATGGTAAGAAAATAAATTTGTGTTGCTTATAACCACTTTGTGTGTGGTAGTTTGTTATAGCAGCAATAAGAAACTAATACAGTTGTGACCAGGTGCCATGGCTCATGCCTGTAATCCCAGCACTTTGGGAGGCTGAGGTGGGTGGATCACTTGAGGTCAGAAGTTCGAGACCAGCCTGGCCAACATGGCAAAACCCTGTCTCTACTAAAAATACAAAAATTAGCTGGGCTTGGTGGTGGGCGCCTGTAATCCCAGCTACTCGGGAGGCTGAGGCAGAAGAACCACTTGAACCCGGGAGGCAGAGTTTGCAGTGAGCCGAGATCAGGCCACTGTACTCCAGCCTGGGCAACAGAGTGAGACTCCATCTCAAAAAAAAAAAAAAAAAGAAAGAAAGAAACTAACGCAGTGGTTTTATCTGACTATCTGAGTATCAGAAGTAGTAAGAGAAATGTGAAAATTGTTCTTAAGTTACAAAGTACCATATGAAGATAAAGTATTCATTCATTTATTCCCTCATTTATTCATCAAATATTATTGGGCTCCTCCTACTTTGAGCCAAGCACTTTTATAGATGTTGAGAATATACTAAAGCCAAAACAGATTTAAAACAAAACAAACACTGGTCAGGCTCAGTGGCTCATGCCTGTAATCCCAGGCTATATGGGGGGCATGAGAGGAAGCAGATGTCATGTGAGATACAGCAGTGGCATGGCCCTGGGTGGTAGCAATGGAGGTAGGTAAAAGAGATCCTAATCTGGATATATTTTGAAATAGAGGCCGGGTTTGATGGCTCACACCTGTAACCCCAGCACTTTGGGAGGCCAAGGCAGGCAGATCGCTTGAGCTTAGGAGTTCAAGACCAGCCTGGCCGACATGGTGAAACCCTGTCTCTACTAAAGATACAAAAATTAGCCAGGTGTAGTGGTACACGCCTATAGTCCCAGCTACTTGGGAGGCTGAAGCGGGAGAATCACTTGAACCTGGGAGGCGGAGGTTTCAGTGAGTCACTGCACTCCAGCCTGGGCAACAGAGTGAGACTCTGTCTAAAAAAAAAAGAAAGAAAGAAAGAAAAAAAAAAAGGAAAGAAAATAGAGCCAAAAGCATTTGTTGAATTGGGTGTGTGCTGTGTGAGAAAGAGAGGCAAGACAGATGACTGCAGGAGTTTTTGGCCTGAGCAACTAGATGGAGTTGTCAATGAGTGAGTCCAGGAGGACGGTGGGAGAAGGAAGCTCCGGGAGAAGAAGATAAGGAGCTGTGTATTGGACATGTTTGTTTGAAACGCCAATTTTACCTCTAAGGCGAGATGTTAACTAAGCAGTTGGAAATATGAGTCTGGAGTTCTGAGGACAGGTCCAGACTAGAGATAGAAATCAGGGCGATGTCAAGGTTAAATCTAGATGTACTTAGCAGCATGAGGTTGGATGAGGCCATACAGAAGGGCTGTAGAGAGAAAAAAGAAGAGATCTGAGGCCTGAGTCGTGAAGCTCTGCAGGGTTAAGAGGCCTGCGGTGTGAGGAGGAAACTGAAGGCTGACAAAGAGTGACGAGAACAAAACCACGAGGATTAAGAGTCCAGGTAAGGAAAAGGGTTTCAAGGTCAAAGAGTGATGACTTGTCTGAAATGCTGCT
This sequence comes from Papio anubis, assembly GCF_008728515.1. Lineage (NCBI taxonomy): Eukaryota > Metazoa > Chordata > Mammalia > Primates > Cercopithecidae > Papio > Papio anubis. Next base: position 20,968,681 of record NC_044988.1, on the reverse strand, counting down.
GAGAGTACAGGTAGAACAAGTTTAGATAAATGCCTGCTGGATTGAGAACCAGGGAGCTGAAATGGACAGGGCCAGCTTCCCTAGAGGCATGGGACTAAGCTCCTGATTAGAGAGGGTTTAATGGAATTTGGAGACACCAGATACAGGGAATTCTTTTGACACAGAACAATCAGGTTCGTCCAGAAACTCCCTTTGCTGTTTTCACAAGGAGGCTGATGCCCTCTTGGGCCCTCTGTGTTGTTCTGGAGGCCTCAGCTGTCAACCTGCGGAGGGCAAGAAACAGGAGACAACTGCAGCGCCTTCTTCCCTGACCACAGCAAGGGGGAATGAAGGTCAGTTTTCTATGAAGCAGGAGACAGTAAACTGCAGCAAACTACGATCATGCCTGTTCATTTACGTGTTGTCTGTGGCTGCTGTCACACTAGAGGGACACAGGTAAGAGGTTGTGAGACACTGAATAGCACACCATACTTAAAATATTTACTATCTGGCCCTTTCCAAAAAAGGAAAGCTCTGCTATAAATAGGGCAGTAGCTAAGGTGGAAGGGGTTCAAGAAAGGATTGTCAAAGGGAGAAATAACATTTTTGTATGCTGATAGGAACGATTCCGTGGAGAGAAAAAAGTTGAAGTTGTAGAAGAAAGAATTGCTGGGATGATGTTCTCAAGTATAACATCAGAGGATGTTATACCTGGAATGAGGATCAGGTGCACCAGTGGAAGGGTTGGCTTTGCTAGGAATATAGACACATATGTCTTTCATTATCACTGTATGAAAAGATGTGGTACCTTACACATGAGAGAAATGTAAAGCTTAAACTCTTTGTTTCAGGTTTTCCTTTTCTTTTCTTCTCTTTTTCTTTCTTTTTTTCTTTTTTTTTTTTTTTTTGACAGTCTCACTCTGTCACCCAGGCTGGAGTGCGGTGGCTCAGTCTTGGCTCACTGCAACCTCCACCTGTTGGGCTCAAGCGATTCTTGTCCCTCAGCCTCCCGAGTAGCTGGGATTACAGTCAGGTACCACCAAGCCCAGCTAATTTTTGTATTTCTTTTTTGGTAGAGATGGGGTTTCAACATGTTGGCCAGGCCGATCTCAAAGTCCTGAGCTCAAGCGATCTGCCTGCCTTGGCCTCCCTCAGTTTTTACTTATTAGAATTGGCAAAGATAAAAACTGTGGCTAGGTGGGGTGGCTCACACCTGTAATCCCAGCATTTTTTAAGGCCAAAGTGGAAGGAATGCTTGAGGTCAGGAGTTCAGGACCAGCCTGGACAACATGGTGAGACCGCCATCTCTATAAAAAATAGAAAATACAAAAATTAGTCAGACATGGTGGTGTGTGCCTGTTGTTCCAGCTACACAGAAGGCTGAGGAGGGAGGATCTCTTGAGCCCAGAAGTTTGAGGCTGCAGTGAGCTATGGTCAATTACACCACTGGTCTCCAGCCTGGGCAACAGAGCAAGACCCCATTTCATAAGTAAATCAATAAATACTATTTTAAAACCTGTGATAATTTGCTCTGCTGATGAGTGTGGGGGGGAAACAGGAAGTCACACATTGTTGGTGAGAATGTAAATTGGTACAGTTTCTCTGTGGAAGACATGAAGAGTCATCAGGAAGCTTAAGGCCTGGGAGTTCCTAGGGGATCATCTATCTAGAAAATTTACCCTGGGAAACTGACCTTCAAGTCCCCCTTGCAGAGATTATGCAGAAATGAACTGGAGTGACTCCAGTGCCCTTCTCTGGTCAGGAACATAGCCGGGGTCTCCAGAACATATAGAAGGTGTAAGAGAAGGAGAGTTTTTGCAGAAGCTGATGGGAGCCAGCACACAGCACCCAGGGAAGTTTGCCCCTGTGGAAAAGATGGCTACCGAAACTCCAGCTCCACGCACTCTTCTTAGAGTTTAAATTATCCTATTGTTTATCAAGGTCTAAGGAACTTGTTTCTTTTGCCTGTGTCTGATGGCATCTATTGCCAATCATCTTCCCCCACACAGAGGGTAAGACCTATCGACTTTTTAAATACATTTTGACCAACCAATACCACTTATGGCAATTAATACTATGCATATGTTTTACGTATGTGTGAAGACATTCACTGTAGCATTGTTTATAGTAGCAAAAAGCTGGAAATAACTGGCATGTCCATTAGGGAATTATTTGAACATCATGGCATAGCCCCTGTGCTGGGTAGACACTGAAAAGAACAAAGAGGCTTTATATAAATTGATATGGAATGATTTTCCAAATGTGTTAAGTGAGAAGAAGCAAAGTAAAGAACATATATGGGCCAAGCATGGTGGCTTGGTGTTTCCAAACATTAGATATTAGAGGTATATACTAAAGAGGCAGTGCTGGCATTACAGGCATGAGCCACTGTGCCCGGCCTAAATTGCCTCTTTAGTATATACCTCTAACATCTAATATATGTAAACACTAGGGCTGATTTTCACCCCATTTCTTAACTATTTTATAGTTATACATGTGATTTTGCACATTACCACCAGAGGGGGCCTCTGCCACACTTCATGCAATATTTACACGTCAGTATGGAGGATGTTTATTAAACAATTTTTATAACTAGAACATTCTTGTTCATTTAGCATAGGCATTTCGGTGCTCAGCTTAAAAAAACTCTGTGAGCCCTTTGGGAGGCCGAGGCGGGTGGATCACGAGGTCAGGAGATCGAGACCATCCTGGCTAAAATGATGAAACCCCGTCTCTACTAAAAATATTTTTAAAAATTAGCTGGGCATAGTGGCGGGCCCCTGTGGTCCCAGCTACTCGGGAGGCTGAGGCAGGAGAATGGCGTGAACCCGGGAGGCGGAGCTTGCAGTGAGCCAAGATCACACCACTGCACTCCAGCCTGGGCGACAGAGAGAGACTCTGTCTCAACAAACAAACAAACAAACAAACAACTCTGTGAGCCCCCTGGCTCTTCCGTCTTCTTTAGCATGTCAGTCCACAATCCCTGTGTCCAGTACACCCTGACCCTGTCATCTTCCTTTGCTGTGCTGGATTCCTGAAACTGTGAAAATGCCTCACAACTTCTATGCACTCTCACCCTCTAAAGAGTGCATTTAGTGGCATGTCTGCGCCAGCCGTCTTTATCCAGATGGCTTCCAGATAGGAATCACTGAGTCCAGGAATACTTTCAGAAGCCTGCAGAGCCTCTGCTCTTTGGAAGCTTATCATCACTGCAAACTCAGAGAGTCCAGATCCTGCGCAACACATGCTGCTTTCTGTTTACCCCTCTAGTCTTTACTAACAGATACTTAAAAATATATATATACACATATATATATATACACACACACACACACACATATATATACACACACACACAAACAGCCAGGCATGGTGGCTCGTGCATGTAATCTGAGCACTCTGGGAATCCAAGGCAGGCGGATTACTTAAGACCAGGAGTTTGAGACCAGCCTGGGCAACATGGGGAAACCCTATCTCTACCAAAAGTACAAAAATTAGCCAGGTGTTGTGGCACATGCCTGTAGTCCCAGGTACTTGGGAGGCTGAGGTGAGAGGATGGCTTGAGCCCAGAAGACTGAGGCTACGGAGAGCTGTGATCATGGCGCTGCACTCCAGCCTGGGTTGCAGAGTACGACCCCATCTCAAAACAACAGCAGCAAAAACAATCTTATTGAGGCATGGTTTAATAAAATATAGCTGTTTAGGTGTATAGTTCAATGAGTTCTGACCAACCTATTCACCCAGGCAATACCACAATCAAGATAAAGGATATTTCTATGACCCCAAAAAGTAAGCACCCTCCTCTCCCCACACTCAGCCCCAGCAACAACTGCTCTCCTTTCTGTCACTGTAGATTAGATTTGCCTCTTCCAGAATTTCAAATATATAAACATGAATCGAATAGTCTGTACTCTTTCGTGTTTGGCATGTTTATCTCCACATAAGCTCTGGAGATTCATCCATGTTGAAGTGTGAATGAATTTTGTTTTCCGAAATGTTATTCCATTGTATGAATATGATATGCTGCAATTTGTTGATCCGTTCAGACAGGTACTTCTTTTAACTTGTTTTTGCTGGTAAACACCCTGATGGGCATCTGCTCACTGTACATGTTATTTTCTTTTGGACAGAAATGCTAAATTTACTATTATTTGTTCATTTATTTGATGTTTTTCCAAAATGGAAACATCTTTCTGAAACAATGGGAAAAGGATCAGAATATGCTACTCCAGGCCGGGCACGGTGGCAGGGCCTGTAATCCCAGCACTTGGGGAGACTGAAGTGGGAAGATCCCTTGAGGCTAGGCATTTGAGACCAGCCTGGGCAATAAAGCAAGACCCTGTCTCTACCAAAAACAAAATAAAATAAATTAGCGGGGCAGGGTAGTGTGTACCTGTCATCCTAGCTACTTGGTTCAAGACCACAGTAAGGTGTGATCACACTACTACACTCCAGCCTGGGCAACAACAAACAAGACCCTGTCTCTCTAGAAAACAACAACAACAAAAAGCAAATAAAATGATAAAAGTAAAAGTAAAAAAGAATATGCCACCTCAAAACATGACATATTGGCATAAGGATTATTTTGAGCTAAAGGCAAATGAGAAACAGCAGACACAAACAAAACTCTTTGCTCTCTCTCTTTCTACCTACAGACAGAGCCTAATTTCCCTTTGCAAAGGTGATGCCCTCTCCCATACGAGGATAAGGTGAACAATTCATCTGCATAACACACCTCACTAAACAAGCCTTAATTACCATACCTTTCCCAGTTACCTTCCCACAATTTATCCCCACCAGAGAAGGCCAGCCTCTCCCCATTTCCTTGTCTAGTAGCTTCGCACACTTTATCGCCCTGTGTTAAAATGGTGTATAAGCTCCTGGGTCTAAGCACCTCTTTGGGGTTTTCACTTTTTTTCTGTGAAGCTTACATATGCAAACAAAATAAACCTTTTCTTTTTTGTTTGTTTTGTTTTGTTTTTGAGATAGAGTCTCTGTCGCCCAGGCTGGAGCACAATGGTACGATCTCGGCTCACTGCAACCTCTGCCTCCTGGGCTCAAGTGATTCTTGTGCCTCAGCCTCCCAAGTAGCTGGAATTACAGGCGCACACCACCATGCCCAGCTAAATTTTTGTATTTTTTGTAGAGACAAGTTATCTCCATTTTGGCCAGGCTGGTCTCAAACTCCTGACCTCAAGTTATCCGCCGGCCTCAGCCTCCCAAAGTGCTGGGAGTACAGGCGTAAGCCACCACACCCAGCCAAAAGAAACCTTTTCTGCTGTTAATCTGCCTTTTGTCAGTTTAATTCACAGGCCCTGGCTACTGAACCTAACATGCTAGAGGAAAGATGCTTTTTCCTCTCTGACAAATGATAGTTGTAAAAGCATGTATATATGTACATTTTTCTTTTCTTTCTTTCTTTCCTTTGTTTTTTTTTTTGAGACAGTTTTGCTCTGTCACTCAGGCTGGAATGCAGTGGCGTAATCTTGGCTTACTGCAACCTCCACCTCCCGTGTTGAAGCGATTCTCCTGCCTCAGCCTCCGGAGTAGCTGGGCTTACAGACTCAGGCCACCACACCAGGCTAATTTTTGTATTTTTAGTAGAGATGGGGTTTCACCACATTGGCCAGGCTGGTCTCCAACTCCTGACCTCAAGGGATCCGCCCACCTTGGCCTCCCAAAGTGTTGAGATTACAGGGGTGAGCCACTGTACCTGGCCTATTTTTCTTTATTTAAACATTTAAGAAGTAGAATGTAAACATTCCTGGAAAGGACTGCATATCCATTATTTATTCATATCTTTCACCATTGGAGATAATACATATATTGATTATGCTTGCTTTTTTTTAACAAATTCTATGACAATATAGTGTAGTATCCCTCATCATTTTTTATAGCTTCATGACAGTCACAAAACATAATTATTTCTCTATCAATGAATGCTGTTTTTAAAATTTTTTAATGAAAATTAGCATTGTCTATAGCATACTTTCCAGGTTATAAACTCTAACCTTGTCCAATTGTCTTTGAGATATTCACCACTTTTTTTTTTTTTTTTTTTTTTTTGAGACAAGAGTTTTGCTCTTGTTGCCCAGACTGGAGTTTAATGGCGCGATTTCGGCTCACCACAACCTCTGCCTCCTGGTTTCAAGCATTTCTCCTGCCTCAGCCTCCTGAGTAGCTAGGATTACAGCCATGTGCCACCACACTCGGCTAATTTTTTGTATTTTTAGTAGAGACGGAGTTTCTCCATGTTGGTCAGGCTGGTCTTGAACTCCCAACCTCAGGTGATCCACCCACCTCAGCCTCCCAAAGTGCTGGGATTACAGGTGTGAGCCACCATGCCCAGCCCTATTTGCCACTTTTTATAAATTATATGTAATAATAGTGTGTAAATTCTGTCCTGTCTGGCAATAATTTAACTGGTTCCCACCATCCCCACCCTATGAAAATACCAGTTTTGTTTCCATTTGCAATTCATCTTAACATTCCTTTACTCCAGATAAATCTGTGCTTTTTGACTTTTCCTTTGAAATGGTTATAACATATGCCTGATTCCCTCATATCATGTGCGTAAATTCCTTAACAGATGTGCACTTTTATATTTGTATGAGTCACGACCTTATCTTTTTCTGAAAAGTATTTTTTAACAACCCTCACATTGTTTCCAGTGTTTCAATTCTGAAATCTTTGTGTATTGGTAAAATTTCTACATAGGATAAATTCCTAGATGAATAGTTGTTAATAAGCATTCATGTTGTCCAAATGCCTTCTAGAAAGTTTGTAGAGATCTCTACGACAGAGGGCAGCATAGCAGTCTGTATTCCTACACCTTCATCTATATTGTGTTTATCAATCTTTTTCAACTTTGCCAATCTGACAGGTAAAAAGTGATTTGTAGTTTTAATTTGCATTTCTTCAATTCCTATTGAAATTGAGCATCTTTTCATGTGGATTTCTTCTTTAGTGAAGTATCTTATCATGCCCTTTGCCCATTTTTCACCTGGTGCATATTTTTATGTAAAAACCTCTTTATTTGAAAAATTAATTTTTGCTTACATACTATTGCATATGTTTTCTAGTTTGTTTGACTTTTAACTTTGTTTATGATATATTTTGTTATATCATAACAAAATTATTTGTTATTTATCTTTATTTTTTTATTTTTATTTTTATTTTTATTTTTTTGAGACGGAGTCTCGCTCTGTCGCCCAGGCTGGAGTGCAGTGGCGCGATCTCCACTCACTGCAAGCTCTGCCTCCCGGGTTTATGCCGTTCTCCTGCCTTAGCCTCCCGTGTAGCTGGGACTACAGGTGCCCGCCACCTCGCCTGGCTAGTTTTTTTTTGTATGTTTAGTAGAGACGGCGTTTCACCGTGTTAGTCAGGATGGTCTCGATCTCCTGACCTCGTGATCCGCCCGTCTCGGCCTCCCAAAGTGTTGGGATTACAGGCGTGAGCCACTGCGCCTGGCCTTGTTATGCATACATTTAACACTTTAATGTATTAAGTTAACTATATCAAACTATTTTGTGTGTGATTTTAGCTTTGTTGCCATTCTGAGAAATGCTGCCTGCTCTTAAAAGAAATCAACCTGTTTCTTTTTAAAAACATTGAAGAACTTACATGTATGAGTTTTAGAAACATATTTCAGGCTTTACTCTACTTGGAATTTGCATACTCAGGAGCCACACTTTATTTTTTTCCTGGACGGTATATTTATGATTGAATTTGCTTTCTCCATCTTCATGCTTTGGAAGTCGTACCTTACTCTTTTATGTCTTCTTCGTGTTCCTTTCAATGTAATTTGATTAAATTTCTAAAACAATTCAAAACTAATTTTGTAGCATTTGTCAAAATAAACAAATCTGGATTTAGGCAAGGGGAGACTATTCAAAAGGATTATTGAAAGAAGAGGATGGGTGGCAATCACAAAAGGATGAGGAGAGCTCTTATAGCCAGTGCTATTTTTCAGGAAAACAAGCCTCTGGCAAAGATCAGCACTGTTGACCTCCCTTTTGTTGATGATAAATGAATATTATTCACCACTGAGCAATTCAGATGCAATCCTAAGCCTCCTGCATGGGGTGAGTCAGGGACTAAGCAACAATCTCCTGGGGACTCTGGTTGGTGTCGTTCTGACAAAACCAGCTGAAGCATCTGTTGAGAGGTGGTGGCAAAGATCAGTTGTTTAAGGGTCAGGTATCCATGAAGAATGCCTACCATTAAAAACAGAAATATTAATGAAAAGGTTTAATATTAAAGGCCCAAGAAATATTAATCTTGGCATCTACAAGCCAAGGAGAGAGGCCTCAGAAGAAACTCAACTCTGCTGACACTCAGTTTTGGACTTCCAGCCTCCAGAATTATGAGAAAACAAAATTCTGTTGTTTGAAGTACCAGTCCATGGTACTTTGTTATGACATACTAGCAAAGTTAATATACCTACCGAGAAAACTATGAAGTAGATAATTAGCTGTCATACACCAGCATATTATAGCAGACTAGTCAAGCTTAAGGTTATATATCTTGTGACTTTTTAATAGCCATATACTCCTTATAGTACAACTTTTATTTTCTTTTCTTTCTTTTTTTTTTTTTTTTTTGTTGTTGTTGTTTTGAGATGGAGTCTCACTCTGTCACCCAGGCTGGAATGCAATGATGTGATCTTGGCTCACTGCAACCTCTGCCTCCTGGGTTCAAGTGATTCTCCTGCCTCAGCCTCCTGAGTAACTGGGATTACAGGCCCCTGCCACCACACCCAGCTAATTTTTGTATTTTTAGTAGAGATGGGGTTTCACCATGTTGGTCAGGCTGGTCTCAAACTCCTGACCTCAGGTGATCCACCCACCTTGGCCTCCTAAAGTGCTGGGATTACAGGCATGAGCCACCATGCCTGGCCAGTACAACTTTTCAATGTGGCAAGAATGAACACATCATTAGCAGACCAAAATATATTTAGCCTCCCTGTACTAAAAAAATTTATGTAAGCTTTAAATTATGCTCCACTATTCTATCTTACTTAGAAATGATCTAGGTACTTATATTAGACCATTCTTGCATTGCTATAAAGAACTACCTGAGACTGGGTAATTTATAAAGAAAAGAGGTTTAATTGGTTCACAGTTCTGTACGCTGTACAGAAAACATGGCTTGGGGAGGCCTCAGGAAACTCACAATCATGGCGCAAGTTGAAGGGGAAGCAGGTACGTCTTATATGGCTGGAGTGGGGGAGGAGAGGCAGGGAGGAGGTGCCACATACTTTTGAACAACCAGATCTCGTGAGAACTCTATCACAAGACAGCACCAGGGGGATGGTGCTAAAATATTAGAAACTACCTCCATGATTCAATTACACTCCATCAGGCCCCGCCTCCAACACTGGGGACTACAATTTGATATGAGATTTGAGTAGGGACACCGATCGAAACCATATCACCCCTGAAGTGGGAAAGTCTCCCTACCCAGCTAGTTTCCCCTTCAGCCAGACCTGCTGTACCGTAATTAATCCTCAATCTAAGGAGCTTTACCTCCCTGCCAGCCCACAGAACTATTTGAACAAGCCAATTACATCTTCCCATGGAACAAAAGGTTACCTCACTCTTGTGCCATTACTACAAAGCGTGCCTCATACAGCCCCTGCTGCTTCAGTCTACTTTCAAATGCAATTCCCGTGTAGCTCTGCCTGGCATGCAGTAACCTCCTCATCCCTTAGGCTGTGAGTATGTAACTGAAAAAATTGTAGCCAATCTCATCTGTCCAGTATTGCATGCCATCTGTCCAGCCATCTCATACTATTTAGTGCAGAAGATCCCTCCTTCACCAATGGTGTGAAGAGAAGGTGGTCAGAACAGAAGGGAAGCCTAAATCTTGAGTGACCATGAGTTGAGGAGCTGGAGTGGGTAGGAAAAGGTCTGTAGGAATGGGCAGAGGGGTGAAGGAGGTAGACAGATTAAAGAATTCAAGGCAACAAAAGAGAAGGTTTAAAATGGTAAAAACGGAGGGATGGGGATGATGGGAAGGGAGCAGTCTTAGATGAGCTGGTTTAGGGAGATCTCATGTTTCCCAAAGAGGCCTTTGAGGTTCTAGGTTACCTTTAGTAAATTTTGCCATTTTTGAGGCTATTAAACTGACTTAGTGCCATAATGGCATATACTCAGTGGGGGAAGAGGAGGGCATCTGATAGAGTGAGAGTTACCCTGGCATTAGTGGATAGTTAGCCCAAAGAAAAAAATCTTTAAAGGAGCCAAGAAAAAGTCTCACTTGATTTATTCCCTCGAACAATCCCCAGGTGGAGGAGCTGAAAAAGCACAGAAGTCTCACAGGAGGGCCAAAGCACCTCTTTGCCTAAAACAATCAAAGTAACCTTTTACTGTTCTTCAACAGACAAGATGGCCAGAGCGCTAGTTCAAGACTTGAACGCACCCAAGAGTCCTCAAGTCCTGAACATGGCACCTTTACCTGGGTGGGGCTTGTGGAGGTCCCTAGATGAGTTCCAGTCTTGAGCTGGATCACAGCAACGAGAACTGTCAAATAAAAACCAAATCCAGACCTAGGTAAGGAGAGACTTTGTTTAAAAGGAGTATTGCAACCTAAGAAGAGAATGCTGCAATAGGGGAGGGACAGCATTCTAATAGAATGCTTCAACCATAAGATCTGCAAGTTTTTGAAAGGTAAGACGGAAAAGGGCTCTTCTTTTACTGGGACTAGTCAACAATGTTAAAAAGAACCAGTATTGGCTGGGTGCGGTGGCTTATGCCTATAATCCCAGTACTCTGAGAGGTTGAGGTGGGCAGATCACCTGAGGTCAGGAATTCGAGACCAGCCTGACCAACATGGTGAAAACTCGTCTCTACTAAAAATACAAAATTAGCTGGGCACGGTGGTGCATGCCTGTAATCCCAGCTACTTGGGAGGCTGAGGCAGAAGAATCGCTTGAACCTGGGAGGCGGAGATTGCAGTGAGCCGAGATTGTGCCATTGCACTCCAGCTTCGGCAACAAGAACAAAACTCCGTCTCAAAAAAGAAAAAAAAAAAAAGAAGAAGAAGAAGAACCAGTATCAGGGAGTGGGATGAGCAGGTGGCCTGATCAGGCAATTGATCAGGACATAGTTTCTTTGTGGTCAGCTGGGAAGGGGCTTCTTGGGAGGGGATGTGATATGATTTGGCTGTGTTCCCACCCAAACCCCACCCAAATCTCATTTTGAACTGTAATCCCCATAATCCCCAAGTGGCGAGGGAGGGGCTTGGTGGAGGTGATTGGATCGTGGGGGCAGTTTCCCTCATGTTGTTTTTGTGATAGTGAGTGAGTTCTCAGGAGATCTGATGGTCTTATAAGGCTTGCTCTCTCTCACCTGCCACCATGTAAGAGGTGCCTCTTCCCCTTCTGTCATGATTATAAGTTTCCTGAGACCCCCCAGCCATGCAAAACTGTGAGTCAATTAAACCTCTTTTCTTTTTTTTTCCTTTTCTTTGTTAGACAGAGTCTCACTCTGTCACCAGGCTGGAGTGCAGTGGCATGATTTCAGCTCACTGCAACCTCCTTCTCCTGGGTTCAAGCGACTGTCCTACCTCAGCCTCCTGAGTAGCTGAGATTACAGGCATGCACCATCACGCCCAGCTAATTTTTGTATTTTTAATAGAGACAGCGTTTCACCATGTTGGTCATGCTGGTCTCGAACTCCTAACCTCGTGATCTGCCCGCCTCAGCCTACCAAAGTGCTGAGATTACAGGTGTAAGCCACCGCACCCAGCCTTTAAACCTCTTTTCTTTATAAATTACCCAGTCTCAGAAATGTCTTTATAGCAGTGTGAAAGCAGACTAATACAGGATGTTAAGGGACTTATTCCCAATTCCAATGCTGGTTTAGGCTAAGACTAGATTAAAGGGCAAAGACCTGGTGGAAGGAGAAAAGCCTGACTGAAGTTTGATCAAGTAAGGTATTTGCCCAGATTGATCAGTAGGGGCAAATGGTTCAGCTAACCATTTATAAGATGAGAATGGAAATTTGGAGGGCATGTCTATGGCCTTGTCGTAGGTGTGAAAGGATGTTATCCACGATGCTTACCTAAGTCATCTGGGGAAAGGTGGTTCTATGTAGTTAGTGGTTTCTCAGAAAATAAAAGGGGGAGAAGCTCTTCACTGTTCTCCAGTAACACAAAGTATAGGTCAAGCAACACCATCCCCTTATTTTTTTTTTAATGTATTCTTATTTATTTATTTATTTTTGAGATGGAGCCTTGCTCTGTTGCCCAAGCTGGAGTGCAGTGGCATGATCTTGGCTCACTGCAACCTCCACCTCCCGGATTCAACTGATTCTCGTGCCTCAGCCTCCCCAGTAGCTAGGATTACAGGTGTGTGCCACCGCACTCAGCTAATTTTTATATTTTTAGTAGATGGGGTTTCCCCATGTTGGCCAGGCTGGTCTGGAACTCCTTACCTCAAGAGATCTGCCTGCCTTGGCCTCCCGAAGTGCTGGGATTACAGGCATGAGCCACCATGCCTGGCCTCTGTCCGGTTATTTGATTGTACTTGTAACTATAGTTTTATTATGACATTTTAATAATATATTGCTGTTGTATTCATCATTACTATGACAGCTGTGTTTATCAGACACTTTCCCACATCTACAATATTAGGAGAGTTGGATATTTGTGATCATGAGTTTGCTCCTTGTGCCGGTTATTGAAGTATGTCTTAGAGTTGAGACTCAAGCTTCTATCCTCTGCTCTGTGAGCCAGGGCTGAGACTCAGCAAATCACATTTCCTATAAGGTTTTGCTTATAAGGGGTGCTTGAGGAGAGGGACTTGCTACTTTATAGCTACTTTATAGCTGCTTACTGTTCCTGTCCATGTTACCAAACAATGGTTCTTCTCCCTGGCTGCAGCAGCAGCTGGTTCCAGTTTCTTAGATTTGTTTGTTTGTTTGTTTTAATCCACCCGGTCCCATCCAGCCTCAATGTTTACCTTCAGAGATAAGAGCACCAGCTAGGTACCACCCCCTCCTTTGAGGTCTGACTCCCAGCCAACCAGGGGTCCTCTCCTGGCTCTTAGGTTCCAATAACCCCAACACTTCCCCTCTACCCAGCTCTGTGCATGGCAGCTGCTTCCTGCAGTTACTCTCTCTCTCTGTTACTGCAATGTTTTTACCTTGCCAGTCTTCATGACCTTAAATTCTCTGTAAAAATAATTGCTGTGATTTCTGTTTTCTGACTGGGCCCTGACTGATACACTCCTAAGCATTCCAGAAATACCTTCTAAACTACTTGTATAGATTTATGGATGTATGTTATTGCAGGAATTAAAAATAAGTGGACTGGGCAAGGTGGCTCACACCTGTAATCCCAGCACTTTGGGAGACTGAGGTGGGTGGATTGCTTGAGCCTGGGAGTTCAAAACCAGCCTGGGCAACACGGCAAAACCCCATCTCTACAAAAAATACCAAAAAATTAGCTGGGCGTGGTGGCACACATCTGTAGTCCCAGCTACTTGGGAGGCTGAGGTGGGAGAATTACCTGAGCAGGGATAAGTTGAGGCTGCAGTGAGCTGTGATTGCACCACTGTGCTTCAGCCTGAGTAACAGAGTGAGACCCTGTCATGCACACACACACATAAAATGGATTACACTTATGGTATACAGGCAGTATCCAACTGACAAACAAGATATATTCTAAAAGTTAATTCATAAATCTATTGCTTGGCCACCCCCCCTGGCTAATTTATCTATTTTTATTTTGTAGAGGTGAAGTCTGGCTATGCTGCCTAGGCTGACCTCAAACTCCCAGGCTCAAGGGATACTCACACCTTGGCTTCCTAAAATGTTGGAATTACAAGCGTGAGCCATTGCAAACAGCCGGCTATACTTTAATTAATTAATTAATTAATTTTTGAGATGGAGCCTTGCTTTGTTGCCCAGGCCAGACCGTAGTGGCACGATCTTGGCTCACTGCAACTTCCACCTCCCAGGTTCAAGCAATTCTCATGCCTCAGCCTTCCGAGTCACTGGGATTACAGGCACATGCCAGCACGGCTGGCTAATTTTTGTATTTTTAGTAGAGACGGGGTTTCGGTATGTTGGCCAGGCGGGTCTCGAACTCCTGACCTCAGGTGATCTGCCCACCTCGGCCTCCCAAAGTGCTGGAATTACAGGCAGGAGCCACTGCACCCGGCCCCAGCTATACTTTAAACTTATGTTTAGCAATTAATATGTCAGTATTTTAACTTACAAACGACTCAGACATTTAATGAATATCTATTACTTAATTTAATATGTTCGAGATTTCAAGTTACCAAAAAAGATTTTTAAAACTGTTTTTAAGTAGACAAATTTTATAAAACATCATTTTTAAAGTTTATTTATAAACTTTTATTCCATTTACATTTACCTAATTCACTTGCTCTTAACAATTATGCTTGAATTGCTCGTGAAAAATTTCATGAGACATTAAACAAAGCTAGCCATTGAAGGAGTTCAGGAGTTTTCCCCAAAATCATTTCCTCTCCCCTAATTGTCCCTCCCCAATGAAGAGGGTACACAAGCTCCTAAAATTTCAGTTTTTGTTGGGGGAGGCAGACGGAATATTAGTTTTTCTTTCCTGTGCTACCCCCTACAAGAAATCTGCGTACTTTTTCTCTTGGTAATCTACCTGCTGTCAATTTATTTCATAGACTTAGTTATCCAACCCTCAGAGAGTAGAGGGGAAGTCTTTCTTCCCCTACATCATCATCTTATGTTAATTTTTGTTGACAAATTAGGCAGGTATCAAACATATCACAGTCTAATGCCTCCAAGGTAGAATTTTTTTTTTTTTTTTTTTTTTTGAGACGGAGTCTCGCTCTGTCGCCCAGGCTGGAGTGCAGTGGCACAATCTCGGCTCACTGCAAGCTCTGCCTCCCGGGTTCACGCCATTCTCCTGCCTCAGCCTCCTGAGTAGCTGGGACCACAGGCGCCCGCCACCACACCCGGCTAATTTTTTGTATTTTTAGTAGAGACGGGGTTTCACTGTGTTAGCCAGGATCGTCTCGATCTCCTGACCTCATGTTCCGCCCGCCTCAGCCTCCCAAAGTGCTGGGATTACAGGCGTGAGCCACCGCGCCCGGCCAGAATTTTGTTTTATAACAACATGGAAACAAATAAGACCTCGTTCTGTTTTCTAGGAGTTAAAAATCCAACGAAAGAAGACACAGATACAATATTCCTCTTGTTACAAAGAGAACTGTGGCAACTTTCATAACTGACACAAAGCTCTGTGCTATAAGGGCGGGGAAGGTTTTATCCTACTTTCCACAGCACGGTGGATTGTTCCACAGTTTAATTTGATCTTAATTTTTATGTGGAAATACACATGAATGTAATAAGTTCTTAAACGCTAAATTTAGGAAGCCAGGTTCATTAGGGGAAAGAAAAGAAACACCTACATGGTTATCTCTAAACTTTACATATCAAGAAGCTTGGGATTTAATTATATTGTTTTTCTAGAACATATTTTCATGTTTAAAATCAGAAAAGGCAGCATTTCTCGAGTTTCCTGCTTTCGAGGAAGGGAGGCATAAAATATTTAAAAAGACGCCGCTCACACACATAGCTCTACGAATCAGAGCACAGTGAGGAAGAGGAGCGAGGAAGCACTGGGACCGCAGCGCTCCTCCAAGACCACGTCAGTGCCCAGAGGGCGCCCTCGCCTCGAGGCGGGCACCGCGAGTCCACAGCAAGTCTCCAGCCCCGCGCCCGCGCAGGTGGGCGAGGCGGGGACGTGATGGGCGGGGCCTAGAAAGGCGGGGCCTTTGGGGGCGGCCCTGGGGCGGGCCCCGGGGCGGGCCCCGCCGGTGCGAGGGCTGCCGGCGTAGCTCCTGAGCGTCTAGAGAGCGGCGCGGGGCAGGATCTTGCTGGACCAGGAGCGGCAGCGCATCCTCCTGCGACTCCGGGGCCAGACGCCCACTCCAGGTAACCGACTCCCCATCGTGTTCCCCTGCTCGGCCGTCCAGCGGTGGGGGAGGGCAGAGAAGGATGGGTGGGAGGGAGCCGGCTGTCAGCCAGTACCCCTTGGCCCCGGGCGGGCTGGGCTCTGCCGCTCAGGAAGAAGCAGAACCGGGGTGCGCCCGGTACCGGGATGGAGCGGCGCGTCCTCCTTCCACCCTCATTTTCCGTCCGCTCAGTGGGGCTGGGACGCCGGTACCCCGTGTCCCCCGAAAGTCACTTTCTAGCCTCTTGACCCTGGTCCGTGTGGCTTAGACGTCGGAGGGATTGGTTGCGGGCGTGGATAGGCAGGGAACGAAAAGACTCGCTGCCATCCCTTGGGTGCCAGGGGCTTAACTTCATTTAACTTCATTGAATCCTAACCCCAGCCCGGCTAAGAGGCACTTTCACCCCTGCTTTACTGATAAAGAGGCCAACGCTAGGATAATAAATGACACGCCCTAGAGCAAACTGTTACTAATAGAAAAGGAGACGTTAGTTTAGGGGCTCCGAAGCCTCTCTCCTTTCCTGCTCCCTCGCTTTCTTTCTTCTCGCGGCAGTCTAGGAAACTCGCGCGCAGGGTCTATTACGAAAACAAGTGATTCGTCTTAAACGCATTTCACCCCCTCCTAGGTTTCTCTTTCCTCTTCTTTTAAAGTATCTCAGGCAGATTCCTACAAGTTTTGGTTATTAGGTTATTAGGTTTTTGAAATGCAAGAAGCCCTTGCTCACTGCTTCTTTTCTCCTGGCAGCGCTTTCTGCGCAGCACAGGCACCCTCGCCTGTCACGCCTCCCTCTCCTCTTCCCGTCTCCCAGCGTGGATGAGGGCGCTTGCAGATCCCGGCTGGGGCACTGGCCGCCTAGGCCGAGGTAGGTTCTGTAGGCACCTGGCATGCTGTAGATGCATATAAACGTTGCCCTGTACACCCTTTGCCTTGTTATTTCTTTCTGCAGAAAAGAGAGTCGTTTTTTTACACATAATGGGGCAAGAGGCCAATTGGGAGGATATATGGTGTTCAAAGAAAGCCATGGTGCCTTGAGATGAGAATGCGGGCACAGCTTTTTGTGGGCTGAATTTGATGGGTGGGAGGTGAGAGACGTGGTCTGGAAGTTGTCTCTTCGTCTGGCATTCTGCCCCTCTTCCAGAGCTGTTCTGAAAGGCCGGTTTGTTTTATAGAGGGGAGGAGGAGGGGTTAATAGTTTTTAAAGATCAGTGTAAATTACCTGCTAGGAGCTTAGGCAATTCCAGGCAGGCCCCCCTGCTGGAGGCTTTGGTAACAGATTTCAGTTCTGGCAGGGAGGAAAACTCAGACTGTGTAGATACCTGCTTTTTCTTAAAGGAATTTTTTTCAGGCCTTTAAAATGGTACTATCGGGAAACTGATTTCTTAGAAATGGCAAACTCCTTTAGTTTTGAATACGATATACCAAACTGTGAATTTACTTTTAAAAAGTGTTTTATTGGCCGAGAGGTTGATATTTTTTCCATTTCATGACGAGGGTTTGACGGTCACTGCCACCTCCTCTGTCCGTCCTTCAGCTTGGCCCTGTAAAGGACCTCCTTAGCCTTGGCCCCAAGTTTGTACTAGATTCTGTCCTTCATTAATTATAGTTCATTCTTGATTAATGATAGCAATGCTTCCACTCACTTTTTAAGGAGTTATTCCTTTTCCATTTGTGATGGAATTGCTTAACAGTAAGAAAAACGTTTTTCCCTAAAACTGGGATCACAAAATCCACTTTATCCATGTGGACTAAACAGGTAATGCACGAGAGTGCTTGAGTGGGCCCAGGTGACTGCAGAGGAACCTGCTAAATCTGGGTGGATAGTGACCATTTCCACCTAGTATCCATGCAGGAATTCCCATGAAGCCATGCAGTGTAGGCAGCTCTTCCTTTTTTTTTTTTTTTTTTTTTTTTTTTCCCATGAATAGCTGAGAACTTTTACTTAAAAATAAAAAATGTAAAGCCTGATTTTAAATATTGGCTCGTATTTTTTCCTTTTTAAAACACAGAGAGGGCCAGGCGCAGTGGCTCACACCTGTAATCCCAGCACTTTGGGAGGCTGAGGAGGGTGGATCACGAGGTCAGGAGTTCAAGACCAGCCTGGCCAAGATGGTGAAACCGTGTCTCTACTAAAAATTCCAAAATTAGCTGGGTATGGTGGCCGGGCGCCTGTAATCCCAGCTACTCAGGAGGCTGAAACGGAGAATTGTTTGAACCTGGGAGGTGGAGGTTGCAGTGAACCAAGATTGCGCCACTGCACTCCAGCCTGGGTGACAGAGTGAGACTCTGTCTCAAAAGAAAAACAAACAAAAAAAACAACAAAAAAAACAACAAACCACACACAAAGAGGCTGGGCATGGTGGCTCATACCTGTAATCCCAGCATTTTGGGAAGCCAAGGCAGGTGGATCACTTGAGGTCAGGAGTTCGAGACCAGCCTGACCAACATGGCAAAACCCCATCTCTACAAAAGCAAAAATCAGCCAGGTGTGATGGTGGGCACCTGTAATCCCAGCTACTCAGGAGGCTGAGGCAGGATAATCGCTTGAACCCGGGAGGTGGAGGTTGGGATGAGCAGGGATTGTGCCACTACACTCAAGCCTGGACGACAGAGTGAAACTCCATCTTAAAACAAAAAACTCACGAAGAATAAAATCAAACTTGTTTCATGCATCATCTGTTTGCAAAGCTCTGCCTTAAAAACTGCTAATGTACACGGTGATTATATTCACTGAGGAATGGAAAATTCTGAACTGTGGTGTAGATATTATATATTTTCATGAAATGAAAGTGATAGAAAACAGAAATTACTACTGGAAATGATCGATGGTCAAATTCTGTTTTCTATGAAGTGTGTGGTATTTCAGCTACACTGTGTGTGTGTGTGTGTGTGTGTGTATATATATATATATATATATTTTTTTTTTATAGAGCCAACCAAGGACTCTTGTCACTATTTTTATTTATTCTAATGAGAAATGTATTCATGGTTCCAGGTCAGTATGTCAGATGTCTAACTCCCTGTCTTAAAAAGGGAGTTCCTAAATGACTGTTCATATAACCAGATGTGTTTCTTGTGGAGACTGTCTGTATTCTTGGCTTTGTCACTGGATTTGTGGCTTAGTGCTGTCACGTTTCCTATCTGAGGCAAATGCCATGTATTAGTTTAAACCAGCCTTTCTCAGTTGTGTCACTTTTGACATTTTTGGCCAGATAAGTTTTGTTGTGGGGGCTGTCCTGTGCATCGCAGATGTTTAGCAGTGTCTCTGGCCTCTACCTATCAAATAAATGCCAGTGCACCCTCCCTGCAGTTAAACGACCCCAAATGTCTCCAGACACAGGCAAATGTTCCCTGGAGAACAAAGTCATTTTTGGTTGAGGAACAAAATGAACCTATATTTAAGATGGTCTAAACGTTTCTGAGATGGTCTAAACATTTATAAGCTTAACAATTAACTTCAGACTCTTCATGACTAGAGAAGCTATTTGTAGATTTAAATGTCTGACGTTTTGAAACGTCTTTATCATAAAGATAACTAAATCAGTGTTCTTTGTGAATGGCCAATGTGTCCTGCCGGTTTCTTTTCTTTTCTTTTTTTTCT
This sequence comes from Papio anubis, assembly GCF_008728515.1. Classification (NCBI taxonomy): domain Eukaryota; kingdom Metazoa; phylum Chordata; class Mammalia; order Primates; family Cercopithecidae; genus Papio; species Papio anubis. Next base: position 20,949,143 of record NC_044988.1, on the reverse strand, counting down.
TTTTCCTACTCTGAGAAGCATGCCTTGCCAGTTTCCATCTCCAAAGAAATTTCAAGTGGTCAGTGCATTTGTTAAATTTCATAAAGTTTAAAAAGTTGGAAATGAGCAAGGAATTCTACAGTAGTTTTACGCAGAATTTAGTTTTAAGAAAAATTAACCTCTTTTTAGCTAACAGCAATAAAACAAAGACTGCTGTGTATTTCTGTAATCTGAAAAATCTCAACTTTCTCAAAGGGAGCGCTACATAATATATGGTATAACTTATATCAGAAGAAAACATGTCCTAGAAATGTAACCCTCTTTATTAGGACTTACATATGCTCAGGGAGGTTGAAAACAGCCTTGATTATGGAGGATGGCTCCTTAGCTGGGGATTAGCTATCCACTGGTCTCTTCCAGAAATCAAACTAATTTGTAAAACTCAGGACTGGCTACATAATTTGTGGGGCCCCTTGTTAAAAAAATTAAGAATTTGAACATGGTAACCACAGAGCATTAAACCAAGCACAGGGTCCAGTGTGACTGCATTGGTTGCCACCCCCCCCCCCCCGTGAGCTGGCCCTGGTGAAACTCTTTATTTATAGCTTACAGTAGGGTTGTGATCACAAATGCAAATCTAAACCGTGAAATGTTACTGCTGCCACTAGGCACCTGGAGTTTCTGCTTCCTTGATTGTTCTTCTGTTTCCAATGAGGAGTCTGCATGTATTTGGTCATCAATGCAATAACGTTACTAAGAAATCCTCCTGTGATTGATTTTTCCTTTGCTAAAGAGGTAGCCAAATTTTTGTTCATTAGAGTCATGGGTACTGGAGCAACCTATTTATTCAGGCATTCATTGGACAACTATTTACTGAGCATCTTTTAGATGCCCAGCATTGCTCGCTCCTGGGCCACAGCTGTGAACGAGATGGAGGGTCCCTGCCTTTATGAGCTTATGAGACAAACACATAGTCACACCGGCTCAGGCTATCACAATCCTAAGGGGTACTTAGGAAAGCACAGGGCGTTAGGGGAGCATGTGACCCTGAGACCTAACTTGGTTTAAGGGAGAGAGACTGTTCAGGGAAGGCCTGCTTAAAAAATGATATTTAAAATAAGGCCTGGGAGCAGGCATGGTGGCTCATACCTGTAATCCTAGCACTTTGGGAAGCTGAGATGGGAGAATCGTTTGAGGCCAGGAGTTCGAGACCAGCCAGGTCAACATAGCAAGACTCCAATCTCTTTTTTTTTTTTTTTTGTAAAAAATAAAAATTTTTTTAAAAGGCTGAAAGATTAGTAGGAGTTAGTGAAGTACATTAGGGCATAAACTTATAGGCTGAAAGAGTTGAGATCAAGAGGAAAATATGTCTGGAGATGAGGCCTCTTGGGTCATTTTTAGGATTTTGGACTTTAATGTCAGCATAGTGGAAACCCACTTTTTGTTTGTTTCAGACAGGGTCTCACTCTGTTGCCCAGATTGGAATGCAGTGGCACGATCTTGGCTCACTGCAGCCTCTGCTTCCCAGGCTTAGGTGATCCTCCCACCTCAGCCTCCTGAGTAGCTGAGACTACAGGCACATGCCACCATGCCTGGGTAATTTTTGTATTTTTAGTGGACATGGGGTTTTGCCATGTTGCCCAGTCTGGTCTCGAACTCCTGGGCTCAAGCGATCTGCCCACCTGGGCCTCCCAGAGTGCTGGGATTACAGGTGCAAGTCAGCACCCCTGGCCACTGAACGGTTTTTGATTTGAGGTTGGTTTTTTTTGTTGAAGACAGTGTCTCACTTTGTTGTCCAGGTTGGAGTGCAGTGGCTATTCACAGCTGTGATCATAGCACGCTCCAGTTGAACTCCTAGGCTCAAGTGATCCTCCCACTTCAGCCTCTCAAGTAGTTGAGACTACAGGCATGGGCTACCATATCTGACTAGAAGTAGTTTTATTTTCAACCCAGCAAGCCCTGATTCCTTTATGTTTTCTCTAGATTCTACTAAAGAAATTGGGCCAGGCGCGGTGGCTCAAGCCTGTAATCCCAGCACTTTGGGAGGCCGAGACGGGCGGATCATGAGGTCAGGAGATCGACACCATCCTGGCTAACATGGTGAAACCCCGTCTCTACTAAAAAATACAAAAAACTAGCCGGGCGCGGTGGTGGGCGCCTGTAGTCCCAGCTACTCGGGAGGCTGAGGCAGGAGAATGGTGTAAACCCGGGAGGTGGAGCTTGCAGTGAGCTGAGATCTGGCCACTGCACTCCAGCCTGGGTGACAGAGCAAGACTCCATCTCAAAAAAAAAAAAAAAAAAAAAAAGAAATTGAATATACTTCTTTAGTTCATCTCTCTCACATTTTCTCAAAGGCAGGTACTAGGCCAGGTAGCACTTCCTACATTCTTCCCAGAAATGTTCTTAGGCAGATCCCTGATATGGTGAAATATCCTCTCAAATTTCCATGTTAGGGCAGGCAGTAGTGTTGCCCACATTCCTCCAGTTCATTTTCTCCAATTTCCAATGAGATTTTTTTTGTTTTTGAGACAGTCTTGCTATGTTGCTTGGACTGGAGTGCAGTGGCTATTCACAGGAGCAATCATAGCACACTGCCGTCAAACTCCTGGGCTCAAGTGATCCTCCTGCCTCAGCCTCCCTCGTAGCTGTGACTACAGGCAAGCACTGCTGTGCCTGACTCTGATTTGAGGTGGTTTTTTTGTTTTTTTTTTAAGACGGAGTCTTGCACTGTCACCCAGACTGGAGTGCAGTGGCGCAATCTCGGCTCACTGCAACCTCTGCCCCAAGTAGCTGGAATTAAAGATGCGCGTCACCACACCCAGATAATTTTTGTATTTTTAGTAGAGACGGGGTTTCAGCATATTGGCCAGGCTGGTCTTGAACTCCTGACCTCAAGAGATCCTCTCGCCTCAGCCTCCCAAAGTCCTGGGATTACAGGTGTGAGCCGCCGTGCCTGGCCTAATTTGAGTTTGTAAAATGATTGCTGTTGCTGTGTAGAGAATAGTTTAGAGAGGTAGGTCCTGCTGGCACGTATGGTGTCTTTGTGCAAATGCAAGAAAGGCTTCTACTCTGCGTGGACCAGTTAGAAAAAATGCAGCACTGTGTCCCAGCTGGGCCAGGTCAAAAGGCTTTAGCCCCCTGAGCCAGACTTGTGCAGGCACAGCCTGTGCAATCATGTGGCCACCCTGGGGAGGAGGAGGGTGGATGTGAACAAACAGTGCTTTTGCAGTCACCCAGGGATGGTGTAGCAGCACTGGATAAAGCTTAATGACAGGGAGGGATTGAGATGGAGTGAGATTGGGTTTGTAGTGAAAATCAGCAAGAAGGAGGTGATTATTTGGAGATGGTTGATGGAGAGGGAGGTAACAAGGTTGATTCAGAAGTTTCTGGCATAAACAACTGAGTAGGATGGGATGGTGGAACCATTATGATGATTGAGAACACCGGAGGAGGAGCGGCTTGGCACGAGGTGTGGGAGGGAAGATAATGCCTTTTTGGATGTGTGCTTTGTTTGTGAGACATCCAAGTAAAGACGAGGAGTAGACAGTTGCTACTCCTGAAAGAGATCTGGGGTGGAGATACATGTTTGGGAGCTGTTGCATATAAGTAATTACTGCATAAAAAGCACTCATCCAAAGAGGGTATAGAATGAGAAGAGAAAAGGGCTGGACCCATACAGTTTGATCACTGTATTTGGTAGAAGAAGAGAGGCCTGTTAAGGGTACTGAGAAGTGTGATATTCATGTGGGGCAGGGAGGAAATGAAGGGTCTGTGATGTTTTTGTTTTATTTTGTTTCAGATTGAGATGGGAGAAATTTAAACATGCTCTAATGCTACTGGGATTTTGTTTGTTTGTTTTGTTTTTGGCAGGATCTCTCTCTGTTGCCCAGGCTGGAGTGCAGTGGCACAATCTTAGCTCACTGCAACCTCCACCCCCTGGGGCTCATGCTATCCTCCCACCTCAGCCTTCAAGTAGCACCAAGGGTGCACAGCACTATGCCTGGCTAATTTTTGTATTTTTTTTCTAGAGATGGGTCTCACCGTCTGTGTTGTCCAGGCTGGCCTCAAATTCCTGAGCTAAAGCAATCTGCCCACCTTGGCTTCCCAAAGTGTGGGATTATAGGCATGATCCACTGTGTCTGGCCACTACTGGGAATTTTCTGGTAGAGAGGAAGAGCCTAAAGATGCAGGAAGGTGAAATAAATGATAGGACCAGTTTTCAGAGAAGGTGAGAACACAGTGCAGAAATTGTTCTCTGATGGAAGGAGGGAGGGAGAGGATGGATAAAGATGCTTTAGATATTGGGACCAGGATCGTGAGGACTTTTTTCTGAAGGAAGTGGCAAAACTAGTGGCTGAGTTTGGGGTGTGTCTGTGTGTGCAGTCAGATATTTCTTCAACCAGCATTTAGTAAGCATTTTCTAGTGCCAAGCTTTGTGTTTGGCTCCCTGGAAAGTATTATGAATGACGATTGCCTTGAAGCTTGGCCCTGTCTGTTCACCTGAAATAGCCTTGCACCGCTTTTTCTGCAAATTGCTTCCTACCTTTGACCTTACACGCTTGATAACTAAAGGCAGTAAATGCTCAGTTGATCTTTTTTTTTTTTTTTTTTTTTTTTTGAGATGGAGCCTCGCTCTGTCACCCAGGCCCGAGTGCACTGGTGTGATCTCTGCTCACTGCAAGCTCTGCCTCCCAGGTTCACGTCATTCTCCTGCCTCAGCCTCCTGAGTAGCTGGGACTATAGGTGCCCGCCACCACTCCCGGCTAATTTTTTGTATTTTTAGTAGAGACAGGGTTTCACCGTGTTAGCCAGGATGGTCTCGATCTCCTGACCTCATTATCCGCCCGCCTTGGCCTCCCAAAGTGCTGGGATTACAGGCGTGAGCCACCGCCTCAGCTGATCTTCTGATGGGCATCAAAGCCACTAGGGGTGACGGTCCTGGAGGGGAGGGACCTTTTCAACCCCCTTCCACACCATGCAGGTTCATGTCCCACGTCATGGTTCTCAGTGTTGGCTATACACTAGGAACACCTGTGGAGCTTTTAAAACAATCTGACACCCAGGTCAAACTCTATACCAATTCCATCAAATATCTGGTAGGGGGACTCAGTTATTGGTCCTTTTTGAAAGCTCCCTTGCGGTTCCAGTGTACAAACCAGATTGAGAGCTACTTGCCTGTTGAGTGGCCCCGAGTCCAGTTAAAGCCACTCTGCTGTGTTGAGCTCCAGTCCCTGCTGCCTGGAGTTTACAGCATTTGTCAGTTGTGTGGGACAGAAAATAAGGCTAAGACCAATTGTGCAGGACAGAAAACAAGGTTGAGATCATATTGGTATCCAGAGCAGGAAGCGAATGACAGTCCTTTGGGGGTGTTGAAAGGAAGGGTAAGAACTTCTATTTACAATTTTATAAGCATTTAAGGTCAGGAGTGCCAGTGGGCCCTCCTTCAGTGTTTTGGTTTTTTTTTTTTTGAGACAGTCTTGCTCTGTTGCCCAGGCTGGAGTGCAGTGGCACAATCTCAGCTCACTGCAACCTCCGCTTCTCAGGTTCAAGCGATTGTCCTGTCTCAGCCTCCTGAGTAGCTGGGATTACAGGCGCATGCCACTGTGCCTGGCTAATTTTTGTGTTTTTAGTAGAGACAGGGTTTCACCATGTTGACCAGGCTGGTCTCGAACTCCTCACCTCAGGTGATCCACCTGCCTGGGCCTCCCGAAGTGCTGGGATTATAGGTGTGAGCCACCGCGTGCGGATCCTCCTTCAGTCCTGTGTCCTGTATGGTGAATGTGGTTCCTTAATCTAAGGTGGATAGGAGACAGGGATTCCTTGCCTAGCTGGAGCCCTGCTCACCTGGCTATCAAGCATACTGCGAGATGTTGCAAGTTAGGAGCTATAGGGTGTCATCGAGTTGTTTAACTTTAGAAACACAAAGCCTTTAAATTAGAGCATCTCTCAACCTAGACTTGTCCCTGAGCCGGTGATAGGTATACTGAGATACTGCATTTCTCTCAGCCCTCTCCCTTCAGCCAAGACAGCTGAAACTGAAGTTCAGTGGTTGCCTTTTGGTATATATGTCATGGCATGAGAAAGAATCATTGCTTTAGTCTGTAGAAGCTTTGTCATCCTTTGCCATGCCCTGGGGAGGGAGCAGGGCCATCCTTTGCACCCATCAGAGCATTCCTAGTTCTCTTGTTGCCAGATGTGTAAGAGTGGTTGAGCTTACAGGTGTCTCTATCTCTCTTTAGCAGAAAGATGGGGTTTCAAATGTGTTGCCTCTTTCCAACTTTGCTATACCTATCAGTAGTCAGATATTTTGGGGAGAAGGGAAAAATCCAAGGTAAACGTGAGGGTCTTACTTTTCAAAATAAATTTCTGCTACCGAGGGGCATTTGGGAAGTGGCTGTGTGGAGATGTTTTCATTGTAATGTGAACATATTGCCAAAAAATATTGTACATTTGTGAGTTACCAAAGCTCTCAAAGGAAAAAAAAATTAAAAACTGGGAAATAGAATTGTGTAACTACTTTAAGTGAAAAGTATCAATGAGTTTTTAATCCATTTGTTAATTTTATAGGGCACCTGCAGACTATTTTTATTAGTCTTTACAATTTATTGAAACCCACTGGGTGAATTTCACCAAAAACCTGTGTGATTGGTGGACAGAGGAAACTAAGTGTCAAGATTTAGGTAGCAGAACCAGGAGTGCACTACTGTAATTGAAGTAATAGGTTTTATTGCATCTTCCAAGTTTTTGTATTATGATACATGTAATTTATTAGTACAGTAGTGAGAGACAGGACTAGCTGGATTTCCTAGGCCCACTAAGAATCCCTAAGCCTAGCTGGGAAGGTGACCGCATCCATCTTTAAACAGGGGGCTTGCGACTTAGCTCACACCCGACCAATAAGGTAGGAAAGAAAGCTCTCTAAAATGCTAATTAGGCAAAAACAGGAGGTAAAGAAATAGCCAGTCATCTATCTCCTGAGAGCACAGCAGGAGGGACAATGATCGGGATATAAACCCAGGCATTTGAGCCGGCTACCCTCTTTGGGTCCCCTCCCTTTGTGTGGGAGCTCTGTTTTCACTCTATTAAATCTTGCAATTGCACTCTCTTCTGGTCCGTGTTAGGGCTTGAGCTGAACTTTCACTCGCCATCCACCACTGCTGTTTGCTGCCATGGTAGACCTGCCGCTGACTTCCATCCTTCCAGATCCGGCAGGGTGTCCGCTGTGCTCCTGATCCAGGGAGGCACCCACTGGCACTCCTAATTGGCCTAAAGCTTGCCATTGTTCCTGCACGGCTAAGTGCCTGGGTTCATCCTAATCGAGCTGAACACTAGTCACTGGGTTCCATAGTTCTCTTCCATGACCCACAGCTTCTAATAGAGCTGTAACACTCACCACATGGCCCAAGATTCCATTCCTTGGAATCCGTGAGGCCAAGAACCCCAGGTCAGAGAACACAAGACTTGCCGCCATTTTGGAAGCACCCCCCACCATCTTGGGAGCTCTGGGAGGAAGGACCCCCCAGGAACAGTAGTATGCACATATAATTTTTAAATAAACATATTAAGGATACTCTTAGGGTCTATACTAAGAAATTTTACATGCTTGTCATGAAAAACTTTGAATCAAAGTCCTGGGTATGTGTATATGACTTTGACTCTAAGTCAAGTGTAAATGTAACTATATAGATATGCCATGTATATAATGTAAATGAAATATATACATATATTTATATAGTAGTCTGAGAACTCGCTGGCTGGTGAACTTTAAAACAGCCTCTTTCTCATGATATACCACTCCAGTTTATCCAGTGGAAAAGAAAATTACTGCTGGATTAAAAGTAAGTGCTCAGGCTGGGTGTGGTAGCTCATGCCCGTAATTTCAGCACTCTGGGAGGCCAAGGCAGGCAGATCGCTTGAGCCCAGGAGTTCGAGACCAGCCTGGGCAACATGGTAAAACTCCATCTCTACATAAAAATACAGAAATTAGCTGGGTGTGGTGGTGTGTGTCTGTAGTCCCAGCTACTCAGGAGGCTGAGGTGGGAGGACTGCTTGAGCCCAGGAGTCGAGGCTGTGGTGAACCGTGATTGGGCCACTACATTCAAGCCTGGGTGACAGAGCGAGACCCTGTCTCAAAAAAAAAAAAGTGCTCAAACTAAAGAGTGATAAATATGTTGTATACATGTCTTGTTTCTCTTGAAATGTGTATATTTTATCATTCCATAATGTATACATATATCAAAATATCACATTATACCCCATAAATATACACAATTATTATTTGTCAATTAAAAATTAATTTTTTTTTAAAGAAGCCACTTAATGTAGAATTTGCAGTAGTCTTCTGGTTGGTGCAGGATTCAGCAGGGGTCAAGTAATCAAGAATTTCCTGAAATCAGCAGCTGGACCCAGGAATGCGCTTAGGACACTATCCCAGACTTTGGGGCTGGCCAGGCTTGTTTGTCCTCTTCATGTAAATGCAGAACTTGCCTCTGAAATATCCCTAATCCTTTCATATAGGTGGAGCCTCCTGATCTCATCCGTTGTCTACACATTTCTCACATCTGTTATGCTAACTAACGCAGTCCTTGTATTCACCTAGGAGGATCTGGTTCTCACACTACTTATGCTAATTAACAAAACCTCTGGTTTGCAATTAAAAAGCCTGAAGCACACGCTATATCTGCTGCTGGAGTATGGCCATCCCAGGAATGTGCCCCTGCCTAGGGCGCTTAACTTCCACAAACCCCAGGGTATAGATAAAAACCCATGCATGTATGTCTCACTGCTACGCGGAAGAAGTGTTTTTCAAGTCAGTAATAAACAACCCACCAATTTTGTTGTTGATTACTTGTGTCAGAAAACTTATGAGTTCCCTGAAAATAAGAGGCATGGCTATAAAAATACAGGATGTAAAAAAAAAATGTATAAGTGGAAATTAGTACCTTTAACATAAGTGTTTTCCAAAGACATTTCTGACCATTTTGAGGCATGTCCTCTGTGCTGTATTCTCCCATTAGGAAAGAGACCAGTTTTTGATGGTAGATATGATTTTGCAGCATATCAGAAGTTAGCACTATGAGGTAGATTGGTCATGCTCGGTAATATTATTTTGGGTCAAAATAAGATGTAAATTTTTTTTTTTTCCTTTTTTTTTTTGAGACTGGTCTCACTTTGTTGCCCAGGCTGGAGTGCAGTGGCACGATCACGGCTCACTGCAGCCTCCCCCGAGTCAGCTCAGCTGACTCCCACATCAGCCTCCCGTAAATATTTTCTAAAAATGGACCAGGGGCTGGGCATGGTGGCTCACGCCTGTAATGCCAGCACTTTGGCAGACTGAGGCTGGCAGCTCACTTGAGGTCAGGAGTTCAAGACCAGCCTGGCCAACATGATGAAACCTTGTCCCTGCTAAAAATAAAACAAAAATAGCTGGGTGTGGTGGCATTTGCCTGTAATTCCAGCTACTCAGGAGGCTGAGGTGGGAGAATCACTTGAACCCGAACCCGGGAGGCGGAGGATGCAGTGAGTCAAGATCGCGCCTCTGTACTCCAGCCTGGGCAACAGAGCGAGACTTTGTCTCAAAGAAAAAAAGGAAATGAGAACAGAGAATGTGTGACTGACACCACAGAGAAATGTCAGATGTCTCTTTTGGGGTTCTGTGGGTGCCCCTCCCTCCCAAAAAAGTAGAATTGGGTGAAGGGACTGCAGCAGAGCGTGAAAGGACACATACCCACAAGGGTGAAGCTGCAGGCTCTGGTTAAAGGCAGCTTTCCACTAGATCTTGACCCTTAGAAAAGCCACTTATGCCCCAGGGCCTCAGCTTTTTCCTGAGTTACAGAGGAGGATGCAACTTGGGGCTAGATGGACATTTTTGTTATGGACTTATAATATGCTCTTAAGTTTTCTTTGTCATGTAAGTTTGAGAAATGCTGAATACCATGTCTCTGTCTTTAAATATTTACAGCAGACATGACTGTCTTAAGGGCTAAGAAATAAGGAGCCAAACCAGCAGCAGAGAATCTTGTCTTGTCTTTTCTTTTTCTCTCTTTGAGATAGAGTCTCGCTCTGTCACCCAGGCTGGAGTGCAATGGCGTGATCTCAGCTCACTGCAACTTCCGCCTCCCGGATTCAAGCAATTCCCCTGCCTCATCCTTCAGAGTAGCTGGGATTACAGGCACCCACCACCGTGGCTGGCTAATTTTTGTGTTTTTAGTAGAGACGGGGTTTCACCATGTTGGCCAGGGTGGTCTAGAACTCCTGACCTCAGATGATTTGCCCGCCTTGGCCTCCTAAAGTGCTGGGATTACAGGTGTGAGCCACCGTGCCCTGCCACACTTGTCTGTCTTTATGCGTTTGTTTCTTGTAATTTATGGGACCACAGACTCCACCCCTATCCTGAAGACCTAGTAATTGCTCCCAGAGCTGCTGTTTCCAGCAACACTAGATGCTTCCTAAAGTTTCTTTCAGTTCTACAATGGATGCATTGTTCTAAAAATAGTTTGTAACTATATTGACCAAGCCTATAATTTCCCCCAGAAATCTCAGCAAATAACCACTATGTGAATTCCTGGAGAGCAGGGAGTATGTGTTATTTATGGGGAGTATTTTTCTCCCCAGAGCCTAGGAATCTGTTTTGTATAATATATTCTCAGTATGGAATTGAGTTGAGTGTATTGAAGTATTTGTTAGTAAACCTGAAATACGGATTTTCATTTTTGAAGTCTGAAAAAGTTACCCTTAGACATGAGCTCAGATTTGAACAAAAGTCAGAAAAGGGAAAATAATGAATAATAATACATTGCCAATATTAAGGGCTCATTATTTGTCAAATACAGTATAAACATGTTACAAGTTAGCTCACTTACTTTTTATAAAAACTCTAAGGTATATATGATCATTTCCCCAATGAAATTGTTTAAAGTTAATTTTTTTAAAAAAACAATGAAAACACTGAAGCTAGGAGAGGCTAAGTATTTGCTGAAGTTTGGGTTGGGGAATGGTAACTCGCAGGTCTCCTGCTGGGGTGGGCAGGCTGGAGAGCTGAAATCATTGCCACTGTACTCGTCTGCATCTCAGATGTAAACAAACCCAAAAGAAAATATTCAGGACTGGGCACAGTGGCTCACACCTATCATCCCAGCACTTTGGGAGGCCAAGGTGGATCACTCGAGCACAGGAGTTCAAGACCAGCCTGGGCAACAGTGCAAGACCTTGCCTCTACAAAAAGTACAAAAATTAGCCAGGCATGGTGGCCTGTGCCTGTACTCCCAGCTACTCAGGAGGCTGAGGTACAAGGATCGCTTTGAACCTGGGAAGTCAAAACTATAATAATAGTAAGCTTTGGTTATGCCACTGCACTCTAGCCTGGGTAACAGAGTGATACCCTGTCTCAGAAAAAGAAAGGAAAGAAAAGAAAAGATTCAGCCACTGGTAATCAAATCACAAAATGAAACCTTGATGATGTACCATTTTATAGTTGCAATATCGGCAAAAATAATTATACAGTATATTCATATGCAGTCATTTAACATTATATATAATTAAAATGTATAGTAAATTTAGAGCAAATGGTATCCAGATGTTACCAGGGACAGTATAAGTATGGTTTATTTGGAAGGCAGACAAGAGGCATAGAAACTTACAAGTAGTGACCTAAAATCCTTACTCCTAGGAATTCCAAGGAAATCCTTTAAAAGCAAAGAGAAAACAAAGCTATGAATATACAAAGCTATTCATAGTTCATGTTTATAACAGTGTAATTTGGAAATACCCTTAATATCCAACCAGAAGACGAACTAATTGTGACAAAAACAAATGAAGACACTTTGATAGCCAGTAATCGAAAAAGAATAGAAACTGAAATCCCTGCTGCTATTACATCTGAGCAAAAATATGAGTGTATTGTGCAAAGGTAAGTACCAGAAGAGAACGGGGAACGTGAACACAGAGGATGTGTCAGTGAAGTGAGATTGTCAATGGATTTTTGTTTTTGGGAAATTATATGCTTTGCAAATATATTTAATTGGAGCTTATTTTGGAGAACTGTCACCACTTTATCCCAGTTGGCAATTTTTAAAGAAAATTACTGAAGTGAACATAACAAATGCAAACATTTCAGCAGTGTTTGAATAAACATCCTCTCTCCGAAAAAGGAAGATCCTCACTGAATAGTTTTGGGTGTGTGCTTCTCACAGTTCTTCCAGTGCGTGTTTATAATATATTTATCTGGAGGCTGTTTTTTTTGTTTGCTTGTTTGTTCGTTTTCAGACGGAGTCTCACTCTGTCGCCCAGGCTGGAGTGCAGTGGCGCGATCTCGGTTCAAGCGATTCTCCTGCCTCAGCCTCTTGAGTAGCTGGGATTACAGGTGCGTGCCACCACGCCTGGCCTTCTCTGAACGTGCTGAGGTGCAGCTCATCTCTGAATACCACATCATCTCACATACCTCTTTTCATGTCATTACAATGAGCATTACTTCGTTCTTGGCTTTAGTGCTAATTTCAAATTCAATAACTGTACCACAATATCATTTAGATGATGTGAAATGGAGAATAAAGATTGCCGCTCAGGTTTATGAAGCTGTTTAAAGACACAGTCACAGCTTAGATCACAAATAAGTCCCTGAGGCGACTCTGTTGAAGAGGTTGCTCTGATGTGTCTTAGCACTGAAGCCTTCAAAAAGAGAGTTTGTAACATTCATATCCGCAGGAAGATTTGGGAGATTTCCGAGCTCCTTGAAAGGTTAGGAGGCAGGGCAAGGTATAATTAGAAGCTGTTAATAACCGGATCCAGTGTTGTTCTTGGCCAGAAAGAGAGACTATGCTCTGTTCTCTTTGTTCCCCGGGGAGTCAGCCCTGAGCTGAGCCCTCGCCTCACCTCTTAATCCCAGTAAACTGGAGTAAATGACCATATTCAGAGCAGTGAAAGCCTGGGTTTCTTTACCTGGTAAGTGAGAATAAAAATAGCTACTGACAGGGTGGTTGTGAGAATTAAATAAGAAAAGGTATGTAAAATGCTTGGCAAAGTATTTGCTTATTATTAACAGTTTCCTAAATTCTGAGATAACTTTGTAAAAGCACCATCCATTTGATAATCATCTCTAATCATCTCTAAAGGAAGTAAAAAAAAAAAAAAAAAACCACCACCACCACAGTAATGAGCATACTTTGTGTCAGTGGGTATCAATTTTGAAAAATATCAGTGTAAGGGAAAAAATGTTCTCAGACTCGGGGAAATACAGTACATAGTAGTATTTTGCCTTACAGTTGCCCCCCGCCCCCATCACGCATCTGCTAAGGAACAGCAAAGTGCTTTATCACTTAGGAATTGGGGACCCCCTACATGAGTCCAGCTGCTTCTTTGTGCAGGTAAGGAGACCAAAGTCCAGAGAAGCAGGTTGTTTTCTGGGTTTCTTTTTATGGTTTTGTTTGTTTGTTTTGAGACAGTCTTGCTCTGCCTCCCAGGCTGGAGTGCAATGGCGTGATCTCTGCTCACCGCAACCTCTGCCTCTGAGGTTCAAGCGATTCTCCTGCCTCAGCCTCCCATGTAGCTAGGACTACAGGTGCAAACCACCATGCCTGGCTTATTTTTGTCCTTTTAGTAGAGACGAGGTTTCGCCATGTTGGCCAGGCTAGTCTTGAACTCCTGACCTCAGGTGACGCTCCCACCTCAGCCTCACAAAGTGCTGGGATTACAGGCCTGAGCCACTGCGTCAGGCCTGGGTTTATCTTTAGATACACATTTTAGAGTATCTAAAATCATGTTAGGCTCCCAGACAATAATTTAGAACCTGTAAGTACTGAACTTTCATTTCCTTCTCTGGAAAAGACTATGAGCTATTAAGGCATACTTAACACAAAGCATCCAAGATGCTGCCCTACATTTTTTGGGAGAAAGGAAGTGGATTTTGTAATATTTGGACATTTGTTGTTGTTTTTTTTTATTTTTTGAGTTCATGCTAATTGAATAGACCCAAGGAATAGTGTGGGTAAGGGGGTGTGAGACAAGCCTAAGACTCGACAGAGGCCACTCCAAAGCATCCACATGGATAGGTTCACAGAGACAGAGTGATGTGGGATTCAGTGCTGAAGTGAGAGACGACGATAATTCCTGTTTATTGAGCATCTGCTGTGTGTACTGGTCACTGTGCTTGGCACTTTGCAGGTTACTTAATCATCACTGACCAAATGAGATGGGTCATTACGATATCTTCATTTTTCAGATAAGGAAACTAAGGCTCAGAGAGGTTAAGCAACTTGCGGAAACCATGCATTTAGGAAGTAGCATGGGCTATGGCTTCACTTCTGTTTGACTTCACACTTCTGTTTTGCTCTGTGGCCTCCAACAGTGAATGATGTTGGATTTCAAAGAGGGGCAATCATTGTGGTTTGGGAAAGGACCACGGGAAGGGGTTGAGCTGGATTTTGAACATGTAGAGGAAATTGGGCAGAGAGTGCTTTTCATTTTTGCTAATGGTTAGCCTTCTATTTTGTCATCTGGAATAAGGATACTTACTCTGACAGTCACATTTAGCAAACTGAAAATCCAGATTTGAGGGCTACCTCTAAAAACAAGGAATCTAGAATTTGGGAACTAGCATTTCTGAGACCAAGCCATTTAGGAGCCTCACGTACTTGAAATTGGGACTGTTTAGAAAACCCAAGACGTGTGGCCCATGTGACACACAGGATAGGTGACCTCAGGGCCAAAAACCCAGGGCCACCTCATCTTTAAGAGGGGACAACATGAACTTTAATTTTCCAAACTAAAATTTTGTTTCCATAAAACTGTGGTGTTCTATTTGGTATTATAAACTACCTACTTTTAGATTTGAGAAAAAGAAAAAAGTCCATTACTCTTTAGTGTGGAATTTCAAAGTAGACAATGAGATCTTTTATTCTCATTTTTGGTCTGCAGTGATAATGAGGTTGAAGATTGCTATTAAAAAAAAAACTGGGCCGGGCGCGGTGGCTCAAGCCTGTAATCCTAGCACTTTGGGAGGCCGAGACGGGCGGATCACAAGGTCAGGAGATCGAGACCATCCTGGCTAACACGGTGAAACCCCGTCTCTACTAAAAAGTACAAAAAACTAGCCGGGCGCGGTGGCGGGCGCCTGTAGTCCCAGCTACTCGGGAGGCTGAGCCAGGAGAATGGCGTAAACCCGGGAGGCGGAGCTTGCAGTGAGCAGAGATCCGGCCACTGCACTCCAGCCTGGGTGACAGAGCGAGACTCTGTCTCAAAAAAAAAAAAAAAAACAAAAAAAAACTGGTTTTTGTATGTATATATATAGATATTTCTGCACAAGCCCATCAAAGTCAGCCTCTGCAAATGAAGTCTCCTGCCTGAGAGGACAGGTTTTTATCATGTAAAAGTGAGTTTCGCTGTTACTTAGACTTTAAGCAAATTGGGTAACAGTAAAGGTGCATAGGCAGTCGGAAACACACTGACCTTTTGGAGAAAGCTGGACAACCTTTGTTCTTTTGTCTCTAAACTTTCATGACACTAAACTCAAAAAGGTTATTTTTTTTTTCAGACAACCTGAGGTCATACCTACCTATATGCTAATATATTTTTCTTCACTGTCTTCTCTTAAATTATTATTTTTTTTTATTATTTACTGAGACAGAGTCTTACTCTGTCATCAGGCTGGAGTGTAGTGGTGCAATCTTAGCTCACTGAAACTTCTGCCTCCCAGGTTCAAGTGAGTCTCATGCCTCAGCGTCCCGAGTAGCTGAGACTGCAGGTGTGCACCACTACACCTGGCTAATTTTTGTATTTTTAGTAGAGACAGGGTTTCACCATGTTGGCCGGGCTGGTCTCGAAATCCTTGCCTCACGTGATCTGCCCACCTTGGCCTTCCAAAGTGCTGGGATTACAGGCATGAGCCACTGTGCCCAGCCTCTTAAATTAATTTTAAAAAGCCTCTTCTGGGGCGGGAGCGGTGGCTCACACCTGTAATCCCAGCACTTTGGGAGGCCGAGGTGGGGGGATCACGAGGTCAGGAGTTTGAGACCAGCCTGGTCAACATGGTGAAACCCCCGTCTCTATTAAAAATACAAAAATTACCTGGGCCTGGTGGTGCGTGCTTGTGATCCCAGCTACTCAGGAGGCTGAGGCAGGAGAATTGCTTGAACCTGGGAGGCAGAGGTTGCAGTGGGCCTAGATCATGCCATTGCACTCTAGCCTGGGCGACAGAGTGAGACTCTGTCTCCAAAAAAAAAAAAGCCTCTTCCATGTAACATTCTTCATCTCATTCACTTGCCTGCTCTGAAGGTGCATCTAGTCACATAGTAAGCCAGCTGCATCTCTTAAAATCATAACAAAGAGGTTGAAAACTCCCAAGGTTAAATCTGAGGAAATTCAGTGCATTAAGCATATGCGCACTGTTGTGCAGCCATCTCACACTATCCATTCCTAGAACTTTTCATTATCCCAAACAGAAGCTCTGTTCTCATGGAAACATTAGCTCCCCATTCTTCCCTCCCCCAGCCCTGGAAACTACCACGCTACTTTCTGCCTCTGCACATTTTACTACTCTAGGTACCTCTGTAAGTAGAATCATAGTGACAGGTGAAGCCAGCTGGGCTTCTGAGTCCGGTGGGGACTTGGAGAATTTTTGTGTCTAGTTAAAGGATTGTAAATGCACCAATCAGCACTCTGTAAAATGGACCAATCAGTACTCTGTAAAATGGACCAATCAACGTTCTGTAAAATGAACCAATCAGCGCTCTGTAAAGTGGACCAATCAGCGCTCTGTAAAATGGACCAATCAGCAGGATGTGAGCAGGGACAAAGGAATACAAGCTGGCCATTCCAGCCAGCAGCAGCAACCGGGTCTAGTGCCCTTCGAAGTTGTGGAAGCGTGGTTCTTTTGGGTTTTCGCAGAACGTCTTGTTGGTGCTCACTCTTTGGGTCCGCCATACCTTTATGAGCTGTAATACTCATTGACGAGGGTCTGCGGCTTCATTCCTGAAGTCAGCGAGACCACGAACCCACCGGAGGAACAGATAACTCCGGACAGGCCACCTTTGAGAGCTGTTAACACTCGCTGCGAAGGTCTGCGGCTTCACTCCTGACAGGTCAGGGAGACCACGAACCTACTGGAAGGAAGAAACTCGGGACACATTTGAACGTGTGGAGGAACAAATTCCGGACACACCATCTTTAACTCTCACCGGGAGGGTCGGCGGCTTCATTCTTGGTCAGTGAGATCCAGAACCCCCCGGGAGGAATAAATTCCAGACGCAATAGCATATCTGTTCTGTTGCGTCTCACATCTGAGTTAGCATAATGCCTCCCGGATTCATTCATGTTGTACCCTGAGCCAGAATTTCATTCCTTCTTAAAACCAAATACTGATCTGTTGTATGGATATACTACATCTTGTTTATCAGTTGCTTTTCTTAACCATTAGGATGGTCTTCATTTGGATACGATACAATCATGGACATTCCTTTGGCTTTCAAAGGAATTAATGAAATTTGTATGGGTAAAGCCACATATGTATTTCTAGCAATACATTTTAAATTTAAAGAGGTTTATATTGGTATTGAGAAAGCACTGCAACTAACAGCAGAGGTTTTGGGGTGACTTTTTTGCTGTTGAAAACACAAATACTAATGTCTTGAGAGCATATGATTGTAGAATCCTTTTTGAATCCCTACATTTTCTCATTTTCATTCTTGCTTTGGTACTGAACTGCAGCTAGAATATGCAAGCCCTGCTGATTTGCCGTGGGCCCCGCTATGGTGGCCAAACATGATGGAGAAAAGAGATGGGCCTGAGAAGGGGGAGCCCTTAGCAGGATCATTCTTGTGTATCAGGTCTGCCCTGCTGGTTGCCCTCATTTCATCCTTCCCCTTCTTTTCTTTTTTGGTTCCATTAATGTATCGTCTCCAGGTTCTTGGGAAAAGGATTCGCCCAGGCCAGGTATTGGGTGTTCTTTCATCCTTTCAAGATACCATTTCATGTTTATTTTTATTTTTTTTGAGACAGCCCTTCGCTCTGTCACCTATCCTGGAGTGCAGTGGGGCAATCATAGCTCACTGCAGCCTCGACTTCCCAGGTTCCAATAGTCTTCCCACCTCAGACTCCCAAGTAGCTGGGACCACAGGTATGCACCACGCCTGGCTCATTTTTGTATCTTTGGTAGAGACAGGGTTTCACCATGTTGCCCAGGCTCATCTCAGACTCCTGAGCTGAAGTAATCCGCAGCACCTCGGCCTACCAAAACGTTAGGATTACAAGCGTGAGCCGTTATGCCCAGCGCATTTTGTGTTTAAAGAGAGATCAGATGAGAACAGCTTTGGCCTTTATTCTTGTGTGTGTGTGTGTGTGTGTGTGTGTGTGTATATACTTTTCACCAAAAAAAAAAAAAAAGTTTCCAGAATGTTTTGGCTTTTCTTCATTTCCTTATTTTTGGGGGACAGTTTTAGCCTTTGCACAATTACCAGGCAAACCTCATTATACACAAGAGGGATCATCCCAGGGGAGGGCAGAACTGGCTCTGGAGCCACTGCTGTGGCTCCTCCTTTGCAGAACTTTCTGCAGCCTACTTCTCAGGTGGGCTCGTTTCTGTGAGATCATTTAAATCATTCTGTTTGCGTGTCTGAGTGACAGTGACCCCGTTTATCATTACTGTTTCATTACTGAAACTTGCCCTTGTTTGCACAGACGTGCTTACAAATTTACTCATCGTGGCTCACCATATTGAGAAACAGATTTCGTGTCATAATAGAGTGCAGAAGGACGTCCTTAGGGTTTCGGAACCTAAGTGGCAAACAGCTGTTATCTCTTACTCACCTTCCTCTTATTTTTAAAACTGCTTTTCATTGCTATCACAATCTCCTCTTCCTGGCAGGCTTCCTTTGCTTCAGGTTTCCCCTAACTGAGCAAGCCAAGAAGTCAGAAAAGCATTTCTCTCCTATTTTCTAATATCTAAATCTTACCCATTTTCAAGATTCAGGTCAATTGTAATTGAGGAAGCCTTCTTGGATCCTTTCTTTTCCTCCTGACGAATTTACGGTTTTCCACTTTGTGGCATAGACTGAGGTGTATTTCATCTTTCCTGCAAAGTCAATAGGCAGAAAGGGTGCAAGTGGGTTCTTCCCCCAGGCCGTCAGCTGGTGTGTCCCTGGTATGCCTTTGGGAGAGAGAGCATGGGGAAAGAGAGGATGCTTTTTCTTCTGTTAACGTGCTAATAAAAACTATTTTCATTACTGATTGAAATGCAAGGGTTATTTAAATGACATTTTGTCTCAAAGTAGTATAATGATTACATGAAAAAAATTCTGTAGAACTTTTCATGTCATTAATTCAGGTATGGAGAACTGCTATTTTTTCTTCTGTATGTAAACTACACAGATGAAACCTAATTTTATTTAATTTCATCTAACTTAGAAGGCATCAAATTTCATTATGTATTTTAACATTTTTATATAATTACAAAATATGTTTTAATATAGGATTACTCAGAAAAAAGAAAAAAAAAGGCTGGGCGTGGTGTCTCACGCCTGTAATCCCAGAACTTTGGGAGGCCAAGGTGGGAGGATTGCTTGAGGCCAGGAGTTCGAGACCAGCCTGGCCAACATGGTGAAACCCCGTCTCTACTAAAAATACAAAAATTAGCCAGATTGGTGGCGTGTGCCTGTAATCTCCTGGGAGATTGCGCGACTGCACTCCAGCCTGGGCGACAGAGCAAGACTCCGTCTCAAAATAAAATATATATATGTATGATTAAATAGTGGCTGAAATTGTAAAAAGAAACCAGAATGAAGGAAAGGAAATTCCTGTACCCATTCTGCTTAATCAAGACTTTAGGACAAGCTTGTCATCCCACAGCCCAGGATGGCTTTGAGTTCTGTCCTACATACATGTGTAAACTTTCTTAAAACATTATGAGATTTTTTTTGTGATTTTTTTTTTTTTTTTAACTCATCAGCTATTGTTAGTGTTGGTGAATTTTATGTGTGGCCAAAAACAATTCTTTTTCCAGGGAATAAGGCCCAGGGAATCTAAAAGATTGGACACCCCTGCTTTAGAATATTGATTTGTATCAGTTATATATAAAAACCGATTACCATCTTTATAGATCTTAATTTTATCACTACCTGTAAGGCTTTTTTAAAATGTAGTTCTTATTTTAATCAGAGTTATAAATGCACGTGATTTAAAAAAGAAGATATTTCCACAAGCGTGTCAAGAGCTATGAAGGGTCTGAGATTTTACCCTACTTGAAAGCTAACAAGCCTGTTACAATTTTCATGGATCCTGGCAAAAGACACAGACTTCTGGGCCAGAGGTGAAGTGCCATTTATGACCTGTATTAAGCAGTCGCAGAGGATCAGCATTTTTCCTACAGGTTGCTAGAGCCTTACTTCCCACAGAGCAGTATGAAGAGGGCCAAGTGATAACTACAAACAGTGGGTTGCATTATGGGAAAGAAATCCTGAGCTTAGAGAAACCAAATCTTTTATAGTGGGCAGTAAGCATGCTGTGCTTTGCCCCAGGTGACATCGTCTTTATTATGTTGTCAGTAAGAAGGTTTGCCCTTTGCTAGGGAGGGAAACACCATTTCTCTCTAGGCTGTTTGCTATAAAAATAGCCTTGAAAAAATTATCTGGAACAAAAAGACAGTACCTCACTTGCAAGATGTACAGAAATGCAAGGCACTCACAGAGAATTGCCTCCCAACAAAGAGTTGTACTTATGAAAAACAGCATGCTTCTCCCAATGGCCCCCCAAATTTCCTGCTCCCTAGAACTCCGTTGTCCAATAGAAATATAATGTGAGAAATAAAATTTTCTAGTAGCAGCATTAAATAAAAAGAACCAGGGCTGAGCACGGTGGCTCACGCCTTTAATCCCAGCAATTTGGGAGGCCGAGGCGGGCGGATCACAAGGTCGGGAGATCGAGACCATCCTGGCTAACACAGTGAAACCCCATCTCTACTAAAAATACCAAAAAAATTAGCTGGACGTGGTGGCAGGCGCCTGTAGTCCCAGCTACTCGGGAGGCTGAGGCAGGAGAATGGCGTGAACCCGGGAGGCGGAGCTTGCAGTGCGCTGAGGACAGTGCATTCCAGCCTGGGGCAACAGAGTGAGACTTTGTCTCAAAAAACAAAAAAAAAAAACAGGTACAAAATTTTTTTTTTTTTTTCCTTTTGAAACAGGGTCTTGCTCTCTTACCCAGGCTGGAGTGCAGTGGTGTGATCTTGGCTCATTGCAGCCTTGATTTCGTGGGTTTAGATGATCCTCCCACCTCAGCCTCCCGGGTAGCTGAGACTACAGGCGTGCGCCACCACACTGGGCTAATTTTTTTTTTTTTTTGTAGAGATGGTGGCCTCACTGTTGACCAGGCTGGTCTCGAACTCCTGGACTCAAGTGGTCCTCCTGCCTCAGCTTCCCAAGGTACTGGGATTACAGGTGTGAGCCACTGCACCTGGCCAAATTAACAGTATATTATCTTTGGTATATCAGAATTTTATAATGTTAGTTTGTAAACAATATAAAATTATTAGTGAAATATTGAAATGATACATGTGTCTAATATTTCTGTTACGATGTAATAATAGTATCTTACATGATGTGGTGGTTAAAGTGAAATATAGTCCTACCAAAACAGTAATGTGTTTAAGGGAAAGATTTTATACTGCTTCAAGTTTTAAAATGTAATTAATTAAAATAAAAATTATTTGTTGAGACTAGCCTCATTTCAAGTGCTCAATAGTTGCATGTGACTACTGGCTAACATTCTCTGCTGCATAGCCCTGAAGATAACCATTTTCAACTTTTTACAGATTTCTTTAGTTGGGTATTTTCGTATCTCTAAATAATAATGCTTACACGGTTTCTAAATTATTCAGCTTTAAGTTCTTTCTACTATTAAAGAGGTTTTGTTGTTGTTGTTGTTGTTGTTTGTTTTAATAGAGACAGGGTCTTTCTCTGTCACCCAGTCTAGAGTGCAGTGGTGCAATTGTAGCTCACCGTAGCCTCGAACTCCTGTGCTCATGTGATCCTCCCATCTCAGCCTTCTGAGTAGCTGGGTCTACAGGCATGCACCACCACACCCAGCTAATTTTTGAATTTTTCTTGTTTTTGTAGAGATGGTATCTCACCATTTTGCTTAGGCTAGTCTCAAACTCTTGGGCTCAAATGATCCTCCAACCTCAGCCTCCCAAAGTGCTGGGATAACAGACACGAGCCACCCCACCTGACCATTAAGGAGAGTTTAATCCTCTTTCAACCAAAACCCTCCACCACACTTGGATTCATTTCCTGGCTGTCTCTCATCCCCAAAGTCAACGATTCTGAAAAACTTTTTGTCGTGTGTATGTATTTTGAAATATGACATGGGGTCTTGCTATGTTGATTCAGGTTGTTCCAGGCTGATCTGGAACTCCTGGGCTGAAGTGATCTTCCCACCTCAACCTTGCAAGTAGCTGGGATCGTAAGTGTGTGCCACCATGCCTGGCCTGAAAACTTTTTTATTTCAGCACTGTTTATACTCAAAAAAATCACTGAGGATCACAAAGAGCTTTTGTTTATGTGGGTTATATCTATTGGTATGTATTCTATTAGAAAGTAAAACTGAAGCTGGACATAGTGGCTCATGCCTGTAATCCTAGCACTTTGGGAGGCCAACGCAGGAGGATTGCTTGAGGCCAGGAATTCAAGACCAAGTTTGAGACCAGCTTGGGCATCATAGTGAGACCCTATCTCTACCAAAAAAAAAAAAAAAAAAAAAAGAGACACCGGTCGGGTGCACCTGTGGTTGCAGCTACTTGAGAGGCTAAGGTGGAAGGATCACCTGAACCCAGGAGTGTGAGGCTGCAGTGAGCCAAGATCATGACATTGTACTACAGACTGGGTGACAGAGTGAGACCCTGTCTTAAAAAAAAAAAAAGAAACAAAAATCTTAAGTATTACTTCTGTGAAAATAACAATAAGCCCTTTATTTTAACATAAGTAATTTCTTGTGAAAATCTTTTTAGAAAAGTTAGAAGAATAACAGTGTTTTTGTATTTTTGCACATCTCTTTTACTGTTTGGCTTAATAGAAAATACCTGAATTATGATACTTCTGCACTTACTCTGTTGAGAACAAACACATGTAGCCCCTGGAAAACTGCACTGTATATAATAGAGGGAGTGAAAAGGGTGCAGAATGGCCTAGTATTATTATGAAAATAGTTTTGAGACGCTCTGTATATTGTCGTGCTTTTTGTTTGACCACAACTCAATGTTTGTATTATTATAACCATGTATAAACTGAGCCTAGCATACCATGATTGCTTTTTTTTGTTGTTGTTGTTTGAGATAAGAGTCTCACTCTGTTGCCCAGGCTGGAGTGCGGTGGCACCATTTTGGCTCACTGCAACCTCTGGCTCCCAGATTCAAGTGATTCTCCTGCCTCAGTCTCCTGAGTAGCTGGGACTACAGACGCGCGCCACCACACCCGGCTAATTTTTGTGTTTTTAGTAAAGATGGGGTTTCACCGTGTTGGCCAGGCTGGTCTCGAACTCCTGATCTCATGATCCGCCCACCTCAGTCTCCCAAAGTGCTGGGATTACTGGCATGAGCCACCACGCCCGACCATGATTTCTTTTATTGTACGTACTTGTTGGCATATTTTACTCACTTGTACTCAATGGCATTTTTTCATATTGTTTGTTCATTATATGCACTTCTACGTTTTTTGGAGATGGAGTCTCACTCCGTCACCCAGGCTGGAGTGCAGTGGTGCTATCTCAGCTAACTGCAACCTCCACCTCCCAGGTTCAAGCGATTGTCCTGCGTCAGCCTCCCAAGCACCTGGGATTATAGGTGCATGCCACCACACTCAGCTAAGTTTTTGTGTTTTTAGTAGAGACAGGGTTTTGCCGTGTTGGCCAGCCTGGCCTTGAACTCCTGACCTCAAGTGATCAGCTTGCCTCGGCCTCCCAAAGTGCTGGGATTACAGGTGTGAGCTACCGCACCTGGCCTGCATTTTACTTATTTAATTCTGAACTCTACCTTAGTTAACAAAGTCTCCTCTAAATCCATTAATTTACAGCAGGGGTTCTCTGTTTCATCTCAGATATTTTCTGGAGCTGTTCACTTGCTTTAATTAAGGACTGGTTTCTTCCTAGTACTCCCACGCAACCATCATCTTGGGCTCTCCCTTTGTAATCTTAGGATTTCTGTTGCCTCATTTATATTGGGTCCCTTGATTACTGGATCCTGTCTCTTCCTTTTTTTTTTTTTTTTTTTTTGAGACAAAGTCTCACTCTGCTGTCACCCAGACTGAAGTGCAGTGGCTCAATCTCGCTCACTGCAACCTCCGCCTCCCAGGTTCAAGTGATTCTCCTGCCTCAGCCTCCCAAGTAGCTGAGATTACAGACGCGCGCCACATCTGGGTAATGTTTGTATTTTCAGTAGAGATGAGGTTTCGCCATGTTGGCCAGGCTGGCCTCGAACTCCAGACCTCAAGTGATCTGCCTGCCTCAACCTCCCAAAGTGCTGGGATTATAGGCGTGAGCCGCTATGCCTGGCTGGATCGTGTCTTTTTCTTCATGGACAGTAGAGCACAAACTTGGGGGCCAGATTATGTGGATTTGAAGCCTAGCTCTTCTGCTTACTAGCCATGTGATGCTGGAAGAGCTATTTAACCTCTTTATGCCTCAGTTTCCTCATCTGAAAAATAATACTTTCTATGTAGCATTCTCCTGAAGATTCTATGTGTTAATACAGGTAAGTTATTTAGAAGAGTTCCAGAGTGTATTAAGCACTCCAGGTTAGTGATGTTAATGCTCTTACAGTTGCTGCTGAATTTCATCTTTTAGTGGCATGCTTCTCATAGTAACCTGCTGAGAAAGGTGCATGTGACTTTGCTGGTATAAAAATGCCTTTCTGTTACATCACATTCTACCAATAGCTTGGCTGGTTACTTAGAATTCCAAATTGAAAATAGTTTTCCTTCAGAATTTGGAAAGCATTGCTCTATTTTAGTCTACCCTTCAGCAGAAGGTGGGCTGTAAATTGCACGGTGTCAGCTTTCCCTATAGTCCGCTTTAGGATTCAGCTTTCTGAGATCTCACTCTTTTGCCCAGGCTGGAGTGCAGTGGGCAGTTATCATTCACTACCTCTAACTTTCAAATTTTTGATGCTGCTACTTCAGTTATATTCTTTGTGTTTGAGGGACTTAGGCTTTTTTGAAAAATTGCTTATTATCATTTTAAACAGAGTATGCTTTTAGATATCTTCAGTCCCTGCAAGTGTGGGGAAATAGAAACAGAACTCTTCTCTGGCAGTCAGAAGAAAGAATAGGGCTGGGTGAGGTGGCTCATGCCTATAATCCCAGTGCTTTGGAAGGCAGAGGTGGGTGGATCACTTGAGGTCAGGGGTTCGAGACCAGCCTGGCCACAATGGTGAGACCCTCATCTCTACTAAAAACAAAAATTAAAAAAAAAAAAAGACAGTAGATCTAAATTTTTAGCAGAAGAACTTGGCTGGTTCCTCATGGCCAGCCACAGTTAGGGTCTCAGCTGTTTGTTCAGTGTGAGACCACAGAGGAACTAAGCAGCTCATTGCAGGGAGTCACAGACAGCAGTCAGGTGTCAGCGACTACCCTCCAAGCAGGGCAAGGGAGTGGTGGGGACACAGACCAAATACCCTGAGATGAGATGAGGCTATAAAAGTGCAATTGGCCGGAAAGAACTCCACCCTGAATGGCAAGGCCTTTGCCTTGTAATCTTATCTGCTTCCTGCTCCTTCCCTTGACCTGCCTTGGGTGGCATTTGGGCTCCCTCACTTGGGTCACCGTCCTTCGAGATAACTGGCATGGCTTTGACATCAAACACAGTAGTTGGTATTTTGCTCCAGTCACAGCAGCCTCTGGGACACACAACAATAGTCCTTGGGGAGTCAGTGAAATTGAAAAGTACTCACTGGGACTAGAAGCCAAATGAACTTAGACCATGCTTTCTGCTGCTGAAGGGCAGTAGGTTGGTGACCCAGGTTTATCCATCAGCGGTTTGCTTATGCATAGATGTGTGCATATGCTTACGTGCATATGTAGGCAGGAGCCACCACGCCCGGCCAGTTTTGTCCTCTTGAAGATGTCTCTGCCAGGGCCTTCTGACTGGTTCCAGTCTGCTGTGGTTGTCTGTTGGCTTATTATATGGCCAAGATGTTCCTTGACCTGGGGATTCCCTTTTCTTTCTTCTTCGGTTAGATCTCCTTTCTGATTCTTACTAACGTCCTCTCCTTTCTTGGTTAATAATACATATATATATTTGAGACAGGGTCTCACTCCTGTTGCCCAGGTTGGAGTGCAGTGGCACGATCATGGCTTACTGCAGCCTTGACCTCCTGGGTGGGAGGCCACCTCAGCCCCCTGAGTAGCTGGGACCACAGGTGCACACCACCACATGCAGATAATTTCATATTTTTTGTAGAGACAGGGTCTCTCCATGTTGCCCAGGCTGGTCTTGAACTCCTGGGCTCGGGCGATCCACCCACCTCCACCTCCCAAAGTGCTAGGATCAGAGGCATGAGCCATGGCACCTGGCTAATAATTATTGAATATAACTCATTCTCCAGTAGCTTTCTGAGGAAAGGTACTTAAAAGTATATATTTTGATACCTTGCCTGTCTTAATATGTGTTTATTTACCCTTACTTTTTTTTTTTTTTTTTTTTTTTGAGATGGAGTCTCACTATGTCCCTTAGGCTGGAGTGCAGTGGCACAATCTTGCCTCACTGCAAACCTCTGCATCCCAGGTTCAAGTGATTCTCCTGCCTCAGCTTCCCAAGTATCTGGGATTACAGGTGTGTGCCACCATGCCTGGCTAATTCTTTTTGTATTTTTAGTAGAAATGGGGTTTCACCATCTTGGCTAGGCTGGTCTCGAGCTCCTCACCTCAAGTAATCCACCGGCGTCTGCCTCCCAAAATGCTTTCCTCTCTGTCGACCCTTGACTCAGCCTGGAAGTACAGGAAAAGTGGAAGCTGGTTCCAGGCAAACCACTGCTCCCAACTCTGAAGATCAAAGATTGTTAGAGAGCCCTTTCCCAGAAAACCTGACACCCGTATCTTTAGTCTGGCGGCCGCGGTAGTCACTTTTAACTGGCCAACAGGTGCCCGGTATTTAGCCCCCGAATTCTAAGGAAAAATAGGACAGAATAGCAAGCGAAAGGGATCCAGTGGTATTCACCACTTGGTGATGGTCCCTTCATGGTCACCAAGATGTGTCCAGAGTTGGTTCCTTCTGGTGGGTTCTTGGTCTTGCTGACTTCAAGAATGAAGCCGCAGACCTTCGTGGTGAGTGTTACAGCTCTTAAAGATAGTGTGTCTGGAGTTTGTTCCTTCAGCTGTGTCCAGAGTTTCTTCTTTCCAGTGGGTTCATGGTCTCACTGACTTCATGAGTGAAGCCGTGGACCTTTGCAGTGAGTGTTACAGCTCTTAAAGGTGGTGCAGACCCAAAGAGTGAGCAACAGCAATATTTATTGTGAAGAGTGAAAGAACAAAGCTTCCACAGCATGGAAGGGGACCAGAACAGGTTGCTGCTGCTGATTTGGGTGGGTGGCCAGCTTTTATTCCCTTATTTGGCCCTGCCTATGTCCTGCTGAGTGGTCCATTTTACAGAATGCTGATTGGTCCATTTTACACAGTGCTGATTGGTCCATTTTTACAGAAGGCTGATTGGTGCATTTACAATCCTCTAGCTAGACACAGAGCACTGATTGGTGCATTTATAATCCTCGACCCAGGAAGTCCTGCTGACTTCACCTGTCAATAAGGCCTCTTAAATTCAAGAGGGAGGGAATTTGACTACTTCTTGGTTGGGGAGTGGCAAGGTCATATAGCAGAAGAAAATGTTGGGTGAAAATGTTGGCCTGGCTGTCTTCAGAAAATATATTGTACCTTGTTAATTTTTTTAACATGTTTTTAACTTTATATCCTGAGGATGTTAGTGGTAGTTTTCTATATCCTGAGGATGTTAGTGGTAGTTTTCTTCTCTCTGAACAGTCTGTTTCCTTTGACCATTTGGGGAACTCCCAATTTAAGCAAGATATTTAAGCCTTCTTTCTCTTGGCCTGGTTGGATTCCCCAGTAAAAAAAAAAAAAAAAAAAAAAATCCTGCCCTGGGCTGACAATCAAAGTTCTGGTAACTACTAGGGATAAGCAAGCTGGAAATGGAGAAGGATATTCACTGTGCCTGGGTCCCACTGTTTTCTGGATGGGAACTGCTTTCCATTAAGCCTGGTGTGCCCTGGAAGGGAGAGCCTCTGCAGAGACTACATCTTGAGTGGGTCTTTGCCAAGTTTGAGGTAGAAACCCAGCTACTTTGTAAACAGCTACTAGTGGATACTTTAAACAAAACAAAAAAACAAAAAACAAAGCAACACTACTCCTCCCTCACTCCCGCAGCCCGGCTTCAGAGGGATCTGTGCAACCAGCACCAGTTCCTGCACCCTTTGAAGGTCCTGCAGTGTAAATAGAGCTGGTCTGTTCTTTCCCGCCTGTCAGCCTGGGATTTGTGCATCTGCTTTTTCAGTTTCCTCTCATCCATCTGCTTTTCCAGTTTGATTCCTGCCTCCTGTCTCCCTCTCCCTGAAGTCATTTTGTCTGTCTTCCCACTCCATTAAGCACTCAGTGGCACCCTTTCTATATGGCGGTGCTTACTCTCTTTGTGTTGGAACACTTCTAGTGACCATATCATCACCTTAGGGGCACACAATGCCTATCTTCTTGTTCCCTTCCTTGACTAGCTTTTCTTCTTATTGACTGTATAACAGGTCAGTATTTATTTTCAATATTCTTAGAATTTAGTATTCTTGTACTTCTTGGTCTTAAAAGTCACGTACCAAGAACCATTGCTTTCAGGTACTGGCTTTCCTCTGTTCCTACTCACAGTGGAATTACTTCATTTTGCATTTCTTCTTAGGTTATGTGTTCCACTTAAAATTATATAGGGTGGTGTCCATAAGGAAATCTCCTCTTCCAGGAAAGGACCAGTGTGCAATGAGGGACCTTCTTCAGGACATGCCCCAGGACAGTTGTTGAGTTGTGTAGGCCTTGAGCAAGTGAGGCTTAGTGTGGTTTGGGACTTGCGTTTTTCGTACTTTCCCAGAATTTGTGAGCTTTTGTCATTTAGAATGTTTCTTACTCTTCTGTAGTTGCCCTCACTGGCATATCCCACCAGATACTCTTCAGTGAGTATACTTCCTGAGTGAAATATAAAGGTGAAGGAACATTGGGCTGAGCAGTATTAACTACCCATGGCCACATTTTTGTTACTTAATTATTTTGTTATTCATTCCTTGTGTGGGTGTGCTTAAACTAAGTAATTTTTGGTGACTAAAATTGCATTAAAATAGTATAGCATGTGCATATTTTTACTTCCCTTTAAACTTCTCTTCTTCTTGGAAATCTCTTTGGCTATGAAATCTCATTTTCCTTTCACCCTTCTGATTCTTAACCGAGTTTTACTTAAGAAAACGTTCTATGTCTTGAACTTAGGTTGGTTAATTACAATTCCCCTTAATGATTTGACTTTTCTGTTCACCCTGATGATAAATAGACAAAAATCAAAAGCATTATTAATAAAATAATGCTTTCTCACATATTTACCTTCTTTATAGACACTGTTTTCTCACATATTTACCTCCTTTATAGATATCCATCTTATTAAAACCCAAAACTAGTGATTTTACGTTGTAAAAAGTATTTTTCAAAGCATGTTGGCTGTTTAGGATGTAGACGACAGTGGTAAAGACCTATGCTTTTTTGAGGTGAGATCCAAGTGTTTGGTTCTGAACTTTGTATTTTCCATATGGATTTTGGGGTGACCCTTTCATGTGCCCACATTCTGTAAAATCCTGTTTAAGATGATTCTAGTTCTCCTGTTTAAAAAAAAAAAACCTGAAACTCAGTGGTGTCACAATTTGTAACTTAAAATGTGTTTACTATGGGGAACTTTATTGTTATTATTCTAGTAATAGCTTTATTGAGATATTCACATACCATAATGTTTACCCTTTTAAAGTATGCAATATGTTCACAAAGTTCTACATCAATCTCCACTATCTACTTAGAGAACTTTCAAAGGAAACCTTTGTACCTACCAGCAGTCATTGCCATTCCCCCATGTCCCCAGCCCCTGGCAGACACTCATCTACTTTCTGTCTATATGGATTTGCTTTTTCTGGACACTTAATATAAACAGAATTATATAGTAAATGAGTGTTACTTAGCCTAATGTTTTCTAGGTTCTTCATCTACATTGTATGGAACATGTGTGAGACCTTCATTTCTTATTATACCCATATAATATCCCATTTTATGGATATGCCACATTTTTATCAGTTCTTCAGTTCACGGTGATTTGGCTTGCTTCCACTATTTTAGTTAGTAATAATGCCATTATGAACATTTGTATACAAGTTTTTGCATGAAAATATGTTTTCATTTCTCTTGGGTATATACCTAATAGTGGAACAGCTAGGTCATATGGTAACTCTAGTTTTAATTTTCTGTGGATCGACCAAACATTCTAAAGCAGCTTCACCAAGCATTTACATTTCTACCAGCAATTTATGATGGTTCCAATTTGTCCATTCAGTGAGATAAAAAAAATACATCAGGGCCGGGCACAGTGGCTCACCCCTGTAATCCCAGCACTTTAGGAGGCCAAGGCAGGCAGATCACCTGAGGTCAGGAGTTCCAGACCAGCCTGGCCAACATGATGAAACCCCGTCTCTACTAAAAATACAAAAATTAGCCGGCTGTGATGGCGGGTGCCTGAAATCTCAGCCACTCAGGAGGCTGAAGCAGAATTGCTTGAACCTGGGAGCTGAAGGTTGCATTGAGCCAAGATTGCACCACTGCACTCCAGCATGGGCAACAAGAGCAAAATCCATCTCAAAAAAAAAATATATATATATATATATAAAATGTACACATTATAAGCCTGTCAACACAGTTTTGTCATCATAAATTAATGTAGCTGTAAATCAGATGAGAAGAGAATTACGAAGAACATTACATTCATACTATAAATTTGCCTATATATAAATACATACTTTATATATATTTACTTTATATATATATAAAGGTGTGTATATATATACTTTTACTACTGCTTTCTATTTTTTCATGTGGATTTGAGTTGCTGTCTAGAATCTTTTCATTTCTACCTGAATATCTTCATTTAGTATTTCTTGAAGGGTAAGGCTGGTAGTGATAAATTATATTTGTTTTATTTATCTGGGGGTATCCTAATTTCTCATTGTTTTGAATGATTTTGCTCATTATGGAATTTTTGGTTAGCAGTCCTTTTTTTTAGAGATGGAGTTTTGCTCTGTTGCCCAGGCTGAAGTGCAGTAGCGTGATCCTGGCTCACTGCAACTTCCACCACCCAGGTTCAAGCGATTCTCCTGTCTCTGCCTCTCGAGTAGCTGGGATTACAGGCGTGCACCACTATGCCTGACTAATTTTTGTATTTTTAGTAAGAGACAGGGTTTCACCATGTTGGCCAGGCTGGTCTCAAACTCCTGACCTCAAGTGATCCACCCGCCTCAGCCTCCCAAAGTGCTGGGATCACAGGCATGAGCCACCACGCCTAGCCAACAGTCTTTCTTTCTGCACGTTGAATATGTCACTCACTGTCGTCTGGTCTCCATTGTTTTTTATTTGAAGTTGTTAATCATTTTCGGGATTTGTTGTATAATCACTTTTCTTTACCATTTTCAAAATCTTTTGTCCTTTCAACAGTTTGATTTTGAAGTGTCTAGGTGAGGGTATCTGAGTTTATCCCCTTAGCAGCTCATTGAACTTCTTGGATGTGCAAATTAATTTTTGTTTCACTATTAATAGACTATTTTTAGAGCAGTTTTATGTTTACAGAAAAATTACACAGAAAGTACAGAGAGTTTCCATTTGCCCCCTCACTGTTTCTTCTGTTATTAATATTTTAAATTAGTGTGGTACATTTTTTACAATTAAGCCAGTATTTATGCATTATTATTAATTATTGATACATTATTTTTTCAACTATTTTTCTACCTCCCCAAACTTGTTATATACATTATTATTATTAAGGGTTCACTCTTTGTGTTGTACATTCTATTGAATTTCTCCATTTGGTTAGATACCATTCTCATGCTTTCTTTCAGTTATTTAGTTCTATGAACATACTTATAAGAGCTGATTTCAAGTTATTTATTAAATCCAATGCCTGGGCTTCCTTGGGGGACATTTTTATTGACTGCTTTGTTTGTTCCACCCCCTGTAAGTGGACCAGACTTTTGTGTTTCTTTGCATGCCTTGTAATTTTTTTTTTTGTTGAAACAGGATAATTTATAGTGTGTCCACCATGGAGATCAGAGCTCTACCCCTGCCTACCCTGACCAGGGTTTGTTTTTTTTGTTATTTGTTTGTTTAGTGACTTTCCTCGACCAGTTGTCTGAAGTTTATATTCTTTGTTATGTGAGACCCACTCAAGTCTCTCTCAGTTAGTTCGTGGTCTGCTAATGATTCCATAGAGATTTCCTTACATGCCTTGAACCTGTAAGGGGCAGGAATTACTTAAAGGCATACATTGTGTAGTGTTTTGACATTTTAGTGGTTGAAATTCTTATGTATTGTTACAGAAGCTCCCCATGGTAGCTTTCTAATAGAGGTGTGGAGTGGGATGGTGATCAAGATTGTTAGCAGAAAATGAGATGAGCAACAAATTCAGCTGCAGGATTGTCATTAATTTGCCAGTGAGCACTGGGAATCTTCACAGTGGGGGAAAGGATATGTTGGATTTTCTAATCATACTGCACCACTAAACTGTTCCTTGGTATGCATTAAGGGAAATGCTGCTAGAGTTTTCTTTCAAAGAACTTAACCTAAATTTCAGGATGTTTTCAAATCTTTAGCAATCCACAAACATAGAATTAGAAAAATAAGTAAGACTAGAGAGAAGGAAATTTTAAAAGAGGAAAGTTAACCACCTATAATTTTGAGGAAAAAAAAGTAAACATGTAGGATTAGTTCACCAACATATTTTCTGAGTGTGTGAATACTATATGTTCATATGTATCCCTTCACACATTGTTTTTTAATTTCACAGATTTCTTTAAAGCCTCATGGAACACATCATTATCGCTGGATGCCCGGACACTTAACGCACCTGACAGCAGGCGAAGTGCTCAGAATGGGACAGGATGTCACCTGGAATCAGCACTAAGTGATTCAGACTGTCCTTACTTTTAAATGGTAAAAAGTCTAAATGCTTTTCTTAACATTATTTTATATTAATGATGGTCATTTATTCATTTTTATTTGTATTATTACTATTCACAGCTCATTTCCTAGTGAAATAGTTAAGTTTCTGGCATTAAAAACTAGTGTCAAATCTCTAGAAATCTTGTTATGAACAGATTTATAATGGTCAAATTGGTAGTATTTGGCTTTCTTTTTTTAGAACAGCAGCGCTTATCAGCTGTAGAACCAGTTGCCAAGTTATAAAATTGATTTTTGGAAACAAAGCTATTGAATGTTTGTAAGCATTTTACATAGTAAAAGTGGGTTGTGTTCCTAAAATTTGAATATAGATGAAGGTCTGTCATAAATTACAATTTGTATACACTATTGTTTTCTGCAAGACTTAGTTTATTACAGTCCGTTTTAACTACTGCAGAAAGCGCAAGCTGTATCTCTCTTTTGGATTATGAATATTTTGTTCTTGTAGTGTCTGGCATGGAACTAAACTCATTGTGAGACCAACCCAACACAGTCCAAAATTGGGCCTGGTTTCATCTGAGCCTTTTCAATCCAGTTTGAAAATTCCGTTGACTTGCCCTTCCTCCGAAGATTCTTAGACGTCACAACCATTTCCGGCCAGGCACAGTGGCTCACGCCTGTAATCCCAGCACTTTGGGAGGCCAAGGTGGGCGGATCACGAGGTCAGGAGATCGGGACCATCCTGGCTAACACGGTGAAAACCCGTCTCTACTAAAAATACAAAAAAAAAAAAAAAAAGTTAGTCGGGCGTTGTGGTGGGTGCCTGTAGTCCCAGCTACTCGGGAGGCTGAGGCAGGAGAATGGCGTAAGTCCGGGAGGCGGAGCTTGCAGTGAGCCGAGATCACCACTGCACTGCAGCCTGGGCAACAGGGCAAGACTCCGTCTCAAAAAAAAAAAAAAATGTCACAACCATTTCCAAATTTCTTCCTAAGTATGCCCCAAATCCTAAATCAGCAAAAAGCAGAATGGATCTGATCTCTTTTAGGGCTGCTGACACCAGCTAATGGACATTAAAAGATGTCAGGAGGAACTTAAATTACTAACAATTTCAAGACAAGGGGTGCTAATTCTGGCGCAGTGTCAGAAACTGACTAACTATAGACTGTTCAATCATTATTGCCTAGGTCTCCAACTATGGTTTTGCACCTCAACATACCAGAGAGGTAAAATACTTGTTGTTAGATATTGTAGTGCATCCAGGTGCTGGGATTTGGAGTTTGTTTTTCTTTTGTTTTCTTTTTCAATCTGTGGTATAAATACTAGAGACTGTGAGCTTCCTGTACTACTACCACTTTTCCTCTGGTTCAGCCACTTTGTTTTCGTTTTAAACCTGACCTCATAGCAAAGAGGACAGTTTTTGAGCCTGAGAAGATTTATTGTGAAACTCTCTGTCTCTCTTTCTACAGACATACATACATATATATATATATATATATAGTTGTAATTGCTTCTTTTATTTCAGTGCTGTTCTTCATTTCAAGATGCCGTTGCAGCTCTGATAAATGCAAACTGACAACCTTCAAGGTCACAACGGAGGAAAAAATCACTGGTGCTTGAAGCATAGAAGACTGCCCTTCACAACGAAAATCCCTGATTATTGTTTGAAATGCTGAGGAACTTGCTGCGAAGGAGACTTTTTTCTTATCCCACTAAATACTACTTTGTGGTTCTTGTTTTTTCCCTAATCACCTTCTCCGTTTTAAGGATTCATCAAAAGCCCGAATTTGTAAGTGTCAGACACTTGGAGCTTGCTGGGGAGAATCCTAGTAGTGATATTAATTGCACCAAAGTTTTACAAGGTGATGTAAATGAAATCCAAAAGGTAAAGCTTGAGATCCTAACGGTGAAATTTAAAAAGCGCCCTCGGTGGACACCTGACGACTATATAAACATGACCAGTGACTGTACTTCTTTCATCAAGAGACGCAAATATATTGTAGAACCCCTTAGTAAAGAAGAGGCAGAGTTTCCAATAGCATATTCTATAGTGGTTCATCACAAGATTGAAATGCTTGACAGGCTGCTGAGGGCCATCTATATGCCCCAGAATTTCTATTGCATTCATGTGGACACAAAATCCGAGGATTCCTATTTAGCTGCAGTGATGGGCATCGCTTCCTGTTTCAGTAATGTCTTTGTGGCCAGCCGATTGGAGAGTGTGGTTTATGCATCATGGAGTCGGGTTCAGGCTGACCTCAACTGCATGAAGGACCTCTATGCAATGAGTGCAAACTGGAAGTACTTGATAAATCTTTGTGGTATGGATTTTCCTATTAAAACCAACCTAGAAATTGTCAGGAAGCTCAAGTTGTTAATGGGAGAAAACAGCCTGGAAACGGAGAGGATGCCATCCCATAAAGAAGAAAGGTGGAAAAAGCGGTATGAGGTTGTTAATGGAAAGCTGACAAACACAGGGACTGTCAAAATGCTTCCTCCGCTCGAAACACCTCTTTTTTCTGGCAGTGCCTACTTTGTGGTCAGTAGGGAGTATGTGGGGTATGTACTACAGAATGAAAACATCCAAAAGTTTATGGAGTGGGCGCAAGACACATACAGCCCTGATGAGTATCTCTGGGCCACCATCCAGAGGATTCCTGAA
The DNA here is from genome assembly GCF_008728515.1 of Papio anubis. Lineage (NCBI taxonomy): Eukaryota > Metazoa > Chordata > Mammalia > Primates > Cercopithecidae > Papio > Papio anubis. The sequence goes on along the minus strand of NC_044988.1, from coordinate 20,913,302 downwards.
GTCCCGGGCTCACTTTCTGCCAGCCATAAGTACGATTTGTCTGACATGCAAGCAGTTGCCAGGTTTGTCAAGTGGCAATACTTTGAGGGTGATGTTTCCAAGGGTGCCCCCTACCCTCCCTGCGATGGAGTGCACGTGCGCTCGGTGTGCATTTTTGGAGCTGGTGACTTGAACTGGATGCTGCGCAAACACCACTTGTTTGCCAATAAGTTTGACGTGGATGTTGACCTCTTTGCCATCCAGTGTTTGGATGAGCATTTGAGGCATAAAGCTTTGGAGACATTAAAACACTGACCATTACAGGCAACTTTATGAATAATAAGAAGGATACACAAAACATACCCTTATCTGTTTCCCCTTCCTTGTCAGTGAGCATGAGGAAGATGGTATGAGCTCCTCTTTGGGGCGGGGATTCTAGATCTTCTTGTCAGAGAAGCTGCATGGTTTTTGCAGAGCATCATTAGCTAGAAAGGTGATAATATTAAATGTTCTTCTAGAGTTAATGATGAGAGGGGTAAAGGTAGCCTTGAGGCCAGAGCAGGTAGCAAGGCATTCTGGAAAGAGGGGACCAGGGTGGATGGGGAAGAGGCCGATGCATAAAGTCAGCCTGTTCAAAGTGCTCAGGGACTTAGCAAAATGAGAAGATGTGACTTGTGCCAAAACTATTTTGAGAATTTTAAATGTGACCATTTTTCTGGTATGAATAAACTTACAGCAACAAATAATCAAGGATACAGTTAATCTGATATTATATTTGTTGAAATGGAAATTTGATTTTACTCTAAGTGATTTTTGTAAATAATTTATTTTCTGCTCTAATACTGTACTGTGTAGTTTGTCTTTGTATGTCATCTCAGGGAGCTTAAAATGGGCTTGATTTAACATTGTTTTTGTGTTATTTTTGCTTGCAAAATGCATACATTTTCAAAAACAAAAAAATGACAATTTCTACTTTAGTTAATTTCTACAAATCATCTTAGGTTATTAGCAAAGTTAAGACATCTTTTTTAAAAAAAAAAATTATAGCTTCTACAAAAAGAAACACTCCATTTTTCTAGAGATTTGCCTCTATCTTCCATTCCTCAGTCTCCCCAGACTGCTATCAAGCTGTGTAAAAATTTACTTTCACTGGACCCTAAATTATTGTCTCTACAATCTGACTGCCAGTAATTAGTACAGAAAACTAAGACAGTAAGGATGATATAGGTTTGAGGGGCTGGGGAGTGGGAGGGAGGAGAAAAGGAATGTATTTAAACCATTTCTGATGCCCATGATGAGTGTAAAAACCAGCATTGACACCATCCCCAAAATTAAGGCTGTCACGCATTTGAGTCTACTTGTGTCCAACCTCCCAGGATTGTTTTATCCCAGTGTCACCTGTATCTTCATTTGAAAGGACTTGGCCCTATCCTTGGGTCTTCCCATTACCTGCCGCTGGGTTGTAAGTTTCCTCCTTTCTCAACCTTCCATGAGGAGGAAAGAAGTGAGCGGTCATTCCACATGGCCTATTGGAAGGCCTGGGAAGGGAACTTTAGGTTTGGGACAGATTTTTTTTTAGTTTTTGGTATCGTTCACAGCATACAATTTTTACTCTCTCCATTTTCACCATAAGACAGACAATTTGGGGTTGCTGTAATGCCGTCTCACATCTCAAAGTACATTCAAATCTTAAAAAGAAGTTCTTACAATTTTGCCGTGTTGATACTGTTCAGCAAACAAGCTACCAGGAACTGTGAGGCTTTGTCATTTAGCATTAGACTTTAAACAAGAATTAAAATCATGTGCTGTATTTTTAAACCATAGCCAAATTAAATAGTACGTGAGAAATTCAGAGTATTAGTTTTAAGGCATTCAACTGAGAAAACCTGTTGTATTCCTGAAAGTCAGAAAACATTTTCATCTTATTGAGAGGGATGTTTTTAAACTTTTATTATCATTTGTAAACGTGAAGTTGGTGGATTGCTGGGTTTTTGCATGATTAGCATGGGAGTCTGTTGGAGCAAGAGGAACATGTTTTGAAAACTCAAGAGATAATATTGATGAGGGCGGTACCTGCAGTGTGTTCTCTCTTTATTGGCTTCTAAACCACTTTTTTCCTTTAATGCGTGTCAAATATTTCTCCCATGCTTCTCTTAGCAGAAAAGTTTTTACCTATAAGACAGGGCACTTTTTAACTCTAAAACTAGTAATACTCAGTGACATACACTTTGTCTTATAAACATTTTTTAATTTTTTATTTTGAAAAATTGCAAATCTACAGCAAAAATAAAACAGTAGTAAACACCATATAACCCTCACCTGGTGTTAACATTGTGCCCTGTTTGCTTTATGTCGTATGTATTGTTGAACTTAGCAAAATTGGAAATTAAAATTTCTGAAAATTACAAATATGCAAAGTTATTTATCTTAGCACGTTTCTTATGTGTGACTACATCTGATTTATATTTAAATTGACAGGTTTGAGGGATATTTTTCTTCATCACACATGTAAAAATAGGATTTTAGAGTCTGTGTCTCCAAGGTCCACATGGCCAGGCACAGTGACTCACACCTGTAATCTTCAGGACTTCAAGACCAGCCCGGTCAACATGATGAAACCCCATCTCTACTGAAAATAGGGGGAAAAAAAAAAAAGTTAACCAGGCTTGCACCTGTAATCCCGGGAGGCTGAGGCAAGAGAATCTCTTGAACCCAGGAGGTGGAGGTTGCAGTGAGCTGAGATCCCACCACCACTCCAGCCTGGGTGACAGTGAAACTCTTATCTCCAAAACAAACTAACTAACAAAAAGTCCTTAAACATAAATGAACAAAAATTTTGTAATGGAAGGATTCTAGTTAATGAGTATTGCATCAAGATGTATATCTTTCTTACTAAGGACAAGAGTTAATAATATTTTACAGGCAGTTACTGAAGCTCTTCCCAGAACTCAGTAAACAGCCACTCAGCCTTGAAAATGGAGCGTTGTTGTTTCTAAACATATGTTTATGTCATTTACTCAGTACAGTTCACTTAAATAACAAGTAGATTTTCTCTTGTAGTGATTTGGGTAAGAAGAGGCCATGTTTCAGTTCATTTCCTCTGTAGGGTCGACTGAATTGGACTTTTTCAGTTGTTCAGAAAAATAAAAATAATTTCTCACTATATTAGATAGAGATACTCCTCAACTTACGATGTGGGTAGGTCCCGGTAAACCTGTTATAATTTGAAAATATCATATTGAAAATGAATTTAATATCTCTAACCTGAAATCATAACTTAGCCTAGACTACCTTAAATGTTCTCAGAATATTTAGCCTGCAGTTGGGCAAAACCATTTAACACAAAGCCTATTTTATAATAAAGTGTTGAGTAGCTCATGTTATTTACTGAATACTGTCCTGAAAGTAAAAAAAAATGATTGTATAGGTACTCAAAGTATGATTTCTACTGAATGCATATCACTTGTGCACTGTGGTAAAGTTGAAAAACTGTTAAGCCTCTTAGGATTTTTAAGTAAGTTGGGTACCATCAGTTTAAAATAAATGCAATACTATTTCATGATAAACATGGTCACCGTAAGTTTTACTCTTTTGAATGTGGGCGCGATGGAATGCAGTTAGAATCAGTCATATCACCATTAAAATCAGCCATTCAGAAACCAAGGCCTTGTCTGCACAAATTTTTTATTCCTTTTTCTGTTAGCAACCAGCACTCAAATGTTAAATTTGGTAGTTGATGTACTTTGTAACAAATGAGTGTGTGCAAGTAGTGATTAAAAGTAAGATTCATTCTCAAGGCACAAATGTCAGAGGGGAAGAGAGTATGTCAAAAACTAACACAGATTATGCAAAAAGATTACTGGGAGGCTTTAGAAGAATGGCCAGTATTACATTCTAGGACATTAGACACTTCAACTGTGTCTACTGAAGAAAGAGAACAGTTTTCCAGTTAGTAGCAAAGATTAATAGGAGCTATCACCTGCTGTTGGTTTGAATGTGATGGGCACAGCTGAGGGAAAAGGGACCCCCATGCCCCCAGTATTGAGTGCCTGCTCCAAATATTGTCACACCGGATCTATTAAACACTTCGGGTACTCTTTAAGAGCCCTAAGTTAGATGACAGATTCTAGAAAGTGGCAACATTGATGAATTTCAGATTTTTCTCTATAGCTTGAAAGCTTTACATATCCCTTATAAGCCTGCTTGTGAAAGATTTTGTTTTTAATAGGTGCTTTAATGTTTTCAGGGCTTGTCATCAGAATATTGATACAATTTTTTAAGGCAGTAAGACCCAAACTAGAAATGAATTACAACTATTGGGAAAGAAAAAACTGTTGTTATTATTGCAGATGATATAATGGTCCAAGTAGAAAGCCTGGGAATCTCATCTTAGAATTAATATAAAATTAGCAAAAACCTCCAGATATCCAAAAGTCAATAGACAAAGATCGCTTTAAGATATAATTGTAGTATATCACCATTCGTTGTGGCAACAAGCTTTGTCACATTTATAGACAAACTGAGCATGTGTGCAGGAACTATATGAAGATAACAGAAGACCTGTGTAGATGGAAAAGTACAGTGCTCCTAGCTGAATGGATTTTTTTTTTTTTTTTGAGACGGAGTTTCACTCTTGTTGCCCAGGCTGGAGTGCAATGGCACGATCTCAGCTCACCACAACTTCCGCCTCCTGGGTTCAAGCGATTCTCCTGCCTCAGCCTCCTGAGTAGCTGGGATTACAGACATGTGCCACCATGCCTGGCTAGTTTTGTATTTTTAGTAGAAACGGGGTTTCTCCATGTTGGTCAGGTTGGTCTCAACCTCCCGACCTCAGGTGATCTGCCCACTTTGGCCTCCCAAAGTGCTGGGATTGCAGGTGTGAGCCACCGTGTCTGGCCCTAAAATGAAATATTTTAAACATTTCTTCTATTTGTGAATTAATTGAATGCAAGTCTATTAATGTTCTCAATGGCTTGAGAGTATTCTAAATTTCATCTGAAGGATGTGCAAGAATAGGAATATTTTGAAAGGAAAGTAATGAAGTCTTGAGATACTAGATATAAAACCATATTTCACAGCTAAAAAATATTGAAAATGTACTAATAGTTACATTTGACCTCTTAGACCAATGCAGTAGTAGCCCCGAAATAGATGTGAGTATAAATAAAATATTCCAAAAAATCCTAAGAACATAAGGAAGGTAAACTTTTGGAGAATACTAGATTATGGCTTTATAATGTACACCAAAATCCAGGTGAAAAATGAAAATAAGCCAGAAGAACGTGTTAGTGACTATCTTTGGATGTGACTGAATTTTCCAAATAAAGGCAATAGGAGGATTCATTAAGGAGCAGATTATACATTTAACTAAAAATATATATCTTCTGAATATGAGAAAGTAAAAGGCAAATGAGATTAGAACATTTACCTACAGATTTTGGAAGAAGGAGGCTTAATACCTTAATATAGAAATGATTGATACTCATATTTAAAACCAGTTTTATTGAGATAATTCACATATTATACAGTTTATCCATTTAAAGTGTATATCTGAGTGGTTTTTATTATAACCATTACCACAATCCATTTTATTTTTATCTTAAATATGGAGACAGTTCTCACTATGAAGCCCAGGCTGGTCTCAAACTCCTCAGCTCAAGCGGTTCTCCCACCTCAGCCTCCCAAAGTGTTGGGATTACAAGTATGAGCCACCATGCCTGGCCCATAATCAATTTTAGAACCTCTTCATCACCCCAGAAAGAAACCCTGTACCCTTTATAGGCACTCCCCACACTACCTCATACTAACATATTTTTTTAAACATGAAGACTCCAAGAGAAAAATGAGCGAAGGATGTAACAATTCATAGAAGTGCAATAAGAAATAGAAATGGCTAATATGAAAAATTGTAATTCAATAAAGATGATTCAAATTAAGAGAAAATTTTTCTGTATCAAATGAGCAGTTTTGGTGTTTGGTTTTTTAAAAATATCCTTGATACTTGAGAGACTATATTGAGAAATAAGACTACATATAATGTGATCTCAATTATGAAAGTATTGAACAGAAAGGAGCATTCAGAATTTCCTGAAGTCACATCTTCATATTTTGAGAATGACTCCTTCCAACTCCATAAAATTGTTGCCAAATATGTATTTGGAGCTTTTTCCACATATGGTTTGCCTTAGGGAGTCATGCTCCCCAGCCCCAGCCTTTATTTAGGGGAGGAAGGAGCCATGCTTTCTCTCCACTCACCTACTGACAGGAGTGTTATAGATGTCACAGTTAGTGCTTAGCCATGTCAAGGCCCTATACTCTGCTTACTTAACCTTGTAAGATAGCCCCATTGTATACAGTGAAGAGAACCTTTTGCAGCAGTAGCCAGAATAACCACTCCTATAGGCCGCTGTCACTGTCCATCTGACTACAAGAGCTGAGGATGATTCGATTGGCAGCAGTTTTGCTTCTAGCTCCTTGGAATGTATCTACGGAATTTCATTTTCTGATACCCAAGACATGTTGATTTAATCACTTGTTAGGTGAGAATGGCCTGGTTCCTTGAGCTGCATGCCAGAGGGAAACATATGTCCCCTTTCAGCAGGAGGACTCGAGAAGATTCATACTCTCCGGGAGCCTCCATCCGAACATCTGACTGTGGGAGTAACTTGCATGAGCAGTATGGGTGCAGGAGGAGGATCTTGTTTAACTAGAAAATTTTGTGCATTTCAGATGAAGGTTTATTGACCTTTAAGATGAAGATACAGAAACCGGTATTGTTTGTTTTGTTTTAATTTCTGCAAAACACGGATGCCACTATCACTGGCTCAAACGTTATTGGGTATTTATAATTTACTTCCTTTGCCATTAGACTCATTAGTAAACGCTTCCTGGTCCGGTTAGAATTCCCTTATTTGATTTGATGCAAAGAAGATGTGTTTTCTCTTCACGACAGCTTTTTGTGCCCCTTCACTCAGAGGAGAATGCTCCTTTAAGTATGTTCCTCAAAGCCCACTGAGCTCATCGTGACAACAGCTGGCATTTGTTGAGCATTTACTTACTGCATGTTCTAAGCACTTTGCATGTATTACTTCCTTTCACTCCATAACAACCCTGGGGATGGGCACTACTTACAAAAAATTGGCCCAATTTACAAAAGAGCAAAGAAAAGCACGAATCCATAATAAACGGCTTGAAAAACTGTTTTTCTCTGATCCATTCATCTCTCTTTTACCATTTTAACCATCCACCTTCTTCCCCAGACCCTGGCCTGCTGTGAGTGCAGCACATCTTCTCTTTATTTTTGAGACAGGGTCTCACTCCATTGCCCAGGCTGGAGTATAGCGGCATGATCACGGCTCACTGCAGCCTCGACTTTCTGGACTCCAGCAATCCTCCCACCTCAGCCTCCAGAGTAGCTTAAACCACAGGTATGTGCCACCATGCTTGGCTAATTTTTGTTTTTGTTTTTTTTAATAGAAATGGGGTTTCGCCATGCTGCCCAGGCTGGTCTCGAACTTATGAGCTCAAGCAATCCACCTGCCTCAGCCTCCCAAAATGCTGGGATTACAGGCGTGACCCGCCATGCCCGGCCAGCACATCTTGTTTTAAACAAGAAATGCAGGTGGGGCGCGGTGGCTCACGCCTGTAATCCCAGCACTTTGAGAGGACAAGGTGGGCAGATCGCCAGGTCAAGAGATTGAGACCATCCTGTCTCTACTAAAATTACAAAAATTAGCTGGGCATGGTGGCGCGCACAGCTGTAGTCCCAGCTACTCGGGAGGCTGAGGCAGGAGAATGACGTGAACCCTGGAGGCGGAGCTTGCAGTGAGCCAAGATTGCGCCACTGCACTCCAGCCTGGGTGACAGAGCCAGACTCCGTCAAAAAAAGAGAAAGAAAAACAAGAAAGAGAGAGAGAGAGGGAAAGAAAAGACAGGGAAAGAAAGAAAGAGAGAGAGAAAGAAAGAAGAAGAAAAGAAAGAGGAAGGAAGGAAGGAAGGAAGGAAGGAAGGAAGGAAGGAAGGAAGGAAGGGAGGGAGGGAGGGAGGGGAGGGAGGACAAGAAAAGAAAAGAAAAGGGGAGGGGAGGGGAGGGAAGGGAAAAGAAAGACAGGGTCTTGCTCTGTTGCCCAGGCAGAAGTGCAAGGTGTGATCATAGCTCACTGCAGTGTCGACCTCCTGAGCTCAAGCAATCCTTCCACCCTAGCCTCCCAGGTAACTGGGACCACAAGCACATGCCACCATGCCCACCTTATTTCTTAGCTTTTGTAGAGATGAGGTCTCCCTATGTTGCCCAGGTTTGTCTCAAACTCCTGGGCTCAAGCAATCCTCCCATCTCAGCCTCTCAAAGTGCTGGGATTACAGGCATAAGCCACCATGCTTGGCCTCGATATTTGCTGCTCGGTCAATATTTATTCCTATAAACTTCCCAATGAAAGGAGATTTGAAGGGTGGTTTTAACCTTCTTCTTTAGGTGATCAATCACCTCAATTTGCCCTGGACTGTGAGGTTTCTGGGATGCTGGATTTGGGATGCTAAAACCAGAATAAGTTGGTCATCTCATCTTTATCTTCCCCCTAAATATCCAGTATAATCTACATCAGTGCTTTAAAATGGAATTTGTGTTTTATGGGCATTAGCAATTCAGAAATGTGCCTACACAGGCAAAGAGAAAGAACAGGGGAGTCACAAATAGGCTTAGCCACATACAGGTGATACACTCACGCTTAGAGTGTTGGGCACCAATAGGTGAAGTTCCTGATTAAGAAGAGAATTATTACTGAGCAGGGCATTGGAAGACATCCTCTTATGGAACCTGAGAAGCCTAACCCAAACTATTTGCCGCCAGGTCACCTACCTCTGAAGGGGTCTTGACGGTGGATGGTTAGAAATCAGCATAAGTTTAATAAAGCTGGTTCCCGTTATCACATGTCAATACATATCCTGAATTATACCTAACAAACTTTGCAGCTTCTACTTTGGAAAATCCTTCTACAGTCTATCCAGGTACTGAAGGTACCAAACTGAGCAGTGTCCTTGAATGTTCCTGTCTCCTCCTCACACCCAGTTACTAAGACCTCTCTCCTTCACAGTGACTCCATTCACATGCTCCTGTCTTGTCATCGAGCCCTGTTCATCTCTTACCATCTTTCACCTGGACCATTGCCAGTTTCTGAGCTGCCTGCTCTTGAGTGCCGGCTTCCTGAAAATATCACCAAAACAATCTGATCATAAGACAAGGCGGAGTCTATTGCTCACTGAAGTAACAGAGAGCTCCGTCTTTAGAGTCTTGGTAACATTTTGGTGAGAGGACGACCCGATCACACTGTTTAGGAGGTTTCGGATGCTGATTAAGGTGAGTCTGACAATGTGGGGTCTTGGCAAATAATCATGATTAAATAGTTTAAGATTAGAAGACACAGCAAAGTGAGGATTTTGAGGAAAAGAGTTCAAACAGTCTTGGAATATAAACTGCTTTTTATTGATGTAACTCTGAAGATGTTCCTGGAGTGAAAAAAAGGAAGTTATTTGCAAGTTTTACCTTCCAGGGCGAGAGTTTCTGGAATAGGAAAGTTCTGCTGATGAAGATAGTAAACTGTGTGAGTGTAGATGGTTTTGCCTGTCACCTCCATGCCTCCTATCTCAAACTCTTCCACTCTGATAGCAACAGCAACAATAATAACAATAGTTACAATATTAGTAGCAGCAAATATTTAGTTCTCATTAGATGCCAAGCACTGTCCTAAGCATTTTACAAATACTATCACATTAAAGTTCGCCATAATCCTATGGTATTGGCACTATTATTGTCCACATTATACAAATGGAGACACTGAAGCAGCTTAGAGAGGTCAAGTTATTTGGCCAAGTCACACAGCACCTTCCACAGTCAGAGTTCTATCAGAAATGAAAATGTGATAATTGAACACTCTTGCATCAACTTTTTCAAAGATTTCCTGTTGCCTAAAACATAAAAATCTTGATTTCTTCAAATAGTACACAGAACCCTCCATGATCTGGCCTCAGTCCCACCCCTCCAGTCTTCTGCATTGTATAGGATGCTCTACCCATTCCTGCACCACACATGATGCTGTTTCACGTCTTCGTGAATAGCGCTCATTTGGGGTTTTTACTCCTGGTATCTACTCATCATCCATCTAATAAAAACAGTAGCCTGGGGAAACAGTCTCTTCCCTCACTTTCAGCCTGTTTGCATTATCCCCACTTAATGTGAACTGAGACTAAGAAGGTGCTGGGATTGTTGCACTCATCTTACAGGAAATAGGAGAATTAACCAACACTAAGGAGAAATGGGAAGATACAAACTATGTCATGAGGCCGTCCTGCAAGCCCTGGAGCAAGCTGAGCCCAGGCCTTTTCATTTATAGAATCCAATACATTTGACTGTTTAAGAGAGAGTGATTTTTTTAAGCACTTCCATCAGAAAAGGTCTTAATTCACACTGCAGTCTGCTAGAACATATTTCTTCAGGCTTTCAGACTAGAACACCCTCACCTTTCAACATTCAGCTCAGACATCACCACCTCCATGAGGGCTTTTGTTTGTTTGTGTGTGTGTTTTTGAGACAGTCTCTCTCTGTCGCCCAGGCTGGAATGCAGTGGTGTAATCTTGGCTCACTGCAACCTCCGCCTCCCAAGTTCAAGAGAGCCTCCTGCCTCAGCCTCCTGAGTAGCTGGGACTACAGGCACCCACCATCGCGCCTGGCTAATTTTTGTATTTTCAGTAGAGATGGGGGTTTCACCATGTTGGCCAGGCTGGTCTCGAACTCCTGACCTCAAGTGATCTGCCCGCCTCAGCCTCCCACAGTGCTGGGATTACAGGTGTGAGCCACTGTGCCTGGCCTAGGAGATCTTTTCTGACCATCTCTGTCCCCCACGGCCTTGCATAAATGTCCACTCTTTTCTTTGGCTTCCATAGTATCCTAGACAGAATTAATCACCATCATCTAAAATAGGCCATTGAACTTACTTGTGCACATATGTGTGATTTTTTTAAAAAATCAACTTTATTCTTTAGAACAGTTTTAAGTTCACAGCAAAATTAAGTGAAAAGTACAGAGAATTTTCATATTCCCATATATCCTCTACCCTTCCTGTTCCCAGTATTACCTCCCCACTTTTATTTATTTATTGAGATGGAGTCTTGCTCTGTCACCCAGGCTGGAGTGCAGTGGCGCCGTCTCAGTTCACTGCAACCCCTGTCTCCTCGGTTCAAGTGGTTTTCCTACCTCAGCCTCCCTAGTAGCTGGGACTACAGGCATGTGTCACAATGCCTGGGTAATTTTTGTGTCTTTAGTAGAGATGGGGTTTCACCGTGTTGCCCAGACTGGTCTTTAACTTCTTACCTCAGGTGATCTGCCCACCTCGGCCTCTCAAAGTGCTGGGATTACAGGTGTGAGCCACCGCGCCTGGCTGTTGTTGCAACTTTTAATGGCAAAACCCACAATTACTTTTGCACCGACCTAATAAATCAATAAAGTCAATTAATTTGCTTGATTTTGATTGACCACTCTTAAGGGAAAAAATAATTTCAGATTTTTTTTTCTCAAATAGAAATCATAACAGTCGAGGGGGAAAAATACAGACTTACTGATAACCTTTTATAATTTGGCTGAATTCAGCTTGTCTTTATTCTCCCTGTGAAATAAAACCTTACTGAAAACTAAATGCTGCACCTGAATTAAAGCGTCCTGTCAGGTTTTTTTCCTGTCCACAAATATTTCTGTTCAGGAAATTTGATCTTTAGGAATCTGATGTCCTTTCCTCACTGCCTAAGCATGTGACTGAAATAACCGGGTGGGGAACTGATCCCTCATGTGTGGTTACAGAGCTGGGGGCTCAGGAAGGTCGAAGTTACTTCTGTTCACCAGGAGAAGAGAAGGAAGAACGACGAGCCAGAGACAGTGCACTTTTGTGGGTCTCCAGCTGCATTCTTTCCCAAGCCATTTCTAGAATCGACATGAGGGAGGTCAGGGTACACCTGTTTCCTAGGAAGCTGGACTCCACTTTGCATGAACTGCAAACAAGGAAATAGGGATGGAGAGTGAAAATAGGGAAGAGTATGAGTTTAAAAACTTGAAAAAATAATGTACGCATTTTTGACTTAGGAGAACAACAACAAACCAGTGGGACAGGAGAGAGGAAAGCCTTCCCCAGGAATCTTTCCTCATAACTTTGCATGGTAGGTGGGCTGTGGGGAGAGACGTGATTCAGTACTGCTGTGTTACTTAACAGTTGAATCTGCCTGGAGTGCAATGGCAGAGGATGAAAAGTTGCCTACTATAATTGGTACAGCCATTTAAGAACGTTTGCCTCCACCTGGGCACTATTGACATATTGGGCTAGATAATTCTTTGTTGTGGGAGTGGAGGCTGTCCTGTGCATTATGAATGTTTGGCAGCATCCCTGGCTTCTACCCGTTAGATGGTGGTGGCAACCCCAGCCCCACCCCGAGGCACCATCATTGTGATAAAGACGCCTCCAGACATTGTGAAATGTCTCTCGGAGGGTAAAATCATCCCTGCTTGAGAACTCCTGATTTATAGGAATAATTTCATTTCCATCGCAGTGCCTGTCTTATACTGGGCAGAGTGTTTACTATGTGAAAACTACTGACTAGGTACAGCTTTACCTGGGTGAATCCAATATTCATGATTGCTGCTCATATGGGACTTAAATCTGATGAGTGAAAAGATGGATGGGTGAATGCAGGATGTCTGAAAAAGCAGATGTGATTTCTCTTAGGAATCAACCAGTGTTAAAAAGAAAAAAAATGTCACCCAGCCTACTTCCTTTCTAGTCAATCACAGGAGGTTAAAAACAATCCTTGTGTGAGGCAGGCCAAGGAGTCCCCCATTAGATTCCATTAACCCAGGAAAAAAAGCAGTAATATTGGCCAGGCGTGGTGGCTCACACCTGTAATCCCAGCACTTTGGGAGGCTGAGGCAGGCGGATCATGAGGTCAGGGGTTCGATACCAGCCTGACAAATGTGGTGAAACCCCATCTCTACTAAAAATACAAAAATTAGCCTGGTGTGGTGGTGTGCACCTGTAATCCGAGCTACTCAGGAAGCTGAGGCAGGAAAATCACTTGAACCTGGGAGGCGGAGGTTGCAGTGAGCCGAAATCATGCCACTGCACTCTAGCCTGGGTGACAGAGTGAGACTCCATCTCAAAAAAAAAAAAAAAAAAAAAAAAAGATGGTCAGTGATACCTATGACAATATGACAGGCTTTTGGAAATATAAGGAAACAAGATACAGTATATTAAAAATAATTTTCAAATACTAGACTGCTTCAAAATCAAATAAAAGGGTTGATAAAAACATAGATGTCTGGGCTCTACCTTATGTTTTAAAATCTTTGAGGGTGAAGCAGGTATGATTAATTCTTTTTATAAAAAGATACATATATGTACACATATATTTAATTGAGACCGGTTCTCACTATGTTGTCCAGACTGGCCTTGAACTCCTGGGCTCAAGCAATCCTCCCACCTCGGCCTCCCAAAGTGCTGAGATTACAGGCATGAGCCACCACGCAGCCAACCAGGTATGATCACTTCTTATTATTCATGGTAGTTATGTTCTATAAACTCATAGCAAACACTAAATTAGTGAATATTGGACTATTGCCACAAGGGGAAATATAAGGTGAGGCTCCTGAGAACCTCTGGTCACTACATTTTTGTCAATTGAAATGCCATTTGCATTCTATAGGTTCATTTTCCAACTTGCTTGTAAAACAAGCCAGTCTTACAGGGTTGAAAATTGTCTCTTCCACATAACCCTTTTCCCGTAGAACACTGAGCAAACATTTAAAAATGTGTTCCGCAGCATTCTGACCTGCAGAACCTACCCCTCCCATAGGTTTAACATTTTTCTGTGCTTCGTCGCCTTTCGAAATGGGTGGGACAGCCAGCACTAGCCACAAAGGGTTTAACATTTTTCCATAAATTTCTTTGGCTTTCAGCCTTACAGCAATGCTGTCCGCTGTGCTTTTTTTTTTTCTTTTTAATCTGTCATCATCTCATGAATACACCCATTTAGCCACTCTTCCATCTTATTTGTAGATCTAACATGCAACTGTAGATGTTACTTTAGCCCTTTCTGGAGCAACGTCACACCCAACTGGGAAATTGTCCCCTTCCTTTTTAGGTGTACATGATTGTTGACTCATTCACATTGAACTGTAAGTCATGCCTGAACAAAGCTCATCTAACACACATTTTCTCTCTGTAAGGCACATCACAGCCTTCCTGCACTTACGAACACTAGACAGCGCTTTCAGTGCTATGCCTGGGGCCTATTTACTTATTATTTATTGAATATCTAATTTTAGTCCCAAAAGCTTTTATTCAGTCCTCAAATTGTTACCATGAAAGAAATGATAAATTGCAATTTTATTATTACTCTATCACTGTGTATCAAGCCCTTGTAACAAAATCTCTATTTACTCTCTCCAGAAAACCAATAGAAAACCCACAAATTATATTACCTAATGATCTATTAACAGATGACCCTAGCTTCTCCAAGTGTGCTCCCCGACCAGTAGCAACAACATTACTTTGTTTGGCTGGGGGTGATGGCTCACTCACACCTGTAATCCTAGCACTTTGGTAGGCCAAGAGGGGAAGATGGCTTGAGTCCAAGAGTTCAAGACAAGCCTAAGCAACATAATGAGACCTTGTCTCTACAAAAAATAAACAAAATTAGCCAGGCGTGGTGGCACACACCTGCAGTCCCAGCTACTCAGAAGGCTGAAATGAGAGGGTAACTTGAGCCCAGGAGGTCAAGTCTGCAGTGAGTCATGATCACACCACTGCACTCCAGCCTGGGTGACAGAACAAGACCCTGTTTCAAGAAACAACAACAAAAAAGAAAAAAAATAAATAACCTTGTCTGAAATGCAATTTTCAGACCCTAACTTAGAACTACTAAAGTAGAGACTTGGTGGGTGGAGACCAGCAACCTGTGCTTTATCAAGCGGTTTTTTTTTCTTTCTTTCTTTTTTTGAAACAGAGTCTCACTCTGTGGTCCTGGCTGGAGTGCAGTGGTGTGATCTCAGCTCACTGCAACCTCCACCTCCAGGGTTCAAAGGATTCTCAAGCCTCAGCCTCCCGAGTAGCTGGGATTACAGGTGCACGCCACCACACCCAGCTAATTTTTGAATTTTTAGTAAAGATGGAGTTTTGCTATGTTGGCCAGGCGGGTCTCCAACTCCTGGCCTCCAGCGATTTACCCACTTCAGTCTCCCAAAGTGCTGGGATTACAGGCGTGAGCCACTGCGCTGGGCCTTTATCAAGCTTTTTAAGTGATTCTGATGCATCCTCAAGTTTGAGAACCACTGGAATAGACAAATGTTTATTGACATGAAAAGTTCACAATACAATGAGTTAAATAAGAACACATTGCAAAAGAATATATACAGTGTGATTCTGGTTTTGAAATATTTACACATATGCAAATGTACAAAAGCAGATCTGTAAAGGTGTACTTTAAAATGGTAACAAGTGTTACCACTGGGTAAGGAGGTTACAAGGGATTCTTTCCTTTTTTTTAATGTTTCATTTGAGTTTCAAATGTTTCTACCATGAATAACAATTTCTTACGCAATTTTAAATGGGAGCAAAACCAACTCCATGAGGAAGAATTTGACAGATAAGGACCCATCTGTGTCCCCGAGTTCTACTCCCTGCCTGTGGAATCGCTTTCCTCGTGCTCATAGCCATCCACAAACCGGTACCTACAGAGCAAAATTTCCCTCTGGGTCTCTCAAGCAGGCAGAAACACACTTGCTTTTCTTGATGTCCCTTAGCACAGCTGGAATTTTTACAAACACTGTGCCAAACATCACAAGAGACGATGGAAACTAAATAAGTACAGAAAGTATAAGAAACCAATTTCTGAAAGGGGTTTCCGATTCAAGCACTGCTACCTGTTTCTCTTTTCATGTAATATTTGCCTTGAGATGCTCCTATGTTCATGCTTTCAGGGCCAGGTCACTCCATAAATAGCTCCTTAGCCAGATTTCTCTTTGAAGCTACAGTCTCAGCTTCACATTCAAAGGCAGTGTCTCCTCCTAAGTTGCTGGTGGGACTCTGGTGTCAGATATGATAGATGAACTCATTCTTCATGCATGACTCTGACTTTCAGGGCATTTGAGCCTAGCCTGCACAGATTCTATATGCTTAAATATTCAATCACTTTGTAACAGAAATAATTTCATAGTCACATCAGTCCACAAAATTCAGGGGTACGAAAATATAACTTTATTTTGAAATAACTCAGACTTAATGTAGAAGACCATGACTTCCCTTTTGTATTAGTCAGGGTTCTTTAGAGGGACAGAACTAATAGGATAGATGTATGTATGAAGGGAAGCTTATTAGGAGAATTGACACACGATCACAAGGTGAAGTCCTACAACAGACTGTCTGCAAGCTGAGGAGCAAGGAAGCCAGTCCGAGTTCCAAAACCTCAAAAGTAAGGAAGCCTGTGACAGTTCAGCCTTCAGTCTGTGGCCAAAAGCCCGAGAGGCCCTGGCAAACTAATGGCATAAGTCCAAAAGTCCAAAAGCTGAAGGACTTGGAGTCTGACGTTCAAGGGCAGGAAGCATCCAGCACAGGAGAAAGACGGAGGCCAGAAGACTCAGCAAGTCTCGCCTTCCATCTTCTCCTGCCTGCTCTATTCTAGCCATGCTGGCAGCTGATCAGCTGGTACCCACCCAGATGGAGTGTGGGTCTGCCTCTCCCCGTCCACTGACTCACATGTGAATCTCCTTTGCCAACACCCTCACAGACACACCCAGGACAATACTTTGCACCTTCCCTCCAATCAAGTTGACACTCAGTATGAACCATCACACCTTTCTATCTGAAAGAAACATTTAATTTGGTTAATTCTGTAAATCGTTTTTTTTTATTTTGTTAATAGTTCAAGTCCAAAAAAATTGATTAAAAAAAATTCTTCAGTGTTAAGTGGCTACTCCATTCGCAGTAGCCCTTCTTCCAAGATTTCTCTTTCTAGTCTCCTTTCCCCCTCACTTGGCTCTTAATTCCTGCCAATAACTGAGTGTGAAGAGGGAGTCACGTTGCTTCCGGGTCTCTCAGTCCTCTGCTGGCCTTCGGCTCCAGATGTTTCCTTAGCATCTGCATGGTACCCGCGAATTTTAAGCGGTGACTGAACTGCAGGTGCAGGTCTCACTTGGCCCTCATAGCACTGGGACCCATGCAGATTCCACTGTGTTACAGTGACTGTCACTTATTTAAAAAGATCTCAGCATATTCATCGTGATATCTTGTATCTGTATGGGGTTTCATTATGTTGGCCATGCTGGTCTCGAACTCCTGACCTCGGGTGATCCACCTACCTCGGCCTCCCAAAGTGCTGGGATTACAGGTGTGAGCCACCACGCCTGGCCGATATCTGTTATTTAGATGAAGCCCAAGCCTTCAGGTAATTTATAATGCATAATTAAGGCATGATCAGTTCGCATTAAATCAGAAAAGTTTCCATCCTAGAGATGGCTTCATCAAACTAACACTTTGCTTTTAAACATACTGAATGTCAGAAAAGGGATTTCATTGGAGAAACTAGTAACTTTTGTTAGGAAGCGGTTCTTTAGCTTGATTCTTAGAAACGAGCTCTCATTTGTGATGCTACAGGTATTCCAAATATGAGGACTGGCTAAAAATACCTTAAAGAGACTCCTAACTCTTGTACAGGCGGGGGTGTAAGAATTAAGGGAGACCTAAAATTTGTCTTGATCCCTGAGTTGTCCTACAAGCAGCTGTTGGTATAGGAGGATTTCTGAATGATGCCAATTGGAAGGGACTCCTGCTTCTGAAGTGCTGTTGTGTGCTACTTGTAAGCATTTCATGCAGTGTGTGACTGGATCACCTAAAAGGGTACAGAGCTAGAATTTCATCACACCAACAGGACAGTATCAACTCCTTGGTGGTGACTAATGAATGTTCACATAGTAAACACCTATGTGGATGACAGAATTCGACCTAAGATTTCTTTCCTATAACCTGATAGTGAGATTATAAAACACAGCTAAATCTTACTCCCTAAAATTTCTTTAGTGTCTCCTATCTTCTAACAGAAACAATCTAAGGGTTGAGCATGACCAAACTGACTTGAATCAATTCACTGTGTTCTTACCCAATTCCCTGTAAGGACAGACACCCTTCATTCCTTTGATGCACATCCCTTTATCCTTGTTTAGGATCCCCGGTGAGGTCTTCTGATTCTTTCATGCACCATTCCAGACCAATATAATCTTCTCTCATGCTACTTCTGAGCCATGAGGAACGTGGAGGGAGGGCATCTCTGTACTTTTCATGGGACAAAAAAGTGAATGTAGGAAATCATATCAGCTAATATCACATATCATCCTTCCATATGTGGAACACCTGTACAGGAGTTAAACACAATAGCAAGAAAGAAATTCCTTCAATCAGGCCAGGTGTGGGGGCTCATGCCTATAATCCCAGCACTTTAGGATCCGAGGCAGGTGGATCACTTGAAGTAAGGAGTTTCAGACCAGCCTGGCCAACATAGCAAAACCCCGTCTCTACTAGAAATACAAAAATTAGCCAGGTGCAGTGGCAGGTGCATGTAATCCCAGTTACTCAGGAGGCTGAGGCAAGAGAATCACCTGAACCTGGGAGGCAGAGGTTGCAGTGAGCTAAGATCGTACCAGTGCACTCCAACCTGGGTGACAGAGCAAGACTCCATTTCCAAAAAAAAAAAATCCTTCAATCAAATTCCCCAGTTGTTTACAAATACATCTCAATAGGGGTGTTATTGGTATTTTTGGGTAAGAGAAAAATCTTTCTTTTGCCCAACTATCCCTACCTTGCAAGACTTTTAGCATTCTTTGACCTTGCCCACTAAAAGAAAACAGTTTACATACAATCTTTAAAAGATCATTAAATATTTTGAAATGCCTCCAAAGGGAAAAAATTGGCCTGGTTGAGAACTGCTGTAATAATGGTCTCCCAAGTGTTTCACAGGTCTCTGGGGAGGCCACAGAAGGCCTCAGTGGCTGAATAGGAAAGCAGGTGGTTGAGGGTTCAGCCTCCTATCCCTGCCTCGAACACAGAACGTGCCTCGGGGCAAAGTGACTGACTTCCCAGGCTTTGATGATAGCTGTTATATTCTTTTTTTTTGAGACAGAGGATCTTGCTCTGTCACCCAGGCTGAAGTGTAGTGATGGGAATCATAGCTCACTACAGCTTCAACCTCCCAGGCTCAAGTGATCCTCCTACTTCAGCCTCCCAAGTAGCTGGGACCACCACATGTGGCTAAGTTTTTAATTTTTATTTTTGTAGAGATGAGGTCTCGCTATGTTGCCCAGGCTAGTCTCTAACTCCTGGGCTCAAGTGATTCTCCCACCATGGCCTCCCTAAGTGCTGGGATTATAAGCACGAGCCACTGTGCTGGGCCCCCTATTATATTCTTCATAAGTAAAAGCATATCCAGAAATTTCCATTTCCAGTTGATCTTTACCCTGTTTTTCTCGACTATTTCTCTGAAGGTGCCTGGGGCAAAACCACTTGAACTTTACCCTCCAACACAACATCCTTTCTTTATCTCCTCACTATAGTTCTAGAACTATCTTCTGCACATTTTCTGTTAGATATGATGGATCGAAATTGTTTACCAGAACTTAAAATAAATGGTAAAAAGAGGCCATGTTAATTATATACTGCATTGACATTGATGATGCTTTGTTTCAGATAAACTATATATCTATGCTCTTAACTGCTTTTGAAATATTTGAAAATGGGCCAGGTGGGATGGCTCACGTCCGTAATCCCAAAACTTTGGGAAGCCAAGACAGGAGTATCGCTTGAGCACAGGAGTTTGAGACCAATCCGGGCAACAGAGAGAGACCTTGTCTCTATATTTAAAAAAAAAAAAAAAATTGAAAATGGATATTTGTTTTTGAAATACTTGGCTTTATACATGTGTATATAATAACAAACAAATCTCTGCATTGTGTGGGACAACACCAAAGTGGTATGTGTGCATTTTCCTGGAAGAATGGAACATTGGAGGAAAAAGTCTTTGGATGCCTTGGGACAAGAGACAGGAATGAATGGGAGAGTGGAAGATAGGCCGTTGTCTGTTCCTCAGCCCAGGCTCAGAGACCAGTAATTCATTGGAGTTACTATTTACATGAAGGACTTTGGGAGGCTCCAGGTATAAGCACCAATGTTTCAGGACTTCAGTGAAACATACCACCCTGATTTACAGACGGAGAAACCTCCCCCTTCCTGGGTGCCTGCAGCACAGCTTTTAACACTGGGTTGGGATGGAAGGTTCTCCAGTGCTGTTTGGGCACCAGGAGGAACTGAAAGTTTGGTAACAGCACCTAGATAAAAGGGCTGAAATAGACACCAGCTAAAGTAATACTAATGAGGGAGTCATCTCCTAACAAGGCTTCTCAGCAGTGGAAAGGAGCAGCACAGAAAAATCTGATTGGGGCTGGGCGCGGTGGCTAACTAACGCCTGTAATCCCAGCACTTTGGGAGTCCAGTGTGGGTGGATCACCTGAGATCAGGAGTTTGAGACCAGTCTAACAACATGGTGAAACCCCATCTCTACTAAAATAAAATTTTATTTTAAAAAATTAACCAGGTGTGGTGGCAGCACCTGTCGTCCCAGTTACTCAGGAGGCTGAGACAGGGGAATCACTTGAACCTGGGAGGCAGAGGCTGCAGTGAGCCAAGATCGCACCACTGCACTCCAGCCTGGCAACAGAGCAAGACTCCATCTCAAAAAAAAAACCCAAAAACAACCCCCCCACCAAAAAAAAAAAAAAAAACAATAATTAGCTGAGCATGGCAGCACGTGCCTGTGGTCCCAGCTACCAGGGGGACTGAGGCAGGAGGATTGCTTGAGCCCAGGAGGCGGAGCTTGCAGTGAACCAAGAGGGTTCTACTGCACTCCAGCCTGGGTGACAGAGTGAGACTCTCATCTCAAAAAAAAAAAAAGAAAGAAAAATCTGATTGGCCTTGGTAGCAAGCACTTAGAAGGGGTCTCTAGTTATGGCTAGGGAAGCTTTAAAAGGTGGGCTGAGATCCTGTAGTCTGTAGATGGGGCCCACTCAGCTAGGGAAATGTGGATGCTATCAATGTTAACGTCACTGAAGACATTTCATTAAACACAGGGCTATATTTTTTTAGGCTTTTGAGCCAACCTATTTAGTAACTGCCAGGGCCACATGAGGACTTTCTCAGGCCCCAACCACGTTGCCTCTGTGGGCTCCTTCCTCCTTAAGAAAAAACAATAAAAATTGCGTTTCACAACTGCATTAGTGTAAACACAAATATAATCCAGACTGGGTTCATTCTAATCATTTTTTTCCTTCTGATTTTAACAGAAATAAAAATGAAATCACTTTCTGTAGGCCTCTGAAAGTATTGTCGGTCCCAGGCACTCTGCCTACTGTGACTAATGGAGACGTTGTCCCTGGTAACTGCTTTCCTTTCGTTTTTTTTTCCAGTAGCTTCTTCCCTCTTCCCTCACTTGTGGCCCCTCCTGACAATTTTGTTGATTTCTATCCAAATCAGCCCTTTCACTAAGATTGAAAAGTTGCCTCTAAGTTGGCCATGTTTAATCATTTGCCAGATATTTCAATTTTTAAAAAAACATTAAATTATTAAATTGTTGGTTTCTCAAATGGATTTGCTATTTTGAGAAAAAATATACCAACTATATACTCAACACCGATTTTTTTTAAAAGTAGGAAGCTACAGTTTTCTATGGGTACATGGACCCTGAAAACCTGTTGTTTTTCCTAAATCCCAAACCCAGGTTGTTTGTGTGGGTTCTAGAATCAGGGAGAGCAGTTCTGTGGGCTCTACTATTCAGAAAACACCACAGTCAACTGAGTCAACATAATCAGCCTTCCTGCCAACCACCCTCCAGCAACCCCTCAACTATTTACTCCTCGATGGGAGGGCACTGCCAGAAAGTTTGCTCTCAGATTAAAAGCAAAACAAAATGAAAACAACGATGTTTTCAGAAAAGAACTATTTCATTAGATTTCTATATTTGTCCTCCTCTTTCCAGTATGTCCACATTGCTAACATACTGGAAAGAGGTTGCTGGACTGGTTTGGTTTCTTTAGGAGAAAGGAAGATTAACTGGCCCCCAATTCTCAACCAGGCTGTTCGCTTTTCTGGCTTTAAAAGAAAATCAAGGGTGGGTGCAGTGGCTCACCCTGTAATGCCAGCACTTTGAGAGACCGAGGCAGGAGGATCGCTTGAGCCCTGGAGTTCAAGACTAGCATTGGCAACATGGTGAAACTTTGTCTCTAAGTCCTGAGTTCAGGCAATCCCCTCACCTTGGGTTCCCAAAGTGTTAGGATTACAGGCATAAACCACCATGCCTGGCCTTCTACAAAAACTTTAGAAATTAGCCAGGCATGGTGGCCTGTAGTCCCAGCTACTTGGGAAGTTAAGGTAGGAGGATGGCTTGATCCCAGGAGTATGAGACTGCAGTGAGTCGTGATCGTGCCACTGCATTCCAGCCTGGGTGACAGAGCGAGACTCTGTCTCACAAAGAAAGGAAAATTGACCAGGTACGGTGGCTCGTTCCTCTAATCCCGGCGCTTTGGGAGGCTGAGGCAGGAGGATCATTTGAGCCCAGGAGTTTGAGATCAGTCTGGACAACATGGTAAAAACCCATCTCTACAAAAAATTTAAAAATTAGCCAGGCATGGTGGCCTGTAGTCCCTGCTACTAGGAGGCTGAAGCAGTAGGATCACTTGAGCCCAGGAATTCTAGGCCACGGGGAGTCATAATCTCACCACTGCATTCCAGCCTGGTCTCACAGAGTGAGACCCTGTCTCCAGCACTTTGGGAGGCTGAGGCAAGAGGATCGCTTGAGCTCAGCAGTTTGAGACCATCCTGGGTAAAACAGCAAAACTCTCTCTACAAAAAAAATAAATAAATTTTTTTCAAAACAGAAAACCCAAAGTAGAATAATATTCTCACAATCAGCTGGAAATATCAAGTATGATTCCAAAAGAAACAAATAACTGACATAAGATGTAAAGTGCTATATGAGCATTTTCTTTTCTTGTTTTAAGATACGGCCTTCAGTAGCATATAGAACATTTTGATTTGAGTATATGTGAGTCTCCCAAGAACTTTTAAACTCTTCAACATCCCTTTTCTAGGGTAAAAGTGTTAATTAAGGACAGGGTGGCAGTCATTCCAGCCAAAGCAAAGGTCCTCCCCATTTAGTCCTAACTTATCTGTTCAGTGGCATTTCTCTCTCTCTTTTTTTTTTTTTTTTTTTTTTTTTTGAGATGGAGTGTCATTCTGCCACCCAGGCTGAAGTGCCATGGTGAGATCTTGGCTCATTGCAACCTCTGCCTCCCAGGTTCAAACGACTCTCTTGCCTCAGACTCCCGAGTAGCTGGGACTACAGGTGTGCGCCACCACACCTGGCTAATTTTTGTATTTTCAGTAGAGACGGGGTTTTGGCATGTTGGCCAGGCTGGTCTCAAACTCCTGACCTCAAGTGATTCACCTGCTTTGGCGTACCAAAGTGCTGGGATTACAGTGTGAGCCACTGCCCCCGGCCTAGTGGCATCTCTTACATGCTGTTTCATGTACCTTATGCTCCAGCCACTTCAATTTGCCATTACTCCTTGAACATAAGGATGTGTTCTCTTTCAACTCAGCAGTAAATGTGTCCTTACTTCTGCCTGGAATGTGCCCTCTTCCCCAACACAAATCCCTTCATCTCCCTTCATCTGAACAGCCCCTTCTCCTACACACAGTTCCCACATCTCTCCAGCCTCTGAGTTTCCTGCATTCTCAGGGAAGGGGCTGTTTTACAGGTGAAAGAGGAATGTGAGGGATACAGCTACAAAGACCACCAGGTGCAGTTTGCCCGAGACTGAGGGACTGCTCAGAATACAGGACTTTCAGTGTGAAACCTGACAGTTCCAGATAAACAAGCATGGTTAGTCACCGTATATACCACACTCCTGAACCTTTCATTAAAAAAAAAAAGATTTGGGGGAAAAAAATAAAGATTTGTTGACAAAATCTAGCTACTCAAGAGAAGAATCAAAACTAAGAGATCAGAAATGCAGAAGGCTTGGCAAAAGAAATGGTAATGAGCACTGACTACATTTACATATAAAATTAAAAGGAAACATAGTCAGCACATAAGCTTTATAAACCTTAACCATGCAAAAACTTATAACAATACAAAAAACAAATTTTGGAAAGTGGAGCGAGGGAGGAAGTCAGGAGGTCATGTGCTGTACTAATTTTTTATATTTCGTAATAGGAAGTAAATTGACTCTGTCCAGAATTAAAACAAATGTAAGAAAAAAAAGAAAGCCCTAAATGACCAACTTCTTAATGGTTTTACATAATGTTTTCACTGAGCTCCAGAAGGATCTCTTAGGAATGCATACTTTATTGTAAAGAAACATTCATTTGAAGTTATACTTTACTTTTTTCCCTTTTAAAAATATTAAATTATAATCTTTAATCTTAAAAATAGCATTTTTATTATATCCTTCTTTTCTCTTATCTTTCTCTGTTTATCTAGCTGGCTAAACACAGAAATTCTGAGAAAAGCGACTAAATGTTACTAAATGTTGAGATTGCTTGCTCCTAGCTATTTGGATTTGGGGTGGAAGAGGATAAAACTTTTTTTGTATCGTCTGGTATTTTTAAATTTAAATAGCTCTATGATGATTGATTTTATGTGTCAATTTGGCTAGGCCATGGTACTCAGATATTTAGTCAAGCATTATTCTAGATGTTTCTGCGAAGGGATTTTTTCTAGATGAGGTTAACATTTATATCAGTAGCCTTTGAGTAAAGCAGATTATATTACTCCATCATGTGGGTGGACCTCATCCAGTCAGTTGAAAGCCTTCATAATGAAAAAGACTGTCTTCTCCAGAAAAAGAAGGAATTCCACCAGCAGGTGGTCTTTAGACTCAAACTGCAGCTCTTCCCTGGGTCTGCAGCCTGCTAGTCTACCCAGTGAATGTTAGACTTGTGAGCTTCCACAATCTCCTGAGTTAACTTCTTAAAATCAATCTCTCTCTCTCTGTCTCTCTTTACATATATATATATATATATACATATACATACACATATACATACAGTCATCCTTCAGTAACTGTGGAGGATTGGTTCCAGGACCCCTTGAAAATACCAAACTTCAAGGATGCTTAAGTCCCTTGTGTAAAATGTTGTAGTATTTGCAAGTAACCTATGCACACCCTCCTGTATACTCTAAATCATCTCTAGATTACTTCTAATTCCTATGTGAAAGGAAAATCTCTTGGCCCCCAAATTACTAAGCTAAGGGAAAAGTCAAGCTGGGAACTGCTCAGGACAAACCTGCCTCTCATTCTATTCAAAGCCTTCCCTCTGCTCACTGAAATAGATGCATATCCTGATTGCCTCCTTTGGAAAGGCTTATCAGAAGCTCAAAGTCTGCAACCATTTGTCTCTCAGCTACCTATGACCCGGAAGCCCCCTCCCTGCTTTGAGTTGTCCCCACCTTTCTGGACAGAACCAATATACTTCTTACATACATTGATTGATGTCTCATGTCTCCCTAAAATGTGTAAAACCACGCTGTGCCCCGACCACCTTGGGCACACGCTCTCAGGACCTCTTGAGGCTGTGTCATGGACGCACTTCCTTAACTTTGGCAAATAAACCTCTTAAAATGATTGAGACTTGTCATTTTTCTCGATTGACACCTAAGACAATGTAAATGCTATGTAAATAGTTGTTATACTATATTGTTTAGGGAATAATGACCAGAAAAAAAGTCTATATATGTTAGATAAAGATGCAATTATCCACTCTTTTTTCCCCCCAAATATTTTCAATCTGCAGTTGGATGTGGAACCCAGAGAGGGCTAACTGTATACGCACCCCCTCTCCACACACACCCACACCCACACATGCACACACACACACAGTATACACAGTGTATAGAGACACACACACACACACACACACACATCCTGTTGGTTCTGTTTCTCTGAAGAACCATGACTAACACAAATACTTAACACATATGTATAACGTGTGTAAAAACAACATCGTGTTCAAGATAATTATTCCTTTTTTTTTTTTTTTTTTGAGATGGAGTCTCACTCTGTCGCCCAGGCTGGAGTGCAGTGGCTGGATCTCCGCTCACTGCAAGCTCCGCCTCCCGAGTTTAGGTCATTCTCCTGCCTCAGCCTCTTAAGTAGCTGGGACTACAGGCACCTGCCACCTCGCCCGGCTAGTTTTTTGTATTTTTTAGTAGAAATGGGGTTTCACTGTGTTAGCCAGGATGGTCTCAATCTCCTGACCTCGTGATCCACCCGTCTCGGCCTCCCAAAGTGCTGGGATTACAGGCTTGAGCCACTGCACCTGGCCGATAATTATTCCTTTTTATTTAAAAAGTTTTATTTAAGAAAGTAGGTCCAGAGGAATTTAGAAAAATGTCCAAGCGGACCTCCATAAGCCCCTTGCACAACTAGTTAGAGGTTGAGCTGAGAAGGAGATTCCTGGCTGACTTAATCAAGAGTTCGCCTTCCTTTCCACTGAGCTGTGATGGTTCCTGTATCGTTATCTGGTAAATTGGCATATAGAAGCACTAAATGCTTGGAGAATACAGAATACGAGGTAGGTCTTGATGGCTTCGTAGAATCACCTGGGAGGAGAGAGCTGTTGAAGCATTTGCAGGTAGGAAACAGTGTTGAACTAAAACCTTAAAGGAGGGGATGAGGGTAATGTGTGTGTGGGTTGGGATGGTTATGGGGCAGATGTACTCTAAGTAAAAAAAGTCAAGGTATGGAGCAGTATGAATGTCACTCTTATTATAGGAATATAAGATATGTATGTATATATACATGTAATCAGTTATTTAAAAAACATGCGTGTGTGTGTGTGTGCGCGCGCTTGCAGGCACACATGTGCATGGGTATGTAAGGAAACCTGGCCTGCACCTCCAGGTAGGAAAAGTAACCACTGCCCTGAGGACTGAGTCCCCTAACCCTTAAGGAGGGAGTGAATAGATTTGTGAATCCATTTGTGTTGCCAGTGGATAGTCCATTAAAATGTTCCATGTAGGTTTCACAAGGAATGTATCTTGTGGGAGGATAGGGTAGCGCTGAGAATCTTTTTTTCATTTGGCTCCTTCCTTAGTGTTTACATTTTTTTTATCATGTTCATGAAATTCTTTTTGTAATAATAATTTTAAAAACTAATTTAAATTAGGCCGTGTGCAGGGGCTCACATCTGGAATCCCAGCACTTTGGGAGGCCGAAGCGGGTGGCTCAGGAGGTCAGGAGTTTGAGACCAGCCTGGCCAACATGATGAAACCCCGTCTCTACTAAAAATACAAAAATTAGTCGGGCATGGTGGCAGGTGCCTGTAGTTCCAGCTACTCGGGAGGCTGAGGCAGGAGAATCGCTTGAACCCAGGAAGTGGAGGTTGCAGTGAGCCAAGATTGCGCCACTGTACTCCAGCCTGGGTGACAGAGCATGACTCTGTCTCGGAAAACAAACAAACAAAAAACAAACAAGAAAATAAACTAGTTTAAATTAAAAAGAAAGGGGTACTTATTACCACTGAATTTTATACTTAAAAATAGTTAAAATGGTAAATTATGTATATTTTACTGCAATAGAAAGAAGAGAATGAGAGAGGCAGGAGGTGAGAGGAGAAGTGGGGGAGAGAGAGAGAGAAGAGAGTGTAGAAAAGGAGAGGACAGGGAAGGGAACACAAGCTTTAGATTGACAAATATGGGACTGAAAACAAATGTGTAAAAATTCTACCTTTCCTGAAATGGGTCCATTATTGATGTGGAGTATGCTAAAAAGAAAATGTGCAACTTGGACAATTACAAAGAACCCCAGCAGGCAAGGAAAGGCAAAAAGAGCAACCTTTGGTGACGGTATTTCTTGCCACCTCCCACTTTCAAGTTGACCATGGGGCTGGGCTAACAGAAGCCCCTGCCAGGCCTGTTCCCTGGAGAACTCATCTCTGGACTGGAGCCTCAGGAGGCTCCTCCAGGAGCTGCCAGGCCAGCAGCATGATCTATCTGGACTTGTGCCCACATTGTTCTTTCACTCGCTTTTCCATTCAAAACCGAGACAAAATAAAAATGTCCCAGACACCTGGGTCCCCTGTGTTAGAACTGGCACCAGAAAACTTTTCCTGGCCAGGTGCCCACCAGAGCGGAGAGGAAGGTCCACACACTAGGCCATTGAGGAGATGGACGCCATGCCAAAGCAGCTTGCACTGCGGCCGGCTGGAATGATCTAGAAAAGCAGGGTCCTGATCCAGTCAGTCGGCTGCCGTAAACCTCTGTGGCTTCACAGCTGTGCCTGATGTGGCTCGTGTCCCTTTCAGGCCTCGGCTTTTGGCCTTCTCTGTGCCTGTCCAACAGAACTTCACTGTTTGGGCCTCACATCACTGCTCCTCCTGTGGGGAGAGAATAAGATTGAATGCAGACATTTTGACACAGCCTTAAAAAAACCTGTGATCAAATAAACATAAAATTTGATAGGGCATGGAGATTCATGCCCATAAACCCAGCACTTTAGGAGACCGAGGCAGGAGAATCTCTTGAGCCCATGAGAGCAGCCTGGGCCATATGGTGACCTTTTGTTTCTACAAAAAAAATTAGCTGGCTATAGTGGCATGCACCTGTAGTCCCAATTAACCTGGAGGCTGAAGTGGGAGGATTGCTTGAGCCTGGGAGGTCGAGGCTGCAGTGAGCTCTGATTGGGCTACTGCACTCCATTCTGGGCAACAGAGCAAGAGCCTGTCTCAAATAATAATAATAATAATAATAGCATAAAAATTACCATTTTAGCCATTTCTAAGTGTACATTTGAGTGGTGTTAAGTACATTCCCAACATTGCGCTCAAGGTAGCATTTTGATGCAGAGGACGTTTTGAGGCAGGCCACTCAATGAAGTAATTTCCCCCCAACTTTTTATTTTATTTTATTTTATTTTATTTTATTTTTTGTTTTTTTTGAGACAGGGTCTCACTCTGTCACCCAGACTGTGGTGCAGTGGTGCTATCTCAGCTCACAGCAACCTCTGCCTCCCAGGCTCAAGCGATTCTCTTGACTCAGCCTCCTGAGTAGCTGGGATTACAGGTGCCCACAACTACTACCTGGCTAATTTTTGTATTTTTAGTAGGGACGGGGTTTCATCATGTTGGCCAGGCTGGTCTTGAACTCCTGACCACAAATGATCCACTCACCTCGGCCTCCCAAAGTGCTGGGATTACAGGCATGAGTCACTGCACCCGGCCAACTTTTTATTTTTAAAAATTTCAAAAGGACAGGCAGTGACCAACCATTCACCTAGATTTGCCATTTGTTAGCATTCTCCTCCATCTCTCCGTCTCCCTCTCTCTCCATCTCTCCCTCTCTCACTACGTCCTAGTTTGTTTTGGCTGAAGCATTTGAGATTAAGTTGCTTCATGATGACAAGTTACTGTTAATTCCTTCTTGTGTATCTCCGAAAAACAAGGACATTCTTCTTCAAAGCCCTCAAGCTCTTGTTTTTTGTTTGCTGTTACAGTTCAGGATCTAAAGATCACATCTCACTTAGTTGTTATGTTTCCTTAGTATCCTTGAATCTAGAACATTTCCCCAGTCTTTGTATTTGTGTGTGTGTGTTCACATGTATGTGTATGTGTGTTTGTGCGTGTGTGCGTGTGCGTGTGTGTGTCTTTCTTGACATTGCCTCTCCTGAAGAGCCTAAGCCAGTTATTTTGCAGAATATCCCTTAATTTGTTTTGTCTGATTGTTTTGTGTTTGGATTCAAGTTAAGTATTATTAGTAAAAAGGCTATTATCTTGACATTCACTGGTGGACAGCAGTTCAATTCTGGTACTAACCACCTGGAGTTAGCATAGGTCCCACAAGCAAAGGACATAGTTCCGAAGAAGACTGCCTTCAATTGTCCACCAGAATGAACTCAGTCTCCAGCGCCCTCCCCCTTCCCAGAGGATGTGTTGGCTGAGAGTCCTAATCCTCTAATCATGCGGTTGGTCTGGCAGATAACTAGTCCGCATCCTGAAGCCATCTAGGGGCCCACCTTGAGTTACTTCTTTTGTGTAAACTCAGAAGTGATACATTTAATAAATTCCAAGGGTTATAAAAGCTCCATAGCAAAAATCATGGATAAACACCAGACAAATTCTTTATTTTACAACAGCTATGATGACCATTTTGTGTCTTTAGTTTATTATTACATCAGCAAGTCCACGATGTGTTTGTCCCATCATTGCTGAGGTCAAAGTTGCTGATGTTTGTCATGTTTCTTCATTGCAAAGATATTTCGTGTGATATTTTGAATATCTGATTTCCCAAAATCAAGATCTTTTCACTCAAAGAATTTTTTTTTTTTTTTTTTTTTTTGAGACAGGATCTTGCTCTGTCGCCCAGGCTGGAGTGCAGTGGTACCAGCATAGCTCACTGCATCCTTGAACTCCTAGGCTCAAGAGATTCTCTTGCCTGAGCCTCCCAAGTTAGCTAGGACCACAGGCACACACTCGCCACGCCTGGCTAATCTGTTTCATTTTTTTGTGGAGACAGGATCTAGCTGTGTTGCCCAGACTTGTTTCAAACTCCTGACCTAAGGCCAGGCGCGGTGGCTCAAGCCTGTAATCCCAGCACTTTGAGAGGCCGAGACGGGCGGATCACGAGGTCAGGAGATCGAGACCATCCTGGTTAACACGGTGAAACCCCGTCTCTACTAAAAATACAAAAAACTAGCCGGGCGAGGTGGCGGACGCCTGTAGTCCCAGCTACTCCGGAGGCTGAGGCAGGAGAATGGCGCAAACCCGGGAGGCGGAGCTTGCAGTGAGCTGAGATCGGGCCACTGCACTCCAGCCCGGGCCACAGAGCAAGACTCCATCTCAAAAAAAAAAAAACAAAAAAACAAAAAAAAACTCCTGACCTCAAGAGATCCTCCTGCCCCAGCCTCAAAAGGGCTGGGATTCCCAGCATGGGCCACCACACCCAGCCTCACTGAAAGATTTTAAGATTTTTGAGAAGGCCGGGCACGGTGGTTCACGCCTGTAATCCCAGCACTTTGGGAGGCTGAGGCGGGTGGATCACCTGAGATCGGGAGTTCAAGACCAGCCTAACCAACATGGAGAAACCCTGTCTCTTCTAAAAATACAAAA
Organism: Papio anubis; assembly: GCF_008728515.1. Taxonomy (NCBI): domain Eukaryota; kingdom Metazoa; phylum Chordata; class Mammalia; order Primates; family Cercopithecidae; genus Papio; species Papio anubis. The sequence goes on along the minus strand of NC_044988.1, from coordinate 20,882,091 downwards.
TTAGCCAGGCATGGTGGTCCATGCCTGTAATTCCTGCTACTTGGGGGTCTGAGGCAGGAGAATCGCTTGAACCCGGGAGGTGGAAGTTGCAGCGATTGGAGATCACGCCATTGCACTCCAGAGTGGGCGACAGAGCGAGACTGGGTGTCTCAAAAACTTTAAAAAAAAAAAAAAGATTGTTTATATTGCCAAGAATGTTCAGTAAACTCAGTGAAGTTCTAATCATTTCCTTTTAACTCAGTACTACATATACATTAAATGGATGTCTTTACACTTTTATAATGGATTTTTTTTTTTTTTTGGAAAGACAGGTGACAGACTTTTAGAAACTGAATTCGTTCCAATAGACTTTTAAAAAATTCTTATTGTTTTTTTGGCTGTGTGTGGTGGCTCATGCTGGTAATTCCAGCACTTTTGGAGGCTAAGATGGGAGGATCACTTGAGCTCAAGACCATCCTGGGCAACCTGATGATACCCCGTCCCTACAAAAAAGTTGAAAAAAAATTAGCTGGGTAGGGTGTTGTGTACTTGTAATCTGAGCTACTTGAGAGGCTGAGGAGAGAGGACGGCTTGAACCCAGGAGATAAGGCTGCAGTGAGCCATGACTGCTGCTGTACTCCAGCCTGGGTGAGAGAGCAAGACTGTCTCAAATAAAACAAAAATTCTTACTGTTGCTTAAAGTTCATATAGTATATATATGTATATGAATCATATGTGTATATATATTCATCTACAAATAATTCAAACACAAAATATAATAAAGTTAAAAGTGAAAGTCTCCAACAATTTGAACTCCTATGTAGAAAGCAATCTAGGGGCAGGCACTTTGAAATGGGATTAAGACAAGGTTTCTCAGCCTCAGCACTGCTGATGTTTTGGGCTGGCTGATGCTTTACTGCATTGCAGGATGCTGAGCAGCATCCCTGGCCCACACCCGTTAGATACTAGTAGATCCCCCTTTCAGCTGTGACAACCAAAAGTATCTCCAGATTTTGCCAAGTGTGTCCCAAGGAGCAAAAGTACCTTTAGTTGAGAACCACAGGGTTAAGAGTAAAGAAGCTCTATTGCAGGCATCATTGGTAATAAAAAGAAGAAATTTATTTATTTATTTGTTTATTTATTGAGAACTTTTTTGAAGTGGAGTCTTGCTCTGTTGCCTAGGCTTGAGTGCAGTGGCACAATCTTGGCTCACTGCAACCTCTGTCTCCTCAATTCAAGCAATTCTTCTGCCTCAGTCCCAAGTAGCTGGGACTACAGGCGTACACCACCACACCTGGCTAATTTTTGTATTTTTGGTAGAGACAAGGTTTCACCATGTTGGCCAGGCTGGTCTTGAACTCCTGACCTCAGGTTATCCACCAGCCTCAGCCTCCCAAAGTGCTGGGATTACAGGCAAGAACTACTGCGCCCGGCCCAAAAAGAATAATTTTAAAATCAACACATCTTTGTCAAAACTGCATTTTGAAAATATTCCCTAAAGGAAAAGAGCTGCAACAAGGAGGCTGCCTTAAATTGTCTTTGCTTCAGCCTGATCCCTCTTATCACTCGCACCAAAATATCCTTTCATCTTTTTGCCTCCCTCTCCCATCCCTGTCTTGCTGGCTTCTGCCTTGGGTCTCGGCCTAAATGTCACTTCCAGGGGAATTCTTCTTGGGACATCTGAGCTGATTTTCATACTCCAGATATATGTATCCAACACAGCCTGTCCTTCTTTTGTTTATAATACTTGTCACATTTGGAATTACCTGGTCAATGTCTATCTATCCTACTTGACTGTATGCTCAACAAGAATTGGGGCATTGCTAGATTTATTACTACATCTCATAGGTGATATAGGAGTTAGGAAGAAATTATTTAGGCAGAGAGTGAGCGTAAGGAAGCCCTCCGTAAGGTTTTCCTTTTAATGAAACGCGGCCCCCAAATCATTTTCTTTTCTAACAAAGGGCAGCCTGAAAAATCAAGCTGCAGACATAGAAAGTCAGGTTAGAAGCTTGCACGGGTGAATGCTGGCAGTTGTGCCAATAGGAAAAGGCCACCTGGGACTAGGCACATTCAAAATGGCAGCTCCATCTTCCCTTTTCCTTCCCAACCATGTGTGCAGTAGGGGGCAGACAACATGGCCTGGCCAAGTGGAAAGCCCATTTGCATAGTAAGACTAGGGTGGGGTGTCCAGCTTCCCAGCATGCTTTGTAAACCACAAACCTGGTCCAACCAATCTTTGGGCCCTATGTAAATCAGACTCCACCTCCTCAAGCCTGTCTATAAAATCCAGTGCACTCTGTTTTAGGCTGGAAGTTCCACGTGGGAGCTACTCTTTCTCAAAGGAGAGAGCTATCTCCTTTCTTTTTCTTTTGCCTATTAAACCTCTGCTCTTAATCTCACTCCACGTGTGTCCATGTCCTTGATTCCTTGGTATGAGACAATGAACCTCCAGTACTACCCGTACAAAACGATGCTGCTTCATAGGGTCTGACATTGAGTATATGTCAAAGAAATATTTGAAATTAATTGTCTCTTTGGTTTCAAAATTATTCACATTTAGTGTCATGTATGCCATTATTCTTTTTAATTATAATTAAATTAATTATAATTAAATGCACTTTGACTCTTGTGAAAAAAAGATGAGAAGACACATAAAGTACTTGTGAAGAAAATCAATTAACTGGGCAGGTGTGGTGGCTCATGCCTGTAATCCCAGCACTTTGGGAGGCTGAAGTGGGCAGATCACAAGGTCAGGAGTTCGAGACCAGCCTGGCCAGCATAGTGAAATCCCATCTCTACTAAAAATACAAAAAAAATTAGCCGGGCATGGTGGTGCACACCTGTAATCCCAGCTATTCAGAAGACTGAGGCCGGAGAATTGCTTGAACCCGAGAGGCGGAGGTTGCAGGGAGCCAAGATTGTGCCATTGCACTCTAGCTCCTGGGCAACAGAGCAAGACTCCATCTCAAAAACAAGAAAAACAAACGAAAGAAAGAAAATAGATTAACTGTGGGTCAAGTTTGGCCACCTTTTTCCAGTCTGTGGCACGTGCCAACCCCAACACATATTTCAGTAAATTGCATTTCAACAAGTCATAGGCCAATCCTTTATATAAAGCAAAATAAACACACTGTTTGAAAATTCTTTATGTAAATTGAAGGAATAAGTCTATGAAAAATCATGGGTTTCATTTTGTAGAAATGATGCTGTAGCCAGGCACAGTGGTTCATGCCAGTAGTCCTGGCTACACAGAAGGCTAAAGTGGAAGGATCACTTGAGCCCAGGAACTTTAGTCCAGCCTGGACAACATAGCAAGATCCTGCCTCAAAAAAAAAAAAAAAAAGAAGAAGAAAGAAAGAAATGGTACTGTATAAGCTGGATCTAAACACAAGTTGTAAATGATTCAAAACTTTCAACAGACCCCTAAACCATATTTTTTTAATGATGGGGATAAAACAATTTTTGAAACAAAGTCATTGAGAACTTCTGGAACAGGATACTTTGGATGGCAAATAACAGAAAGCCCAATTCAAGATGACTTAAACAGAAAGGAAATGATCATTATTTCACATAATAAGTTCAAAGATGAGTGGGCCTCAGGATTGGAAAACAAGGGGCTCAGTAACATCTTTAAATATCCGGGATCTTTCATCTTTTCTTTTTTTTTTTTTTTTTTTTTTTTTTTTGAGACGGAGTCTCGCTCTGTCGCCCGGGCTGGAGTGCGGTGGCCGGATCTCAGCTCACTGCAAGCTCCGCCTCCCGGGTTCACGCCATTCTCCGGCCTCAGCCTCCCGAGTAGCTGGGACTACAGACGCCCGCCACCTCGCCCGGCTAGTTTTTTGTATTTCTTAATAGAGACGGGGTTTCACCATGTTAGCCAGGATGGTCTCGATCTCCTGACCTCGTGATCCGCCCGTCTCGGCCTCCCAAAGTGCTGGGATTACAGGCTTGAGCCACCGCGCCCGGCCTCTTTCATCTTTTCTGCCTGGCCACCTGCCGGTATTAGCTTTGTTTTCAATCTGGCTGCCTCACAGTGACAAAATGGCTGCCCTTATTCCAGACATTGCATCCAGTACATCATCAAGCAGACAAAGGAACCGTCTCTTCCTCTGTGTTTCATTTTAAATTTAAAAAATTTACTTTTAAATTTACATTTAGTAAAGTTCACTTTATATTGTGTAGGCCTTTGAGTTTTGATAAATGTGTAGTAATCACCACTGTTCAAGATAAAGAGCAGTTTTATTATCCTCAAAAATTTTGAGGCTGTCCCTTTGTAGTTAACCATCCCTCCAGCCCTTACCCTGGAAACTACTGACTACTTTTTTGACCCTATAGCTTTGCCTTTTCCACACTGAATTCATATAGCGTATAGCCTTTGGGGTCTGGCTTATTTCATTCAGCACAATGCATTTGAATTTAAACCACATTTTTGCTTATGTTTATTAATAGTTTTTTCTTTTTATTGGTGTGCAATATTCCGTCATAAGTAAATGGGAAGGGTATTAGTCTGTTTTCACGCTGCTGATAAAGACATACCCAAGACTGGGGAATTTATAAAGAAAAAGAGGTTTAATGGACTCACAGTTCCAAGTGGCTGGGGAGGCCTCACAATCATGGTGGAAGGCGAAAGGCAAGTCTTACGTGGCAGCAGACAAGAGAGAATGAGAACGAAGCAAAAGGGGTTTCCCCTTATAAAACCGTCAGATCTTATTCACAACAGGGAAACCATCCCCATGATTCAGTTATCTCCCACTGGGTCCCTCCGACAACACATGGGAATTATGGGAGCTACAATTCAAGACAGGATTTGGGTGGGGACACAGGCAAACCGTACCAGTGAGGAAACCTAGTTTTCTCTCCACCCTTCTTTGTTCTTAGTTGAAATGTACCCCTGTAACAAAAAGTAGTTAACAAGAGAAAAAAGAAATAGAAGTTTATCAACATGCATACTTTGTATAGATACATGGTTTCCCCATCTACCAAGGGAAAAACGGGTAAATCTCAAAGAGATGGCTTTGGGTTCAGGCTGACATACCATCATCCCCTAAAGAAAGGAAAGCAGAGTGTGGAAGGAAGGCCAGTTATTGGCGGGGAGGTGATCAGGAAAAGTGTAAACAAGAGCAAGGTGTTAACGCAGATACAAGTCTAAGTCAGTGCCTTCTCCATTGATTAGAGCCTCCAGTGATTTTTAGTCATCCTTCTCTTTCTGTTGCGGAGAGTGAGACACCCTTGCAAATGAAAATTTTCTTTATCGATGTAAATTTCCCTTACAACAAGGTAACTTCTGCTTTAGAGATTCTCTTGTGAGTGCAGTCTCTCAAAATAATCGTTAGAATAATCCTTATGCCTGTTAAATCAAGTTTAACCTAAAGCTGCTCCTGACATATTTTGTTTGGCCTAATGCTTTCTCTATAGAGAGTGAACTTTAATGTAACTGGTTGTGTAAGTAGACTGTAAACTATTCTTGTGCCAATCACCAAGATTTGACCAAAGATGGCCAACTGTTCAAACAAAGCAAACGCTAAGCTGTGACTAATCCAACTGTTTCTGTACCTCACTTCCGTTTTCTGTGCGTCATTTTCCTTACCTCACTTCCGTTTTCTGTGCGTCATTTTCCTTTTCTGTCCATAAATCTTTGACCACAAGGCAGCCCCGAGTCTGCGCTATCCTAGCTTGGTGGCTGCCCAATTTGTGAATTGCTGCTTGATCAATGAAACTCTGTTAAATTTAATTTGTCTAAGGTTTTTCTTTTAATGTACCAAAAAGACATATTTTGGGGTAGCATATTGTGGTCTCCTACAGTCATATTTTGGTGTGGCATATGTTTATTCTCACACATATGGATAGATCAATTACTTTTTCTATTCTCTAGTTCAATGATATTTGGATCATTTCCAGTTTGGGGCAGTTATGAATAAAACTGCTCTAAGTATGTGCTTATAGTATTTTTTTATTTTTTATTTTTCTGAGACGGAGTTTTGCTCTTGTTGCCCAGGCTGGAGTGCAATGGCACGATCTCACTGCAACCTCTGCCTCCCTGTTTAAGTGATTCTCCTGCCTCAGCCTCCTGAGTAGCTGGGATTACAGGCATGAGCCACCATGCCAGGCTAATTTTGCATTTTTAGTAGAGACAGGGTTTCTCCATGTTTGTCAGGCGGGTCTCAAACTCCTGACCTCAGGTAATCCGCCCACCTCAGCCTCCCAAAGTGCTGGGATTACAGGCATGAGCCACCATGCCTGGCAGTGAACATCAATTTATGGGTTTATGTGAACATAAATTTATGGGTTTTTTTGGGGGGTAAATACATAGAAATGTGGTACATACTCTTACCATAGGACATGGTACCAAGTCATATCGTAAGAGTATGTTTAGCTTTATCAGAAACTGCAAAAAGGGGCTGCACCATTTTGCATTCCTACTGTTATTGGCAGCAAATATTTAGGGATCGGCAGCAATCTCAATTCTTGCCCCCTAAGAAGAAAGAATTCAACGCAAAAGGCATAAAGAAGGAGAGAAGACCAAGACAAGTTTTAGGGCAGGAGTGAACGTTTGTTAAAAAGCTTTACATTAGAAATGAAAGGAAGTAAAGTACACCTGGAAGAGGGCCAACCCGGCAACTTGAGAGAGCAAAGGCACTGTTTGACCTTTGACCTTTAACTTTTTTTTTTTTTTTTTTTTTTGAGACGGAGTTTCACTCTGCTGCTTAGGCTGGAGTGCAGTGGTGCCATCTCGGCTCACTGCAACCTCCGCCTCCCAGGTTCAAGTGATTCTCCTGCCTCAGTCTCCCAAGTAGCTGGGGTTACAGGCGCCCGCCACCACGCCCGGCTAATTTTTGTATTTTTTTTAGTAGAGACGGGGTTTCACCATGTTGGTCAGGCTGGTCTCGAACTCCTGATTTCAGGTGATCTGCCCGCCTTGGCTTCCCAAAGTGCAGGGATTACAGGCGTGAGCCACTACGCCCAGCCTGACTTGGGGTTTTATACGTTAGCATGATTCTTTCTCGGGGTGGGCTGTCTGCATGTGCAGTGGCCTGTTACAGCACGTGCAGTGTCTTTACTGGAGTCGTATGCGTGCTCACTTGAGGTAGTCTTCCCTTACCAGTTGAATGCTTCTAGAAGGTCATATGCCAGTAAAACTCCACCATTTTGCCTCTTAGTGCGCATGCTTGAGGCCACTTGCCCAACTCCTGAGATCTTATCCGGAAGCTGCTGATCATGTTTCAAGTTTTTTTCTATCTATCGGGAGACTGCCTTTCCCTGGCGCTAGCTGGCACCAATTATTATTTTAGAGAAACAATGTAACAGTCACCTGACCATCACTTGATGATCGCCTAACATTCCTGGTGGGAATAGGGGAGCCCTCTCCTGCCCAGCTCATGTCTGACTAGCTACCCACTGTAACAGAACTAGCATTATATAGAAGTGACAATTGTTCTGCATCTTCAACAGCACTCAACATTACCATTTTTAAATGTCAGCCATTCTAATAGATGTGCAGTGGTATATTACTGTAGTTTTAATTTGCATTTCCCTGATGCAAACTGAGTTTAGCATCCTTTCATGTGCTTATTTGCCATCTATACACCTTCTTTAATAAAGATCTCATTCAAATCTTTTGCCCATGTTTTTACTTTTATCTTTTCTTACTGTTGAGTTTTGAAAGTTCTTTATATATTCTGGATGTGAGTTCTTTGTTGTATATGTGTTTTGCACATGTATCCTTCATAGCCTGTGGATTGTCTTTTCATTTTTATAAAGCTGCATTTTATGAAGCAAAAGATTTTAATTAAAAAAAAAGAAAAACACATAGAGACAGGGTCTCACTATGTTGCCCAGGCTAATCTCAAACTCCTGGGCTCAAGTGATCCTCCCGCCTTGGCCTCCCAAAGTGCTGAGATTACAGGCATGAGCCAGGCATGCCTGGCCCAAGATTTTAATTTTGGTGAAGTCAAATTTATTACTTTTTCTTTCATTGATTGTGCTTTGGTTGCCATACTGAAGAAGTCCTTTTCTAATCCAAGCTAACAAAGTTGCCTTCTATGTTTTCTTCTAAAAGTTCTAAGTTTTCCATTTAGGTCTGGGCTCCATTTTAAGTTAGCTTTTTTATAATGTAGGAGGCATAGGTTGAAATGCAATGTTTTTGCTTATGGATGTCTGATTTTTCAGCATCATCAATTGAAAAGATCATCCTTTCTTTGAATTTCCTTTGTCCCTCAGTCAAAATGGGTAGAGTTGATTTGTGTGGACCTGCTTCTGGACTCTACTCTGTTGCATTGATCTGAGTTTGTGATTTCATGTCTCACCAATATCAAACTATCTTGATTACTGCAGCTTATCACAGTAAGTCTTGAAGTCATAAGTATAAATTTGTCATCTGTTTTTCTTTTACAAAATTGTTTTCTCTAATCTCTTTCCTTCGTCCATCATATAACTTGTAGAATCAGCTTATCCATATATACAAAAAATTTCTGACATGTTAATATTGAGTTTTTCCAATTCATAAATTCACTTTTTAAGTTTTTTTTAAGACTGAAAAATTGCTAAGAGGAGTGGTGCTGACATGACAGGTTTAAAGCAGTGTTTTTGTCTTATGATCCATTAGTTGACTGGGAAATGAAATTCAGTGAATCAGAGTCATCATTAGAAAATGAAATAGAAGAACCATACCAGAGCATAATGTACATTACAAAGGTGAATATTATTTCATTAAGTTTTCTTTTCCATTTTCTCTAAAGTTATGTAGAATGCATGTGTGTGCTAGGTTGCCATGCAAAGTCTGTTTCTTACTCGAAGTCATAGCCTAAAACGTTTTTGATCTTAGATGTAATTCTGAAGATAGAGTCACCTTCTCCAGTGAATTTCTTTTTTTCCTTTTTGAGACACTGTCTCATTTTGTTACCCAGGTTGGAGTGCAGTGGCATGATCTCGGTTCACTGCAGCCTCCACCTCTCTTGGGCTCAGTGATCCTCCCAACTCAGCCTACTGAGTAGCTAGAACTACAGGCATGAGCCACCATGCCCAGCTAGTTTTGTTATTTTTTGTAAAGATGAGGTCTTGCTATGTTGCCCAGGCTGATCTTGAACTCCTGGCCTCTAGTGATCCTCCCCCCTCGGCCTCCCCTAGTGCTGGGATTACAGACATGAGCCACAGTGTTCATCTGTAAGTTCTTATAATTTGTTGTTGTTGTTGTTGTTATTTACTTCTTATTTCATAGTCATAAACTTAGGTCTGCAATCTAGCTAGGCATGGAAGGAAATAAGGAAAATATGGAACCCAAAGGAATTGAAGTGAGAACACAAAGATTATAGGATACTATGAGCAAATGGGGTGGAAAGGTGCTCTCCTGAGCTACAGAAGGAATGGTCTGGCGGTTAAGATAAAACACAAGTCAATTTTATTACAGTTGTCCACAGTCAGCAATGGTGACCTTCTTGCTGGTCTTGCCGTTCCTGGACCCAAAGCACTCCATGGCCTCCATGATACTCGTGCCTTCTTTCACCTTGCCAAAGACCACATGCTTGCCATCCAACCATTCAGTCTTGGCAGTACAGATGAAAAACTGAGAACTATTTGTGTTGAGTCCAACATTTGCCATGGACAAGATGCTATGACCTGTATGCTTCAGGATGAAGTTCTCATGATCAAATTTCTCCCCATAGAGTGACCTGCTGCCCAATGCCACTATGGTTTGTGAACTCACCAGCCTGACACATAAACCCTGGAAGAATTCTGTGAAAGCAGGAACCGTTATAACCAAATCCTTTCTCTCTAGTGCTCACAGCATGAAAGTTTCTGCTGTCTTTGGAACTTTGTCTGCAAACAGCTCCAAGGAGATTGTGCTTAAGGGCTCGCCGATGATGGCGATGTTGAAGAACAGGATGGGGTTGACTATGGCTGGTGGCAGAGGGCTCTGGGAGGCATCGGTGTCTGCAAAGCCGAATTTGTATTAATTTTATGTTGTCTCAGCATTCATTTTGAATATAAGTTGGAGTCTCTCATACTAGAAGCAGGGCTTAGACATCTTTGACACAGATTGCAATTCCTCCAAAACTCTACCTCTTCCCAGTTCCTCAAGGTGGGCCAATCCAGATATGTGCTTTGTACAACTGCCTTCTGGTGACCAGCTTTTTATGGCATGGCTAGATGCAACCTACTTGACTTACCCCACTGACCCCCCACACCGTGGGTGGACTGCCCAGATATGCCACAGTGATCACCTCTCGGTCACAGTGTGATTTCATGGACCTCGTACCTGCTTGCTATAAACCCGCCAATTAGAACTCATTGTGGGAAACCTGCTTGGGTAGCATGCTGGACCAGAATAAAGGCTTTGGCCCAGAGGTCTCCTTCTCTCTCTCTTGCTATCGCCCTGCTGGTTAAGTGTGCATGTTCCAGACAGCTTTCCCCTTTCTTTTGGCCTCGCAAGGCGTGCTGCCCTCTTCCCTCTGGAATCTGTTAGTAATACACTGCTCCTCTGTGTTTCGTCTAACCAACACAGCCGAACGTAACTTTTGTCCTGGTCAGGGCCCTCCTAGAGTCTGGCTGTCTTTGTAGACAGAAATTGGACACAGTTTACACAAGAGTCACAAGGGCATCTGCCAGTATAAGCAAGTTTCCTGTGGGAGGGACCCCTGGACGTGGGTCAGACACTTAAGCACCAGGATTTGAAAGGGTCCTGTGAAAGGCACAGTGTAAACATCCACGACCACCTCCCCTAGAACTCCACCTGGCACCTTGCTCTAGCCCAGCCCTGCCCTTCCCTGCCCTGCCCTGCCCTGCCCTGCCCTGCCCTGTCCTGTCAAAGCAGGGATAAAATTTATAGCCACTCTCCTCAGAGAGGCCTCAAGACCAAATTAGAGGAAAACGTAACACCCTCTCTGGTAGGTAGAGACTTAAACAAAATATGAGCTTGTTAGGAAGAGAGGAGTAATAGATGTTGAATACTCAAGCAACAGAGCTTGCTACACCTCCTTTCTGTTTTCTTTCCTCCATGGTGAATTCTTTCTTTCTGTACTTTCAAACTCCAGTGGACAAAAATGTGCCATTGTGCCCAACTTAAAGGATCACAGACATTCATGCAAACATAAATCTTCTATTGCTGTCAAATTAGGTGGAACTAAAATAAAACATATCCATTCATTTGGAAATATATAATGAAAATAAGGACAGCAATCTATGACAATCACTGCTGGGCCCCCCAAAAATAAATCAGTTCTATATTTCAGATGGATGTTAATAGACAATTAATTTGACAAAACAGAGGATGTTTCTAATCATCAGTGCAATATCACCACACTGACACTATTGAAAAATCAAAGCATATTATACTAGGTTCCTACTAATTCACTTGACGCCATAAGCCAAAGGTAATGAATGTAGCTTTGTGGATTATAAAACAAAACACTTGAAGATAAGAGTGCAATTTTGTTATCAAATAAGTTTCTTGGCACTTGCCTTGTTAAACCAAGTCCTTAAATCTCCCAAGAAATTTACAGACTGAGTTTCTATCAACTTACAATACACAATTTTTGGTACAAGATTCACTTCTAAATATCAGGACGCAATGAAATTTCACAAACTTGAGAAACAAAAATTGCATTGTAAAAAACTTACAACTAAATCTAGAGGTAAATGTTTTCATATGCTCAGTTCAAAGTCCTTAGTGTGTGGTGCTATGTGATGCCCTGCTTTGTGTTCCCTTTAGTACAAGGATGTCCTGAGTGACCTACCCCAAAGCTTCCCCTGGCATAGTAGACTGGATTTGACTAGACAATTCCCCCCTGAACACAATATTAAATCTGTTTCTAATTTGGCCAAAGGTTTCTGCAACAAAAGTCTCTTTCTTCCTTGGTTGTTTTCTTTCCTGGAAAATTCAGGGGACTTACACAAACCACCCCATGGGTACTTCTTTGCATTATGCCTGGCTATTAGGAGCCAATTACTTTTTTTTTTTTTTTTTTTTTGGCAGAAGGTCAGATTACTTATTTGGTAAATATAAAGGCATGTTTGTTTCACATCCATACTAAAAAGTGTTTAAAGAGTTAGTGGGCAGGCGTAAAAACCCGAAGCAAAAGAAAACAACTCTAGGATCTATTTTTTAACTCGGAATCAAAATTCCCTTTCTTTCCCTTTTTTTTCTTCCATATTAATTTCTGTGCTAGCTAACTTTTGGAAACTTACACATAAACATTTACTTAATTTTAAGGCCATGCCGTAATTTAGTGGACACAGATACTAAACATTTGCTGGATTTCATAGTCAATCTACAACGCTTATCATTTCAAATGTTTTTAAACACTAAATAAAAACATAATAAGAGTATAACATGCCTCTCTTCTAGAATTGTCCTATATGCTGAGACATCTGAATAACTGCATTGCCTCAGTTACATTTTATAACATCTTCTCCCCCAATTATTTAAACACTCTCCAAACCCCCTCTACTCCACTGTTATTTTTCTATCTTGGTAGGAGGTTTGAAGTGTGACCTCAGCGTACTGTGAGGTCAGATCTTAGAGAGACTCTTTCCAGCCCAGTTTCAGGAAGTACCCATTCTTTTGAAATCACAGGATCACAAACACCAATCTGGAATACCATTCATTATCAGGGTTAATGACATTTTTAGAGGTGTTTAGATAACTGAAGGAGAAACTTGGAAACCAGAGGAATGGGGGAGGAGGTATAAGGAGTAATAATGGCTGCTTATCATATCCATGGCACCAAATAACATATTATATATATTATTCCATTTTAATTGTTACCTATGAGGTATTATTTATTCTGTAAGTATTTTGGAGGTTAAGTATATTGACCAACAATTACCTCAAATATACTCTTAATCTTCTTGAAAGTAGAGATATCTTGTTGTTCCTCCCTGTATCTTTGAAATTTAGAACCTTAGCACATAGTAGGTTCTCAATACATATTTATTAAATAAACACATGAAAGAATCCAATGATCAAAGTGAAAGAGCTGGGATTAAAATGTGGGTCTTTCAGGTCTTGCAATCTATTCTCTCATACTCCTTCCACTACATTCCATAGCATCCTCACAGAGTAGGAATGGCTGTCTTTTCTGCCTCTTAATTTCAGTGCTGAGGACTCCTATTGGCTCTTCCCCCTGTGGGCGTGGCTGGAGAGGCCAATGGGCAGCCGCTTGCATCTACGGACTCTCACTTTTGATTTTGTTTAGGGTATCTTCCAAGTGTTTCTTCAGAACGTCTTGAATTTTTGCCATGTCTGGGTTTTCTGTTGTAGGGAAAATACTAAATTGGGCATTACAGCAGAGGGAAACAAGCTGGCGGTGGGAGCGGATAAAAGAAAATGAAGACGGCTCCAAACCTAAGGAACGCGCAAGGACATGACACAAACTTTTGAAATAACATGAACACGTGGGTTTCCTTTTTCTTGTGCAACTGCTATTTGTTAGCAATCCTCTCAATTTGCAGTGAATTGGGGGTGAGAGAAGAGGAGCAAATCACACAGTGCAAATGAATACATTAAGATGCAGATGAGGTGAATCATTCTTTTTTCAAAGCAGATCAGGTCCCATGTGAGCAGAAATAATAATCTTGCAATCGAAGGAAGCAATATTATTCGTGTTATTGATGACAGGGGTTGGTGGGAGGGAAAGATACATGATGTCTTTACTTCTGTCCAAGTCACAAACAGGTAACTTTCTAGTCTTCTGTTCGGAATTCCATGAAGCAGAATGTGGAGATTTCTAGCAATTGGTTGAGATTTGTTTCTAAGGCAAAGCATGAAAGTGAAGTAGAAGTGAAAGTGTTGCAGCGAGGACAAAGCACCAGGGCTTACACAGAGCACGAGAGGGCTTGAGATTCTGGCTGGAAAACGCCATCCCTATCCTGGAGGGAGAAACAAATCCCTGAGTGTGGCTTGTGTACAGGAAGCAAGAGGCTGGCTGCTGGGGAGGAAAGTCAACAAGCCTCAGTGCCAGCGAACGCTGTGTTTACACCTCTACTAAATACAGTCACGTGTTTTAACGTTGGGGATCTGTTCTGAGAAATGCTTCATTTGGGGATTTCTCTGTGGTGTGAACATCATAGAGCATAACTTACACAAACCAAGATGGTATGGTATGGCCTACTACACACTTAGGTTATATGGTATCCTAGGCTGCAAAGTTGTATAGCATGTTACTAAACTTAATACTATAGGCAGTTGTAACACAGTGGTGTTTGTGTATCTAAAGATAGAAAAGGTACAGAAAAATATATAAAAGATAAAATATGGTACACCTGGCTAGGCACCGCGGCTCATGCCTGTAATCCCAACACTTTGGGAAGCTGAAGCAGGAGGGTCATTTGAGGCCAGGAATTCAAACCCAGCTTGGTCAACATAGAGAGACCCTGTCTCTACAAAAGAAAAATTTAAAAATTAGCCAAGTGTGGAGACTGGGCTACTGGGGAGACTGAGGTGGGAGGATTGCTTGAGCCCAGGAGTTTGAGGTTGCAGTGAGCCGTGATCGGACTACTGCACCACAGCCTGGGTGACAGAATGAGATCCTGTCTAAAACAAAAATGCACGTGAATAGGATCCTTACCATGAATGGAGTTTGCAGGTCTGGAAGTTGCTCTGGGTGAGTCAGTGAGTAAGTGGTGAGTAAATGTGAGTACTGTACACTGCTGTGGACTTTATAAGCAATGTACACTTAGGCTACATTAAATTTATTAAAAATTTTTTTTCTTCAGTAATAAATTAACCTTAGCTTACTGTAACATTTTCATTTTATTAACTTTTTAGTTATTTTTAACTTTGTGACTCTTTTGTAACAGGGCTTAACTTAAAATACAAACACATTTTACAGCTATACAAAAAATGTTTTATATCTTTATTCTGTACACTTTTTTCTATTTAAGAATTTTTTAAAAATTTTAAACTTATTTGTTAAAAATTAAGACACACACACACTAGCCTAGGCCTACACAAGGTGAGGATCATCCATATCATTGTTTTCCACCTCCAAATCTTATCCCGCTGGAAGGACTTCAGGGGTAATAACACTCATGGAGCTATCGTCTGCTATGAAAAGAATACCTTCTTCTGGAATACCTCCTGAAGGGCCTGTCTGAGGTTATTTTAGAGTTAACTTTTTTAAAAATAGGTAAGTAGAAGTAGTACACTCTAAAATAATCATTAAAAGTATAGTATAGTAAATACATAAACCAGTAACATAGACATTTACTATCATCAAGTATCATGTACTGTATATCATTGCATGTGCTATACTTATTTTTTTTCTTTGAAATGGAGTCTCACTGTGTTGCCCAGGCTGGAGTGCAGTGGTGCGATGTACTATATTTTATAAAACTAGCAGCACAGTAGGTTTGTTTACACCAGCATCAAAACAAACATGTGAATAATGCATTGCACTACAATATTACAAAGGCTACATCACTAGGTGACAGGACCTTTTTAGCTCCATTAAAATCTTATGTTGTAAATGTTGTCCGTCATTGACTGAAACATTGTATACTTGTTTTGTGGTTAGAGTAAGTCCCTTAGCATCTCTAACCCCTCATTGCTAATTTTGTACTTGCTATATGGTTTGAATGTTCCCTCCAAAACTCATGCTGAAATTTAATTGTCATTGTGATGGTATTAAGAGGTAGAACATTCAGGAGGTGAGTAGGTCATGAATATATAGCCCTCGTGAATGAAAGAATGCCATTATTGCAGGAGAAAGTTAGTTATTATTGGAGTGGGATTTTGATACAAGGATACGTTTAGCCCAATTTCCTATCTCTGTCTTTTTTTTTTTTTTTTTAAGTCTCTCCTTGTTGCCTAGGTTGGAGTGCAGTGGTGCAATCTCAGCTCACTGCAATCTCCACCTCCTGGGTTCAAGCAATTCTTGTGCCTCAGCCTCCCAAGTAGCTGGGACTACAGGCGCATGCTACCATACTTGTCTAATTTTTTGTATTTTTAGTAGAGATGGGGTTTTGCCATGTTGATTGTACTGTTTTAGGCAGGTCCTGAACTCCTGAGCTCAGGCAATATGCCCACCTCGGCCTCCCAAAGTGCTAGGATTACAGGCATGGGCCACTGCACCTGGCCCCTATCTCTGTCTTGAGTACTTTTACCTTTGGCCATTAGATAACAGAACAAAGGTTCTCACCAGATGCCAGTGCCAGGCTCTTGGACTTCCCAGCCTTCAGAACCACAAGCCAAATAAATTTCTGTTGTTAATAAACTGGGTATTCTGTTATAGCAGTAGAAAACAAACTAAGACTGTGCTCCAGAAAAACAGTATAAGATGTGCCCTGAACTGACATTGTCATCCATGTGGCTTTTACGGATGATGCATGCTCATCTATTTATTTCTATTGTATAGAGCTAGTCTTACTAAATATGTGCTCTGCTCTGGTGTTTCCCTGCTGCTGAAGCAGTGTGTGTGTGTGAAGTCAAGAAGCACATGAGTATGTTTTTTAATTGCACAATTAAGGAAATCATTATTTAAAATATTTCTCCTTTTAATTTTAGTTGCTCAGAGGACACTGCTTTAGTCTCCCCTCTTGAATTACTTCTTTTCCCATGAAACTAAATTTCTTCCTCTATATAATGGGGAATAAAATAATTGTTAACTTGCTTGATACATATTACCTTCTAATAATCAGTAGCTATAACAATAATAATGACAATGACAATATGGGTTTTGTGGGGCTGAAGCCTTTCAAAAGCAGAACATACAGAATTGACAGGTGCTGCTGCTTTCTGCAGAACAGAGAAATTTTTCCTTTTGGACAGAAAAATTGAAAGCTGACTAGCCTTCCATAAAAACTGTGCTGTTAATGACTTCTCAGCACAATGGTTTTAGCAGTTTATGAACAATTTCTTTTTCTGAATATAATACGTTTTCACCCCAAACACAATAACTACATACTCGATGAGAACTGTTAGTTTGCCATTATGGTTTTAGACAGACACACTCATTAATTCACTTGACACAACAATTTCTAGTCAGATAACATCACTGTGCACCATATTTGAACAAGCCTACATATTTTGCTTTGCATAAGTGAGCCAAGCAAGAGGAACGAATGGGTGGTATCTTCTAGGATTCTTCAGAGTTGTTATTCATGTATATTATTACTGTATGTTTCAGAGTAATCTTGTGTTTAGCCTTTCTTTAGTTCTAAATGTGTTATTCTGTGCTATTACCTTTTTAAAAGATTATATGCATATTTAGATAACCATGAGCCACAAGAGGTTGAAAAATATGTGAACAAAATTGCTTGAAAAAATGCACATACCAGTAACTTTCACCCACCCTCCTCTACCACTCACCACCTGTTCCCAAGATTTTTCTTTATTAATTTGCGTTTGATGTATAGTCTGTATTTATTTACTTTCCATTTATGCTCTATTACTTATTTAAACTTGCTTTCAATGGTCAATTGATGTATTTTCTATCTCTGGAAATTGCTTAGGTATCTTGCTTTGGTTGAGGTAGAACACATCATAATTTTCCAATTAAAATTCGCGGAAATATTTTTCATATAATGGTTCTCCAGAGTATCAGGGTTTACATGAATGAGTTAAAGTATTTAGGTGAAGGATAGGCTAGAGAGTTAAACACTCTCTATAATGTGATATGTTCCATCAACTCCAAGAGCTGAAAACCTTGGAGAAGGGAGAAAATAGAAAGAACACATGGTTGTGTCTTGACCTTGGGTCAAGACACCACACTCTGGTATTCCTCTTACCTCTTCGCATTCCAGTTCTTCTCAGTCTCTCATACTGTCTCTTCTTGCCTTTCATGACTTCAAAATATGAGAGCCCCACGCAGTGGTGGGTTGGTAAATATTTGATAACTGTTTGTATTGGAAGGAGGGGGACCATGATGTGTAGTGTTTGCCAATTTTCATGGTTTAAACATGTCCACTATGGCTGATTCCAAGCTATTAGCATGATGTCACTGAATGGGGAGTTGAGAAGAGACGTGCTCAATTACAAGGGCTGATTACTAAACCCTAGGGTCAGTGGTGAGCCAGCTCCAACTCACCACTAGCCTTAGGGTTTAGTAATCATCCCTGCCTTTTTTTTTTTTAATTTGTAGTCATTCCCTGGGTGATTTCAGCAAATTCCATGGCTTTGAATACCATCCATATGCTGATGAATCCCAAATTAGATCTTATGCCCAATCTATTCCATTTGCACATATTCATATCCAACTGTCAACTTGACATCTTCATTTGAATGTCTAACAGGCAAGTGAAATTTAGCAAGAACAAAACAGATCTCTTAATTTCATCCTTCCTTGCCTTTAAGTCTTCAGCATATCTCAGTAAATGGCAGTATCATTCACCCGATCATTCAATTCTAAACCTTCAGAATTACCTTTGACTCTTGTCTTTCTCTCATACTCCATGTCCCACTCATTAGCAGGTTTTATTAGCTGTGCCTTTAAAATTTGTCTTAACTCACACTGATGCCCAATCACCACCTCCGATCTCTGCCATGTAATCTAAGCACAATTTCTCTCCTGTGATTGCATCCCTGCCTCCATTCTGTTCCTCTATAGTCAATGATTTAAAGCAGCCTCAGTGAGCCTTTGAAATGTAAATCATATCCCATCCCTCCTTTGCTTAACACCCCCCAATTAGCTTTTGATCATATTCAGAATAAAATTCAAACCCTGCCACCTCCCCTAAGCCTTTACTAGTTCATTGGTTTTGCTAGCTCTCCAGTGTCAGCTCTTTCCACTCTGCCTTTTGCTTACCCTGCTTTAGCCGCACTGACCTGCTTACCATTATCAACACACCAAGTTTGTTCTGGGCTCCAGATATTTGCATTTCTTTACCCTCTGCCTCTGCTATGGTTTCAATGTCCTTGCCAAAACTCATGTTGAAATTTAATGGCCATTGGAATGAAATTGAGAGGTGGGGACTTTAAGAGATGATTAGGTCAGGAGGGCTCAGGATTCACATTGTTATCATGGGAGATACAAAGACTGAGTTCAGACCACTTCCCTTTCTTGCCTAATGCACTTGTTTCTGCCTTTTGCCCTACCACCATGAAACGACGCTCACCAGGTGGCCTGGCAAATGCTGGGGCCATGCCCTTGGACTTCCCAGCCTCAAGAACCACAAGCCAAACAAACTTAAGAACCATAAGCCAAACAAACTTATCTTGTTTTTAAATTACCTAGTCTGTGACATTCTGTTATAGCAGCAAAAAATAGACAGAGACATTCTCTATTTCATATCTTCACATCATTCGCCCCATTCAGATTTTTTACTCAAATATTACCTCTTAAGTGAGGATTTCCTTGACTGTCACATCCCAAAGAGTCCCTGTTGCCCGCCTCTACCAACCTAATACCTCTCTATCTTCTTTCCATGCTTAAGTTTTCTTCATGGCACTTGTTTCTGTGTGGCTTATATCATTTGCTGATTTTTTTCCATGGGGGCAGGCATTCATCATGTTAAGTGCTAGATTCCATACACCTATAAAGGTACCTTGCACACAGTAGGTGCTTAATACATAATTTGATGAAAAAGTAAAAAAGAAATGAGAGGTGAAACAGTCTATTCCCACACAGCTTACCATCCATATCAGGGGCTGGCAAACTTTTCCTGCAAAGGGCCTGATAGTAACTATTTTAGGCTCCGTAGCCATATGGTCTCTGTCATAACCATTTAACTCTGTGTTTGTAGCATAGAAGCAGTCACAGACAACACTTGAAGGAACGAACATAGTACTGCTCCAATAAAACTATAAAAACAGGCATGGACCAGATTGGGCCTTTGGGCTATGGTTTGCAAATCCTGCTGTCGGTGAAACTGATTGAACTATTTGGCTTCATGAATATGACCTTATTACTCCTCTGTCTTCATCACCATGACTCTTCCACTCCAGGAACCTCTTGCTCAGAATAACAAAAGTTGCAAATATCTTTGGAAAAATTTATTTGAATGAACATCATACTGTGGAACCTTTCATTGAATTGTAACACATGAATTTTCTCTCCAAGACTCTTCAAAATTCCTGTCTCAAAATTCTTGCCTTGCTGTGTCTACCAGTCCTAAACTACTATATCTCAAGCTCCTGCAATGAAAAACTTGCTTTCAACCAAGCCTTAAAATATCATCAATATTCCAACTTATTTTTCCCCACTCAGTGGCTAAGATGGTCAAGGTAGTGATCTCCCTGAGTGCAGTAAACAGTTAACTTCAGTTATGTGTGCTAGAATTTTTAAGGAGTCCACCATAGCGAAGGGTTATCCCAGAGGAAGTTATCATGTTGCTTCTGTTGCTTTTGCTAACATGACTGCTTGGCCTCCAAATTAAAGGACATACTAACTCATTCATTCATTAACAAATATATATATGAGAGCTTATTATACATGTGCCCTCCTACCAGTTAATGTTGATAGACAAGTATAAGTAAAAACCAGACAACTTTGCTGTGTGGAAATATGATAGAAAAAGATAACCTTTCTTCCAGTGATTAATGACATTTATGTTTACTTTCTTGAACAGTAAAAAATTGTGTCACCAGGGATTTTGACAGGGTAAGAAATATTTACTCATTAAAATCGAGAGCTTCTTGATTTCTCCAGTCTCCTAGGTTCAATAATCCACAAGTCTGTAACTCATAGTGCATATATCCAAGAGTTTTCTGGAGGAATGCCAGGCATGGCTAAAACAGCAATCTTTTGACCATAACTACTGGGGGGGAAAAGCAGCCCTTGCTATAATCATCGTTCATAAAAACTCTGGAATTTACTTGCACAAAGAGCTCATTGAGAGCTGACAGGTCTGCTACAGCCATTCCTTTCTTTCCAAGGAGGAAGCATCAGAAAAACGAGTGGCCCAGCTTGTGCCATTTCTGCAAAGGGAGTGTTCAAAAGTCGGCGCCTTGGATATCAGCAGGCTTGGCTTCCCATATGGGTGGAGGTAGCAGTGTGGTCCTGGGGAGAGTGCCCGAGACTTGAGTCAGGGCCTAACTCTGCCAACCAGGGCAAGTCACTGAGCCACGCAGGGCCTCCATGTCCTTGCCTTGAAAATGGACGTGGGAAAACAGTAGCATCTCACTTACAGGAGGCTCGGGTTTGTCAGCCAAGAAGATGGAGATTAAATTGTTGAATAAGTCAGAATCTCTTTACCAGTGCTAGTCGCTGTTATTATTTCATTAAGGCAGAGGTTAGAGTTGCCATTTTAGCAGTTTTACAAAAGACTTCCCTCTCACCCCACCCTCAAAAGTCTTCCCCGTAGCGCCAGGATTTCTGTCAACAGAAAAGCAATCTTTCTTTATCCTATTTATCCTCTTCTTGTTTGGACTCTTTTAAAATGCAAGCACCTCCCCAAAGGCATAATACATCAAAGTAATTCATACTAACACAGATGTGGCTCCTCAAATGCTTTGCTTCTCTCAGGAGGGATCGGGTGGTTAAGGACGGATAATGAAAAAAAAAAATTACTAAAAAGTTAGGAAAAGTCATTTTAAAAAGGAAGAATGCCCACAGAATAACAAGAATTGCCTTAGCCTTGCAGATTTAAAGGATTAATGGTTTTTGAAGTGAAATGTAGGCAGGTTCCTTTTATATAAAATAGAAAAAAATCAAGGCTGCAGTGGGAGTCTCAGAGTCTCACCCACCATCTCAACCTCACGCTGATCCCTCTACAGCCCACAGGCCTCCCTGGAATCCCAGGGCTCAGAGAACCAGTTTGAAAACCACTGCTGGCTTAGCCTCCACATTGCACAGCAGAGGGAGACTGGCCTCCAGGAAGAGAGATGGAAACAGCCACTCTTCTAACCAACTGCTGGTGGCCCTCCATAAGAACAAAGTAATAATAATGAACATTTATTGAGATCTTACTAATCCAAGGCTCTTTGGGTAAATCATATGCATTATCTGATTTAACCTCCAAAACAACCTTATGAGGTAGGTACTAGTTTCCTTCCCATTTTACAGATGAGGAAACTGAGGCTTAGAGAGGGTAAGAAACTCAGACTGAAGCCAGTTACTCCCTTCTGCCATATTGTTTTTGAAAAAAACTTTTATTTGTCCCTCTCTGCCCCTTGGCACCACAGATGTGAGCTAGAATTTCTTTAGAACTTATATTTAGATTTCAGTAAGAACACACATTGTTTTTAGCCTGGATTGATATTTTAAAAGAGGAAGGAAGAGTTTGAATTAAAATAGAAAGTTCTTTTGTGGGTGTAACAAGTGAGTGAGCATACAGGCTTAGACACACGATGAGGTTCTATTTTCCCCCTGTGTTGCCAACTCTGGGTCATTATTATTTTCTTTTCAAACCTAGCATAAGCTTACTGAATAAATGAAGAGGGGGAAAGTTGACATAGTGCAACTAACAAAATACCCCACTTTAAAATCTGAAATTCATAGCTGGACCTGGGGCACGTGTCTGTAATTCCAGTTACCCAGGAGGCTGAGGCAGGAGAATCAATCATTTGAACCTGGGAGGTGAAGGTTGCAGTGAGCCGAGATCGTGCCACTGTACTCCAGCCTAGGGGACAGAGTGAGAATCTGTCTCAAAAATAAAATAAAATAAAATAAAATCTGATATTCCGATGGAAGAATTACTCTGCAAAGCAAAACAACATTAAGTGCTGTTACTAGAAAAAAGAAAATAAACCTGAAACTAAGCTCATCATGGAAACTTTTAAGTGATCTCTAAAAGAGAGAAAGAGAAAGAAAGAAATCCAATGAATAAGGGCATTCTTCTTCTTTCAGTTTAAATGGCGCCAGAGGGAAGTGAAAAATATTTGATTCTCTCACTGGCAGGAACAGATAACCATTTTTGTATTAGTCATCAGCAAAGTCATCATTCACTTGGTTTTAACAGTTTCAGAATTATGAAATAGTAGTATTTCAAGACTCTGAACATTCTGCTCCAAGATGAGCCAGCCTCTCTTAGAGATAGAAAGATGAAAAAAATGCAACAACTGA
Source organism: Papio anubis (assembly GCF_008728515.1). NCBI lineage: Eukaryota > Metazoa > Chordata > Mammalia > Primates > Cercopithecidae > Papio > Papio anubis. Next base: position 20,859,175 of record NC_044988.1, on the reverse strand, counting down.
CAGGCAGGTAGCTCATGCTGGTTTTTGAGTTATTTGTCTCATTCTTGTCTATTTGCAAGAGCTTGTTGTATGTTACAGATGCTGACCCTTGGCTTTGGCATTACACATTTTTTTGAATTTTTTTTTGTCAGTTGATTTTGTACCTGGCACATTTTCCAGATAAGGGATTTTTATCTGTTTATGTTAAAATATTTCAGCTTTTTTTTTTCTCTCTCTCTCTTAAGTTTCTGGGATTCCAGTCTCTGTTAAGAAGGTATGCCTCATCTCTAGATTGTACATACTCTAGGTTTTCTTACATGATTTTTTGTTTCAGTTTGCATTTGAGCCTTCATTCTTTTCTTTTCTTTTTAAAAATAGAGATAGGATCTAGCTCTGTTGCCCAGGCTAGAGTGCAGTGGCCCAAATATAGCTCACTGCAGCCTCAAACTCCTGGACTCAAGCAATCCTCCTATCTCAGAAAGTAGCTGGTACTACAGGCACATGTCACCATGCTTGACTAAATTAAAATTTTTTTTTGTAGAGATGGGGTTCTCACTATGCAGCTTGGACTGGTCTTGAACTCCTGGCCTCAAGTAATTCTCCCACCTCAGCCTTCCAAAGTGCTGGGATTGCAGGCATGAGCCACTGTGTCCACCTCTGAGCCTTCATTCTTTATGTAATTTATACCATTTTGTATTGTGTGAGACAGAGGTCTACTTTTATTCTCTTTTTATGACTTCGTAGTTGTGTTAGCATCATTTATTAAATAACCCATTCTTTTTTCCTCGAGTTGAAATCGCACTTTTGTCAAGTGTTAAATTCACAACTGCATGGTGTGGAAGGGGCTTGAAAATGTCCTTTCTCTCTGGGACCCTCACCCCTAGTGGCTTTGATGCCTCTCAGAAGATCAGCTGAGGCTGGGCGCAGTGGCTCACGCCTGTAATCCTAGCACTTTGGGAGGCCGAGGCAGGTGGATCACGAGGTCAGGAGACGGAGACCATCCTGGCTAACATGGTGAAACCCCGTCTATACTAAAATTACAAAAAATTAGCCGGGCGTGGTGGCGGGCACCTGTAGTCCCAGCTACTGGGGAGGCTGAGGCAGGAGAATGGCGTGAACCCAGGAGGCGGAGCTTGCGGTGAGCCGAGATCGCGCCACTGCACTCCAGCCTGGGCGGCAGAGCAAGACTCCGTCTCAAATAAATAAATAAATAAATAAATAAATAAATATTTACACATATATTGAGATATCATTCTGGATTCTCTATTCTATTCTACTAACCTATTTATGCCTCCAAAGTACTATGTGTATTTTATCATAATGCCTTTTTTAAGGTTCCCTCCCCACTTACTGTTCTTTTCCCTATCTTCTTGGCTATTCTCGGGCATTTACTGTTCCATAACAATATTAAAAATCTTACTGGTGTTTGTGTTAGACTGATAATGTGCGTCCCTCAATCCCTATGATATGACTACTTCCTAGTCCATTGAACCTGTGAATGTTACATTATATGGCAAAGAGGACTCTGTAGATATGATTAAAACTAATTATTTTGAGATAGGGATATGATCCCAAATTATTCCATGGATTCTAAGTAATCACAAAAAATCCTTATAACAAGGGGAGTCAGAGGCAGAAAAGAAGGTGCCGTGATGACAGAAGCAGAGATCTGAGTGACTCACTTTGAAGGTGGAGGAAGGGGTCACAGGCCAAGGGATACAGATACCAGGAGAGGCTGAAAACAGAAGGAAATTGATTATTCCCTCAGAGCTTCTGGAAAAAAATCAGTCTTGCTGATACCTTGACTTTAGCCCAGTGAAACTGATTTTGAACTTTTGACTTCCAGAACTGTAAGAATAATTTTGTGTTATTTCAAAGTTACTAAGTTAGTGGCAATTTGTTATAGCAGCAATAGGAAATTAATAGTGTTGAAATAGAATTTATGTTGCATTTATATATTAGTTTTCTGAAAACTGACACTTTTATAGTATTTGTTTTTCCATTCAAGAACATAGTTTCCGTTCCTTTGTTCAGACCGTGTTTTACTTTCTTCAATAAAACTGTGTGTGTGTGTGACCATATGGGATTTGCTTTTTCTTGCTAAATTTATTCTGAAATATTTTATGTTTTACCATTGTTGTGAAGGAAATATTTTTCCATGTTTCTACTTCTATGTACTTCTTGTTAAGATATGGAAAAAACTGACCGGGCACAGTGGCTCACGCCTGTAATCCCAGCACTTTGGGAGGCCAAGGCGAGGTCAGTTAGAGACCAGCCTGGCCAACATGGTGAAACCCCACCTCTACCAAAAAATACAAAAATTAGCTGCGCATGGTGGCATGTGCCTGTAGTCTCAGCCAACTGGGAGGTTGAGGTGGGAGAATTGCTTGAACCCAGGAGGTGGAGGTTGTAGTGAGCAGAGATTGTGTCACTGTACTCCAGCCTGGGCAACCCTGTCTCATAAAATAAATATATAAATAAAAGATATGGAAAAACTATTAATTTAAAAATACTTAAGATAACTGTGTTATCTTAGTATTTTATTTCCTGTAGTAGCTTTTTACCAGAGTCACTTGAGTGGTTTTTTTGTTTGTTTGTTTTTGTTTTTGTTTTAACAATCACACCATGAGAAAAGCATGAGAAAAGCAAAGTGTTTTATTCTTGTTTTCAAATGTTAGGTCAATTATTTAATACTGTTGTGTTAATGTGATTGAAATCTCTTCTAAGCTAATGTTTAGTCATGACGATGGTGAGCATTCCTGTGTAGTTTCTGTTCAATTCAAATGGCTTTAGCCATTTGTATGTATATATACATATATATACATTTTGTGCTTTCGGATACTATTGGCTATTGGTTTGGTAAATAGCTTTTTATACTAAACAATTTCTTTAACTCTTATTTTATTCATTAGGTATAGCTGCCATTTTACTAATTTTTTATTTTATTTTATTTTTTAGACAAGGTCCCATTATGTTGCCCAGGCTCGTCTCAAACTCCTGCCTCAAATGATCCTCCCATCTTAGTCTCCCTTATAGCTGGGATTACAGGTGCATGCCACTATGCCCAGCTTTACTAAATAAATTGTAAGTACCTAAAGATATGATCATACATCCTCCTTCAAAATATGGTGTAATAGATTATACTGATAAACTTCCCGGTACTGAACCACCCATATTTTCGTGGAAGAAGTCATGGTCTATCTTTTTTTTGATACGTTACTGGATTCTAATTAGAAATGTTTTATTTAGATTTCTTGAATCTATATTCATGAGCCTGTCTATAATTTTCAATTTTGTCTTATTTTTATCAGTTTTGATTCAGTTTATTTTGCCTTTATAAAGTGGATTGGGAGCTTTTCATCCTTTTCTATGGCTTACAGTAATTTAAGTAAAAGTAGTATTGTCAGTCCTCTAAAGGTTAGATAAAATTCAGCTAGAAATTCATGGGCTTGGTGAATTTTCAAAGTTTATATTTTCCTTCTCTTCCCTGACCCAATATTCAACACCTGGGGTTTTCTGATATCATGTGAGTATTTTCATTCTAGAGTGTCATTTGAATTATTCTTATAAATCTTCCATTTCAAGAGCCCTTGTTTACACTTACCTTATCTTCAGTCAGAATCTCTCCATCTCTGCAATATGTGTATATACATGTATAAAGGTTCATTGCTTACCAATCACTCTTCTGTATCTTTTCTTATATTGAGCTTTACAATATATTCTAATTAATTTGATGTTTCATTAGTCTCTTCCTATTTTCCTCAAATAGAGTACATTGCCAATATAATGATTCACTCTCTTTTACGTCTCCTTGTATTTATTTTCTTTCACTCTCATCAACTAAGGAAATAATTGCTGAGCATGGATCTTTGGGTGGCAGTCCTTTTCTTTCAGTATTGTGTGAGGATATGTCATGTTTTCTAGTTTCCAATGTTTTAGGTGTGAGGTTTGATACTGCCTATCTAATATTTTTTTCCCATTGCAGGTAACTTGTTCATTCTTTCTGGAAGCCTGTAAGATTCTCCTCAACCTTAGAGTTCAAGGTTTTTATTGGGATTTGGGTAAACATGTGTGTTTTCTCAGCAACACTGAATTCTCCTAATGACTAATGATGTTGAGCATCTCTTCATGTGTGTATTGGCCATTTATGTGTCTTCTTTGAAGTGATGTCTGTTCAAATGTAATACCTTATTTTAATTAGTTTATTTGCCTTTTTACTGTTGATTATGCTTTTGTTGCTCATTTGAATCCATGGCTTCCCAACGTTTTCTGGGTTTCTTTTTTTTTTTTTTTTTTTCAGACAGGGTCATGCTCTATAGCCCAGGTTGGACTGCAGGGGTGCAGTCTCGGCTTACTGTAACCTCTGTCTCCCTGGCTGAAGTAATCCTCCCACTTCAGCCTCCCGAGGAGCTGGAATTACACACGTGCACCACCACGCCCAGCTCATTCTTGTGTTTTAGTAGAGGTAAGATTTAGTCATTTTGGCAAGGCTGGTCTTGAACTCCTGACCTCAAGTCATCTGCCTCCCTCGGCCTCCTAAAGTGCTGAGATTACAGGCATGAGCCACCACTTCTGGCCTGGATTTTTTTGTCATAAGTCATCACTTCAGATTTTTGAAGAGAATGTACAGCAAATGATGAGGTTCTGCTTATGTCATAGTTCATGATGGTCACCAAAGGAGTGATTTTACCTTTCATGTTTATATTTTATCAAGGGTTGAAAAAAAAATACTTTATGACCTCAAGGTAGAATGGCAATCTGATATTTGAGGCTGAGTGAGAGGACAACATTAATTCTCAGAGCTCTGAGTTACACTTTGAAAAGATTGCTCTGGAAAGTTCTTGGACTCTAAGGGAGTCAGGGTAGAAGTGGGTAGTACAGTTAGTAGTACAGTTAAAGATCTATTCTAATAACCTAGCTGAAAGATGGAGGTATTTGGATCGTAGCAATCGTGGAGAATAGAGCAATGGTGATTTGCTAGAATGAAGAGGACTTGCCATTAGATTGAATGTGGTAAAACAGAAAGAGGAGTCAAGGAAAACTTGAAAGTTATTGTCTTGAGAAACTGGAAAAATGAAATTTATTTTTTGTTTAAGACAACTTCAGGAAAAATAGTTTGGGGGAAGAATCAAGAGTTCTGTTTTAAACATGTAAAATATGAGATTTCTATTAGATAACCTAATGGGGATATTGAGTAAGCAGCTGGATCTCTCAGCTAGAATTCAATACAAAAGTATAGATTAGAGATAAAAATTTAGAAATAGTCATCAGGTAAATGGCATTTAAAGTCATGATCCTGTGTGAGATAACCTGAGGAATGAGTCTTAATATAGAAGGCAATTGGCCAGGCACAGGGGCTCACGCCTGTAATCCCAGCACTTTGGGAAGCTGAAGCAGACAGATCTCTTGAGTTCAGGAGTTTGAGACCAACCTAGCCGACATGGTGAAACCCCATCTCTACTAAAAATACAAAAATTAGCTGGACGTGGTGATACACGCCTGTAATCTCAACTACTTGGGAGGCTGAGGCAGGAGAATCACTTGAACCCGGGAGGCAGAAGTTGCAGTGAGTGAGCTGAGATCGTATCACTGCACTCCAGTCTGGGTGACAGAGCAAGATTCTGTCAAAAAAAAAAGCAAGAAAGCAAGAAAGAAAGAAAGAGAGAGAGAAAGAGAGAGAGGGAGGGAGAGAGAGAGAGAGAGAAAAGAAGAAAGAAAGAAGGAAAGAAGGAAGGAAGGAAGAAGGGAGGGAGGGAGGGAGGAAGGAAGGAGAAAGTAAAGAAAAAGAAAGAAGTGTCAATTAGGTCTAGGGTAGCTAAGAGGTAGAGTCAGTTGATCTGAAAGTCATGAGTAGAGTTAAGGACTGTTTGGCTGCCATGGTGACAATGAAAATCTAATTGGACTGGGATCAAGAGAGAAGTAAGGACTTTTTTTCTTCTTTTAAGAACATTTCCTTTTATTTTTATTATTAATATTTGGATTTCAAATAATTTTAAAATCATTATCTTAATACCAAAATACAATGATATTCTGGTAGGTTAAGAAGTTAAATGAGTGCTGAATATTCAAAACACTTAAATCTGTTATTTGAAGAAACTACAAACATACTTCACTGAACCAAGTATAAAACAGACTGTGATCTTCTGGAGTTTGCCTTGAAATATTTGTATAGAAAAGTGAGTAGTTCTACTCTGAAGGACAGCAAAGAAATGGGGTAATAATTGGTAGTGATGAGTGGAGAATTTTTTTTAAGATGGGAAATATTAGAGCATATGCAGTAGAGAGATAAAAATTGATGGTACAGGCCAGGTGCAGTGGCTCACGCCTGTAATGCCAGCAATTTGGGAGGCCGAGGCGAGGGAATCACCTGAGGTCAGGAGTTGGAGACCAGCCTGGTTAACATGGTGAAACCCTGTTTCTACTAAAAATCCAAAACGTAGCTGGGCGTGGTGGCGCATGACTGTAATCCCAGCTACTCAAGAGGTGGAGGCAGGAGAATTGCTTGAATTCAGGAGGCGGAGGTTGCAGTGAGCCGAGATCATGCCAGTGTACTCCAGCTTGGGCAACAAGAGCAAAACTCTGTCTCAAAATAAGTAAATAAATAAATAAATAAATGAATAAAAAGATTGTACAACAGCCAGATGGAGACAACTGTTGGAGCAATGCCTCTATTAGATGAGAAGGTGTCTAACGAGTATCTAACGCACAAGTGGCAGGGTTGACCTAAGACAGGAACAGATGTTTCTGCCAGAGTGGCAGAAAGAAGGGAAACCCATAAGTAAGTGTCAAGAAGCAGGGAGATTGTTTGCCTCAGGGTAGGCGTGTGTTCTTGCACTTGATCTTCCAGTTTGGGCTCCACGGTGTCCTTCCATTCATCTATCGAATTGTTTTGTTCAGAAATCATGGTCTTTTACTCTTCAGAGCAGTTTGTGTGCTACCCTGGAATCTATCCTTGGTGCTCCTATTACTTCCAGAGTCAAGATACTGTCTTCCTCCTGCAGCAGCTATTTCTCCGGGCGTATGTTCTATTCACTTGTGTTGACCTTCCCTCTGAATGTTGGCTCCTTCAGAAAACTGCAGCCTCTCAGATGAGTTGTAGTTTTCTTCGTTGGCACTTTGGGATAAGAGCTTGTGGTCTGGGTACTCTAAACGGCAGGGCATGCAGAAAACGTTACTTCTGTTCACCTGTGGTACAAAGGCAGTCGGGTGTCAGTTCCTGCTGAGGAACCCAGAGGAAGATTCTCTCCTCTCACTCTTTATTGATTGATTGATTGATTGATTGATTGAGACAGATTTTCACTCTGTCACCCAGGCTGGAGTGCAGTGGTGCGATCTCGGCTCATTGCAACCTCTGCCTCCCAGGCTCAAGCGATTCTTGAGCCTCAGTCACCAGAGGAGCTGGAATTACAGGGACGTGCCCCTATGCCCGGCTAATTTTTGTTTTTTTAGTACAAACAGGGTCTTGCCATGTTGCCCAGGCTGGTCTCAAACTCCTGACTTCAAGTGATCTGCCACCCTTCCAAAGTGCTGGGATTACAGGTGTGCACCACCACACATGCTGTGCCCTCACTCTTATCTTCTTAAAGGATGGGGGGTAGGGAAACCTCAACCCACCCATTGCCTAGCCTTTCCACATCTTGGGCTTCAGGAAGAACTGACACATTTGTATTGGTTCAAATACCTGGCCAGGCTCTCATTAGGATCCCCTTTTTACTTGGTCCTTAGTGGGTGCTCTTGCACGCTGATACTGACAGTTGTCCAACCCATGGGACCCTATAAGCTGCCAGGCCCTTGCCTGCTTCCAGTACCTGATAAGGTCTAGTAGCCATGTTACTAAGGAGGGTCAGTAGGCAGAGAGCAGTTACTCCTCCACCTCCTTGACTTATAATGATAAGCCTATTATAAGTCAAAAATGCATTTAATACACCTAACATATCAAACATCATAGCTTAGCTTAGCCTACCTGAGTATGTTTCCATACTCAGAACTCTTGTTAGCCTGCAGTTGGACAAAACCATCTATAATACAGTGCTGAACATCTCATGTCATGTATTGAACACAACACACTAGAGTACAGTATCAGTTGTTTACCCTTGTGATCGAGTGGCTGAGTGGGAGCTATGGTTCCAAGATCAAGATGCCAGCAGATCTGGTGTCTGATGAGGCTTACTCCCTAGTTCTTAGAGCAGCAACTTCTAACTATGTCCTCACATGCTGGGAGGGGCAAATGAACTCCCTTGGACCTGTTTTATAAGGGCACTAATCCCATTTGTGAGGGCCCTGCTCACATGACACAACTACCTCCCTAAATGCCCCACCTTCTAATGCCATCAGCATAGGAGTTAGTATTTCAACATAGAAATGTTAGGGGGACACAATGTTCAGACCACAGCAGATGATTATTTAAAATATGGAAAAGTAGTCATGAGGAAATAAGTATTTACTGAATACATAAAACATGCCACATACTGTGCTAAGTACTTTACAACCATGATCTTATTTAAATCTCTCATAAACCCCAAGATAAGGGAGTAAATTGTCCCTATTTGATACAGGAGGAAACTGAGGCTTACAGCAGTTTGGAAAGTAACTTAAAGTCACATACAGTGGCAGAAGCCAGATGAGGAAGTTGGTCAGTTTCAAAACCTGTGCTTAACCACTAGGCTACTTTCAACACAGCACACAGAGGAAATTCAATGGCATGCCATGATTACAGCCATTTAATATGGAGACAAGTAAAGACTCATAATAGTCACTCTGTCAGGGTGGTGCAATTTTGTTTCGTTTTCCTGTTTTCCAAAACTATGCTTGAGGAAACGTTTTCCTAGTGCAAAGCTTTTCATTGTGATGGTATTTTTCTTTAAATGGAAGGAGACTAATTTTACCATTTAAAAAGCGCTATTTATTTTTTTAAAATAAAAGAAATTCCTTTTCAATAATAATGAGATGGGAAATGTGGCCATGTGTTTTTCCTGCGCTTTTGCACGTTCTCTCTAAGACTTGTCTGTGGTCATGGAATAAGAAAAGGCTTTTGGTTGCCTTGTTTGGAATGGGTGAGGCTTTACTTCACTTTCCACCTGAGACAGTAGTTTACTGCACAGGACATTTTGTTTGCTTGGAAAAGAATTCATGTATGAATCATACCACTTAACATTTCCCCGCCAGCATTGTGTCGCATCTTTTAATGTGGCGTATTCTTTTTTTGTTCTTTTCTATTTTCGTTGTTGTTCTTCTTAAAAATGACAACTAACTTCGTTAAAAAAATTTATGTTGAACAATCTCAAAGTTACAGACACTTTGCAAGAACAGCACAAAGAACATTTTTCCCTGGAAACAGTTAATAGTAAGTTGACTACCTTGGATAGTAAGTATCTCTCCTGGATACATTTGTGTGTATTTCCTAAAAACAGGACATTCTTTTACAGCAATACTATTTTTAAAATATGCAAGTTAACACTGTTGTATTACAGCAGTTTAATCCTCAGACCGCATTCAAGTTTCATCAGTAGTCCAGCGAATCCATCACAAAGGATCCACTTGAGAATCCTTTGCTGCATTTAGTTGTCAATGATTTTAGTCTTCTGTCTGCAATGGTTAGTTTCTCTGTCTTTCCTTGACTTTTCTGACTTGGGTGCTTTTGAAGATTACAGGCCAGTTATTTTGTAGAAGTCACTCAATTTGGCTTTGTCTGATGTGGGACTCAATTCATTCAATTCATGCATCTTTGGCAGGAATTTCTCAAGTGACCCTTAATACTTTTTTTGTTTTTTTGAGACGTAGTCTCCCTCTGTCCCCCAGGCTGGAGTGCAGTGGCGCCATCTCGGCTCACTACAATCGCCGCCTCCCGGGTTCACGCCATTCTCCTGCGTCAGCCTCTCGAGTAGCTGGGACTACAGGCACCCGCCACCTCGCCTGGCTGGTTTTTTATATTTTTTAGTAGAGATGGGGTTTCATTGTGTTAGCCAGGATGGACCCTTAATACTTTTTATTGGATCCTGTCAGGGGTGCACAAATTCAGTTTTCCCATGACGACTGATTATTCACTTTGATCATGGTTAAGGTGCTGTCTGCCTCTCTTCTCCATTAGGAAGTTACTCTTTTTCCTGCTATCATTAATACATACTTTATGTGGGAGGTTCTATGTAAATATTCCATTCTTCCTCAAACTTTCCATATACTAACATTATTAGAACTCATAGTTTTCTACTTTATTTAAGGAGTTATAATCCATTACAACAGTGATTCATTTTGATGTTGAAGCTGGTTTCTGTGTCCTTTTGATGTATCTCTATCATTTCCTTGCTTTCTGACACAAAGTTCATACTCAAGTTTCCTACCTCAGTCCTGGAATCAGGACTTGAATCCTGGAATCCTTGGAAACTCTCCAAGAAGCCCTGATTTCTTTTAGTGGAGAATGGTATCTAGAAGAGGAAATCTGGGCTGTTTATTACTGTGAGAGATTCTCCTAGTAGACAAAGCTGGAGGATATATGTAAGTATATAGCTACATAAACATATATGAAGGCATATACATATATATACACAAACACACACATACATTGTCATCTATATTTTTAATTTATCTGTATTGAAAACCATAACTTCACCCCAGTAGGTTTCTTTTTTCCACATCTGTGACTCTGAACTCCAACAGTTCAGAAATCCGGCTCCCATTATCCTAAGTCTCCTTATTTGCTCAATCCCCCTGTAGGAAGCCAGTCTCCCATCAGAGCCACTGTCCCCCTTACCCCTCACACACCCTCCTTACCCTGTCCTTGCTCTGACCTGCCACCACCACTCCTCAGAAACTGTCCTTACCCCGCTTTGACTAAGTCCGTGACATGCTGCTGACTCCCACGTGGACATCGTCCTCACCCCATCGGGGTTCTGGTTCCCTACCCAGGGCTATGTTCCATGCGGTTCCCCTCTTTGCCCCCTTGGGCTGTGACTCCCTACACAAGGCACTCTCTGCTGTGGTGGTGTCATCCTTACCCAGCAGGGTCTCCAGGTCCCCATACCAGTTTGCGGGCATCTTCCTTGGACTCTACACCTATGCTAGGCTGTCTCTCCATGGGGCTTCCCTCCTCATGATGCTGGGGTTCCCACCCCACTACAGGCACCCCTCTTACCTGGAAGCCCTTCTTATCTACTTAGGCTGTCTGATACACCAGGCTGTCCTCAATCATGAATACCCTCCTCACCCGGTTCAGGGGAGACACCTATGCTGGGCCACTACCCCTACTCCAGAGTGACCAACTTTCTCTGCCCTGCTGAACGGCACTAGGACTGAATTGTTCCAGTAGAAAAGGGAAGAAGACAAGGAGAAAGGGGAAAAGAAACATGATGTTTCGTTTGGGCCCTGAATCATCACCATGACCAACCCTGAGTCAGCACTCAAATTGACAGGAGAGTTGGCTTCTGATTAAGTATATTTTGGCAGCCACCTCCGGGCAAGGAGCTAAAGGCCTACGTAATGAAGATCCTCAGGGTACAGGGCCTCCAGCTGGAAGTGAGGAAGCCTGGAGTCCAGTCCTGACCCTACCTTTTCCAGCAGTGTTGTTGTTCTACCTCTAGTCTTTTGTAGTATGGGGTGATAAGGAAATACACTAATCAACAAATAAGATGCCTGATAAGACTACCTTTCTCCAAATACATAACGTTGTTGTGAAGAAGAAGCAAGATAAGGTGTTTTGAAATGTCTTGAAAACCATAAATATCTAGGCAAATGTGACATTTTTATAAGAAAAATATTTTGTCAGGAAATATTAATATAATGGGAATTTTTATTAGGGCAATCCTATTATCTTTATGACTTAAAAAATTGATGTGAATAGGCCGGTGCTGTGGCTCATGGCCATAATCCCAGCACTTTGGGAGGCCGAGGCGGGTGGATCACTTGAGCTCAGGAGTTCAAGACCAGCCTGGCCAACATGGTGAAATCCCAGTCTACTGAAAATACAAAAAATTAACCGGGCATGGTGGCAGGCACTTGTAATCCCAGTTACTGGGGAGGCTGAGGCAGCAGAATCACTTGAACATGGGACATAGAGGTTTCAATGAGCTGAGATTGTGCCACTGCACTCCAGCCTGGGAAACGGAGTGAGACTTTGTCTCAAAAATAAATAAATAAATAAATAGGCCAGACGTGGTGGCTCACGCCTGTAATCCCAGCACTTTGGGAGGCCAAGGCGGGCGGATCACAAGGTCTGGAGATCCAGACCATCCTAGCTAACACAGTGAAATCCCATCTCTACTAAAAATACAAAAAATTAGCCAGGCGTGGTAGTGGGCGCCTGTAGTCCCAGCTACTCGGGAGGCTGAGGCAGGAGAATGGCATGAACCTGGGTGTTGGAGTTTGCAGTGAGCTGAGATCGCGCCACTGCACTCCAGCCTGGGCGACAGAGTGAGACGCTATCTCAAAATAAATAAATAAATAAGTAAAAATTTAAAAAAATAAATTGATGTGAATAAACCATATCCCAATACATAGAGCTGAAAATATGTGCTGGGAAAATAATATATAGGATGCCTGGATGGACGTAGGGGCAGTACACAGCCATACCATGCTGGATCCTGTGAGACCAGAACCCAGTAAGCTGATGGGGAGTGCGTTGAAGAGCCTCCAATTTAACTCAATTTGCCTGTTTAGCTGACTTCACTACTGTAAACTTTGAAACAGCAAGATTCCTCCCGTGATCGTATCCCCACCCCCGAATTTAATTCTCTTTTTCTCATCTATAGAAATTTCCTCTGTGTTCTGATACCATTTAGGAGCTTCTAGGGCTTCCCTTATCTTTACTGTCTACTGTTCAGATATATATGGAATCTGATTGAACTATCCCCTGTGTCAGTAAAAGAAGCTAACTAAATGGGATCTCTGGGTCTGAAGAATTATTGATTCCTATGGCTTTCATTTCTGCAAAAGAAGTAAACTTGATTTTTTTTTCTGTATACTATGAATAAAATCTCATTTTTATAATTTTTATGAGATACTCTAATACATATTTAAATTGCTTTTCATTTATTCTTGGATTCTAGAATAATATGTTGGTAAGTACAAAACCAAACCAACACAGAACCCCAAAGCCACTAGCCCTACACTGATTACACACAAATACTGAACTCTAACGTTGCTCTGTGTTCCAAGGAGCCTGGGCTTCATTTTTAAGATTCAAGAAAAAAAAGCACAAAAAGGGGCCCAGCCCTTTCAAAAGAAGAAATGAGGCTGAAGGTGGGGGAAGGCAGAGTTAAGCTAAATCTCCATGCTAGAGAAAGAGCGTGTGTATTACAAGGAAGTGGTCTGTTCTAGCAGACAGTTGGGCGATGAGGTTGAGGGAGGTGGAACAGTTGACTCATGGCTCTGTCTTGCATTTGGTTTGCTGCTAAGAGCCTTTAAAATTCTTAACTATTTCTGGGGGCTTTCTTAGCTCAGTAGTCACTGAGAGAAATGAGCTGAGCTAAGGAGTGCAAGGGGAAACAGGCTCCCTGAAGGGTGACCCGAAGGGTGTCGCTTTCTGGGCACTGGTTTTAACTGGATTGGATGACATTTGAGGATTAAGTCAGTCTCCTGGATATCTCATTATTCATGCATTTGTTCCTTTTAGAAATAGCTATTGCATACATAGGGTTTTCAGATGATTTAAACCAAAACACCAGACTCACAATAAAAATTTATAGACAAAAATACTCAAATTCCAGTGATACGGAAAACTTATTGATGATCAGTTAAAAATGGTGGTTTCAACCTCTATGTTTATCTCTGTTCTCTCCAAACATTCCAATACAATGAAAAATGGATGATTTTTTTTAAAGCCACAAACCCATAAGGACAAAGAGACTTGGAGTGGAGGAAACACCAAGGAAAAATGGAAAGATGGAAAGCTGACGGATGAGTGTGAGCTGGCCCAGCAGATCAGTGAGGTGAACACCTCAGCTGGCAGTGAAGGAAAGTGAGTCATCCATCCTATTTGCACCACAGAACCACAAAAATGCTCAGAAATTGGGGCCACCAGGAATTTCTAAAATGGGGGTAAATGGGAAAACAAAGTCAGTCAAAAGGCTTTTTAAGAAGCAGTTAGGGCCGGGCATCGTGGCTCACGCCTGTAATCCCAGCACTTTGGGAGGCCGAGGCGGATGGATCACGAGGTCAGGAGACGGAGACCATCCTGGCTAACACGGTGAAACCCCGTCTCTACCAAAAATACAAAAAATCAGCTGGGCGTGGTGGCGGGCACCTGCAGTCCCAGGTCCTCGGGAGGCTGAGGCAGGAGAATGGGGTGAACCAGGGAGGTAAAGCTTGCAGTGAGCCAAGATCACGCCATTGCACTCCAGCCTGAGCGACAGAGCAAAACTCCGTCCCAAAAAAAAAAAAAAAAAAAAAAAAAAAAGCAGTTAGACTCCCAGCTTCCTCCTCAATGCCTTACAGCAGAAGACCTGCCCTTCCCCTTACCTTTGCACACGACTGGAAATTTAGTTTCTAGAGCTGTACTGCTCAATACGGCAGCCACTAAGTACATGTGGTTTCCGAGTTCTTGAAGTCTGGCTCTTCTAAATTGAAATGTGGGTTAAGTGTGAAATACACACCCGATTCTAAAGACTCGGTACAATTAAAAAAGATTTTTAAAAACATGGATTATATGTTGTAGGCTGGGCTCAGTGGCTCACGCCTGTAATTGCAGCACTTTGGGAGGCTGAGGAGGGTGGATCACTTGAGCCCAGAAGTTCAAGATCAGTCTGGGCAACATAGCAAAATCCCATCTCTACAAAGAATATAAAAATTAGCCAGGTGTGGATGCACACGCCTGTAGTCCCAGCAACTTGGGAAGCTGAGGCAGGAGGATCACCTGAGCCTGGGAAGGTCCAGATTGCAGTATGCTGTGGTAACATCACTGTGCTCCAACCTGGGCAACAGGGCCAGACTCTATCTCAATAAATAAATAATAAAAACATGGGTTATATGTTGAAACAATAATATTTTTGGTCAATTGGATTAAATAAAACACATTAAAATTAATTTCTTCTGTGTATTTTTAATATTTTTTCACGTGACTGATAGAAAATCTAAAATGGCTTCTGTGGCTCCCATGTTATTTCTATTGGGCAGCACTGCTCCAGACAGTATGAACCAATGGTGACTAGGGGACAAGGGGACAGCAGAGGAGTTTCCACACTGAGAATGGGTTGGCCTAGCGAAAGCTAAGCTTAAAGAGAGCCCAGGCCTCTCTCTCACCCAAATCCCAGAGTGCTGGCAGCTAGTCACCTAACCCACGAGTAGGAGATGGCAGTATTCACTTCAGGGGAAGCTGACCAGCCTGACGAAAGTTCTAACGATGCAGACGCAGACACCATCGGCCTTCTGCCCGTGTCCTCCTCAGCATCCACTTCTGCACCTAAAGATGGTTTCCTGGCAATTCCTGCAGCTTTCTTCAGGTGAACACTTCTCTCAACCTGCAGACAGACCCAGCTAGAACAGGCTGAGAATTCATGGGCTTCAAGGTGGTCGAGAAGGGCATGGCTCTCTTGCTTTTCCATCAGGGAGAGAATCATGAGGGGCGTGACCTACACTGACCTCTAGAAATCCCCACAGCACTGAGCTCCAATTGTCCCCCCACACTGACTTCCTTCCCTTTCCTGCTACTTCTCCACCTCCCTACCAGGGTTTTCTGAGATGACCTCTGAAATAAATTACCTAAACGGGCTCCCTCTTTCTAGGTCTGCTTTGATAGAACCTCAGTCAAGACAAATTCTGATAGTTGGGGTTTCTCCAGGAAAATAGCCCAGCCATGTCATCCTACAGGGAGGCCACCAGTGGATAAGCCTCATCTATACACAGAGCTTTTTACATTTATTTATTTATTTACTTTTTGAGACTGAGTCTCTCTCTGTCGCCCAGGCTGGAGTGTAGTGTAGTGGCACAATCTCGGCTTACTGAAACCTCTGCCTCCCAGGTTCAAGCGATTCTTCTGCCTCAGCCTCCCAAGTAGCTGGGACTACAGGAAGGTGCCACCATGCCCGGCTAAGTTTTTGTATTTTTAGTAGAGATGGGATTTCACTGTGTTAGCCAGGATGGTCTCAATTTCCTGACCTCGTGATTGGCCCCCCTCGGCCTCCCAAAGTGCTGGGATTACAGGCGTGAATTACAGTGCCTGGCCTATTTTTTATTATTTTATATTATTTTTGAGACAGAGTCTCACTCTGTCACCCAGGTGGGAGGGCAGTGGCGCGATCTCAGCTCATTGCAACCTCCACTTGCTGGATTCAATTGATTATCGTGCCTCAGCCTCCCGAGTAGCTGGAATTACAGGTATGCATCACGAATTTTTGTATTTTTGGTAGAGACGGGCTTTAACCAGGTTGGCCAGGCTGGTCTCAAACTTCTGACTTTAGGTGATCCACCTGCCTCAGCCTCCTAAAGTGCTGAGCCACTGTGCCTGGCCAGAGCTTTTTATTTTTTAATCTTTATTTTTTTACACTTGATCCTAGCCAAAACGCTGAGAAGCGATTAATCTTTATTTTTTTTAGCTGTATTGTATAATAATTGGTATCCAAAAAGCTGCACAGATTAATGTACACAATTTAGTGACTTTGCACATAAGTACTGTTAAAAGAA
This sequence comes from Papio anubis, assembly GCF_008728515.1. Classification (NCBI taxonomy): domain Eukaryota; kingdom Metazoa; phylum Chordata; class Mammalia; order Primates; family Cercopithecidae; genus Papio; species Papio anubis. Next base: position 20,842,588 of record NC_044988.1, on the reverse strand, counting down.
ACACTGTAGACAAATTAAATTTAACAGAATTTAACTGAGCAAAGAACAATTTGAAACTCGGCTACCCCACCCTACCCATCAAACAGAATACCTTCAGAGCAACTCCAGGGCTGCTGCGTGGTTAGAGAGAATTTATGGACTGAAAAAGGAAAATGACAGACAAAAAACAGAAGTGAAGTACAGAAACGGCTGGATCGTTATAGCTCAGCGTTGGCCTTGTTTGAAGACAGTTTGCACAGTCGACTTCCTATGAGTGGCTGAAGTATAGCTATTGTTACAAGACTGCTTAGGTTGCAGTTGACTAAGTATGGAGAAGCCTTTAGCCTGACTTAGAATATGTAAGGAGGCAGCTTTAGGCTAAACTTAATTTAGCAGTACTTACTGTTAATTACAGGCACTGTGTTGTAGAGATCTCTGGAACTTATGCACTTTTGTATCACTGTAAGTTTATACCCTTTGAACAACTCCCCATATTGCCCTTCCCTACCCCCTAGCAACCACCATTCTATTGTTTACCTCCATACCTTTGACTATTTTAGGTGCCTCAGATAATAGGGATCACACAGTATTTGTCTTTCTATAACTGACTAATTTCATTTAATAGAATGTCTTCCTGGTTCATCCATGTTATTACAATAGTAGGATTTTCTTCTTTGTTAAAGCTAAATAATGTTCCATTGTATGTATGCACTACATTTTCTTTCTCCGTTTGTCCGCTGATGTATCTTTGTATTGCTTCCATATTTAGGCTATTGTGAATAATGCTGCAGTGAACATAGGATTGCACATATCTCTTCCAGATCCTGATTTCAGCTTTTTCAGATGTATACCAGAAGCAAGATTGCTGAGTCACATGGTCGTCCTGTTTCTAATTTTTTGAGGAAACTCTGTACTGTTTCCTATAGCAGCTGTACCATGTTACATTTCCAGCAACGGTGCATAATGTTTCCCATTTTCTCTACATCCTTTCAGACACATTTTTATATTTATATATAAAATGCATTTTTATATATAAAAAAGTATATTACATATAAGATATATTTAAAATATTTTAAAATATATACAATATATTTTATATATATATAAAGTATCTGAGATGATGTAGAGAAAAATACATACTATATTTTATATATATATATAAAATGGCCTCACACGTGTGAGGTGTTACTGCATTGTGGTCTTGATTTGCATTTCCCAGATGATTAACAATGTTGAGCATCTTTTCATATACCTGTTTGTCATTCGTATGTCTTGGAGAAATGTCTATTTAGATCTTTTGCTCATTTTTTAATCAGGTTATTTATTATTTATTTATTTTCTTGCTCCTCACTCAGAGCCTTTTAGAGTTTACTTTTAAAAATGAGCAGAAAGCCCAAACAACTGTTATGCCCAGACCGTTTGTTCCCCAAAGAAGACCACCAGAGTCCAGAGTCAAAGCCAAGCGGCAAGGATCTTTACTGCAAGTTCGAACTTGGTCCCTCCATTCCACAGCATACAAGAGGGCCTTGAACAATGCGAGTGCTTGCTTTTTATAGCCCGATGTAAACAGGATATGTAAAGTTACAGGGGAACAAGGTAATTCTCTCGGTTACAGCACATTTAGCATTTTTTATTGGTTCCCGCTGTGTCCTTATCGGGGATTTCCTAGGTGGTGTTTTTCTGAAGTTTGAGAGAAATATGGAGCAATGTGCTTGTGCTGGGCTCAGGAAGTTGGGAGATATATGGGGGATGTGCCTCATTCCTTTCACAACCACTGAGGAAATCCTCTAATAATTCAGACAGTAAAGCAAAATTTTGGGTTCTTCTAAAAGTAATCATCTGTTTATGGCTGATTTTTTATGACCTGCTTGTGCATGGGAGTGATATTGTGCCCTAACAATACTAAATGTGCAAAAGGATGCATGTATGTCTGTGTTTGTTTCGCTGAACAGAAAGCTAAAACACTGGACTGTCTACCTCGAAGTTAATAGTCGGCCATCCTCTGAGTACTCAGAAGGTACTCCTCACCTTGTCAGGTGCTAGAATGCAGCTAGTAAAGTCAGTCCCTGATGTCCAGGAGGTATAGTCTCAAGGAGAAGTCAGATAAGAGGAGAAATGCTTATTGTGCAGTGGGATAGAGTTTGCACAGCAGGCAGGGAGCCCAGAGTGATCCTGAAACAAACAGTTGTGGGGAGAGGCAAGGGGAAACATTTCCAGAGGGCCAGCTGGGTACACCAGAAGGAAGGACGTTCCCTGAAGAGGGAGAAGAGAAAGGGACACATTTAGCAAACTGAAAATATCCTGCTGGGGGCGGTGGCTCACGCCTATAATCCCAACACTTTTGGATGCCAAAGCAAGTGGATCACCTGAGGTCAGGAGTTCAAGACCAGCCTGGTCAACATGGTGAAACCCTGTCTCCACTAAAAATACAAAAGTTGGCTGGGCGTGGGGGCACATACATGTAATCCCAGCTACTTGGGAAGCGTAGGCAGGATAATCGCTTGAACCCGGGAAGTGTAGGTTGCAGTGAGTGGAGATCTTGTGCCATTGCACTCCAGCCTGGACAGCAAGAGCAAAACCCTGACTCAAAAAGAAAAGAAAAGAAAAGAAAAGATCCTGAGATGGCTGCAGTGAAGGGCGTGATGGAGAAAGTGTCCAGGAATGTGGCTAGAGGGAAGTCCAGGACACCATACCAAAGAGGTAGAATGATTTTCTAAAGAAACAAGGGCATCCCCAAAAGACTCAGGGTGACATCACCTGAAGAGAGGCCCCTCAATGGCTTCCACAGCCTTTTTTTTTTTTTTTAATTTTTTGAGATGGAGTCTCGCCCTGTCACCCAGGCTAGAGTGCAGTGATGAGATCTTGGCTCACTGCAAGCTCCACCTCCCGGGTTCACGCTGTTCTCCTGCCTCAGCCTCCAGAGTAGCTGGGACTACAGGCACCGGCCACCACTCCACGGTCTTTTCTTAATGGCGAGATGTCTCCCTTTGTGCAATCTGCAGAGGAAATGGAAATGACCACTGCTTCTGTATCTTTTCAAAGAGAAAACGCCTGGGAATGTGGAACCAGGTATAGGAAGGAGATGGAGCGGTGTCTAGCAAAATTGAACTGTGCTCTTTAAGTCAGCCCTTCTCCCACACAAGCTAGGATTTTTTTTCCCCCCTTGCGCTTCTTACCCAGCATTTTGGGTCCCTCAACAAGGAGCTGAGCTACAGGACTTTTGATACTGGCTAGTGCTGAACTGTTTCCAAGTAGCATAATATTTTAAACCCGTTACATGGGGAAGATTTCTAGGAAGAAGCACTAATTCTAAAGGGAAAATGGCAGATTCCTCGCCAAGTGTCAGGGAAGAGATCTGGTCCCATAAAACATCACAACAACACAGGAGATCTGGAAGGGCACCTAAAGGCAAAGGAAATGAGCCGTTTTACATAGGTGGGAGGGGTCTGCAAGGCAGCCCTTAAAATGATCCGCAAAGAGCCTATTTGGGGTTCCTGGCTTCTGCTTTGCCAAGAGGATCGTTGTTTAGGGGTTGTGCTGCCTAAAGAGGAGATCTATGTGCCAGACCACCCAGACCTCACAGTGAGCTGATGGCAAGGTGCAGAGGCGTGCCGTGCTCTCTGGTCTTGATCATGCACTCCAAACTGAGTCACCTGAATAGAGAGCCAGGCAGAAACACTGCATAAGCCTTTGCTCTGAAACAGGGCGCTAACAGGAGGGAACAATCGGAAGGAATAATGAAGTCATTGGCTTAAAGCAAGTCCACAACCCAAGAGAAAAAACTCCATTAGATTTCAAGGCCTGAAAAGAATCTTCTGTGGCTTGAGGCTCTGTTCTCTTGGCCCATTGGGTGGATGGCCTCACCTTCTTGGCCCACCAGGGGTCCCATCCACCCTGCATCTGTGGCTCTGGTCTCAGGCTCATTCTTCCTTCATTTCATCTTGCCTCGGTCCCTTTCAGTCTGGATTGGCAGCATTTTCACTGGTATAAAATTGTTAAAAACGTTGTCAGTCTCCCAGGTAATCCAGGGGTCTAAGCCACAAGACAAGAGAGTCCCTCCTAGATATTTGTTGGATAATTGTATCTCTATTCCTGGATTCTGCTGAGTTGGTTGATTGGATTCATAAATCATAATCTCATCCCTTTAGCAAATACTGTCCAGACATACCCTTGGCTTTAATTCCAGAGTAGGTCATTTGGATAGACTGAGAATTTTCCAAATCAAATGCTGGTTCCTTTATGCTTAGCAGTTCATTCCTTGATGTGTCTCTTTCTCTTGCATTTTACTCTGAACAGCATAGAGAAACCAGACTGTACCTTCCACACTTGGCTTGGAAATCACTTCAGCTCAATATCCAAATTAATCACTTACAAGTTCTACTTTCCACAAAGTAGTAGAAGATAATTCAGCCAAGTTTTCTGCCACTTTATAACCAGGTTTGCCTTTCCTCTAGTGTCCAATACCAATGTCCCTCACTTCCATCTGCGGCCTTACCAGGAGCACTTTTTTTTTTTTTTTTTTTTGAGATGGAGTCTCGCTCTGTCACCCAGGCTGGAGTGCAGTGGCGGGATTTCAGCTCACTGCAAGCTCCGCCTCCCAGGTTTACGCCATTCTCCTGCCTCAGCTTCCCAATTAGCTGGGACTACAGGCGCCTGCCACCACGCCTGGCTAGTGTTTTGTATTTTTTTAGTAGAGATGGGGTTTCACCGTGTTAGCCAGGATGGTCTTGATCTCCTGACCTCGTGATCCGCCTGTCTCGGCCTCCCAAAGTGCTGGGATTACAGGCTTGAGCCACTGCACCTGGCCAGGAGCACTTTTAATATTCATATTTCTAGCAACATTCTGTTCATAATGATATATGTATTTTCTAACATGATAAAAGCTTTCTCTACAGCTTCCCTTGCTTCTTTCTAAAAGTTCACCAAAATGGCCTTTACCATCCATACTTCTTTCTTTCTTCTTTCTTTTAATTTTTATAGAGGCGAGTTCTCACCATCTTGCCCAAGCTGGTCTCAAAATTCTGGGCTCAAGTGATCCTCCTGCCTCAGCCTCCCAAAGTGCTGGGATTATAGGTATAAGCCACTGCACCCAGCTAACATCCATATTTCTACCACCAATCTCTTCAAAGCACTCTAGGCTTTTACTATGAAGCTTCTGAAAATTCCTCTGCGTCTACCCATTGTAATTGCCTATCAGGTTCTTCCTGCTGCTGCACAGGCAAAATCAATTCACCGATATCGTGGTATTGCAGTAAAGAAAGAATTTAATTGATGCTAGGCTAGCCATATGGAAGATAGAGTTATTGCTCAAATCAGTCCCTCCAAAGGCTCAGAGGTTACATTTTTTCAAGGATAGTTTTGTGGGCAGAGGACTAGGGAATGGGTGCTGCTGTTTGGTTGGAGCTGCAATTATAGGGGTGTGGAAATCCATCCTCATGCTCTGAGTCTGCCTCTGGGTTGAGGGCCACAGGATCGGTTGAGTCATGAGTCTGGAAGTGGACAGTACACAAAAATCTCAAAAAACAGGCTGGGCACGGTGGCTTACACCTGTAATCCCAGCACTTTGGGACGAGGCGGGCGGATCATGAAGTCAGGAGATTGAGAGCATTCTGGCTAACACAGTGAAACCCTGTCTCTGCTAAAAATACAAAAAAAAGTTAGCTCTGTGTGGTGACAGGCACCTGTAGTCCCAACTACTTGGGAGGCTGAGGCAGGAGAATGGCGTGAACCTGGGCGGCAGAGCTTGCAGTGAGCCAAGTTCACGGCACTGTAGCCTGGGTGACAGGGTGAGATCCCATCTCAAAAAATTAAAAAAAAAAAAAAAAAAAGAAAAGAAAAAAAACAGAAATATCTCAAAAAACCGGTTTTAGGTTCTACAATAGTGGTGTTATCTGTAAGAACAATTGGGGAAATCACAAGTCTTGTGACCTCTGGCTACATGACTTCTGAGCAGTAAAGGGCTAGAGAAACTATCCCTACATTTTAGCAGAATTCAGACCCCTCCCATAATCCTAATCTCACCGCCTTTCATTAGTTTTCAGTCTTTGAGCAAGGATGGGACTAGTTTTAGGAAGGGACTACAATCATCCTTGCTTCCAAGTTAAACTATAAACTGTACTCCTCCCACAGTTAGCTTGGCATATGCCCAGGAATGGGTGAAGACAGCCAGCCTGTGAGGCTTGAAGCAAGATGGAGTCAGCCATGCTAGACTTCTCCCACTGTCATAAAGGAGGTTTCACCATTACTCAATTCCAAAGCCACTTCCACATTTTAGGTATTTGTTACATTTCACTTCCCAGTACCAAAATCTGCATTCATTTGCTAGGGCTGCCATACAAAGTACCTCAAGCTAGATGGTTTAAAACAACAGAAATGTATTCTGTCACAGTTGTGGAGGACAGAAGTTGAAAATCAAGGTATAGGCCGGGCGCGGTGGCTCAAGCCTGTAATCCCAGCACTTTGGGAGGCCGAGACGGGCGGATCACGAGGTCAGGAGATCGAGACCATCCTGGCTAACACGGTGAAACCCCGTCTCTACTAAAAAATACAAAAAAAACTAGCCGGGCGAGGTGGCGGCGCCTGTAGTCCCAGCTACTCGGGAGGCTGAGGCAGGAGAATGGCGTGAACCCGGGAGGCGGAGCTTGCAGTGAGCTGAGATCCGGCCACTGCACTCCAGCCTGGGCGCCAAAGCGCGACCCCCCGTCTCAAAAAAAAAAAAAAAAAAAAAAGAAAATCAAGGTATAAGCAGAGACATGCTGTGAAAGTCTAGATCTAATTCTTCCTCGCCTCTTCCTGAATTCTGGGAATGACCCCAATCTTTGGCATTCCTCCAATATCGGCTTCTGTTGTCATGTGTTCTCCCATGCGTTCCCATGGCATTCTCTTATCTGTGTGTCTGCGTCCAAATTTCCCTCTTTTTATTAGGACACCAATCATATAGGATTAGGGCCCATCCCAATGACCTCATTATAACTTGATTATATTGCAAAGACTCTATTTCCAAATAAGATCACATTTGTGGGTTCTGGAAATGAGGACTTCAGCATATCTTCCTGGGGTACGCAATTCCATCTGTAACCCTGGACAAATACACCTGTGTAAACACCACCAAGATAAAGAAATGGAGCCTTTCCAACATTTATCAAGCTCCATCACGCTCCCCTTCAGTCAACACTTCCTAAAGGTAGCCTTTATTCTGAACACCATGGCCTACTTCGCTATCTACAGAGCAGATTTATGCTGAAGCAACAGAAAATAAGATAAGTAATTAGAGCAGCTATATCGTCAAAGATAACCTACACTTTAATGGCTGGACTTTGAGCCATTTCTAAGACAGTTTCATTAAAACATTACGCTTTTTGAGTTCCAACTAAATGTCAGGCCCTGTGCCATTTATTCATGTACATTTCATTTTATTTTGTTCCATAAACACCATTTGAGGAAAGTATGCGATTTCTATCTAGAAAGAATAATTGTGACATAGAGTGTTTGCCTAAAACTAGCAAATCTCTAGCTAACAAATGGCTCCTGGAACCAGGCAGAGCTCTCTTGGGCCCCCTGGTTAGTGTTTGGTTCAGCAAATATTTGATGAGAGGTTATTATAGACACAGGCATAGAGAATCATGCACAAATGCCATATTTCCCTACTCTCAAGGAACTTAATATTCTTTGGAGGAACACAGGAGGACATAATTCTAAAATAATGCAGTCATTGTAATGACGGAGGCCAGCATCAAGTTCCAGAAAGGCACGGAAGATCAATATTGGCTCACCTGGAGGCGGGGGATGGTCCAGGAAAGGATCTTAAGCTTTAAAGACAGAATAAGCAGAAGGTAGAAAAAAAAAAAGAAGAAGAAAGATGAGCAGGGGCAGGGAGGCATGAAACTCAGGAGAAATCAAGCAGATGGGGATGGCAGGAGCCTGAAGTAAGAGCTAGGTTTTGGCTGGGGATAAGGATCAACAGTGGAAGTCAGGCCAGAGAAGACTTTTATGTCATGGTAAAAAGAGGACCATGCATTTCTCCTGAGGTAGCACATGCATTGCTTGTGGACTGCTTTCAGTCTGCAGATGGTGCTTTTATTTTGGCCCTCACAGTGTTTGAATAAAGTCTACATGCCTTTAAGCCTCTGGCTCACCCCAGGCGGCACTGCTCCCTATTGTTTAATGCTGACCAGATATGTTCAGGTATGTGACCTGGATGTGTGCCATCTAGGAAGGAGACTGGGTGCCACTGTAAGGTTTAGACAGGGAAGGGACATTGCCACCCTTGATTTTTTTTTTTTTTTCAATTTGTTTTAGAGACGGGGTTTCATTATGTTGCCCAGGCAAGTGATCCTCCCACCTCAGCCTCCTGAGTTATTGTGATTTCAGGCACATGCCACTGTGCTTGGATGAATCATAAAGTTCTCTAGAAACAGTTTCAGAGATGGACTTGAGACAGTGAGACTGAGGCAGGACGATCATTTGAGAGGTTATAAAAATGGCAAGATGTGGTTGCTCTCTGAGCAATAGTAATACAAGAGAGGAAAGGCCATACTTGGAAACCATTTAAGAGATAAAATCACGCCGGGCGCGGTGGCTCACGCCTGTAATCTTAGCACTTTGAGAGGCCAAGGCGGGTGGATCACGAGGTCAGGAGATCGAGATCATCCTGGCCAACATGGGGAAACCCCGTCTCTACTAAAAATACAAAAAATTAGCCGGGCTTGGTGGCGGACGCCTGTAGTCCCAGCTGCTCGGGAGGCTGAGGCAGGAGAATGGCGTGAATCTGGGAGGCGGAGCTTGCAATGAGCCGAGATCGCGCCACTGCACTCCAGCCTGGGTGACAGAGCGAGACTCCATCTCAAAAATAAAAAAATAAAAAAAAAAAAAAAAGAGATAAAATCACTAGCAGAGAGTGAGTCTCTGGAGGTGAGGAGGTGGGAAATGGGTTTCTTCCCACTTGTCACAGTGGGGCATGCTTTGCAATTTCTGTATCGGTTCTAATTCAAGGACACAGTCAGGCTGGTGCACACAAGTGTGGGCCAAAGAGATATTGGAAGATGGCATAGAACCAAGTGGGAAAAGAAGAGGCCCTTGGCTCCATCTAGAAAAGAGCTTCAGCTTCTCTTGGCAAAGCTTACACTAGTGAGGAGGGTTTGATAGTCAACACCAAACCCAGCTGTAAATCATTGCAACCGATCATCTTCAGCAATTGCTGTACACAGGTAGTTATGCTGATGTTGCTGGTTGGTAAAACAGTGTATTAACTCCTTTAATTTTTTTGTCATCTTTACAAATTGAGAGTTAGAAAATATATGAAGATATGGCATCTGAAATCAGTAGCCAGTGTCCTAGTCCTGACCATAAGTAGCAATCACCCCATTGACCTTAAGATTAGGACCCAAGCAAGACCTTTCTGAACAGGCTATGCCTGAAAAAAAGCATGATTATGTAGCATGATTTTGGGAGACCCAAGGAATGGGCCCATCTAAAATCTAGGTGATTCAATCGTGAATCTGTGAAAGCCATTATTTCAGAATTCCCCCCAAAAATTCCCACCAGACTTGCCTTTTTGGCCTAAATTTTGGTTCGTTCTTAAAAAGCAAATATCCATGGGAGGGATAAACATTAAGCTTTATTGGTCACTTACACTTTTGTATGAATGAGACAGTGCTTTTCTGACTAAGTTTGATAAAGGAAGAATGCAGAATCAGATGCTTGAGTTCATGTAAAGAAATCCCCTAAAGAAAACTGAACCAGGAATGGGGAATCTACAGATGACGACCAGAATAGGATGTAGAGCAGGGGTTAGCAAACTTTTTCTTTCTTTCTTTTTGAGAGAGTCTCACTCTGTCACCCAGGTTGAAGTGCAGTGGCATGATATTGGTTCACTGCAACCTCTACCTCCCAGGTCCAACTCCCAGGTCCAAGTGGTTCTCCTGCCTCAGCCTCCTGACTAGCTGGATTATAGGTGCCTACCACCACATCCGGCTAATTTTTTTGTACTGTTAGTAGAGCCAGGGTTTTGCCACGTTGGCCAGGCTGGTCTTGAACTCCTGACCTCAGGTGATCCACCTACCTCAGCCTCCCAAAGTGCTGGGATTACAGGTGTGAGCCACCATGTCCAGCCCAAACTTTTGCTATAAAGGGAACGTAGGCAACATTGTATGCTTTGCAATGCTTATTGTTTCCATTGCAAATACTCAACTATATCATTATAGAGCAAAAGAATGAGCACAGCTGTTAGAATAAAAATTTACAAAAGTGAGTGGTGGCAGGCAAAATATGGCCTAAGGGCCACCGTTTGCCATCTCTTGTAGAGAGGGGAAAAAAACAACAACAACAACAACAACAACAAAAAACATGGACCTCGGAGACAAATAGGCTTGAATCCAAATCCCATCTCTAATAACTACTAGATATATGGTCTTACAAAAATTAGTTGATCTCGCTAATCCTCATTTATCTCAAATGTAAAGTGGGATAGCAATACCAATCTCCAGTATAGCAATAAAGCTGAGAGAAGATCCTAAATATAAAGCCGTTAATGTTGTGCCTGACACATGTAGACACCTAACCAATATTAGTCCCTCATCTCTACTTTGACTTTTCCTTGAACTGACTTTGTTCAATGCATGTGGGTGTGAATAAATTGTTGTCGGTCATTTGATTAACTAGTAATCAAATGGCAGATCCTAGAGAAGTAGAGTATGAACCAGGATGTTTCTGGGATCCCATGTTTCTTAGAGTGATAGGATGGGACGCACTTGAGATGTTGCATGAAGTTTGGACGTTATTAAAGGGAATTGAAGATTCTCTGTATCAGGACATCTTGGTTGCAAGCAAAATAAATTGACTAATTGAAGCAAAAGTAAATTTACTGGAAGAATGTGGTGCAGCTCATAAGATCCAAGAGAAGCCAGATAATTGTATTTACAGCTAATGAGGCAGCTGAAAGAGATCTCAGAAGAAGAATTTCATATCAGTCTTTTTTTTTTTTTTTTTTTTTTTTGAGACGGAGTCTCGCTCTGTGCCCCAGGCTGGAGTGCAGTGGCGCGATCTTGGCTCACTGCAAGCTCCGCCCCCCTGGGTTCACGCCATTCTCCTGCCTCAGCCTCCCAAGAAGCTGGGACTACAGGCGCCGCCACGCCCGGCTAATTTTTTTTTGTATTTTTAGTAGAGACGGGGTTTCACCGTGTTAGCCAGGATGGTCTCGATCTCCTGACCTCATGATCCGCCTGCCTCGGCCTCCCAAAGTGCTGGGATTACAGGCTTGATCCACCGCGCCCGGCTCATATCAGTCTTGACCTGGCTGCTAGGAAACTAAATCTTCTATATGGAAACAGTTAGCCCAACATGCAAGACCCATGGAGAATTCAGATTGGATGAACATGGTGACAAGTCTGCCCCTTCACTGTTTTGGAGGAGAAAGATGAAGGATCTTGGGCAAGGATCTTCTAAGGGACTTCCTTAGTGCAAGAGCTGGCACCTGGATTTACAGACTGGTTGAGTGAAACTAGATTGTGGTCCCCATAGTCAGCACTTATGACAAGAGAGTTCTCAGACTCAACAAAACATATCAGGATTATTGGCATGAAAGGCCCCTTGTCCATTCCAAAGGGACTTACAGAGCATCTGCTCCATTGTCCTCACTGCCTTGAGAGGCAGGTGGGGCTCAGCACTATGAGATGACTTTTCTAGGTTGCTCTGTAGGGAAAAAGTGGAGCTGATGGGGTCTTTGGGGAAGGGGAGAGAAAAAAAGATGGAGATGGACAGAAGAAGGAGAGGGAAACCAGGCAAGAAGGAAGGGAAGGTGTTTCTCATGAAGGGCGGTGGTGTGGATCCACTCACTCATGACCCAGGGCTGTGGCTTGCCTGCCAGACCTTTGGGCTCTGAGGGAATTGAGACAATCTGGGCTTTGTCAGCTCATGGACCACTCTTCCATGTGTTCTTTGAAAATATGTGAGGCTGGACTTGGCAATAGCTTCCTCTTTGGAACAATTACTCCCATTACTGCTACTTCTTATTAAGCTCTATGTGTCCTGGGCTATCAGGCCATTGCATATATTTCCTCACTGATTCATCTCAGAAAGCCAATGAGATAGATGATAGTATTGTCCCCATTTTATAGATGAAGATAGTGAGCATCAGAGAAGTTAAGTAACTTGTCCAAGGGCAGAAACAAAGTTTAAGCCAACACAGTTTGAGACCACTGACCACAGACAGTGGGGGATTTACAGCTTAGATCATGCTAGATTCAGGCCCTGGAGAAATGGAGGTGAGGGCAGGAGAGTTCCTCATCTCCTGTTCCAGCTCAGACCTAGTCCTATCTCTGTGCCTTCAGCTCTTTAAGCAGGACTTAGCTTTTTGAACTTAATTTTGATCTGGTTTTGGAAATGCAACTGCCTCCTGCTGAAATGGTCCCACTCTCCATCTGGTGAATTAACTTGCTTTTCATCTCCTCCTCCCTCCCTTGGCCTGTGGGTCACTGGGCTACTTGATAGCACCTTGGCCAGAGAATCAATGGCTAAGGAAGGGAAAAGAAGGAAAACTTAGCTCAACTCTTGTTACCTGAAGCGGCAGCTGAAACCAATGCCCACAAAGAGGGTTTTGTATTTCCCATGAATTTAAAATGTTTCTGTCACTCACGCTACCAAATGTCCTGAGTTGGTGATCCAAAAAAGAATGCCATCATTGTGCAAACAGGGCAATTTATAAGAAAATTCTTCACAGCACACAGCTATGCAGTAAAACCTCAACCCCAAGGAGCTCATTGCTAGGCTGTTTCTTTGTTGCTCCTGCCTTGGTCGGGGGTGGAGGAGAAATGAGGGGGGAGTAGCACTCCTGAAAATCCCAAGACCTTCAGGAGGTTCAAGCCCTGCCCCCCACCCTCTTTGTGGTTCAGTTCATGCCCCCCACAGCCTCTGTGCTACTCCCTCATCCCTACCCCCTCATTTTCTTTTCTGTATGCCATTTCCCAGTCCTGGTCAGGGAACATAAAAGCTTGGTCTTAATATTGAGATGTCTCTATGCCAGAAAGTTACTAACAAATTATAAGCAGCTACAGTCGATATTGGCTTCCGACAGTCCTGATCATTTGGGAGAATGTTTTCTGGTGGGGTTGGCAGTGAAGAGGAAAAGGAGGCCGTCCCCCATCAAAAGGGCAGCATGTATCTTTTGAAAACGTTCTCTTTTCTTTGCTTCTTTTTCCTTTCTTGTCTCTTGCTTTTTTAAATGCTCTCCCTCACAGAAGGAGGGGAGCCACTATTGTGCAAGAAAATTCTCTATCGACTTGCAACTTAGCAGTGCAGTAAAGGTTTGCTCACATGCTGAGGGGCAATTCTATTTCTGGCCTCAGGCTGAGAGAGAAACAAGAAGGAGAAAGTTCCTATTGTCATCAAACAAAATTACAACAAGTTTAGTTTAAAGATCTTAATTGGCTTTTATTTGTGATTCTAGAATCAGGCAATTCAGAATCTGCCTCATTCTATAAAGTAGAATGTTGTGATGAGCTGGGCAGAGGAGGTTGGTTTTACAGACACAAAGGAGCTGAGGAAAGCAGAAACAGAGAACAGGTGGATTAGTCGTTTCAAAGTTACCTTCGTTATAAAGATCAAGGCAGAGGGGATTTCCTCATCATGCTCATTGAGACTGGCCTGTGTGGGGATTTGGCTATTAGCTCTTTCTCTCTCCTGATTTCTTGGAAGTACAGGTAAGCAACTTCGCTTTGGCTTGGTGGTATGGAACATTAGCATGAGTGACTCTATTTTGGTTTGGGCTGTTAGGCCTAGTGCAGGAGCTCATTTCAAACCAGTGGCCTCCTGTACATTTTATTTAATGCTAATTTTGACTGAATTTCTTTCCTAAGTTATTCTTCTTAAAAACTTCTTCCTGTTTTTTTTTTTTTTTTTTTTTTAAGAGAGGGTTTCACTCTATCACCCAGGCTGGAGTGTGGTTATCACAGGAAAGGAGTCCCGAGCCAGACCCCAAGAGAGGGTTTTTGGATCTTGTGCAAGAAAGAATTCACGGTGAGTCTGTAAAGTGAAAGCAAGTTTATGAGGAAAGTAAAGGAAAAAAAGAATGGCTACTCCAGCCAGGTGCAGTGGATCACGCCTGTAATCCCAGCTACTTGGGAGGCTGAGGCAGGAGAGTTCCTTGAACCCGGGAGGTGGAGGTTGCAGTGAGCCGAGATAGCACCACTGCACTCCAGCCTGGGTGACAGAGTGAGACTCCATTTCAAAAAAAAAGAGAAAGAAAAAAAGAATGGCTATTCCATAGACAGAGCAGCCCCGAAGACTGTTGCTTACCTATTTTTATGGTTGTTTCTTGACGATATGCTAAACAAGGGGTGGATTATCTATGCCTCCCTTTTTAGACCATATAGGGTAACTTTCTGACGTTGCCATGGCATTTGTAAACTGTCAGGATGCTGGTGGGAGTGTAGCGGTGAGGACAATCAGAAGTCACTCTAGTGACTGTCTTGGTTTTGGTGGGATTTAGCCAGCTTCTTTGCTGCAACCTATTTTATCAGCAAGGTCTTTATGACCTGTATCTTGTGCCGACCTCCTGTCTCATCCTGTGACTTAGAATGCTTTAACTCTCTGGGAATGCAGCTCATTAGGTCTCATTCTCTTTTTACCTAGCTCCTATTCAAGATGGAGTTGCTCTGGTTCACACACTTCGGACAGAGTGACACCATCATGGCTCACTGCAGCCTTAACCTCCCAGGCTCAAGTGATCCTCCCACCTCAGCCTCCTGAGTAGCTGCAACTACAGGTGGGTGCCACCACATCCAGCTAATTTTTGTATTTTTTGTAGAGACGGGGTCTCACTATGTTGCCCAAGCTGGTCTGCTAGTCTCGAACTCCTGGCCGCAAGCGATCTGGCTCCCAAAGGCCAGGCGTACGGGCCTATTCTTAGACACACCTGGCCCAGGCTGGAGTGCAGTGGGGCTATCTTGGTTCACTGCAAGCTCCGCCTCCCGGGTTCACGCCATTCTCCTGCCTCAGCATCCCGAGTAGCTGAGACTGCAGGCGCCCGCCACCATGCCCAGCTAACTTTTTGTATTTTTTTTTCTTTTTTTTTTTTTTTAGTAGATATGAGGTTTCACCATTCACAGGATGGTCTTGATCTCCTGACCTTGTGATCCACCCGCCTTGGTCTCCCAAAGTGCTGGGATTACAGGCGTGAGCCACCGCACCCGGCCTCTTAGACACCTCTTGAATGCCAAAGTGAATTAAATTTCAACTCTCTTTTCTCCTCCTTGATCTTCTTTTAAAGATTTTGGGGACATGTTGTTAATAAGTTTCTAACATTTCATCATAAAAAGTCTCAAACAGAAGTAGAAAAAAGGTTATACTGCATCGTCATCCACTCTGGGTAATTTTAAAGCTAGGAAAAGCAGGGAAAGAAATGAAATTAAATAACAAATGGCGCCCGGAGTGGAGGTGGGGGGGGTGCGGAACAAGATTCTCACTTTAGAATTCTCAGTAATAAAGGCATCTCAGCTACATATTGACATATAAATGAACAAGACTTTCATCTTTTGGGGGGCTCCGCCTCTGGCCCATATCCTTAAACTGGGTCTTTTTAAAAGGAAGGCTCCTATTAGATTCTCTTTGTGGTTTCTTCCTTGCCACAGGGATTCACGAATATTCAAAGTGCTTGGATGGTGGAAGGCAGATGAAACCTGAGATTCGAACACAGCCTCATACATCTGTTTTTAGAAAAGCCAGCCAGCGATGCAGCTGATAACATCCTGGGGAGGTAGCGCCCAGAGGAGGGAAGAGAGTGTGGGGCAGATCAGAGGAAGTTGTCCGTTGCCTCCCAGGGGGTAAAGTCAGCGTCTAGCCTGGGAGATAGAATCTTCAGTGGTCTAGACCAGCCCAGAGCTTCCTGAACTTCGACAGGCCCAAAAACACTGACCTGGGAATCTTAAGAGGCAAATTTTGATTCAACAGGTCTAGGGGTAGGGGTGGGGCTGAGGGTGGGCAGCACTGAGAACCTGCTTTTTTTTTTTTTTTTTTGAGACGGAGTCTCCCTCTGTTGCCCAGGCTGGAGTGCAGTGGCCGAATCTCAGCTCACTGCAAGCTCCGCCTCCCGGGTTTACGCCATTCTCCTGCCTCGGCTTCCCTAGTAGCTGGGACTACAGGCGCCTGCCACCTCGCCCGGCTAGTTTTTTTGTATTTTTTAGTAGAGACGGGATTTCACCGTGTTAGCCAGGGTGGTCTCGATCTCCTGACCTCGTGATCCGCCCGTCTCGGCCTCCCAAAGTGCTGGGATTACAGGCTTGAGCCACCGCGCCCGGCGAGAACCTGCATTTTAATCAAGCTCCTAAGCAAAGCCAGCTCCTAAGCTGCAATCTATACATGCTCTGAACTTGGTTTAACACAGTATTTTCACCTTAAAATTTTTAATGATTTTAAAATTTGAACTTGTGTTTTGTGAGTCTGATGGGGCAATCCAGCCAGCCGGAGGCTAGAAGAGATCCACGCAGTGCAGTATGAATATGTGGGGCCACTGTCTTTTGCGCTCCATTTGCATATGGTACTTGAGATGCCCCCCATGAGTACAAAATTTTGGTGGGAGTTCAGCAAGTCCCAAGTGGTGTGTTATGGCTGTGACTTGACAGCCGTGTTATGGCTGGGTCCCTGACAGCCTGGAGAGGCCGTGCTTGCCATTGGTACCAGAACTTGCTATGAACACAGAAAGAAGGCAGTGATGTTCTAGAAAACATGAATGACCTAGAAACCCTGTCACATCCCTCCTGGGTTCCTTCCCTATATTAGCCAACCACGGATGCTAAAATGATGACATAGAAGAGAAGGGAAAGTTCTTTTTCCTTTCAGTCCTTCCCTATCCTTCAGGAAGTGGAAGGTACTGTGAGTAGAATGTGTGCTTATTAAGAAGTAAAACAAAAACAGTTGAGTGACTTTATTTAGTGTTTCCACTGTTCTGGTGAGAACAAAATACAGCTGTGTGTACAAGTTACAAAATACAAGTTGTGTTATTTCAACAATTCCACCTTAGGAATTAAATGCCTAGATATTTGTATTTAAAACTGGCATTGCTTGATAAAAAAGATGAATGGTAAATCCATGTTCATCATTAAAAATGTTTTTTTTTTTTTTTACTTAGAATGACATTAAATGGGCTAGGCACAGTGACTCACACCTGTAATCCCAACCTTTGTGAGGCCAAGGTGGATGGGTCACTGGAGGTCAGAAGTTTTTGACCAGCCTGGCCACCGTGGTGAAACCCCATCTCTACTAAACATGCAAATTTTTGCAGGACTTGGTGGCGCACCCCTGTAATCCCAGGTACTCGGGAGGCGGAGGTAGGAAAATTGTTTGAAACCAAGAGGCAGAGGCTGCAGTGAGCTGAGATCACACCCCTGCACTCCAGCCTGGGCAACAAAAGTGAAACCCAGTCTCAAAAAAAGAATAACATTAAATGGCAAATATAAAACACCATAACAAGTTGAGAGACTGTGGAAGAAAGAAAAAAGCTTAACGTTTTTGCAAATGTAGTGGCACTTTTTCCCTGCTTTTTGAACAGGTGCCCATATTTTTATTTTGCACTGGGCCACACAGATTATGTCACCAGCCATGCTCCCGGTTGATGCTGATGCTGCCAATTCCCAGACCACACTTTTTTAAAAAAAAAATTTTTTTTATTGTTGTTGTTGTTTGAGATGGAGTCTAGCTTCCTTGCCCAGACTGGAGTGCAGTGGCGCAATCTCAGCTCACTGCAACTTCTGCCTGCTGAGTTCAAGCAATTATCCTGCCTCAGTCTCATGAGTAGCTGGGACTACAGGCATGTGCTACCACGCCCAGCTAATTTTTTTGTATTTTTAGTAGAGACCATGCTGGCCAGGCTAGTCTTGACTTCTTGACCTCGTGGTCTGCCCGCCTTGGCCTCCCAAAGTGCAGGGATTACAGGTGTGAGCCACCGCACTCAGCTTTTATTGTATTTTTTAAATTGTCAAATAATAATTGTACATATTCATGGGATACATAGTAATGTTTTGGTACATATAATGTATGGTGATCTGATCAGGGTAATTAGCATATCCATCATCTCAAAGATTTATCATTTCTTTGTTTTGGGAACATTGAATATCCTCCTCCTAGCCATTTGAACCTATAAAATATATGACTGTTAACTATACCACCCTATAGTGGTAGAGAACACTAGAATGTATTCCTTCTATCTAGCTGTAATTTTTTGTCCTTTAACCCAGGGGTCCCCAACTCCTGGGCAGCAGATCAATACTGGTCCATGGCCTGTTAGTAACTGGCTGCACAGCAGGAGATGAGCAGCGGGTGAGCGAGCATTACTGCCTGAGCTCCGCCTCCTGTCAGATCAGTGACTGCATTCGATTCCCATAGGAACTGAAACCCTGCTGTGAACGGCACGTGTGAGGGATCTAGGTTGCAGGCTCCTTATGAGAATCTAATGCCTGATCTGAGGTGGAACAATTTCATCCCCCTCATCCAATCCCCCAACCCCACCCCATCCTGGCCATGGAAAAACTGTCTTCCACAAAACGGTCCCTGGTGCCAAAAAGGTTAGGGTCTGCTGCTTTAACCAACCTCTCCCTATCCGTCCCCTCCCCCTACCCTTTGCAGTCTCTAGAATCCTCTGTTCTACTTTTTACTTTTGTGAGATGAAGTCTTTTTTTAGTTTCCACATATCAGAACATGGGTGTTTAACTTTCTGTTCCTGACTTATTTCAGTTAACATCATATTCTCCAGTTCCATCCATGTTGTGTTGAATGACAAGATTTCTTTTTTATTATTATTTTATTATTTTTTATTATTTTTATTATTTTATTATTATTATTTTATTATTTTTTGAAATGAAGTCTTGCTCTTGTTGCCCAGGCTGGAGTGCAGTGGTGCGATCTCAGCTCACTTCAACCTCCACCTCCCAGGTTCAAGCGATTCTCTTGCCCCAGTTTCTCGAGTAGCTGGGATTACAGGCGTCTGCCACCACACCTGGCTAATTTTTTTTTTTGAGATGGAGTCTTGCTCTGTAGCCCAGGCCACCATGCCCAGCTAATTTTTTGTATTTTTAGTAGAGACGGGTTTTTGCCATGTTGGCCAGGCTGGTCTCTAACTCCTGACCTCAGGTGATCCACCCACCCAAGTGCTGGGATTACAGGTGTGAGCCACCACGCCTGGCCAGGGTTTTATTTTGTATGGCTAAACAGCATTCCATGGTGTATATACTACATTTTCTTTATCCATCCATCAGTTCTTGGACACCTAGGTTGATTCCATATCTTGGCTGTTGTGAAGAGTGCTGCAGTAAATATGAGAGTGCAGATGTCTATCTGATATAATGATTTCCTTTCCTTTGGATAAATTCCCAGTTGTGGGATTGCTGGATCACATAATAGTCCTATTTGGTGTTTTTTGAGGGACCACCATACTGTTCTCCATAGTAGCTATACTAGTTTGCATTCCCACCAACAGTGTGTAAGAGTTTCCTTTTCTCTGTATGCTTGCCAGCATTTTTTTTTTTTTTTTTTTTTTTTTGTATTTTTGGTAGTAGTAAAACAAGTAAACTAGAGTGGGATCATACCTCACTATGGTTTTGATTTGCATTTCCCTGATGATTAATGATGTTGAGCGTTTAAAAATATATTTGTTGACCATTTGTATGTCTCCTTTTGAGAAGTGTCTGTTCAGATCATTCATCCATTTTTTAATTGGATTACTTGGTTGCTTTTTTTTTTCTGTTGAGATTTTTAAGTTCCTTATGTATTCTGGCTATTAATCCCCTGTCAGATGAGTAGTTTGCAAATATTTTCTCCCATTCCATAGGCTGCACAGACCACATTAAAAAAAAAGTGGGAGTCTTTAGCCAGGTTTTCAAGCCAAATGGACCTGGATTCAACTGCAGATTGTACTGCCTGCTATTTTTTTTGTAATCTTATGTAATTTGATGTATCAACACTGTTTTTCACTCAGAGGAATGGAGGAGTCAGGGCAGTGTAGCTCCTCCTGGCCCCACTCAAGCTGTCCACCTGCCCTAGCTCCTGGTTGATGGTCCTAGAAAAGCAGCCTTTAGTTCCTATTGAGTGGGGCAGGCTTAGAGAGCAAACAGAGACTAGAGCCTGGGAAGATTAACTGGTGCTTTTAATAGTCCATTCAATAAAGGAATATGTACAAGAAAGGCAAAGCTTTATCTTTCTGGCTTATCAGTAATAATAATTGTCTAGCTTGGTATGTGACATTTTTGCTCACATACTTTAATCTCTTTATCTATCCAATGTGGATGATAATTCCTCCCAGGCAGAAATTCAAAAGACACTCTATTGTTTAAATTTTTCTTCCCCTCTGCAGATCTGAGGTGAACGAGGGCTACATCTCTCCTCTATTGTTGGTAGTTTACCTTTTAGTCCCTCTGCCCAGATATAAGCTCTTTGAGAAATGGAATATGTCATACCTCTATCCCAAACCCATCCCTGCATACCCAACTCCACCACATAATCAATATTATTATTATGCTGATGTTTTATATTGGATGAATACAAATTCTCTGCTTCAGCCAAGCAAAGGAAAGATTCAGACTGGGCACGGTGGCTCATGCCTGTAATCCCAGCACTTTGGGAGGCCAAGGTGCGTGGATCACTTGAAGTCAGGAGCTTGAGACCAGCCTGGCCAACATGGTGAGACCCTGTCTCTACTAAAAGTACGAGGATTAGCTAGGTGTGGTGGTGGACTCCTGTAATCCCAGCTGCTCAGGAGGCTGAGGCAGGAGAAAAGCTTGAACCCAGGAGGTAGAGGTTGCAGTGAGTTGAGACAGTACAGCCTGGGTGACAGAATGAGACTTGGTCTCAAAATAATAATGATAATAATAATAATTTAAAAGTGCCATTGTTAAGATAGTGTACATTCCCTGCAGATTCCTGTTATTGTCTACTATTAATATTGTTCTTCCTTCTCCTCTAGTCTATCCAAATCAAACAAATCCTTTAAGAATGAGCTACATAAATTTTGTGGGGCTTCCAGGGGGTCTGATCCTAGCTCTGGCTCTGTTTCCCCATCAGTGTGTTACCAGAATCTACTTATAAATGCCTGCAGCATTTTCAGTCTTTCACGTTATCAACAGTGAGGGAGAACATCTGCATGTCCGAATCCCCAATAAGCTGCATCTTTGGTCTGATTGGCTGACCCCTGAACCAATCCTAGTCGCTAAAGTCATGTTAGAGGTTGATTAGTCTAGATTTGAGATTACCTAAACTAAGTACTCTGATGAGAAGAAAGCGATTCTGTTGATCCATTTGGAACATCTTCTTGCTGAAAGTGGGTTAATCCCAACCTAACAAACCACGATGGGCAAGGTGGTGGTAGAAGAGCAATCAGTAGACAGGCTAGATATTTTCTTGACTTCTTATGACTGCTCTGATAGATCTGTTGTCTCTGTTAATAGACATTTCTTCTTTTAGGATTAGCCAGGCCCTTTGCGATAATAGCTTAGCTTTCATTTTATATAAATATAAGGAAATGAGGCCCCATGGGGAACAAGGAAGAAGCTTGCTCAAGATCACGTATCTTGTTAGTGGCAGAACTAGGACTTGACTAGACAACTCGGTCTAGCCCTTAACCATACACTGTCCTGCCACTGAGGGATGTTGTACTTACATATTTTCTCTCCTTCTAAATACTAAGTTTCCAGGGGCCAAAAACAATGTATTCTGTCTGCACCGTGGTATTTTGCTTAGAACAATAGTGAAAGCTTAGTTTAGGATTATAAACATATTAAGCAGGCTCAATAATATTAGTGGAATGAATAAAAACTGTTTATCACCAAAGTGCCAAGCAAAAGTCACACAAGTTAAACAATTATTATTATTATTATTTGTATTATTATTATTATTATTATTGAGACGGAGTTTCACTCTTGTTGCCCAAGCTGGAGTGCAATGGCACGATCTCGGCTCACCGCAACCTCCACCTCCCGGGTTCAAGCAATTCTCCTGCCTCAGCCTCCCAAGTAGCTGGGATTACAGGCATGCGCCACCAAGCATGGCTACTTTTGTATTCTTAGTAGAGATGGGGTTTCTCCATGTTTGTCAGGCTGGTCTCGAACTCCCAACCTCAGGTGACCTACCCGCCTTGGCCTCCCAAAGTGCTGGGATTACAGGCGTGAGTCACCGTGCCTGACCCAAACAATTATTTTTGAGTAGTTATTACTGTGATGTGGCCAGAGAGATAATGTTTTGCCTCTCTTTTAAGTAAAAATGATACAGGAATTTAACCTAAAAGTCTCAGACTTATGAATAGTTTCTATATATCAGAAAATCTTTATACCAATCATAACCTTAGTTAAATGTATATGTATACCTATATACCTATATGTCTATATTTCTATATCTCTATGTCTATCTATCCCTTTACCTATCTATCCATCTCTGTTATTGTTTTTTTTTTTTTTGAGACGGAGTCTCACTCTGTCGCCCAGGCTGGAGTGCAGTGGCCGGATCTCAGCTCACTGCAAGCTCCGCCTCCTGGGTTCAGGCCATTCTCCTGACTCAGCCTCCCGAGTAGCTGGGACTACAGGCGCCTGCTGCCTCGCCCGGCTAGTTTTTTGTATTTTTTTTTTTTTTTAGTAGAGACGGGGTTTCACTGTGTTAGCCAGGATGGTCTCGATCTCCTGACCTCGTGATCCGCCCGTCTGGGTCTCCCAAAGTGTTGGGATTACAGGCTTGAGCCACCGTGCCCGGCCCCATCTCTGTTGTTCTTAAGAAAATACCTGTATGTAATGAAGGTGTAATGAACAAGCCACTGGAGTCACTTGATTTATTAACACTGTTTTTCACTCAGAGGAGTGGAGGAGTTAGGGCAGTGTAGCTCCTCCTGGCCCCCCTCAAGCTGTCCACCTGCCCTAGCTCCTGGTTGATGGTCCTGTAAAAGCAGCCTTTAGCTGCTATTGAGTGGGACAGGCTCAGAGAGCAAACAAAGGCTAGTGTCTGGGAAGATTAATTTATGCTTTTAATAGTCTATTCAATAATACCACAGATCCGTCACTTTATTTGTCTTTTCATATGCCTTGTGATTTTTTTGTTGAAAGCTAGATGTGATGTCCTTGGTAAAAGAAACTACTGTAAACAGGCCTTTGGTATGAGGTTTTATGTTTTTCTGGCAAGGACTTTGGCTGTGTTTGCTGTAGCTGTAGGTGTTCAAAGCTAAACTTTCATCTGATGTGCTTGTTTTTGTCTCCCTGTTGTCTTTGAGTTTCTCTAAAGGGCTCTTAAATTGTCACTTTTTTTTTTTCTTGAGACAGAATTTTGCTCTGTCTCCCAGGCTGAAGTGCAGTGGTGCGATCTCAGTGCGCTGCAACCTCCGCAACCTCCACCTCCCAAGTTCAAGTGGTTCTCCTGTCTCAGCCTCCCGAGTAGCTGGGACTACAGGTGTGCACCATCACGCCCAGCTAATTTTGTTTTTAATTGTATTTTAAGTAGAGACGGGGTTTCGCCACGTTGGCCAGGCTGGTCTCGAACCCGTGACCTCAGACAATCCACCCACCTAGGCCTTCCAAAGTGCTGGCATTACAGCTGTGAGCCACTGCGCCTGGCCTTAAATATTCTGTAGAGACCTATTAAATAGTTCTAATTGTTTTCCCTGTCATTAAATGCCAGCCCTATTATTGTGGCAGAAGCGTGTGGGGAAAGGAAGTGTTCTACAGTCCTGTCAATAGATCTCAGACTCGTAGCGAGCCTGTGCCCCTCGGCTGGCACCTTTGCCAGTGCCTCTCAGTTTTGTTTTGTTTTGTTTTTCCCTCTCAGGTGAGACAGGAAGGCTGGAGCCCACTGGAGCTGGGTATTTTCCTTCACCCAGGTCACCCTAGACTCCAGTTTCTCTTGAGGACAGGCATTGTTATTAAAAAACAGAATATTCTAGGCAACTTTTTAAATGGCTACTTTCCCCCACCCCCTGGGGGAATGTTTAGGGCATTTTTCTCTGATCTTAGAATGTAGTGGCACTCCTGGAGTTAAAACTCAAGAAAGTGTGGGGTTTGCTCTACACCTGCCTTCTCCCTGAATTTTTAACTCTCTCAGCCTTGTCCACGCCGAACCTCCAGCAATTCATTAGTGGCAGTTCAGGTTTTCCCGACACACTAGTTCCTCTGGAAGTTACTGCTCCTGGGCTTCTGCCCTGGCAAGTTGTGATTCTCTCTATCTGCATGTCTGTCTCTTCAGTTTTTGGGGCAGCTGTTTGCTCTATGGCTTCAGTTCTCTGACGGATACAAGAAGAATTGTTAGTTTTCAGCTTGTTGGGTGGACAGAAGAGACGACTTCCAAGCTTCCTACACACCTGACTGGAAACCAGAAGTCTCCCCCATCATTTAATTTGACTTTTCCAAGTTGAAGTTTAGAGATGTTCAGTCTCACCCGGGTGTTGTGGCTCACATTTGTAATCCCAGCACTTTGGGAGGCTGAGACAAGAAGATGACTTGAGGCCAGGAGTTTGAGATCAACCTGGGAAACATAGCGAGACTCTATCTCAAAAAACAAGGTAAGAAAGAGATATTCGGTCACCCACACAGAAGGCAAAAAGCCCGAACTGGAGACGTTGGGTGATGCGATGCCTATGCTGTTGATCTTTTTCATAAAGGTGAGGCAAACACCTCAGAGACTGGCCTGGAACCTTTTAAGAAGTTATTGCTGGGTACCATACCTTTGCTTATCTCCATGGTCATAATAGGACCAGATTCCCATGCTCACTGGAGCAAATACAAGGCCTGTCCCAGATGGAGATGTGGAAGTGTCCCAGAGAGGTGCTTTAGCACTGCGCTTCCCTCCCCTTCCCCATCACTTGTCCATATGGCCAAACAGGAGGACTCATAAAAGTTGAAAACCTCATTGGCTGATTGATGGTGGGAAGATGAGGATATTTTTGTCCAGAAAACATCGTCAAATGTGTGGGGCCCGCACTCAGGGTGACAGTGTGGTATGACCCCAGACCCTGCCATTCATCTTGTACAAAGTTGTGTCTCAGTGGGTGTCATTGACATTGAATGCAACAGCAACAGCGTTCCTTGGGACTGTGCAACACAAAGCCTGACACCCTATACTTAATGTCAGGGAAACACTGTGTGTGAATAAGCTGACAATTTGGGGATGGCGACTGGCCCAGCGTCTCTCCGGAGCCCAGCTTCGCCAACCGCAGATTATTTTCTGGCATCAGGTGCTGTATAAGGGGCTCATATTCCTGGGGAAGCCTTAACGACAGGCTTAATTCTGAGAACTGCATCAGAATCTCCAGGTTTAGGGCAGGGTACCATGATAGCAGGAGCTCTAGCCTTTTTTTTTTTCCATTATATTATTATTATTGAGATAGGGTCTCACTCTGTTGCCCAGGCTGGAGTGCAGTGGCATGATCTTGGCTCACTGCAACCTCCACCTCCAGGGTTCAGGTGATCCTTCTACCTCAGCCTCCTGAGTGGCTGGGACTACAAGCACACACCACCACAACTGCCTAATTTTTGTATTTTATGTAGAGATGAGGTTTCACCATGTTGCCCGGGCTGGTCTCGAACTCCTGAGCTCAAGCGATCCATCTGCCTTAGCCTCCCAAAGTGCCGGGATTACAGCCTTGAGCCACTGCGCCTGGCCAGGAGAGAGTTCTAACCTTCTGAAGACTTTCATCTGGAAATTCAAGTATCCCTGGAAACCTAAGCTGAAATTAACTTGTTATTTTCTTGGGGCCGCAGTTACAGGTTTGAGTTTCTTTCGGGAGGCCAAGGAGCAGTTTGAGGACTTATGGCAGCTGCATCCCCACGTCGCCTCTGAGCATCGGGCTCTGCTCCTTTCTTCTGTAGGAGGGTTTGGGCTGGTGCTGATTATCAGGCAGCTCAGGGGCATGGCCATGCTTCACCATGGCAGAGTTTGAACTGTGACAGGGGGTGGTAATTTCCCTCTGCAGGGATTTCTGTTCTATCCGCTTACACGGCTTCAAGTAATGTTCATTTGTTGCAGGATAATTTACCAAGCTGTTTAGTGCTGTTTTCTACTCCCTGCCAAAAAAGATTTTCAAAAGGAGGAAAAGGTAATTGTATCCTCGTTTCCAGGAAATTCTGGGCTGCCAATCTTAGAGGCCATGTATTGGTTATCTGTTGCTGCATAACAAATTATTCCAAATCTCAGTGGCTTAAACCAAGAAATACTTATTATCTCACAGTTTCCGTGAGTCAGGCATCAGCTGCTTAGTTGGCTCAGGTTCTCTTGTAAGCCTGGACTCAAGTTTGGCTAGGGTTCCAGTCATCACAAGGAATATCTTGAGGAGGATCCATCTGCTTCCAAACTCACTCACGTGGCTTTTGGCAAGCCTCAGGTACTCTCTGGCTGTTGTCCTAAATATCAGTTCCTTGCCACGTGGGATTCTTTGTTGGGCAGCTCACAATTATGGTAGCTGGCTTCCCTCAGAGCAGTGAGGGAGGAAAAGAGACAGGGGAAACAAGGTTGAAGTCACTGTGGTTTTATAAGCTAATTCTGGGAGTGACATTTCATCACTTTTGCTGTGTTCTGTTGGTTAGAAGTGAGTCACTAGGTCCAACCCACACTCAAAGGAGGGGATTACACTAAGGCATGAATACCAGGAGGTGGAGCTCACTGAGGGTCCTCTTGACGGCTGCTATTCTGGGTTATTAATTTTTTTTTTTTTTTAATGTGTGGTTCCCAGCCCGAAACAAAGTTGCAAGGCATCTGTTAGAAAGATCTATCTAGGCCCCTGTGCGGAAGGTGAATTTGGCAGGGTGTTTCTTGGAAGGTATGGTGTCTGGAGATTGAGTTGAAAGACAAGGAGTTGCCCAAGGTTAGCAATGCTGCAAGGACTTGAGGAGCTGCGGAAGGAAATTCCACAAGCATCAATTTCCTATCAGGAAGTATCCTGTGTGGCAGCAGGAACTTTTGATGAAGTAAACACGTTTGCTGGGGGCAATGAACATCAAACACCATGGTCTCAGGAGCTACGTAAAAGTTGCCAGATACCCTAAAGGTCAAAGAGCCTGTGGAGCCACCTGCCTTTGAATGGACCACAGGGTCTTGCACAATGAACAACCGCATAGCAAACATGATGTGCCGAAGATCAGACAACATTTTCTAGGCAATTTGTGACAGATTTCACCACTTAAAAGAGCCCCCACAGTGACTGACATTGGGAGTCTTCTAATTCTAGTAAATGGGGATATCTTCGCCTGTTTGTGCTGCTAGAACAAAATTACTACAGTGGATAATTGACAAACAATAGAAATTTATTTCTCATAGTTTGGGAGTCTGGAAAGTCCAAGATTAAGGTACTGACATTCAGTGCCTGGCGAGGGCCTTCGTGCCATGTCCTCACATGGCACAAGGCAGAAGAGCAGAAGAGCCCAGCTAGCTTTCTCCAGCACTTTATTGAGACAGGGTCTCACTCTGTTGCCCAGGCTGGAGTGCAGTGGTTTAGTCACAACTCACTGCAGCCTCAACCTCCTAGGCTCAAGTGATCCCCCCACCCTAGCCTCCTGAGTAGCTGGGACTGCAGGCATGAGCCACTACCTCTGGCTAGTTTATAATTTTTTTTTTTTATAGAGACAGCATCTCCCTATTGTGTCCAGGCTGGTCTCAAACCATTGGCCTCAAGCGCTCTTCTTGCCTCCCAAAGTGCTGGGATTACAGGCATAAGCCACTGTGTTTGGCCCCTCCAGCACTTAAAAAAAAAAAAAATTAAAAAGAGGCAGGGTCCCTCTGTGTTGCCCAGGCTGGTCTTGGACTCCTGGGCTGAAGTGATCCTCCTGCCTTGGCCTCCCAAAGTGCTGTGCTGGGATTACAGGCATGAGTCATTGCACCTGGCCCCCTTTAATATTTGTATAAGAGTTTAACCCCAGCCATGAGGATGGAGTCCTAATGATATAATCACTCCCTAAAAGACCCACTCTTAATACCATCACACTGGGTCTTAGGTTCTAACACACAAATTCCGGGGGAACGCCAACATTCAGACCATAGCAGGAGGTTAGAAGCATATATAATCTAATTTAGAAAAATTAAGCATTGTATAGACATCTTTTTATCATGGTATGATGAAGGTATATTATATTTATTACTTACTTAATCTTTATCACTCTTCGTAGTAGGTATCGCTTATTCTTTTTACAGAAGGAGGAACTGCAACCCAGAGAAGTGAATATATGTTTAATGAGCTAACACGGAAGAAGAAACCAGGGCTGGAGAACCCCCTGTATCGTGAGGGGTCATTTGGAGTCACTTTACTTGGCTTAAACCAGCAAACAAGAAAGAAGGAAATACATTGACGAATATAACAGAAAAGTCTGGAGTTAAGACTGCAATCAGGCCGCACAGTTGATTCCGGGACTCAGTTAAAGCCATCAGGATGCTGTTTCCCTCCGTTGTTCATCTCTCTTCTTCTCTGCTTCCTCATTTTCAGGCTTCTTGTGGTAGCAGGATGCCTCCCAGCCAAGTTCAGACTTAAAACTTTCCAGATTCAAGTGCCCCCAAAGATGTGGTGGCTCTCACAAAAGTCCCTGCCAAATCGTATTGTGTCTTTCAGGTTCCAGTTGGGTCACATATCCATCTCTGAGTCTGTCACTGGGAGAATGGGATGCTTTTTTTGGACTAGGCCTGACTTACATACCCATCTGGGACAATAGGACTTGCTATGGGGGCAACTTCATCTGTATATGGATGGAGACTGAAGAATGGAGGTAATCTCCCCAGGAATGAGTATTGTTGAGTAGAGGTAGAGTTGATTTCCACTGGTAGAAATGATAACTCCAAAGATGACATTTTGCTGCTCGATTGGATAGTACCCAAATTCATCTATTAAGTAATTCATTTGAACATTCCCGATGTTACACCTCCTATTTTTGTTCTTTTGACCAGTCTTAACATCTTACTTAACATAACTAATTAATGAGTTAAGCAAATCTTTAACGTGTTCACTTCGCATGAAAGTCATGTTTTTAACTTTCTTTTTTCTTTTTTGAGACAAGGTCTCACTTTGTTGCTCAGGCTACAGTGAAGTGGCATGATCACAGCTTACTGCAATCCTGACCTCCCGGGCCTCAAGTAATCCTCCTGCCTCAGCCTTCCAAGTAGCTAGAATTACAGGGGGGCTCCACCATGCCTGGCTAAGTTTTTAACTTTTTGAAAATTGTATTTCAACAATTGAGAGGAAGCTATACTTCTTTTACTTACAACTCTCATTTTTCTTTAAGATCACCTGGACAATATTTACCTTCAGGGATATCATAGCTTTAAATGTAGCTAACATTTTAAACAACTTGCCATCCAGGTTAGCCAGACTTCTTGAAAGTGGTTCCTCCAACCCCCAGCCAAGGTGCCCTGGCAGATGCTATCTGGAATTGAGATGAGCTATTCCTTCTGATTCCTGCCCAAATTGTAGATTAGTGAGCAAAATGAATGAATGGTACTGTTTTAAGCCACTCAGTTTTGGGGTTATTTGTAACACAACAACAAATGAATGATACAAGGAGACTTTCCTTTACACACATCTTTGTCTGAAATTTTTATAACAAACCCCTGTTACATTTAAAATTTTGTTGTTGCTGTTGTTATTATTTTTTCTGAGACAGACTCTTGCAGTATTGTTGCCTAGGCTGGAGTGCAGGGGTACAATCATGGTTCACTACAATCCTGACCTCCCGGGCCCAAGCCATCCTCCTGCCTCAGCCTCTCAAGTAGCTGGGCCTACAGGTGTGTGCCACAA
Organism: Papio anubis; assembly: GCF_008728515.1. Classification (NCBI taxonomy): domain Eukaryota; kingdom Metazoa; phylum Chordata; class Mammalia; order Primates; family Cercopithecidae; genus Papio; species Papio anubis. The sequence goes on along the minus strand of NC_044988.1, from coordinate 20,812,887 downwards.
TGCCTAGCTAATTTTTATTTTATTTTATTTTTGTAGAGGCAAGGTCTCACCATCTTGCCTAGGCTGGTCTTGAACTCCTGAGCTCAAGTGATCCTCCTGCATCAGCCACCCAAAATGTTGGAATTACAGGTGTGAACCACCATGCCTGGCCTACAATTTTTGAATACATATTTTGAGGAAAAATTAAAATTAGAAACATAGCAAGAGTTTCTATATGTACTTCCTTTACTTATATCCTAAGTGATACTCAATTTCAAAGTCATTCTAGTTGTCAACAGATATTTCTTCAGCAAATACTGCTATGACACGTATTCTTGATTTCTTAGATCATTTTTCACTGAAGAGAACAGGAAAGGTAAGGGAGGATGGAAGCTGTACCTGGACTATAAGGAAAGTAAATATTATCCAGGGCTGAATTTAGTGGTCATTTTCTTTCCTGCTTGATCAATGCTCCTTTCCTGGTATCATATTCTCCAAACTTCAGGTGAATGGATCGACCCTTTCCCTATTCTCAGTTTGGAGAAAGTGTTTTCCCGTGTTACATTTTTCATTTATGAGATATCTCCACCTATTGAAGGTGGGGGATTGGAGTGAGGCTATTTTTGCTTCAGAACTCATTGGCCATTCCATGGTCCCTCAGGAGTGGCTCCACTCTGCACAGTGACGGCTGGCTGCTTCTGGAGCCGGTCTTTCTCGGGCCCTACCATGCCCTCCACACCTCAGCTGTGTTCCCCGCTGAGAGCCTGCTTAGGCTTCAAGGCCAACTCAGATGCCCTAACTGGGAATCTGTTGATCTTGCCTGGTATTTAATTCCACTTCTTTTTGAAAACTAATTTTCCTTTGCAGAAACACCACTCCCCTACTTCAGTCACTATGGCTTGGTTGGGGCTGATTCCCTTCTCTCTCTCCAAGGGTAAAGATACAACCCAGGCCCAACTAAGCCTGCATAATTCACCCCTTTCGTTGCAGTGGTTGGCTCATAGACAAGCAGCTAACTTGGTCCAGTGAAATGCAGCCCCGGGTCTTCTGCTGGGATTAATGGGAAGGAGATGACCCTTTCCAATAGGTTGAATCCCAGTATGTGTGATTTCAAAGACAATGAGATAGTACAGAAATGGTCTCTTCAGCTCGGGGAAGCGAGCATTTACTAACCCCCTCCTCAGAGATTGGAGGGGGCACAGAGAAATGATAGTGGGAGTTTGTAGTCTGAGATTGAAACCAGGCTTTGAATAATCTGAAGAGTTGTGCTAGTTGAAGTCATGGAGAAACAGCAGAAAAGTCTCCATCTGAACATCGAGAAACACCTTCCCTAACAGGTAAAACAGAGGAGCTCAAAGAGGAACTTGTAGAAGGCACCGGGGGTGTGGTGGGCACAGTTTCCAGGTAGCCTCCAGTCATCCCTATCTTTTGATAGTTATACCCTGTGTCCTAGTCTCCTTTTCAGTGTGGCTAGAGCTAGTGACTGACTTCTTTTAAATTTTTACTTTTTGGAGATAGCGTCTTGCTCTGTCACCCAGGTTGGAGTGCAGTGGGGCAATCATGGCTCACTGCAGCCTTGACCTCCCAGGCTCAAGAGATCCTCCTACCTCAGCCTCCTGAGTAGCTGAGACTGCAGGCAAGTGCCATCTCGCCTGGCTAATTTTTATATTTTTTGTGGAGACAGGGTCTTTCCATGTTGCCCAGGCTGGTTTCAAGTTCCTGAGCTCAAACTATCCACCTGCCTCAGCCTCCCAAAGTGCTGAGATTATAGGCATGAGCCACTGTGCCGGTGACTTACCTCTAACCAACAGAATAGAGCAACAGTGAGAGGATGTCAATTCTGTGGTAGGTTGCAAAAACTTGTAAGTTCCTAGCAGTCTTTCTCATTGGTTTCAATATGAAAAAGCTGCTGTGCTGGAGGGACCCATGAGGCAAAGAACTGAGAGCAGCCTTTAGATAACAGCCAGCAAGGAATGAGGTGCTCAGTCCAGCAACCACAGAGAAACTGCATCCTGCTGATGATCATGAGGTTACGCGTGGAAGCAGATTCTGTCCCAGATGGACTTTGATTGTGTCTTGTTAGAGACTCCTTGATTGCACCTGTGAGAGGCCCTGACGCGGAGGACCCAGCTAAGGTATGTCTGGATTTCTCACTCACAGAAACTGAGATTATAAATGTGTGTTGTTTTAAGCCACTAAGTTTTGGAATACAGTCGATCTTCATTATTCACAGATTTTGCACTTGCAAATTTTCCTACTTGCTAAAATTTATTTGTATCCCTAAAATCAATACTCAGTACTTTCACATTCATTTACAGGTATGTGCAGAGCAGTGAAAAATTTGGCCTGAGATACACGCTCCCTGCTAAGGTCACAAAAGGTGAGGCTCTGTCTTCTTGTTTCAGCTCTCAGCAACAAGTATCCTTTTCACAGTCTATGTAGTTTCCTGTATTTGTGTTTTTGTTTTTTGCATTGTTGGGCTTTTTGTTGATTTCACTGTTTAAAATGGCCCCCAAGCTAGTGATGAGGGGCTATTTGGTATTCCTAAATGCAAGAAGGCTGTGACGTGCCTTATGGAGAAAACACCTGTTGCAGAAGCTTCATTCAGGCGTGAGTTATATTCAGGTTGTTGGCTGTGAATTCAGTGTTATCAAGTGAAAAATATACATTAAATAAGAAATCTTTAAACTGAAAAACACATAGAACAAACTTATGTATTGACCGGTTACCCCAGGAGCGACGGATCAGTATTCACTAACTGTGTTCTTGGTGACTTTATAGGACATAACTACTGTGGAAAATGAGAATCAACTGTAATTTGTTAATACAGCAATAGATATTGAATACAGTGGGAAAGCAATGTAATTCAGCTCACTGGTCTAAGGAGGAAGTTTCACTAGGGAAGCATGATCCAGTGTTAAGGGCTACAGGTCCCTCACTAGAGGTAAGGCTAGAGAGATCATGGGTAGCAGTTACTGGTGTCTAACATCTAAGTATCATTGGAATGGTTATATATCGAGAAGAAATAATTTTGCCTAAGAGGGTTCTTTTGAATGGATGTGAATGAAACTATCTAGGAAAATCAGTCTCGTGAGGCAATCTGCTTGCTCCATAAAGCCCACAGCTGTTTGAGGATTGATGTGTCAAAAGGCACCAGCTCTGAATTAAAAGCTCCATGACTGCATAGGATGATGCAACCCGGGGCGGGCTTCGGGCACTCTGCAGTACACGGACACAGCCAGCACGGGGACACGGCACACACAGGAGAAGCTGTAGAAGGGAATGGCTCCTTGGGGACCCACAGTGCCCAAACACAGCTTTTCTGTAATCTATGACTGAAAGTCTTGGCTTCAATGACTGAAGGCTTAAGTTGTCCTCACTTTATTTATTTTTAACTTCAGCTTATAAAAGACCCCTTATGATTTTGATTTTTAATTAGGCCCCCAACTTTATCCCTGAACTCCATGCCCTACCCTTACTCAAATGAGTGTGTTAAGTCCTTAAATACACATGGATTTTGGATAATACGTAGTTTTGTGTGTGTATGTTTAAGTTATGTAAGTGGCACTATGCTATAAACATGGAGTTTGTTCTTTTTCCACTCTACCCTATGATTTAAGTGTTGCTTTATGAACACATAGTTTGTTGCTTCTCACAGCTGTGGTATACCATAGGGTGTATTCAGCACGATTTACCCAGCCCTGTCCCTGGCGCTGGACACCTAGCCCGCCTCCAGTTTCCACCACCATAGTTAGGTACGAGAGCAGAATGAATGTAGCAGTACCTCTTGTAGTTGAATATCCTTCCTTTGCCTGCAATGACTTGTCAGCCTGTTCTTCTGCTTCATCCCTTTCTTGGGTAGAGGACAATATCTACCATCACTCAATTTTTAGATCATGAGAAAATGCAACATCTCACTTTTTGTAGAGCAATTTCTCCTTTGACTAGTCCAACAATTTTCTCAGAGGTACACATGTGTTTATTAAGTTAAAAAAATAGCACAGTGGTTGCCAGGCGCGGTGGCTCACGCTTGTAATCCCAGCACTTTGGGAGGCCGAGGCAGGTGGATCACCTGAGGTCGGGAGTTCAAGACCAGCCTGATCAACATGGAGAAACCCCGTCTCTACTAAAAATACAAAATTAGCCGGGGTGGTGGCACACGCCTGTAATCCCAGCTACTCGGGAGGCTGAGGCAGGAGAATCGCTTGAACCCGGGAGGCGGAGGTTGCGGTGAGCCGAGATCGCGCCATTGCACTCCAGCCCGGGCAAAAAGAGCGAAACTCTGTCTAAAAAAAAAAAAAATAGCACAGTAGTGATTCTCAACTCTGGTTTTGCCTAAAGGTTGTGAAAATGGGGGGAAAATCCCCAACTAAAAATAAAATGATATTTAATATATTTTAATTTAAAAATAAATATATGCCATGAAAAGGCAAGGAGCAGAGAGAGGAAAAGACAAAAATCAAGTAACCATGAAACATGGAGATGTTTCCAAAGTAAGAAATCGCTTATCCAAAGAGTAAACAACACAGTTTGAAAGCTTGGCGTATTGAACTCTGAGATAGGAAAGGCAAAAATGAAGAGAGAATAAAGTTTGGGTGTCCAGAAAAGCCAAAATGTACACCGTTCTCCAGTACCAAGTGCCAAGCTAGACTGCTGTCCAGATAAAATTGCTGCAAAGTGAAACCAGAGAAAGATTCTTGCTGATTGAAAGAAAGAAAACCATAACATGCAGAATCAATTTTTATTTCTGAATTATACAGCAAGGCTATGTAGATATATTATGTCATTACAGATTTTATATTAATCTACATCAGGGAGAATTTATTTACCAAAACAAAGTCTAATAGATACTTTATTCTGAGCAATCCAATACATGATAGAAAAACCTTTAGATATATAAAAGATTAATTTGTGCACATCTAAATGTTTCTAAGGGAACAAACTACTGAGGCATTGTGACAAGATGAGAGTTGCAAACATAGTACCATAACTGAATATTTAAAATTATATCTGAACAAAGGCTAGGAGTAGTGACTTCCTCACACACCTCAGAGAATGCCTTAGAGAGAGTAACCCCACAGAACATTGTACGGTTTCAACAGAAGCTTCAGGATTTTCTTCCACACTGAGCTACTGCCCTCAAACAAATTTTCTCACTCCTTGACAGTATCTTCTGTGCAGATTTCTGTTCTCTTAATCAAGGAGCTTTGAGAAACAATGCTTTTGCCCCAGTGACCCCTTGGTTCCCTTAAACTCCAGATCTATAGGGGAAATGTAAAGCAGTTCCCACAAGTCAGAACCAAAGCAAGAATGCTCAGAATGCAAGAGCTAGAGAGCTGAATCCGGTGAATGTTTACCTCTGTCTACCTATCTGCTTAGGGATCATTTTTCTAGGATTCATCTAGGATTCTATTTACTTGGGGTGAATTTACATGGTAGCTTTTCTCTAGCACATGCAATTACATTGTCTTTTTAAGATAATAAAATAGCAGATACCTAAATATCAGAGTGGTTATGTAGACCACAGAACCGCTGCAACAAAATCATTGGGATAAATGCCCACAATTTTCATACAGGAAGATGAGGCTTCAAACAGCATACCACCTGAGTAGTTTTCCATAGATGAGCTGGACAAGTTAAAAATACATATATATATAAAAATGGTGAGATTGTCGCTGTGTCTGTTTGGCTATAACAAGAGCCCTCTATGAACAGCTCTACGCCCTCAGGTTTGCACCACTACACTGAACACTGGATTCTTCATTACTTCCTGTGACAGGGTGACCATGCAATTCATTTTACAAAATGGGATGCTACTGAGTGAAAGTAGCAAATAGGTGAACAAACAGGAATATTAGGTAACTGTGTTTATGTCAACACTGTGTTCTGGGAGAGGCGTAATTTGGGCTTTCAAAAGTGGAGAAGGGGCTATGGGAGAGGGTGGGCTGTAGGGTTTTTCTGTCCAACAAGCCAGGTGTTATGAGGGAGGAGATCCAATAGAACATACAATTCAACAAGATACTCGCTTTTGTATCTCAATCAAGAGGAGAAAAGAGAAAATGATGGAGGCTTATGGAGGAAAGAGGGCCGACTTGTGTGTGTGGGGGCACATGCAGGAGGACAGGAGGAGACAGACATGAAGCAATGAGGTCAGAGAAACTCAGTCACCTGTGCAATGACGTCTACTTCAAAGCAGTTACAGGCTCCTTCTACCAAGAGCTCCAAGTATCCTGGACAGCTCTCCCCAGTGAATTTTCCACCAAGAGACTAGGGGGGAACCCCTCTCTCCCCTTCATTTTCATTTCCGCCAGCTTCTTTGTAATAGGAGACACTGGAGACTAAGAATGGTTCCCAGAGTGAGGTGCGGACTTCAGCCAACACCTGTAACTACTAAAGAGGTGCTTCTAAGAAGGCTTCATTTTTGACAACTGCAACCTAAGCCGTGATTTTGTGGCTAGGGCTCCTCATCTTTTTCAGCAGGCTATTTCTTCTATTTTACTGTCTGTGGATGTCAAAACATTTATTTTTGACAAAAATAAATTAGTTTGCAGCCTCATTTGTCCGTTCTGTTAGGGAAACTAAATACGAATTGGGGTGGACTAGGAAAGGATGCGTTTGCTAGAGCAGGGGTCAGCAAACTTTTTCTGTAAACATACTCTATGTTTTAGGCATTGTGGGACATACGGTCTGTTGAACTGCTCAGCTCTGCAGTTGTAGTGTGAAAGTAGCTGTAGACAGCACAAAAACAAGTTTGCGTGGCTGTGTTTCAGTAACACTTTATTTATGGGTACTAACATTTGAATAATTTTCATGTGTCATGAAATATTCAAAATTTTTTTTTCCAACCCAAAATATAAAAGCCATTCTTAGCTTGCAGTGGTGAGCTAGAGTTAGCTGTGGTTTGCCACCCCACCCCGCTAGAGGCCTACAGACTTGAAATCTTGTCGGCATTTTACAGGGCATATGAAGACTATAAAGGAAATATTTTGTACATGAAAGTACATACTCACATTTAATTTTAAGCCTGTGATCAGATTATAGTGTTTTAAAGCAGATCACTTTTTATAATGCATGCGAGAGAAGAATTCATGGATAACTGAATGCTACCAAATGATTTTTGAGTAGGCCACCTTGCACTTGAGCTCTTGGCACTTATAAGGTAACATCTTGAGCTGAGTTTATGGCCTGAAGCTCAGAGAGCTACCAAACTTGCAACGCTCATTCTTAAATTTCGCAATGTGGAGGTCACCAACATTCATCAGAAAAATGATCTGTTAAAAGACCAATTTACATAAAATGTAATGACCAATCTGACAACTAAAATAAAGTTGATGTGGATTAGAAAGCCCGGCTTCCCTTTGAGAAGTTAAAGGAGATTCTGGTAAACAAGAACAAAGTGGGCACTTAGCTGATGATGGTTTTATACCTTGTGTGGTTTATGGCTGTCCTAGTCAGGCTTAGGATTTTAAAGGTGGAGTCACACAGGGGTAACTTTCCTGGGAGGAGTTGAGCCCTGTGTCCTTTAAACCTAATGCAATCACCAAAGGGTAATCCAGCTAATCTATGGAAACAAATCCACTAATATTTACAGTGGATTAAAGGTATCTTACTGGTAAACACCTGTGTAAGGGACAAAATATCACCGCACTGTGTCAACGAAGTATTGAAATGGAAGGTCGTACTTTCTTGCTAAGGCTCAACTAAAATCTTTGAGGCACATAATTGGCAAAATAGGAAAGTACACACAATTTCACAAAATACGTTAAGAGTAAACAAACTTTCTTCCTATTTTTCCCCTTAGAAATTTAGAATGGCACCAGGTAGTGCAACGTGGAAAAAGGTAACATCAGCCCTGTCTCTTTCAGGTAGATAAGTTTCAACAGAACCATGAACCAGAAAAGCATCCTCTTCTTCCAGCGTGGCCAACTAGGGCTTTTCTTTCAGCTTCAAGTCAATACTGTGAAGAAAAGAAAAAGAGAGAGAAACATGGAACCCAAATGAGAAACATTTAGTAATGATTTGGGTAGCACTGTGTTTGCTTTTTTCCTCAAAGGACATACTGAAAATATTTTAAATCATGCAAGTTTCCTATAACAGAAAAATCTGGTAAAACCCAATCCTCCTCTTGTCAGGCTTTTCTCTAACTTGTGAAATCTGTTTAGTTTTACAAAATTGTTTCTGGAAGCATTTTACACCTTTTCAAAATGATCCAGGGAGGTAAAAAAACTCATGTAAAGGCTCATTCCCAAAGTCAATTAAGATAAGGAGCATTAGTGTATTCTGGAAATCATGCAATTTTATTTATTTTTAATAAATGACCTTTCCTTGTGAAGCAAACAAATGTTCTGCCTCAAGTAAGTAATGTCTGACAAGCACTAAATAGTAAGAAATGGTAAACAATAAAATAACACCAAACATTTTCTAGGAGCCAAAGGATTTGACTGAAAGAGGTCAGCCTACCTTACTGAGATGGATGTTTATAACTAAAGAAAAGCTTGTTTTTCAGAAGGTCAAATGGGTTCCCAAATATCTGAGGAGTAAGCCTAAAACTTACTTGAATCACATGTTTTTCTTCTGCCTCTTAGTGAACATAGCACAACTTCCTACCACATCCACGCAAGAGGAAGAAAACCAAAAGCCAGTAAATAGAGGAAGAATTTCAGTTGTGATAAGAGAAATTATTAGTTTGAAATGGGTGATTTGGCACGTATCTGTGGATTTTGCTTATCTCTGCCCCTGAGCCATAAACTTGCATGTTGCAAAGGTTACTGTGCTTTACTTGTGGAATTTGCAGCAGCTGAGCAGTGTTCATTCTAGAAGTTTTGCAGATAAAGCCACTGGTAACTCACACTGCCTGCCCATCCAGTTTACAGTAGTAAAGTATCTTTCCTTTGAAATGTAGTCAGCAATTCCATCACTTATTAGCAGTGGCAACTTGGCCAAGTCACCTACCTTCTCTAAGTTCCCATTTCTGTATCTGTAAAATGGAACAGTCATACCTCCCTTATAGCTTGCTAAAGAATAAGTCTAAGGCATTTTCAATTGTACATAGTGAACATATCATAATGTCTATTATTACTAGCAGCAATAGTACCTCAGTGGTTTTTTTTGTTGTTGTTTTGTGTTTTGTGTTTTTTTTGAGATGGAGTCTTGCTCTGTCGCTAGGCTGGAGTTCAGTGGTATGATCTTGGCTTACTACAACCTCCGCCTCCTAGGTTCAAGCAATTCTCCTGCCTCAGCCTCCTGAGTGCTGGGACTACAGGTGGACGCCACCAAACCCAGCTAATTTTTTGTATTTTTAGTGACACGGGGTTTCACCATGTTGGCCAGGATGATCTCGATCTCTTGACCTCATGATTCGCCTGCCTCGGCCTCCCAGAGTGCTGGGATTACAGGCGTGAGCCACTGCGCCCGGCCCTCAGTGTTTTTTTGAAATGAGAAAATAGCTCTTTGCTTTATTAGCCTACTTGCAACAATCGTGTTTCCTTTAGGAAGCCAAATCATCATGAATATTTCTAGTTTTTAGGCCCTCTGACTTGTTTTCTTACCTGCAGAGTTTACTTTAGAGGTATCCTCTTTTTATCCACTGTGACCCTGAGATCTTTTTCTTTTACATACGTTTACTAAACAGGTCATTAAAAAAAAGTCTTGTTTTTGCTTTTAAAATGTCCTTCCTCTTCCCAGAAATCTGCAGTAAGTTTGATTTGGTGACTGGAAATTTGATTTTTTCTCTCACGGTGTTGGTTGACTTTCTCCCATAGACCAAGAGAATATTTACTCAACCAAAATTTGAGGCACATTGTCTAAAAACTGCGAGAGTGAGTCAGAATATTTGAAACAGTCTTGGAAGCTTAAAAGAACACGGTCACCTTGTTTCACCATCAGGCCCCTGAGCTAACACTTACACCAGGATGCCCGTCTCAATTATTTCTCGTACTGACTTTTTTGTAAATCTTCTAGGATTTAATTCATCCCTTCAGCTTTTGTTAACCCAAAAGCTAAAAGACTGGAACCTGTTTACCCAGTTTATGAAATGAAATAGTCAAAAGCGAACGATTTTCTTGTAAGTAAATACAGGAAACCACTTGGAAGGTTAATATTTGAGAGAGCAGCAATGTTGTGGAGTTAACAAAGCTGTTAACAATGATGCTAATTTAAGCTTCCTCAAATAGAGCCACCCTTGATCATGGTACTTTAAACAAATATATAAAAATATAAAAAGGCATGTTGCAAGTTTTGGAACATGAAGGAATTCATAAAATCCAAACCTAAAAGGGAAGGAGACAAGCACCCAGGGCTATTTAAAAATAAATAAAGAAATAAAAAGCATCCTTTTTGGGAAAAAAATACTTTTAATCAGAATTGAATATTCTTAATCTCTGGGCAAATGGGCTTAGTTTTCTATAGGCAACTTTTTTCCTGAGACAGAGCAACCTTCTGATAATTTTACAATAGGCCATTTTTGTGTCTAACATGTATTAAATGAGGTTCCTTACAAACTGTCTGACAATATTGTTTAATGATGAATAAAAACATTTGCATTTTATGTAAGAAGAAGAAAATGGGCATAACCTTCTCTTCTGTCTCTGAGGAAAATGAGAGACCACTATGGTAACAGCACACACTCCATCTTATTCTTGGACTGATCGAGCCCACTGGAAGAACCCTTGCCCATTCTGCAGTGTATTCGTTCAACACTAGCTCTGGAAGGTGTAAAATGCTTCCACACAGAATGCTCCTCTGTCCTTGATGGCCTACAGTGTAAAGGAGCCAGAAGTAAATGAAGCCCTCATTCTAATACCAAAGAAAGCCAGAAATCCAGGACTGGAAGTCAGAAAAAAAACCCCACAAAATTCTTGGCTACTCTTGACCCTTATCCCAATCTCATCATCCACACTGTGATCATGTGCCTCTTAAGGGCTCAGGAAAGAGAGGGCTGAAGAAAGGGAAGCCTTGAGAAGAATGTGTTCTTCTAAAAAGTGGGAAGTAACAATAACAATTTGTAGTATCCCTCCCTCCTCCATGCCTGGCCCTGGAATGAACCCAGACAGGAAGCAACGCTTGCCCTCTTCCCAACCAAAACAGCCCTACAAAGGAATAAGGAGCAAGACAGACAAGGCAAGCAAAGAAGTGGGTAAGCCCTAAGATGTAGCAGCAAGGGGCCAGCCATTGGCTGGGCTTCCACATGTGCCCTCTACGCTGCTTGTTAACTGTGGGCTCTGTTAACTGCTCAAGGGGGTGCTGTTTTGCTGAGGGAAGAAATAGTTGCAAAAAGAATTATCGTGGGCTGGGGAATTGAGGTATTACTGCTTTGCAGAATTTCATGTGCCAATTTCCTTGAAGCAGTTGTTGTCTTCATCAACAACTTCATCACAACAGTGACCTTTGGAAAAATAGCTGTGTGATTTCAAAAGTCTCTCTATAGTCTTTGTTCTTTTTTAAAATTTTTATTTAGAAAAAATAAATGTTCCTTGCAGAGCAGGGCTAACTCATAGGCATGCATCCAGAATTGGCCCAGTCTTTGTTCTTTGTGCACTTTTTCAGTTGGGACTGTCTCTGGAGTTTTTGTGCCTAAACTTCCTTTAAGCTGCAAGGTCAACATGGCAAATGTGGAGCTATTTCACCCTAATTTTCCAGCTTCCTTTTGGACTTCAACGGAAAGGAGGTCCAAAGACAGCAAAAAGTGGCAATAGAGACGAGCCACATTTAAAATTGATTTTTCCCTCTGCTTCCTGATTCCTAGGAACAGGGACAAGGTTAAATTCTCCACAACTCAAACCAAATTAGAAGCTCCCTGTGGATGACCAAGTTCTCTCTGAAAGTTTGTTGGTGACCACAGTTTATTCCCTGAAACTGACTTGGCCACTAATTCACTCTGTTCTCTTAGGTGAGTAGTTTTGTCTTTCATTAAATCGGAGGTGGTACACCCCATCCAGCATTAAGATCACCTCTTTCTGATTTAAAAACCATTGGTCCTGGAGCTATACTGCCAAGGTCCAAATTCCAGCTCCAGGCCATTTTTACAGCTGTAAAACAGTGGACTGGTCAGATCATCTCTCTATGCCTCTCTTTCCTCATCTGTGAAATGCACCTCATAAACCTATTCTGAGGATTAAAATCAGACACTGCGTGTGAAGCTTTTTACAGTCTGGAACGTGGTAAGAACTCACTACACGTCCAATTTCTACTTCTCACAGGATGGTAATCCTCCAAATAGATCATTCCTACAGTCTCATCCAGGCTCAAATTCCTCCTGGACGTTGCAAAACAAGCACATTTTCTCTCCATCCACCAAAGTATTAAATGGAAGTTCCAACTTCCACTAATTAAAATAGAGATGATGTCATTCAGAAAGCAGAACTGCATTCCTCTTGCCCAAATGTTCTTACATCTGGTCCTAATCATTTTCTTCTCATTTTTGGATTGGAAAAATAGAATGCCATGTCCATAGGTTGTCCTTTAGAAATTTAAGGTGTGATTGTGAATGAAATGGTGTGAAGCTGGCAAATTTGCTTCAAGTTTCTGATTTCAGGAATGGAGCACAGGAAAGCTGAACATCTAAACAGGGTTTACCCAGTCCTCAGTGTGTTTTCTTTCAGAGCCCAGCCATACAACACTACAAGTAACCACATAGCTGCTATTGATGGTGAATTCTTACTCCTTCTCCATAGAAGACATTTCTGGATCATTGTAAAGGCAGCTAGTTCTGAGTGCAAGGAAAAAACAGGAAGCAGTCAGTATTTCCCCACTGTCACCACTGTGAAAGCACAACAGATCTGAGGCATTTGAAACTGTTTAATGTGGTCCCATTACTAATACTGAATCGATCCATACTTGAACAGATGATGAGATTAAGCTGTAACCCTTACCATCGGTTTTGAAATACAAGTGATTGCCCATGATATAAAAACACAAAGCAAAGATTAAAAACTCCAAATACCTCCAGTGGTCTCTTCTGTCCTCATTTTTCCCTGCCTTTTCAATTCGTCTTATTCAGGGGACATATTACAAAATTGTGTTGGTACCCCAAATAATAAAATACACACAGAGGAAAATCCCTCTCAAGCAGCCTCATTTTATTCACCCATGAACACAGTTAATTTTCAGTTTTCACGAGAATGAGGAGTTCCCAATACACTGAAAGAAAAAATGTCAACGTCAGCTCTCCTCCTTGTTGTTACAGAATTAACAGGACACTTACCACTCCAGACAGCTGAGCTGTGTCCAGGTGATACAAATGGATCCTACCATTTACCTCAACTGAGTATGCCCAGAAAACAAATGTAACCTTATAAAATAATAAATAAAAGTGTTTTTATGGAATTTATGTTTTTTGGTATAATATTAGCTGTTTTTATATTTCATACTGGTGTGATTTCTCTGTTAGCAAATTTCAAATTTGCTTTCTATTAATTCTTGATGAATACTCATTACACCTTAACTTTTATACCCCTCCCATATATTTTATTTTTTTGAGACAGAGTCTTGCTCTGTCACCTAGGCTGAAGTGCAATGGCGCTATCTCAGCTCACTGTAACCTCTGCCTCCCAGGTTCAAGCGATTCTCCTGCCTCAGCCACCCAAGTAGCTGGGACTACAGCTGCAGGCCTCCATGCCCGGCTAATTTTCATATTTTTGGGAGGGGTAGGGTTTTGCCATGTTGCCCCACGCTGGTCTCAAACTCCTGGACTCAAGCAATCCTCCTGCCTTGGTCTCCCAAAGTGCTGGGATTACAGGCGTGAGCCACCGTGCCCAGACTCCCATAATTATTTTATTATTGACAAACAAACACTATTTAAAGAGCTTCTATGATCCTTTTTAAGTGCAGCTGTCCTCTTTGTAATATAATTTCACAAGCTAATTTATCTGTTTGCACATAAGAGGATCCATGATGAAGGTCAGGTGTTTGGTTGAAAACGACAGGAGGCTATCTCCCCAGGTGAGATAGCAACCTTCCTTCCTCACTCCCTACCCTTCTTGCTGGTGGTCTGATATTTTCATAGGGAATATTTGGCAATTCCAGTGAGCAAGGACAGTCAAGTAAGTGTTGACAGTGTGCTAAAAAAAAAAAAAAAAGCAAAGCTGGAATGGAATCAAGAAAGGGCAATCTTCCAAACTCAGCTTTTCTGCTTTTTAATTTCAAGTAATCCTCCCAAGGAAAACAGCAATTTGCAAACCCTTTAATACTGTCACTCCAAAGGCAACACAAGGATGCTTCCCAAGTTTTGAAATAAGAATGGTTCTATGTATACTATTTATCCTTCAGAAGTGTAATACTTTCTTTCCTGTATAGAGGTAAGGTTTTAAAGAAAAGATAAGGCCGGTTGAGCAAATCACCTTCTGAAATCAATTAGAGTTGGGGTGCAGTTTGAGTGGGGTGTGTGTGTGTGTGTGTGTGTGTGTGTGTGTGAGGGGAGAAGGAGAATGTTAGGAAACACTAGTGGGCGTAAAGCAAAACAGTGGACAGATAGGTTTTGTTGCCTGACCAAGTGTACGTTTGCCTTTGGTTAGACCCAACCAGCAGCTTTCTGAACAAGTCATGTGGAAAGTCAGGCACATGAGTCAATAGGAAGAACCTGGGTATATCTGGCTTCTAGCACTAGATCTGCAGTGATCACGTTTATCATAGAGTCTCTCCTAGAATTCAGGGGCTACTTCAGAGGCTAAAAGGTAGTTGAAAAAATGTTGCTGGTAGCCGAGATGGTGGGATTGTAAGGCATTCCAATCACCGGGGTCAACAGAGGAGAATTCTTTCTCTGTGCACATTTTCAAATGTGCAAATATATTTCAATTTCTCATACATGTGATGTTACCATCAAAAAGATAGGATCAAAAGATCCTAGAGGGAGGATTCTTCAGGCAGATGGCTTACCCGCTGAATCCAAAGCAAGAGCATACGCTTCTAAAACAAATCAGATTATTTTTATTTGGCCCTTGACTTTTAAGCAGTGGTTCTCCATGCTGGGTCCTGAGACCAGCAGCAGCAGCAGCAGCACTGGGAACTTGTTAGAAATGCAGACTTTTTTTCCTTGAGACAGGGTCTCACTCTGTTGCCCAGGCTGGAGTGTACTGGTAAGATCAATTAGCTTACTGCAACCTTGAATTCCAGGGCTCAATGGATCCTCCCACCTCAGCCTCCCATGTAGCTGCGACTGCAGGCACATATCACTATACCTGGCTAATTAAAAAAATTTTGTTTGTAGAGATGGGGTCCTGCTATGTTGCCCAGGCTGGTCTCTAACTCCTGGCCTCAAGCAATCCTCCCCTCTCAGCCTCCCAAAGTCCTGGGGTTACAGGGACGAGCAACCTCACCTGGCCAGAAGTGCAGCTTTTTAGGCTCCACTCTGGAGCTGGTGAATCAGAAACTTTGGGAGTGAGACACGGGATTTTCTGTTTTACCATGTGCTCCAGGTCATTGTAATGCACAATAAAGTTTGAGAACCCACTGCTCAACAGCAATGAACTGACTCTGATGCAAATTCATTATGCAGCATAAATTTACTGAGCATCTACTATGTACTAGGCATGAGCATAGTGCTTCCTTTAGGAGGGAGATTAAAATGTCTCAGGACCATCTGAGCTATTTAAACACGTCGGGAGAGGGTTGGTAGGGGTAAGGAAGAGAACAAAATAGTGGATGTGAGAGAAAAAAGAGAAAGCTACAAAACTATCCAAAAACAATAATCATTTGACTGTGGCAGCTAAGCAGAAATAGTATAAATATAGAGGGAAAAAAAATCTATTAAAAGAAGCAAGATTTCATAGTAATAATGAAAGAAACATGACAATATGACTTTATGATAGGTTTGTCTGAAAAATCATTGATGTTCTCTCCCCCCATCTTTGTCTTGAAAATAGCACTTTAATTTCATAAATATGTTATCATCCTGAAAAAATAAATCTGAAAGAAAAACTCACAGAGAGTTCTCACTCTAGGAAATCTCATGACACAAAGCAGTTTGAGTGCAGATAAATGCTAAAGGAATGTTACACCAACACTCAGTTCCTTGATTACTAATATTTTCCTTACTTAACAACTTCTTATTTGTAACAGTTGGGATCAAGACTAAGAAGTTTTTTTTAGAATAAAAAAATTACACAGTTTTGAGTTTCTTTAGTCTAACTGGGTGTCAGTTATCTTGAAAGAAAATGAGAAGATCAGAATATTATAAGAGTAAACTCCACTAATGCTAAACTTTCTAAAGCAAAAACCTATCCTTTAATTTTTTAACACAAAAGATTGGCACACTACAAGCAAATAATTGTATAGGTTACTTACAATAAAAATGTACCATAGGGGAAAAATGTCTAAATTGATTGTTTTAATGAGGAATTGGCATTTACAACTATGAAGAAAATGTCTATTAGTTAGATATTATTTATTCAGAATTTATAGCTGTTGGGACATTGTCCAGGCCTTCTGCTTTTGCAATGTCTATTAAAATGGGAGCTGGTTATAAAAATAAACAGCGTAAGCAACATTTAAAATGGGGAAGAAAATGTGCTTAATACAGCAGACTTTTCAAATAGTATTTGGTTATATCTAACATGTATTATCAGAAAATGTCTTTGTAACTTGGAAACGAGAAAAGAGAATAACTGGATTTTATTTTTTTTTGAGATGGAGTCTCACTCTGTCCCCAGGCTGGAGTGCAGTGGCAAGATCTCGGCTCACTGCAACCTCCACCTCCCAAGTTCAAGTGATTCTCCTGCCTCAGCCTCCTGAGTAGCTGGGACTACAGGTGCGTGCCACCACGCCCAGCTAATTTTTGTATTTTTAGTAGAGACAGGGTTTCACCATGTTGGCCAGGATGGTCTCGATCTCCTGACCTTGTGATCCGCCCATCTCGGCCTCCCGAAGTGCTGGGATTACAGGGGGCTGACTTTCTATTGGTTGGGCTATTTTACAACTCAATAGGGGCAGAGGTTAACTTGTAGTTTTTGTCCAGCAGAGATGCAAATAATTTCTGTCCAGTGGAAAAGACAACCTCAATATTACAGTTTATTGCCCTGTTGTTTATTAATCAGTTTTGTATCTAACCCAACAATCTTATCCAAATACTCCTCTGTAAATTATCTATAGATATCTAGCTGCTCAAATGTTCTTTGAACTGGCTTTAACACCTTAGTGGTTCCTGCATTAAATAATTAGTTGAATAAAATCATTGGCATGTGTTCATTTTATATTTGCATGAGAGTTATAATTTTGCCTTTTTGAGAATCATACTTTAACATTAGTGGGCAATGACTTTTGTTTTTCTATTCATCAAAATAGCTCAGAGGTTGTTAGTTAAGCAATATTTCCAAAGTCATTAAGTAAGGTGTTGTTTTAACTCATAGAAGGCCATGAAATCGATTCTACAAAAATCTTCCAAATTTCGATGTGCTATTATTCCTCCCCATTGGTATGAATTAGTGAGGTTCTGTTGCCTGAAAACCTAATGATCATCTCGATGTCACACTATACGTCGCAGTGCCTGTGATGTGCTCCTTTGTTGTGGTGCCTAGAATTGCGTGTACATTAAAAAACAACAACTATAGTGACAAATGCATTCCTCAATATAACCAAGATCATGGGGAAAAATAGACTGTAGTAAGAATAATAGAGATTACATCTATCATCGGAGAAAGAGAATTTCTAAAGTGCATTATTATCAGGAAGCAGGAATAAAACACCAGGCATGCAGATTTTCCCAATTCAGTTCTGAAATGCAAGCCAACATCACGCCAGCCACTAAATGAAAACCAAGTCTTACTTAGCTGCTTCTGAAGCTTCCCTCAGTTCTTCATCCAGTCTGCAGGAGCAAAAATTATTGGTGCGGAAAAGAAACAAAAAAGAAGCAAGCAGAGCATGAGACACTCAGCAAAGCAGAGCCAAACAAAAGTGGTGCATATGTGCTTTTCAAAACTGTCTTCTGGAGTCCTGAGACGCACTCCTTCCATTAAATATACCGTCATTTCCTCCCATTCAGTGTTTATGTACATTTACTTTGCAAATTCCTTCATACATGGTAGGTGTAAGTTGCAAAGGGATCAGAAACATGCTGGCTGAATAGAGCTGAAAACATCCACGTCAGTCTGGTGGGTACAGTTCAAATGAGCTTGCAGCCTGGGCCAAGTCAGGGATGTATCTGGTTTAGTAGGTTTCAGTTGCAAATCAGGTTGACCTCAACAGCTTTACACACAGGACAAAGACTGGAAATGGCATACAAAAGACTGATACAGTGACCTCTCGCTCTGGTAGCTTGTTGAGGTCACCCACAAGTAAGACACTGATGTACACACACAGGATCCAGCGTGAATAGGAGATCAGGAGATTTTACCTCACACTTCTCTTATAAGATCTCTCTTCATCGTACCTTACGAAATAAAAAACGAGTGCCATAAGGAAAATGAGCAGATGGAAAAAACGACAAGTAAATGATTTAAACGACAGTCAAATCATGAGAGAAAACGCCTATCCAGATACAGTCATGCACTAGGTAACATCATTTGGGTCAGCGATGGACCACCTATATGGTAGTGGTTCCATAAATTAGAATACCATAATTTGACAGTATCTTATCTATGTTTAGATACACGAATACTTACCACTGTGTTACAGCTGCCTGCAGTATTCAGTACAGTAACACGCTGTGCAGGTGTGGAGCCTAGGAGCAACAGGTTATAGCAGATAGCCTGGGTGGTGTAGGGGGCTCTGCCATCTAGGTTTGTATAAGTTCACTCTATGATATCTGCACAATGACGAAAGCATCTAAAGACGCACATCTTGGAACATGTCTCTGTCATTAGGTGATGTCTGACGGTAATAATAAAATTGGCATTTGGGAGACATCTTATTTTCATTAGATAACAATCAATGTTTATAATTGATAAATATATGCAGTCAATCCTCATTATTTGCAGATTCTATATTTGTAAATTTGCCTGTTTACTAACATGTATTTATAACCACGAAATCAATACAAGGTACTTTTTGGGTCACTTGTGGACATGTGCAGAGTGCTGAAAAATTTGAGTTGCCCAATGTTCATGTTGCCACCTGGCAATGTGTGATCCTCTGTCTTCTTGTTTCATACTGTAAACAACTGTCCTTTTCACAACCTATTTAGTGCTTTTTTTTTCTCATTTTTGTATTTTTCCTTGGTGATTTTGCTGTTCAAATTGGCTTCCAAGCATAGTGCTGAAATACTGTCTAGTATTCCCAAGTGCAGGAAGGCTGTGATGTGCCTTATGAAGAAAATATGTGTGTTAGATAAGCTTCGTTTATGCACAAGTTACAATACTGTTGGCCATGAGTTCAATGTTCTAAATCAACAATGTATACTAAGTAAGGTTCATTTAAACAGAAACACACATAAAACAAGTTTATATATTGATTGAATGATTAACTGATTGATGAAAACATTGTGACCAGGGGCTTGCAGGAACCAAACACCCTGTATTTTCCCTTGGAACACGATTTCAGTTTTCCCTAAGTAAGTGTTTGCAGTGACTTTATAGAACATAACTGCCACAAATAATGAGAATCAACTGTGATCAATGATTATAAATTTGGTTCTAGGTTGAGCAAGTTTTTCTTTCATTTAAGCCCTTTGATGACAGGCTCCATCTCAGCTGAGGACTGGTCTTGGGAGTGGCTGAGATTAGATCGTTTGAATGTTATTCAGTGATAAAAAGGAGCCATGGCTTGTATCCATTTGAAATTTGCATAACATTAAATTGGGGCAATGAAGGTCAGTAACAGAAATGGCAGAAAGGACATCCCAAGGAGATAATTACAGAAAACAGAACACACGGACCTGTAGGCAGCATGTGAATGGTGGTAAATTTCTTCCTCCAGAAAAAAATTTTTCCAAATAGAACCCTTCCTGAAGCAACTTCTCCCAAATGGAGCCCTTGAAAACTGATGTGTGCAGATGAATAAAAAATGTCCTGGCTATACTTAACTTCTCACTTGAACTTTGCCCTATGACAGACAGTCTCTAAAAGCAACAAGCGTAACGATAAATAAGATTCTGGATTGCAAACTCTGTGCTGGGAGGCTTTGAAAGTGCTTTGTGTACCGTTTGCATTCAACCCTCAGGACCATTCCAGGAAGTGCAACTTACTTCCTTACTTTACAGATGCTGAAGCTGAGACTCAGAATATTTTAATTAATTAATCATTTTAACAGATGACTTGAAGTCTCAGAGACATTGAGAGGTTGGAGGGAAGGTTCAAATCTAAGTCTCTAAAGCCCATTCACTTTTCATTCTATTGCCTCTGCCACACCATGGAAGTGCTACTGTGTTTACTTGGAAAGTGGTCAATGCTCAATTCCACTAGAAGGGAGAATGTCCTTGTCATCTTATCGAATGTGAGTACTCCCATACTTCTTCTTCTTCCTTTTTTTTTTTTTTCTTTTTGGAGACAGGGTCTCACTCTGTCACCCAGGCTTGAGGGCAGTGGTGCGATCTCGGCTCACTGCAATTTCCGCCTCCCAGGCTCAAGCAATCCTCCTACTTTAATCTCCTGAGTAGCTAGGACTACAGGTGCATGCTACCACACCCGGCTAATTTCTGTGTTTTTTTTTTTCATAGAGACAGGGTCTCACCATGTTGCCCAGGCTGGTCTTGAACTCCTGAACTCAAGCTATCCACCCTCCTCAGACGCCCAAAGTACTAAGATTACAGGTGTGAGGCATCCCTCCCTGCCTCCATACTTTTTAAATTTAAAGAGTAGAAGTGGGTTTTGAAAATGGAGTACACCTTTTAGAGGCAGCAGCCCAGAGCTATGAGGTGTGCTGGTTGTGGAAACGCTATGAAGCTAATGAGGGTTGAAGCCATCATTAGGATCTTATGAACACTCCGTTTGATTCAGTGAGCCAACTGACCACTGGAAGCCCAGTCAGTATCCTGTGTTCATGCCCGATACTGCTTATGTAGGAAAACCAAATGCATCTACTTCTGAGCTTTGAATTTTGAAGGATACTCTAAGGGAGGTAAAGGAATCTCCTAGAGAAGAACATGGGAATTTTGGTGCCAGGCTGACTTGAATTTGAATTCCAGTTCCATCTCTTCCTGGTTCCTACTTACACTGTGCCTAAGTAACTTCTTACTAAGTTATCTCCCCTGCATCTGTAAAACAGGGGTTTACTATGGGAGTCAAATAAATGATATAAATAGAGTACTGCTATGCTTGGCATATCATAGACACACATTACGTGAGAATTCTTTCCTTCCAATTTCTAGGCTGGGCCTTTTTAATTAATTAACTTCTTTTTTAAAGTGAGAGGACTCTTTTGGAATCCCAAATGAGAGGTACATTTTGCTATCCATTTTATGGAGGAAGATGAATGACACTTGGCTGTTTTCTTTGAGCTAATGGTTAAATCCCTCTCCACTCAAATGAAATGAAAAGAGCTAACGATTCAGATACAGTGGACAAAAAAAAAAAAAAAAAACACAAAAAAACATGACACACAGAAAAAAACCGTTCTTTGCAACAATGTACCAGATACAAGTGTTCATTCTCCCATATCCCTGTTTTACAATCCCAGCTCCAAGTATTTATTTTGTTAAATTTTATCCTAATTTTTGTAGCATCATCCTGAGACCTTCAGTACCCAAGCAGGATGCTGACGCTGATACTGCGTTACCCTCTACTGAGCAAGAAAACCATTCCTCACCGCCTCACCCACCACTGGGCAAATGCCCTCTACTTAATCAGGACAAACAAAAAAGGTTTAGAAGAAACAGAGAGCTATTCCTTTCTATTTTCCTAGGGTTATGCAGATAAATTACTTTGTATAAGACAATAAAGAAATCCAAGCTATACTAAGACCATCTTGTGTCTGTGCAGAGTGGGAGACACAAGAAACTGATATACTCTTAACCAGTAGAGACAGTATACCAGTTAACCAGTGTAGCTGTTACTTTTTCCAAAGTGGTAGTAAAGTTCAAGGTAAAAATGAACAATAATCAAATAACCCCAGGAAAATATTATGTGAAAGAGGATCTGAAAGAACACAACAATTATCTACAGATTATAGGAAAAAATTATATTTATTGGAGGATATTTAATATTGTTTTAAAAATAAGATAATGCCATTTCCCCTCTGTTCCAGAACTGACCTCTTTACCAACCCACTTCTCCAAACATACACTTTTTTTTTTTTTTTTTTGGATACAAGGTCTCACTCCCATTGCCCAGGCTGGAGTACAGTGGCACTATCACGGCTCACTGCAGCCTTGACTTCCCAGGCTCAGGTGATCATCCTATCTCAGCCTCCTGAATAGCTGGACTACAGGCAAATGCCACCATGCCTGGCTAATTTTTGTATTTTTAGTAGGAACGGGGTTTTGCTATGTTGTCCAGGCTGATGGCAAACTCCTGGGCTCAACTGATTCTTCCACTTGGCCTCCCAGAGTGCTAGGATTACAGGTATGAGCCACCACACCCAGCCTCAAACTAGTACTATTTCTTAAGAAATCTCTGAAACCGTCAGGACTTACTTGATGATGCTCTCTGGAATGTGGATGCAATCCATTGGGATCAGCCCACTGAGTTCTGATAAGCTATTGACATATTTAATTTTACTGCTGAATTTTGAACTAAAAAAAGAAAAAGAAAAAATATGTATCATTAGTCACTACCTTATCCATCCCAAGACTATTGCCTTTTCTTGAAAATCCTGATACACTTAACATCTTGCCCCAGCACTCTCACTAAGAAAAGAGGCTAACATTATTTGATGAGTTACAATGTACCAGACACTGTTTTGTTGTTGGTGGTGGTGGTGTTTTGTTTTGTTTTTTAAATTTATTTTTTAAATTGCCATGTAAAAATGTTTAACATGATGTTTTGAAATATGTATACATTGTGGAATGGCTAAACTAAGCTAATTAACATATGTATTACTTCACATGCTTTTTTTTGATACTGAAAATCTCCTCACTTAGCAGTTTTCTAGGATGCAACACATTGTTATTAGCTATGGTCACCATATTGTTCAATAGGGCTCTGGAACGTATGCCTCCTAACCAAAATTTTGTGGTCTTTGACCAACATCTCCTCACTCCCAACCCCTAGCTTCTGGTAACGACCATTCCACTCTCTACTTCTGTAAGCTCAACTTTTTTAGATGCTACATATAAGTGAGATCGTGCAGTATTTGGCCAAATGCTGTTTTAAGTGGTTTACACATATGAATGCATGTATTTCTTATTACAGCCTAGTGAGGTAGACACTATTATCATCCGCTTTTCAAAGATAAGGAAACAGACACGGAGCAGTTAAGTGTTTGCCCAAGGTCTCACCATTAGTAAATGGCAGAGCCTGTACTAATCTGGGCAGTCTGACTTTGGCATTCACACTCTTGGCCATACATTGTGCGGCCTCCCAGTGTTTCCTGCTACTCTGAATAATCACTGCTGTATGACTCGTTTGTCTCTGTTTACTTGTTTGTTTGTAACAAACAAAAATCTTATCATTAGTTCTTTCAGCATCTACCAAGTTTGATGATACTAAAAAAACATATGTAAACTCACTTTTTAAAACTTTGTTTTATTTTTAAAAATGTTGTTGTCTTTAAAGTTTTAGGTTGAACATTTATTCTAGATGAACCAACATTCAAATATATGTTCCAATAACTGGATTTAAATTACTAACAGCTTTCATCTAAATGTGTTCGTTTTAGATATGTGTAAATGCACAGAGAACAACTTGGAAGGATACCAATGAAACTGATAAAGGACTTTGCCTCTGGGGAAGGGGATTAGGAAGAGGAATTGGTAATTGTTAAAGGAAGAACTTGGTCTTATCTGTAATGATAGGATGCATTTCTCAAGAGTGCATTTTCTTATTACTTGTGCAATGGCAAACTAATTTAAAAAGTGTATCATTCCACCTGAAAGAGAACTTGATCAAGGGTCTAATGTTCTTGAATGGTTTCAAATGAAAAGGTCTCTGTAGTCTACTGGGATCTTGCTGAGCTGTGCACCATCCGTACTGCCTTGTGTTCAACTACTGTGCATTCTAGTAAGAAGCTTTTTTGAGGTGTTTCCTCTATCCATCTATCTTTAACACTTTACTTCCAATTTTGGCCCTGGGTCCAAGAGACCTGTGAACAACCGTCCTCTCCATACAGTAGCTTCTGTTCCTCCTGATAGGTCTTGGGTCAACACACATTACCGGTGATATGCTATATTAAGCCTTTTTCTTCCTGTGGAGTTGTTGAGCAAAATAAGGTTTTGATAAAAGACTGAGTGGGTGACTGAGAGGGAGAAGGAGTCATGCAAATGGAAAAACCTCCAGCTCCAGTGTTAATATTCACTGGAATTTTACAGTTCTCTGAACATGCCATGTTCTCTCTTTATTGATGTATTTGTAGCTGGCGTTTTGTCTACCTGTTTTCTCAACCTGAATTGCTCTTCTCCCTAATTTCAGCTGGCCAGTCCTACTAGTCCTTCAAAACTCACCTCGAGGGAAGGCTTCCTTCTGCAAAGCCTCTCTTGAAGCAGATTTTCAGCTTTCGCTCTCTACCAGGTATACCCCCAAACTCACCCTCACCTTGAGTCATCACCTCCTCAAAGTGCAATTGTATGCTGTATTGTAACTGTTCACTTGTCTGCCCATGTCTGCTTAAGGCTTTGTGCTCCTTAAGGACAGCAATTGAGCCTTGTTATTTCCCAATCCAGTGCTTGGCACAGACAAATTACTCATTTTTTTCCCCCAACTTTTATTTTAGTTTCAGGGGTACATGTGCAGGTTTTTACATGGGTAAACTGCATGTCACAGTGGTTTGATGTACAGATTATTTTGTCACCTAGTTAATGAGCATAGTAGCTGACAGGTAGTTTTTTGATCCTCACTCTCCTCCACCCTCCACCCTCTAGTAGTCCCTGGTGTCTGGAGTGTACTCAATGTACAGTTCCCACTTATAAGTGAGAACATGCGGTATTTGGTTTTCTTAGGATAACTCATGATAATGACCTCCAGCTCCATCCATGTTTTTGCATAGGAAGTGATTTAGTTCTTTTTCATGGCTGCTATACAGTGTATATGTTCTGCATTTGCTTTATCCAATCCATTGTTAATGGGCATCGAGGTTGATTCCATGTCTTTGCTATTGTGAATAGTGCTGCGATGAACACACGTGTGCATGTGTCTTTATGGTAGAATGATTTATGTTCCTTTGGGTATTTACCCAGTAATGGGACTGGCAGGTCGAACGGTAGTTCTGTTTTAAGTTCTTTGAGAAATCTCCAAACTGCCAATAACTCATTGTTTAAAATGAACTTGCCATATACCTCTATCATAAATGCTACCCTTTAGTAGAGAAAAGACCTATCATACATCTTAGTGGTCTCTTTTTTCAGATCTACAAGTTGCTAACACTGAAGTAAATGGATTCAAAGGAGGATCTTTAGAGGGGTTCCTACATGATGAAACTGTAGAATACAATTATTCAGTACTTGATGTAGGTTTTCTTTAGAATTGGGCAGACAATTGGTTTCAAAGACTGAGCCTATCATTTATAGGCTGTGTCACCCTAGACCTGAGGTTGGTAAATGATAGCTCGTGGCTGAAGTCAGCTTGCTGTTAGTTTTTTATTATTTTTTTAGAGGCTAGGACTCACTCTGTCATCCAGGCTGGAGTGCAGTGGCATGATCATAGCTCACTACAGCCTTGAACTCCTGGGCTCAGGTGATCCTCTTGTCTCCGCCCCTGGAGTAGCTAGGACTATAGGCACATGCTACCGTGCCTAGCTAAATTAAAAAAAAAAAAAATTCCAGAGACAGGGTCTCCCTATGTTGCCCAGGCTGATCTTGAACTCCTTGCCTCAAGCAATCCTCTTGCTTCAGCTTCCTGAGTAGCTGGAATTACAGGCATAAGCCTGTCTGTTTTTTATAGCCCCTGAGTGAAGAATGATTTCTATGTTTTTTTAAGTAGTTAAAAAATGTAAAAATAAAAATATTTTATGATGTTGGCTGGGTGCAGTGGCTTACACCTGTAATCCCAGCACTTTGGGATGCCGAGGCAGGCAGATCACTTGAGGTCAGGAGTTCAAGACCAGCCTGGCCAACGTGGTAAAACCCCGTCTCTACTAAAAATACAAAAATTAGCCAGGTGTGGTGGTGCATGCCTGTATTCCCAGCTACTTGGGAGGCGGAGGCAGGAGAATTACTTGACCCAGGAGGTGGAGGCTGCAGTGAGCCAAGATCATGCCACTGCACTCTAGCCTGGGCAACAGAGTGAGACTCCCTCTCAACAAAAAGAGAATATTTTACGACGTAAAAATCATAGGAAATTCAATTTCGGTTTTCATAAATGAAGTTTTATCAGAGGCCAGGCATGGTGGCTCATGCCTGTAACCCCAGCACTTTGGGAGGCCAAGGTGGGCAGATCACCTGATCTCAGGAGTTCAAGACCAGCCTGGGAAACACGGCAAACCCTGTCTCTGCCAAAAACACAAAAACTTAGCCAAGTGTGGTGGTACATATCTGTGGTTCCAGCTACTTGGGAGGCTTAGGTGGGAGAATCGCTTGAGCACGGGGAGGCAGAGGTTGCAGTGAGCCAAGATCGCACCACAGCACTCCAGCCTGGGCAACAGAGTGAGACTGCCTCAAAAAAAAAGTTTCATCAGAACACGGCCACTTACTTGTTTGCATGTTTCCTATGGCTGCTTTTACTCTATAATGGCAGAGTTGAGTAGTTGTGACTGAAACCATAGGGCCAGTGAAACCTAAACTATTTACTAGTTGAATCTTTATAAACAATGTTTGCTGGTTCCTGCTTTAGACAATTTATGTGACCTCCCTGAACCTCAGCAGTTTTTCCTATACAATGGAAACAGTAAACAGGATCTGCTTCAGGCTGGGCGTGGTGGCTCATGCCTGTAATTTCAGCACTTTGGGCCAAGGCAGGCATATTGCTTGAGCCTAGGAGTTTGAGATCAGCTTGGACAACACAATGAGACCCCGCCTCTACAAAAAAATAAAAAAAATTTAGCTGAGTGTGGTGGCATACACCTATAGTCCCAGCTACTCGGGAGGCTGAGGTGGGAGGATTGCTTAATCCCAGGAGTCTGAGGCTGCAATGAGCCATGATCGTGCCACTGCACTCCAGCCTGGGTGACTGAAGGAGACCGTGTCTCAAAACAAAACACAAACAAAAAAGTATCTACTTCGGAGGACTGTCATTAGGTTAAATGAGGTAATGCAAATAAGCACTCAATAAATTAAGCCATTATTAGTCATAATTTACCACAACACTATTGCTATAATTTCATTATTACTGTTGTTGTTATTATCTTGAAACTCCCTTCCATAAGTAGTGTTGAATTATAATAATTTTTAATATCCTTACAGTAACAAATGTTTTCTTATTGTTAAACCACATTTGGCTTAAGGCTTTCTCTGTAGTTTGAGTTCCTAGGTAGCTAACTGCAACCTAACATAGTATGTAAATAAAATTCCAACCTAACTTACGAGTATATTTTTGCAAAGACTAGCTGAGTCTCAGCCAATCAAAGCAGCTGAGCTGCAGCAATCACAGGTTGCCAAATGATCAGACCATGACCATATAAGGCAAATGCTTCATCATACTGTACCCAAATAAGATAACTGCTGAGCTGTACCCCATCAAGCTATTTCTATACGTCACCTTGCTTTTCTCTGGACAAATACTGTCTGCCCACTTTGCTGGGTGGAGCTCTCTGAACCTCTCCTGGTTCTAAGTGATGCTGGGTTCATAAATCATTTTTTGCTGTAATAAACTGATTGATTTGTCTAAGGTTTATCTTTTAACATTACTTAAGAAAAAACCTTTGTTTTATAAGTGCTGAATTATTAAGCAAACTTTGATGAATCATAATTACTGATTATACCCATTAAACTTTCTACCCATTACACTTTTTGAAAGCTTACCAGCATACATTGATTCCTACTCCCTAAAGCATTTCCTGAAATTAATTAAAATAAGTGGCTCTTTGTATACCTTAAATAGGTCTAAATTTGTTTGTTTGTTTGTTTTTTGGAGGCACAGTCTCACTCTGTTGTCCACGCTAGAGTGCAGTGGTGTGATCTTGCCTCACTGCAACCTCCACCTCCCAGATTCAAGCGATTCTCCTGCCTCAGCCTTCCTAGTAGCTGGGACTACAGGCACGCCACCACCATGCCTGGCTAATTTTTTGTGTTTTTAGTAGAGATGGGGTTTCACATGTTGGCCAGGCTGGTCTCAAACTCCTGACCTCAAGTGATCTGCCCACCTAGGCCTCCCAAAGTGCTGGGATTACAGGTGTGGGCTACCCTGCTCAGCTGGTCATAATATTTTTAAAAGCAATTTAACATAGTATGGTAAACAGAGGGAAACTAGGGTGAATCTTGCTACTCAGTTGAAGATTAATTGAAATTTTTCTATCTTGAAGTTATTAATGAATTTCTTCTAAAAATTCTGATAACTTTGTGTCTTCAGTGGTTTCTTCTTGTGTATAATGAAGATAGTAACAGTATATCATGTGATTGTTTAGATTCAGTTTACCATTTTAACAATTCTTGATTTTCAGGTACATTTTTCAGCATTAGCAATTGGAAGTGGGGAATAAGAATAATAAATAAATATAAGTAAATACTGAACAAGAAAGATTGAATCTGGAAGCTAAAGTAAAATCTATGCACACACAAAAAAGATTTTAAAGTTTATTTTTTTCCCCAGAAGCAAAGTTATCAGAAGTTTTAAAAGAAATTCATTAATAACTTTAAAACTTCAATTAATCTAATCTGTATCCTGATGGTGGGCAAGATTTTATTGTTTTTAAAGCTGTCTAGAAAATAATACTATTCCTTTCATTTAACTATTTGAAGTCTTACTATATTAAGAACCATATCTGGCCGGGCACGGTGGCTCAAGCCTGTAATCCCAGCACTTTGGGAGGCCGAGACGGGCGGATCACGAGGTCAGGAGATCGAGACCATCCTGGCTAACATGGTGAAACCCCGTCTCTACTACAAAATACAAAGAACTAGCCGGGCGAGGTGGCGGGCGCCTGTAGTCCCAGCTACTCGGGAGGCTGAGGCAGGAGAATGGTGTAAACCCAGGAGGCGGAGCTTGCAGTGAGCTGAGATCCGGCCACCGCACTCCAGCCTGGGTGACAAAGCGAGACTCCGTCTCAAAAAAAAAAAAAAAGAACCATATCTTACTTTATTTTGCATCACCAAGATGTAAGGTTATACAGAACCTAACATAAAATAAGTGACAAATAAATATTCACTGAATTGAAACCAAGACTCCTCATGGGTGATCAAAACACAGCTCTCAAAATGGCTGCCCAGACGCTATATAACTTTGCTAGTTATACAAACATTGCATAGGTCTGTTCAGAAGAAATGGCACAATTGAGACATGATATGGCTTCTGTTTCTGCCTTGACTCATCTTTATTTTCCATCGTCATATTACTCTACCTTTCTATTCTTTACATAATAACATATCACTTTAAATGTATTATCTATTCCCCTTTCTAATGTGGTATGAAAATCCCACCACTTCATCTTCCATGTTTATAGCAAGCAATTTAGAGGTCATGTTTTATAATGATCTGGGGGAAATATTCATAATGAAAGCATTTTCTCTCTTAATTAGGGATGCTTGATGAATAGTCCAAAGCACCTTTCTAGGAAAGACAGAGACAAATATATTTCCCTGGGTACTCTTAGTTTATGAATTCTTGTTTTTAGGACAATAAGCACATATTTTTAAAAAACTACTAGTAGTACTTTTATTTTATGACAATATTAACTATACCTTATAAAAGGTCGTGTCACAGCAAGGATTGTTCTGATGAACCAAGATGGATGAACAATGATGAATGATTTCAAATTCTTCCTCAACCTATTTTGAAAAAAGAAAAAATACATTACTCTTAACCCATTTTCAGTGGGAATTAAAGCATAAAACATATTCCTAAATAAGAATATATATAATTTAAGTGTGGCGTGGTGGCTCAGGCCTGTAATTCCAGCACTTTGGGAGGCCAAGGCAGGCGGATCACCTGAGGTCAGGAGTTCAAAATCAGTCTGGCCAACATGTTGAAACCCCGTCTCTACTAAAAATAAAAATAAAAAAATTAGCTGGGCGTGATGGTGCCCGCCTGTAAGTTCCTGCTACTCAGCGGGCTTAGACAGGAGAATCACTTGAACCCGGAAGTCGGAGGTTGCCATGATCCAAGATCATGCCACTGCACTCCAGCCTAGGTGACACTAGTGAGACTCCAACAACAACAAAAATGTGTGTGTATATATATAATTTTAGGGAGTTCTATGCAAGTTACTATTACCTGGTAGGAAGATATAGAATGGCCATGATTAATTACGAGAATGCTTTTTGAGATGTAATTTGAAACTTGTATGATTCAAACCTCATTTTCTCATAGAAATAAATGTAAAATAGAATGGTTATGTTCTTAGAGTGCATGAATCTATAACCCACATGGTGTGTTTTTGTTTATTCTCACCAGCATTACCTTTACTGTTTCGAAAGGAATACGTGCTTAATAGCAACTTAGACAATTTATTTGGTCTTATTGAGACTTGGTTTCTTCTTGTGTATAATGAAGATAATAACAGTATACCATGTGGTTGTTTAGCCTTCAGTTTACCAAAATCAAAATAGTGATTAAATAACAGAGCGCACATACCGTCTGTCAATCATCTGGTAGCATTTCTTCATCCAGCCTAGCCCTGGCATCTTCCGTCTTGGGGTTGCACCATTCAAGTACACAATCATATAGTCTTCAGCTACCATCAACTCTAAAGTACTTATTACATATCTGATCACAGGAAGGAAAAGGAATGTTTTCAGTTCCCACATAAAATATTTCATCCTATTGACACCATAATTACATAACATTAAAAGTACAGGGTGTATGAAATTTAAGAATGGTTGTGCATATTACCTCTTTACCTTGGGGAGAATACAGTCACCTAAGAGTATTCCTCTGAGAGTATTACTCATTTATCGGTATGCTATCTTTTAAATGCAGGTACACTAGAAAAATGTATGGGTTAGAAAGAATCCTGACTTTCAAAACTGTCAACAATGGTATCAAATACTAAGGGTAACTCAGGTTAAATAAGGGCAGATATTAATGAAGTCAGGTTATAGTCAGTCTTAGCTGACTAAGAACATGTTATGAAGGAACAAAAATAATACTTTGCCCAAAGGAAATATTACAGAATTTTAAAATGCAAGCAAAATTCTGTTCATTTTGTTTTCAGTCTAGTCTACCCACAAAAGAACTCCTTTAAAGGTTTTAGCCCCTTGAGCAACATTCCTTGACAGAAACCTTACTGATGTTTCATTGAAGGCTTAGAATATTCTACATCATCTATTTTCTTTAATTAAAGATGATCGATCTGCCATTACATGCCACAGACATTAACTCAAAGCACTTTGTCACAAGTATCACTCACAGGAAAAGATTTTCCATGACATAGTGGTAATCCGCCCGACCGCTGTCTGGCAGAAAACAGGCGGCAAACACAATGATGGCATTTAGACCGTCCCCATAGTATCCTGGGGGACAAACAAAAAGACATTTGTAACCAATTGAAAGCTCTTAACAAGGTAATATCTGACCTAATGGATAAATCTGAAGCCTTGGCAAGTGTGTCTTTGTGGGTATATTAGCAGCATGAAATGGGGCTTATGTTGACTATAGGTCTGTAGGTATATACACATACAGTTATCTTTCAGTGGTTAACATCTATGTTTTATAGAGTGTTAAATATATAGCACAATTAGATTTGCATATGTAGGCTATTCATATATTACGGATGATTATATGTGTTGTACATAGTTGTGAAGAGGGTGTGTAAATATTCAACAGAACAAAAAATGAGAGGGGGCAAGACTGACATGAATGTCTGATTTATATAATACTAATATGTAAGTACTTATACAGTACTTCTTTCTTCTGATGGCTAAGAAAGAGATTCTGTTTGATCCTCTTTAGTTCTTTTTAGTTTTAGACACTGCTTAATTTAAAGGGAGAATTTAGCCACTGAAGTGCAATATAATCTCTCATTCACACACTCCAGTGACCAAATACTAGCGAGTAGACAATTAAAACACCTTTATTTTGATTTCAAGGCCTGCAGTGCCCCTGGGATCAACAGACAGTGCAAGAACCCATGAGAAGTTCTAGCCAGGCCTTGTTCTGTGCAATATTTTACTGCCATGTAATCACCAGTGGGTATATAGAGTTTTGAAAAAACTGACACATTGGGCTCTGGGAGGACTAGACCAGGCTTAAGGGTATGTCCTGTCCTCCTACTCAAAGCTTGGAGGAAATCTCTGTTTAATGATTCTACAGTCCAGAGCTACATGACACAACAAACCCATAACTGGGTATATTTTTGGGCATATCTTCCCCCATCTTTTTTGCACTAGAGTCACACTCTCTTTGTAGAGAATATCTAACTAAACTGCTTTTCAAGAGTAACTAACTCCATCCAGATCTATATACAGCCAGGCTGGGTACTGTGGCTCATGCCTCTAATCCCAGCATTTTGGGAGGCTGAGGTAGGCAGATCACTTGAGGCCAGGAGTTCAAGACCAGCCTGGACAGCATGGTGAAACCTCGTCCCCACTAAAAATACAAAAATTAGCCAGATGTGGTGGCGCACACCTGTAATCCTAGCTATTTGGGAGGCTGAGGCAGGAGAATTGCTTAAGCCCGGCAGGTAGAGGTTGCAGTGAGCCAAGACTGCGCCACTGCCCTCCAGCCTGGGTGACAGAGTGAGATTCTGTCTCAAAAAAACAACAAAAAAACTATATACAGCCAATATTTTACTGCCACGTAATCACTCAGTGAGTATTTAGAGTTCTGAGAAACTTACATGTTGAGTTCTGTTAAGGGGCTAGGTTCTGAATTCTACGAAGAGGAAGAAAACTTCCTCTCATAAGAGGAGGAAAACCACAGATGGGTCTGGCTAAATTATATTTGAGTCGTACAAAATTCTGTACTTTTGGGAAATCTCGAGAACTGCTTCCTGGTAACATGGGACTGAGGAGTGTAAGTGCTACTTGCAGGAGGTGCTGAGAAAACAGCAGGTGGGAAAACAGCAGGTGGAACGTGTGGCCCTTGAAACTCCAGGGGTCAAGGAACATGTAGATACATCTCAGGACACCATTCCCCATCTTTTGAAAGCTCTGGCATAATTTTGGAATTGCCCTCTTTTAAGCAAGCTTTACATTCCCACAGTTTCTTTGAAACTCACAGCAGGTGTCAGTCAGAACCCCACAGGTAACTATATGGAATGTCATGCGTCTTTCACACTTAAAAAGGGAAGCAATGTGTGCATTTTTATTTTTTAGTATCCCTGTCTAAACGATTGCAATTGATGTCATATAGTTCTGGACTATAGAATCATTAAAGGGATTTTCTTCAAGCTTTGAGTAGGAGGACAGGACATACGCTTAAGCCTGGTCCAGTCCTCCCAGAACGCAACGTGTTAGTTTTTTCAGAACTCTAAATACTCGCTGGTGATTACATGGCAGTAAAGTAATGGCTGTATATAGATTTGGATGGAGTTAATTAACTCTTGAAAAAGCAGTTTAATAAGATGTTTTCTACAAAGAGAGTGTGACTCTACTGCAAAAAAAGATGGGGGAAGAGACCAATACTAACTAAAAATATACTCAATTATGGGTTTGTGAGTATTACTAATTTGAGGTAGTTGTATACAGTATTTATACTACAAGTGATGATATGGTATTGTTGAACACAGTATTTACACTACAGATCTTAGAAGATGCTACCTATGTAAGTATTCAACTGATGCAACACATATTTGTAAGAAAGTAATGTAGTAGCTTCTCTCTGGATTTTTTTGCTTTAGTTCCATCTTTCCAATATGCAGGTATTTATCAACTACTTTTTAGAATGCAATATGAAGGAAAATGGCAGGAGGAGACATATCTTAATACAAAAATTGCTTGTTACCACAATTTCATTTCTGAAGATGCATAACTAAATAGAAATTCACAAAGGATATGGTGGCTTAGCTATACTAATCCTCACACTGCACAGACAAGCAATTCATCCTCAGCATGATGAAAAGACAGAAGTTCATTAAAAGAGACAATAGACATAATGAATCCAACTTAAAAGCAAGTAAGAAAGCATCCTTTCAAAAGCATCTTTCTAAATGTAGCAATTTGGCTCCAGAGTGTTACAGTAATTTCAAGATCATGACTGCTCAGTTACTTGGATTTCTTTCTTTATTTCCATGAACTTCTAAGAAATTTTTTTTTGAAAGGGAAAGACTGAGATTTATAAACAGTACTTCAGACGTCATTTTAAATGGCAGTTCAGCTCACTGTGTAAATGCTATCTGCCCTTGGAATGCTGCAGCATCATGTTCATCCAAGTTTATTTAACTAAAGGAATACTATGGGATCAACTTACTATTTCATGATCGCTGTCTAAGTAAGAAATGTCTCAATATAAAAAGTACAGAAATTTATAAAGGAAAATGAAAATTTATAAATGAAAATTTGTTCTTTTGGGTAGAGGATCTTTAAGAAGGGAAGAAGAGGCAAAAAGAGAAGGAAGAAAGTAGAAGGAGAGGGGATAACTGAAGGAGGGAACTAAAAGAAAAAGATTTCCACATGAAAGTTTTCCTCCAAAATCAAGAGCCAGTGCCATTGGCAGGCTTGGGAGATATTTCAGATAATACTGTAATTTTTCTATAGCTGCTTCCTGCTAAAAAAATTTAAATTTAAATTTAAAAAATCAGATAATACTATCATTGCAGGCAAAGTACAATAACTAGAATGCATAGGATCATTCACTTTTTGCCCCTCCCAGATACCTTGAAGGGGTCAGCTAACCCCTCAATTTCTATTCTCAGATATGCAACTTACTCAAGTAAAATTTCCTGTTGGCAACAGCATAATTCATTTGAAGTCTGTTTTTAAAAACATTTCTTTCATTAGACTCTCTTCTCAAGAAAGGTGAGGTGAATTCAGGGTGTATGTGCTGGGTGGGGTGCATGAGCAACCCCCCAGGAGTCTCCTGAGACCCTCTGAAGCAAGGGCGCAAACCTTACCTGAGTGACACAGACAGGCATGAAAGGGATGTAACACAAGTTTGCTGGCCAGCAAATGGAATGGAGACAGAAGGAAAGATGTCACAGTCGCAACCAAAACATACACACACACACACCAGCCAGCAACTCTTCTCCTCATTCTTTTCAGGGTCATTTGTCCAGCAAGACT
Source organism: Papio anubis (assembly GCF_008728515.1). Classification (NCBI taxonomy): domain Eukaryota; kingdom Metazoa; phylum Chordata; class Mammalia; order Primates; family Cercopithecidae; genus Papio; species Papio anubis. The sequence continues at coordinate 20,777,645 of NC_044988.1, read as the reverse complement.
GCAGAGAAGGTTACCTGAATCTCCTATAATGAAATAAGAGAAGTAAAAAAAAAAAGAATCCTTGTTAAAATTACTTGGTGTTATTTTTCTCCATTATTTAAATGGGTTTCTCTGCTCCAAGTTCAAAAAAAAAGCCAGTTCTAGCCTCAGAGGGACCCCATACTGTTGGCTGAGCAAAACTATCCAAACCCCTCTTTGCTTTGATTTATGCAGATGGCAAGGATATTGCTATTGGCTCATAGGATGTGAACAGTGGTGTTGAGATCACCCTCATTTGACTGATGATGTCATTGAAGCCCAGAGATGGTAAGTAATATACCAAGGTTACAGACTAGCAAGTGGCAGAGATGGGTACTGAGCCTCATTCTTCTACATTGTGTGCAGGGCCTCTGGCAATAGCTCATATCAAGGTCACCAAAGCTGAAGACTGAATTATTTATTCAAATACTGCCATCATGCACCAGTATTTTCAACAGGTGGGACATTTGGCAGGGCCTGGCTTTGAGGCTAACTTCTGCAGCCCTTTTGATTGCCCCCACCTTACAGTTTTTGGCACAGAGCACTGTGCAGCTGGCACTTCTCTATTGGCCCAAATGACAAAACTTCCTCACAGCAAAATACCAAGCACCAAATAAGATTCATGTTTACTGCTTTTTAAACGCTCATCAGAAGCCAGAAGGACAAACTCAGTAGGTTGGTAAGTAAGGAGCTTTCTCATCATTATGGTCTAAGAGAGTGGTGTAAACTCCTAATGTGGAAGACAAAGCTTTGGCAAATTCAGAAGTAACATCTGGAGCATCTTTACCTACAGAGCACAAAAGCTGTTCAGGGTGCAGGAAAAGGTGGCATCTCTCTCTAAAGTTCCGGATGGGTGCAGCCAGAGGCACACTTCATGCAGGCCAGTGCCTGGAGAGGGCTGTGGCAGGGCTGGGGAGAGGGGAGGTGGCCTTCTCTTCAGAACAAACCGGACAGTCACACAGACAAAAACTGAGCTTGCAACACAGAATGGAGAAGAGCAAATGGCAAAGGGAGGAGGTGGTAGGGACGGAGAGCACAGCAAACCAGGTTAGCCCTGAGGGCTCCGGTGAATTGTTACAAGACTGTGGCAGGCAAAAGCGGTGGCTTTTTCCAACCATCAGTGCACTGATGATAACCATTCTCTCCTGATTCTGACAACAGGCTGATGGGCTTGACCACGCCACCCAGCCCACCTAAAGAACAAGCAGGCGAGTCTACTGGAGTATTAGCAGATAACTAGCCCTAGAAGAGCAGCAGGACCATGAGCTGCCTTTAGGAGCTGATGTTTATAGGGGCTTATCATTGGGTGGCTTTGATTTGACAGACATTTTTATTTTTTAATAGTTTTAAAAATGAACATAGAGTAGAGTACTCTTACAGGCAGGCTTTGTTTTGTTTTTATTTTCAAAAAGAAAATAAACCAAAAATATCTGATGGGTGGTGCAAAGGAGATGTGACCTGGGAAGATGGGGAAGACTGAGTGTTCCTCCTATGGTTTTCACATAAAACCAGAAGGGTTGACTCTACAGCCAGCTGTGTGTCACTTTCAGCAAGACTGGGCCAACTCTCATTCTGAAGGGCTATGGGCATGATTTCCCGTAGAGGAAACTGCTCCTGACCCCACAGCAGCTCTCAGGGGGTCGTATTTCCATTTCAGGTCAAACAGTAAGGCAAGAAAAAGAAAGGCCAGGACCAGGGGCAGGGACTGGCATTCACCTTTGCTACAGTGGTCAGGTTCCCTGGGTGGTCCTGATACTTATGTGGGGGTAGCAATGTATGGGATGGAAGGTGAAAAATCTGCTGGCAGAGAAAGGTTTGACTGAAATAACAAATCAGCCTTCTGCTTATTATAATAGAAAACAAAAGCAGTGTTTTGAGCAGTGCTAAGACTCTTATTTCCCTGCCCTCATTAAGGAAGAGAGAACTGAGACAGCAACAACTGCCTCGTCAGCTCACACTCTTTCTGGAACAGCTGGGTGGTTACAGTGGCGCCTCAGGACTTGGGAAAGGAAGGCATGCAGCAGAAGAATCAAAATGCTGTCGATGTTTTCTGAAGTTGACAGTGTTAAATGTGTTGCTTCCGCTCATCTGACATTTTGTGAATCCCAAATTAATCAAGGCCACATATGCTCCAGGAGCCCTCAAGAAAGTGTTGGAAATACAAACACACTTTTCTCTCTCCCTTGTCTCTCACCAAACAGGTGGAGGCTTTGACTGGGCTTGGCTCTTGTCAGGCCTAGATTTAATGTAGTGTCTAGAAAGGCAAACTTCAGTTAGGGGAAACAATTACTAGGCTAAGTCTAAAAAAAAATCCCCAAAGCTTCTGAAGAGGATTCAAAAGACCATCTTGTAAGAATACAAACAGCCATTTAACTTAGACCACTATGACTTTCAATACATTGGCAGAGAACATGATCGCTATCAGACATGTAGCATGAAAAGCCCGTTTTATATGGGAAAGTTGTCTTTGCCTAGTAGGATTTTAAATGTTTATTGAATTTAATATGAGGAAATATACTTAGCTCTATAGTTCCCTGAATATGGGCTCTAGAATAGGGTCTTTGAGATGTCGTGTTCCAGAGAACTCTAGACTCACTTTCTGATTTTAAATAAAATGGCTGCCCCTTCCCTATTTCCCAGATTCACGCAGAGCTCGACTACCTCCGTGAGAAATGACTCTCCTGTAGGGCTCGATGACCTTCATGTCAATGCGCTGCTCTTGTTCTCCAATCACCACTGTCCTCCACAGCCGGTTGTCCTCCCGTTCCTCTTCGGCCGTATATTCTGGAATAGACTCTGACTCTTGGCCAGAATCTTTGTTGGCTGTGGGATCTTCTGGAAACAAAGTACAGAGCAGGGCTGAAGGAGCAAGACCTCCATAGTGCAGGCAGCTAAACAGCCAAATGCTAAGCTTTAAAATACTTTTTTAAATGAACACAGAGTACTTCTATGGGCAGCTTTTGTTTTGTTTCATCCTGCAGAATCAACCTGATCAAAGTCTTTGTTTTCTACAGCCTTTACAGAGCTTAGCAATATCCTGACCATATAAAGTACACTCAATAAAGTCTTTTTTATTAACTGAACAACCACATCCGTTGCTAAGGTCATGCTGAGGGTGAGACTAGGTGCAAAGCTTGAGCTGTCTTGCATGGGTAGTGGTCCAAGGTGTGCACAAGCCAGGACCAACTCACCCTTGATCGGGGTAAAGATTGCAGGTCTTTCTAATGGGGTGAAAAGCTTTGTTACTAGACTCAGAAAATCTTGTGGTTTTGGGGTCACATCTCTTCAGTGCTTAGAGTCTTTTAGGGTCCTCAACTTGGAATCCTGATGATATTACAAGCCAAGACTCCTACTCTAAGACTCTCACAACTGGGCTGAGCCCCCTATTGGGAGCACATCTAGACATAAATTTGATACTGCTTTCTATGTACTATTTCAAAATACGCCACACAAAGACTTTATAGTAAGCGAGAAACAAACAACTGTGTAGACCAGAAATGCTCAAAGACCCCAAATGCGCAAGATTCCCAAATTGATGGGTGCATAAGACAATAAAAAAGCCTACTGAGCATTCTCTAGGAAGAAATGTACTCTTGTGCATTAAAAAAAAAAATACATTTTTTAAAAGTCTAAGCAGCAATTGTTTCCATTTTTACTAGAAGTATTAGTAGAGCTTAATGATGGTTATTCTTTGTATGTTTAAGTAATCTGAAAGAAAAGATTATTTATAACCTTCAAAATAATTTTAAGACATTATCATTGTTATTTTTCCATTCCTGGAAAAGCACCATTGAATTTACACTGCATTTCACTTCTTTCTATGGCACTTTGATGACAACAACAGCACTATTGTATTAAGTATTGACCTTGTACCAGGTACTAGTTGATATTAAAATGGTCATTATACCAATGCAAAAACTGACTCTGAAGTGGTTTGCCTCAGATCATGGTTACTAAACAAATATAGCCAAAACCTTTCCCTTTTTTCAGCCCTTCTAATCTATCACATTGTACCTTGAATGTGTGACTCTCCTTATTTATTTTACAAAGAGACTGTGAGTCCCTTGGGCAAAGAAACTGTGCCTTGAATCCCCTTTAATATTCACTTCCACCAACCCGCTCCCTACTTAGCTTACAAACTTACTCAGAACACTCAAAAAAAATTGGGAAGGTGAGTGAGTAAATGAAGAAAAACTCGGATAATTTCCTGGAAATGGAGGTAATCTATAAGGCAGCCACCACACCACCATTATGATCTGGAAGAATTTGCAATTATACCTTCAAAATTGTCTAATTACCAACGACTTGGATAGCAAAATGAAGTTTGGTTGGGAAGCAATCCTAGCCTTTTTTGCCAACACCAACAGCTACCACCACCTACAGAGCCTTGGGTCACTCTGGCTTCCACTGTGTTCCCACCAGCATGCGGCAGTTTATCAAGGACAGAGATCATAAACCACTGGCTTCAGGCCAAGTGTCGTGTCCCTTGTGCAAATCCACCCATCTCTTTGGAATCCCTTCCTGCTTCTTCCTTCCTACATGGGGTAGATGCCTGGGATGCTAATATTAGCTCCCTTCCTGAAACTCAATTTCCCGTCTGGTCTCTACTCCCTCAGAACTCTGGATTCTGAAGCAGGTTTGTATTCTGATGCTCTTCTACACATCCCCCTTCCCTCCAGTGAACTTTCCATCCACCAGATACTCTTCATCCTGTTTGGTACCCTCTGACCTGCTCCAGCTTTACCCTGGTCATCTCTGTGGGGTTAAGATAGGGTTGTTTTGTTATACTTTCCGCAAATTTTATTAAAATCCCCTTATGTAAAACATTTTTGATTGGGTGTGGTGGCTTAAGCCTGAAATCCCAGCACTCTGAAGGCCAAGGCTGGTGGATCACTTGAGCTCAGGGGTTCGAGACCAGTCCTGGGCAACACGGAGAAACCCAGTCTCTACAAAAAATACAAAAATTAGCTGGATATGTTGGCACGTGCCTGTAGTCCCAGCTACTTGGGAGGTTGAGGTGGGAAGATCACATGAGTCCAGGAGGTCGAGGCTGCAGTGAGCTATGATGGCACCACTGCACTCCAGTCTGGGTGACAGAGTGAGACCTTGTCTCAAAAAAATAAAAAAATAAAAATAAAAATAAAAATAAATGTAGGCCGGGCACCATGGCTCACGCCTGTAATCCCAGCACTTTGGGAGGCCGGGGCGGGCAGATCATGAGGTCAGGAGATCGAGACCATCCTGGCTAACACAGTGAAACCCCGTCTCTACTGAAAATACAAAAAAGTAGCCAGGCGTGGTGGGCGCCTGTAGTCCCAGCTACTTGGGAGGCTGAGGCAGGAGAATGGCGTGAACCTGGGAGGCGGAACTTGCAGTGAGCCGAGCACCACTGCATTCCAGCCTGGGAGACAGAGTGAAACTCCGTCTCAAAAAAAAAAAAAAAAAATTGTATACTACATTCTTTACTATGGTTTTAGTAAAACACATACCACATAAATATAGTCAACTAATCTTTGACAAGGAGCAAAGGCAATACAGCAAAGCAAAGATAGTCTTGTCAACAAATAGTGCTAGAATAACTGGGCATCTACCTGTAAAATAATGATTCTGGACCCAGGCCTTTGATCCTTCACAAAAGTTAATTCAAAATGGATCATAGACCTAAATGTAAAATTCAAAACTATAAAACTTTTAGAAGAGAAAAATGTAATTGGCCTTGGGTGCAAAGATGACTTTTTGGATACAACACCAAAGGCATGATCCATGAAAGAAATAATTGATAAGGTGGACTTCATTAAAATTAAAACTTCTATATAAAAGAAAAATCAAGAGAATGAGAATAAGAAGATAAGCTGCAGACTGGGAGAAAATATTTGCAAAACACATATCTGATGAGGACTGTTATCCAAAATATACAAAGAATGCTTAATACTCAACAATAAGGCCGGGCATGGTGGCTCACGCCTGTAATCCCAGCACTTTGGGAGGCTGAGATGGGTGGATCACGAGGTCAGGAGATCAAGACCATCCTGGCCAACATGGTGAAACCCCATTTCTACTAAAATACAAAACATTAGCTGGGCACGATGGTGCACATCTGTAATCCCAGCTACTTGGGAGGCTGAGGCAGGGGAATCGCTTGAACCCAGGAGGCAGAGGTTGCAGTGAGCCAAGATTACGTCACTGCACTCCAGCCTGGCAGCAGCACAAGACTCTGTCTCAAAACACACACACACACACACACACACACACACACAAACTCAACGGTTAGAAAACTTTTAAGAGTAGCCCTCAAGTATTCCATTTTGCTGATGTCTTGTAGTTTACTAATCCCATGGTGATGGAATATAGTTTTATTTCTTTTTGTTGTTTCTTTATAAAGAATTTGCTTCAGTAAGCATCTGCATGAAGGAGTCTTACCTTATTTGTACACGTATTGCTATAGCGGAACTTTCTAGCAATGAAGTGCTGGGTCAGCGGGTATAACCACGTCAAGTCTTGGGGACGTTTTTGCTCTTGAATATGCTATACCACAATATATGAGAGGGCTGGATTTCCCCCATTGCCAAGAACATGATAGGCTATCAAAGTTTTCAACCCTTGACAATTTAAGGGGAAATTATCACATTGTTTTAATGTGAATTTCTTTAATTATTAAAGAAGGTAAACACTTTTCACTGTTTATTGGCTATTTATATCTCTCTTACAGACAAGGAGGTACCTTTTAAGCCCCTTTCCTATTGTGGTCCTTATGAACTAGTTGGAGGTTTTTGTTTGTTTGTTTTGTTTTGTTTCTGGAGATGGAGTCTTGCTCAGTCGCCCAGGCTGGAGTGCAGTGGTGTGATTCAGCTCACTGTAACCTAGTTGGAATTTTTGTACAGAACTTAGTTATATGTTGCAATTTTTTTTTTTTTTGCCTTGTGCTTACCGCATGCTTAGCTTTTAAACTAATATCTATCTTTTCCTGCCAAATATAAATTTAATATTTTTATGTAGTTGAGTCTGTTAACTTTTTTTTCATGGTTTTTGATTATGGTATCATAGTAAGAAAGGGCATCTCTACGTTAAAAGTATGTATGTGTGGGCCGGGCGCGGTGGCTCAAGCCTGTAATCCCAGCACTTTGGGAGGCCGAGACGGGCGGATCACAAGGTCAGGAGATCGAGACCATCCTGGCGAACACGGTGAAACCCCGTCTCTACTAAAAAATACAAAAAAAAACTAGCCGGGCGAGGTGGCGGGCGCCTGTAGTCCCAGCTACTCGGGAGGCTGAGGCAGGAGAATGGCGTAAACCCGGGAGGCGGAGCTTGCAGTGAGCTGAGATCCGGCCACTGCACTCCAGCCTGGGCGACAGAGCCAGATTCCATCTCAAAAAAAAAAAAAAAAAAGTATGTATGTGTACACACACGCACTCCTATCAGCATTTTCCTATAAAGATAGCATTATTACTCGTTTTGGTGTAAAAGTCCAGGGCTGAACGTTTTTATGGGGTGTAATGCCTAACGTTTCAGAGAGTGGAAGCCGGCAAGTTGCTAGTGTTCCTCCTTCCCTTCCTCTTCTGGCTGATATAAATAGGGAAAAAAGTTATCTAAGAGCTAGGGCTACATTAAGTTTTCTTAAGTTGTTCATTTCTAGAAGTCAACAATACAAGTTAGTAAGAAGGAAAGATAGCTTTACCGACTTTCTGGAGTTAGCAAAACCCTCCTGACCTTCATAATTCTTTTGTTCTAACTATAAATTACCATCCTCTCCACAGCCTTCATTTTCCCACTGTTTGCAAAAATATTCAGGTCTCATTTAACTCTCTATCCTGATGTTCCCCCAATTTAATTTTTGGTCTCATGCTTCTTCACTAAGAAATACTTGGTTTTTTTTTGTCTCCTTTTCTCAACAATGAGCTTTTCTTCCCAGTGACTGTTGGAGTCTATCAAAACCTTGTACATAGGGGAGAAGTCAACTTGAACATTTGCTCGTGTCTTTTTGAGATGATATAGCACACAAGCTCCTGAATGGTTTGTGCTACACAGACTACAGTGGGGGGGTGCATTGTTGGTGTTCATTATGGACTAACTAATGATGATGTCAGCTGTGGCCTTCCAGGAGGCACATGCATTTGTGACAGCTTTCTGTATCACAATCTTGCACTTGTTAATGTGAGTACTCCTAGAGGCTTTTCTGGTTATAGGAAAGATATCCTATATACTGTTAAAAAGTCTTTAGAATATTTTGGTGACAAACAGCAAGCAGGCAGTTAATTTGAGAGAAAAATATTAGCATACAAAATACAATGAAAAATCCTCCTTTCAGACAACACCATTATGGCATAAGGCTGCTTACAGATAAAACAAAATAAACTTAGCACTTGATTAATTTATATAGACAGTTAAAATGGAAAATTGATTTTATAAGCTGGTTGCCTGTAGACTGAAAATAGTGGAAAATCATGGATGGGGAAGTTCAATGAAGTGACACCCTGATTATCTGGAAATGATGTTGGGGTGCCTTATGAAAAAAAGAAAACTGCCTTTAGGGGCTAATATTTAAAAAGATCTTTCAGAAGAGGTCACTAACCATCACTTGGGAGCCTAAGAAGGAAAAATATAAGAGCACATGAGGATTTCTTATAACATTCTTATCAGAAATATTCAGTCTAAAATTTTTCATTTTTCCACTTCCCTTACAAAATATCTTTCTGAAGATCTGAATGGTGGTAAAAATAACTTTGTTGTTGGTTTGGGAAACAGAAATGAGTTATTATTTTTCCTGACCTTTGGATATAAGTTTCTAGGATTAGTAAACTAAAGTATTAAAAAAGAAAAAAACTCAGATCTTTCTTAATATGAAAGAATGACCTCCCAAGTCCATCATTATCTACGTGTTTTTGATATTTTTGGTACTTTGTAAATACAAAAGGACATCAAACCTTAATTATTTCACAGTACCTTAACTTACATGTCCCAACACTTTGGACACAACTGTTAAAGAAAACTGCTTGAAAGGGAGGACCAGTTGAATATATTTGACAGTGAGCTTCACAGATTTTCCACAAGCAAAATTGCATTGTGAGCAAAAACCCTGGCAGACGCATTTGGTCATCAGCTACTGAATAAAACAGGTAAAGGCCTGAAAAACCTTCAGGCATTTGGTACAGTAACTCTTACTGTTTTTTTTTTTTTTTTTAGAGTCCCCAAGTCAGGAAAACTGGATAAAAAGAGGCCTAAAGGTGAGCAAGAGCTATCACCTTTGACTTCACGTATGTAAGCCCAATCTAGTAACAGACTTTTTTCCATTCATTGTTAGCATATTCACTGGGAAGCAGCATGGGCCAGGAGCTAAGGGCAACAATGAGCTGTGTGACCTTAGGCAAATTACTTAACTTCTCTGTGCTTCAGTGTTCTCATCTATAAAATGAAATAAATGAAAACTAGATAATGAAATATATAATATAATGAGGTATATAATATAGAAAGAAAAATATATAAATGAAAAATATATAGTAAAAATATATAATATATAATGAAAAATATATAATGAAAATATATACATGAAAAATATAACATAAATGAAAAAGTATTCATTAAAAGAAAATAAATTATGGCCCAAATGTTTTTGAAAAACTATACCTTAAAAACCCCTATTTTGTTTAGAATGTATATGCCTGGTTCAAAATGCTGCCATGAGAAACCTAAGAAACAGGCTGCGTTCAAGCATTTATTTCATACTTCAGAACTAAAACATATTTATAATCTAACCCTCTTATACAGTCACTTATCTGTGTCCTCATGTTTACAAAATATAGCTATTCAGGCGCACTTTGTGTTTTCAAAGTTTCATGTTTTTGTTTAAAACCTCTGACCATATACTTTTCATTTGAAAATTAGGGTAGATTTAAAAATTCAACTTACTTTACAATTCTGTCCTTTGCATTTAAGACCTAAAAGCAGGGTTGTGGCCATTAAACTGGTTCTTTCAACACAGCTATGTCAACTACATTAAGAGAGCCATGTCAGCAAGTGGCAGTGTTAATTACCAGCTTGCTCAGCCACCAGTGCTTTGCTTGACAGTTTTACTATGTATAAAAATAAAAGGTTCAGATGTGGTGTGACAAAGTTCTCCTGGCAACAGAGAAGCAAATACGGAGGCGAGGGAGGGGCCGGTAGGATCATGCCACAGTCTTCTGTGGGATTTTGTCACTATATTAGCAGGAAAAGAGTGGGAGCTGGTAGGGGCAACTGGGATGGACAGAGGAGCTGCTGAAGACTCTCTGGGATGACAGGAAATAATACAAATTCCAGACCTTCTTTCACCTCCTATTTGTGTATTTCAACCTACAGAATCAACTACCCAGATAACTACAGAAATTCACACATGATAAAAACGCAATATAAAATCTCTACTTACACTAAAGAACTTAAGCATGTAACCAAATATCACCTGGACCCCAAAAACTTATGGAAAAAAAAAATCTCTACTTAAGCATAATAGACTATAAAACAAGTCGTTTAGCCATTTCCTTTTTGAGGAAATAAAGCCTTAAGCTCTGTCAAGGTAGACTCTGAACTGCACTGCTCACGTCAGCTCAATGACCATTGGTTGAAATAATGAGCTAATTTGGTGACTTTTCTAATTACTCTCTTCAGGAGTGGAACTGCTAGAATTAGCATATCTCTAAAAGTCAGGCCATCACTTAATTGTGGCACCGTATTACTTTTGAGATTGCATGAATTCTTAAAATGAATAAAAGCAATATCTGTGTCCCAGACTCACTCGGTTTCACTTTCAAACACTGTAACTTCGGAGAATTCCACCCTGGCTAGTACTGAAACAGAAACTACATAATGCCATTAAAAAAAAAAAAATCAAATGTTTTGTATTTGTACATATTTCTTAAACCAAATTTCATAGAGCAAGAGAAAGAACTAAAGACTGATGTTCATATCAGGAGTGTGAGTCTTGGATGATCTGACAACTTTTAATTGTCTTCCTTTTTATCATTTCTCCCACTCCCCCTAAACCATCCCTTCTTCCTTCCTACTTTATTGGAGATGCAGGATCAGACATAAAGTCCTTGCTCTCATGGAGCATAGATTCGAGGGGTAAGAGAAAGACAGAAAGATGCAAACAAATAGTTAAATAATACAATTTGAATTAGTGATACATGGAAAATACAATGAATATGGGGACAGAGAGTGACTAGGTAGTGGGAGCAGGGAAGTGGGATGCACCTTTGATTCCAGAGGTCAAGGAAGACCTCTCTGAGGAGGTGACATCTGATTAACATCTGAATAAAGAGAAGGAGTCAGTCATGTAAGGATCTGGGGAACAGAACTTTGCAGATAGTGGGAACTTATATAAGAAATTGTCAAGCTCTGATTTCTCTTCTTCAAATTTTATCATCCGGATTAAATTCTCTTCCTCTGCAAACCCAGCCCCGGGTTTCTTACAACACAGCATGTAACAGTCTTCCCTCAGCCCCCGTGCCTAGCATAAATGCTAGCACAGAGTAGGGGTGAATAAAGAGCAATGGTTATGTAGGACCTCTGTGAACCACACGTTCTCTGTCAGGCTCCAAACTGTCAATCATGGTCACCTATGACCTGAAGTAAAAACAGAAGCTTCTAGAAATCACAAAAAGGATCCACTGGCACAAAAATGAGAGGTCTGTTAGAAAATCTTTTACTTATTTAGCATTTAACTTTGGCCTTGCCAACTTAGTGACTTACCATGGCCAGTGTACTCAAAAGAATCTGCTTCATCGGGGGTATCAAGTTCATCCACATTGATGTCAATTTCATCTGGACTGTCTAAGTTATCATCAGAGAGAATAGATCCTTCACTTTGGTCCAGAGAAAGATTGATATTTGGAGCTGTGAGCTTGATTCTCCGAGGATGAGTGCCATTAAGATCCAGAGAATTAGGAGGTTCTAAAGAAGAAAGAGAACAGCAACATCAAGTATTAAACCAGAGGAGCAATCTAAATCCAAAATTTCAAAATCCCAAATGCTCCAAAATCTGAAACTTTTTGAGTGCCAACATGATGTGTCAAGGAAATACTCACCGGACCATTTTGGATTTCAGAATTTTGAATTTGGGATGTTTAACCAGTAAGTATAATCCAAATATTCCAAAATCTGAAAAAATCCAAAATCTGAAACACTCTGGTCCAAGCATTTAAGTAAGGGATACTTAACCTATACGTGGCTGCCAAGAGGGGGTTTGGGCCCAGTGGAAAACATTTTTCAAGTCCTTTCAGCAAAAGCAGACCTGATAGAAATCTTGGTATGAGATTTAGAAACCCTTCTTGAAAGCAGCCCTCAGTAACTGGATCCTCCCAACCCCCTCGGCCTTGGCCATGTAGAAACAGGAAGTAGGAGCTATTGCTAAATGGGTAGGTAACTAGTTTTTAGAATTTCCCTGTTCAAGTTTGAAAACTTGAAATTGCTATAATAATTGAATTAAATTTTCATGGGGTATATTGCATACGAAAAACAGTTAAGCTTACATATACAGTTGTCCCTTGATATCCATAAGGGATTGATTCCAGGACCCCTGGTGGAAACCAAAATGTACAGATGCTCAAGTCCCTGATATAAAATGGTGTAGTGTTGACATATAACCCATGCACATCCTTCTGTATACTTTAAATCATCTCTAGAATAACACCTAATACAAAGTAAATAGCTGTTGCACTCTGTTGTCTAGAAACAATGACCAGGAAAAAAAGTTTGTACATGTTCAGTACAAATGCGATTTTTTTTCTTTAAATATTTTTCTTCTGTGGTTGGTTGAATCCATGGATTTGGAACCATGGATACAGAGGGTCAACTATATTTTCTAATGGTTTGTGTTGACTTTACTCCTATGGAATGTAGGTTAAGAACTTTGTCATGTTCACAGACACTCCCAAAATACTTCTTTTAGGTCCTGACAACTCTGTATATGATCGTCAGTGCCCTTTACCTGGCTGAAGTATCCTCCCAGGTAACATTCTTGGAGCTCACCCAAGCAGTCACCAGCTCTTATGCCAATCTCACTTGACATTGGTTCCTATAATGTAAGTGATAATCTTATGTGTAGGCTCCCTCCTTTCATTGTAGTATGTGTCTTGCTGCTCAGCTGCCTTTCATTTAATAGAAGCAGAGCTGGAGAAGTCATTTTTAACCAAGCTTAAGCTAACAAAACAAAGGTAGAGAGATACCCTACTGTGGTATAATAAGAAATATATTTTGGTCTTTGGCCCTGGTTCCAGGCACAGAGGTCTTAAAACCCTTGTCATTTCCTAAGGTGGATAGTGTCAGAACTGAATTATAGGATACCCAGTTGGTGTTCATTAGAAAACTGCTTGGGGTATGGCAAAAACAAAACAAACAAAACAAAACAAAACAGAACCCTACACATCCGGTCACAGAAGTGTTCAGTTTGAGAGCAGAGTAGGACAATACAGTTTGTTGCCTTCACCTAAAACCAGAAATGACAGGATTCCCAAGCATGAAGTATTTTGAAGACCATTTGGTATACCCTTCAACTCCGGAATTCTGACTCCGGCCTTGTCCTAGAGAAACTGGCACTGTTTCCTTGTCATTAAGCTTTTTCTTTTCTGAATGGAACATCACCCAAACTCTGTTCCAGGTAATGGTTTTATGTATTACTTGAAAAAAGTTTCTATTGACAAGTAAGTTTCCACACTGAGTTTCTATATTTCAGGAATTTGCAGAACAGTGATGTCCCAAAGAATTCTTTGTGATGATGAAAAGGTTCTGTATGTGGCTATTGAGCACTTGAAATGAGGCTAGTGCAACTGAAGAAGAGCATTTTAAACAACTATTTTTAATTTTAATTAATTTAAATAGCCACATGTGACTAGCTGCTTACCATATCAGATAACCATAGCCTCAGTGCCTTTATCATTCAAAAGTACATTGTGAACTTGGAAGATTCAAATAAGCATACTGTGGTTACCAAGCATATTTGGCCATAGAACATTTAGAAATCTGCTACATGACTAGTATTTTGAAGAATGCATTTCAAATACTACAACAGAAAACAAATGTAATTGCCTTCCCTCTTCCCACCACACTGTAGGCTTGGCTGAGAATACATGATTCAGGATCTTGGTATGATCCTGGAGTTGGTGTAATGTAAGAGAGTGACCCTGGAACACAGAGAGAGTCATATAAGTTGCAACTGAAAAATTAAATTGCTTTTTGTGTACGCCTTGGGTTGTAAACTCCTAAAATGTAGGATGGTTGTTTTTTGTTGTTGTTGTCTTGGTTTTGGTTTTGATAGTTAGGAAATTGAGCATTCTTGATACCACATTTCCAATTTTAAACTTTCTTACAATTACGTGTAAATGTGGGGAACTTAGACATTAGTCAGAATTTGGTACAATATACAGTAGCTAATTATTACAGGAACTGAAAACATTGGCAGATAAGGCTGTGGTCTAGGAGATAAAATGCAGCCCACACTAGCGAGCATCAATATTCAAGCCACCTCTTAAATTAACCAAATGCAACCTAACACCTTCATATCACACATTTCTTTTTTTCCTCTCACTGCTATCACTGAAATCATAAGTTAGATGCACAGGAAATAATTCTTTCACTGAATAATGAAAACGTTGGGATACAGAATACCAACAAAGGAAATGAACAAATGCTGCTCTCACCAGGCCTCATGTCTGCAGCACTGGGACTCAGCACCCCCTCTTCAAACGGGATGTCCATTCCTACATCCTCTGACAGTAGTCTGCAAAAAAAGCAAAGCAAAGCGCATCAACAATTGTGTAGGACTTCATTTCTTTTGAAGAGGAAACCCAGAGAGTCCAGGATAACATTTTCAACTCACTTAAAATAAACCACAGATGGGAACTGAATCCACTGTAAGTGGTCCTAAATTAAAGACTTTCTGCAGTTATGGTAAATGAGAACAACGGACACCAATTTCACTTGCATACATCAGGTCACTTCTACTAGCTCACTTAAACACACACCAAGTGGGAAACTCAGAAATAGGAAAATATATATATATATATTTATATTTAACAACAGGGTCATTATATGTGCTTTGTATAAATCTCTCACTCTGTAAATTTGAGTATTTTAATTAAATTCCCATGGACAGAGGGAGAGAGAGCATATTCTGTTGATCTCAGTTTTCATTTGTAAACTAGGGATATACCACCTACTTCACCAGGTTGTTTAAAGATTAAGCTACAAAAGTAAAGTGCCTGACACTCCTGAGCAGGCATAGACTGATGTTATTTTTCTTCCTTTTTTGAATATTTAAAGAGTCACTGTGAATATATGTTGGTGAAGATGGCTCTGGTCATGACTTCCCACCTCTTTTTTCTAATCAGTGCTGAGCCCACGACCATGTGTATTAGCACATTTGGTAAGAAAAGTGTAGGGAAATAGGAAATACCGAAGACAATTGTGATGAATCTATATGCTCTTCTAAGAAGCTGACCACTGTTCACGATACATTTCTCTTGATTTATTTTCATCCTTGGACCTTCGTTCAGTAAGTACCCATTTACCATAATATATTTTTCTTCTTGGTGAATTTCACATAATTTCATTCACCTAGGGCGAATCCTTATGATGTGGGCACTAACCTAATTTTAAACATGATAAACCTTTATGTTAAAGTTCTTAATTTATTTCCCTTCTCCCTCTCTTTGCTCTATGTAACGCTGGATCTACCAAACCTTTGGAGTTCAATCTACTTCTTCAGGATGCAAGTCAAATCCCCTACTGTCAATAAAGCACTATGATGAAAGAAAAGAATCTGCACCCTTAGTGATTACTGCATTTGCTTCATTTATTCAACAAATATCTATTGAGTGTCTACTATGTGCCGAGGATACAGAGGAACAGCCAGACCTGTCTCATTCCAGTGGTGGAGTTGGAATGATGGAGTTGATACAATGACCACTACCTCCAAGAACTCAGTGCTGCCCCCCTGGATAGAGGTAAGTGCCTGTACTTACCCACCAACTCCTGAGACCCCTTCAAAAGCTCAGCATCAGGGAGTTTCTTTGTCTACATTCCTTCTGTGGCTTTGACCCTGTGTGTTCTCTAAAACTAGACCTGTGCCCTGGTAGCAAAAGAGCGTGCAAGAGGTTGGCATGTAAGACAGACAATAATGTATCAGCAGGAACAAGATAACCTGTGCCAAACAGAGATACACTATGATAGGTGGAATCAAACCATGTTATTCAGCAACAAAGGTTGGGGAGGTATGCAAAGAGAAGATCTGCACCAGGCCCCAGTTTTGAAAGTCCTAGGACCTAGAGGGATGGATATCTGGGTATCCCATGATCCTGCAGTTTTTGGAATTCCTTACAATGATCTTTGTCATTCTGTGTGTTCTTGACATCAAACCTCTCGTACCTGTCAAGTAGCAAAATGCTGCTATTAAGAGCTGCTGGATTTAAATCTTAGTTCTACCACTGACTGTGTTGGATTGAATTATCGAGCCTGAAATATTCTAAATGCACATGTACATTATTTTTCTAGTTATCTGCCTAAGAGTCAACCTTGAACACAAATTAAGACATCAGATTTCTATCTGCCTGACAGAGCACGCAGGATGTGGGCCTTGGCCTCAAACTAAATACGATGGTTGTAAAATAGATAGGATCAGCTTAAGTTTAATAGATTTTTTTAAAATTGTGAATTATGGGCAACATCATGGAATAATTGCAGGAGTCCTTCCTGGATATGAGGTTTTAGTTCTGAGCTGTGGTTCTGCTGCCAGTATCGACAAACTGATTAACTCTGAAAAGATTAGTTGACCATTTCTGTGATTTTAAAAGGGGATAATACCCAACATCATAGTGACTGTGGAGAATAAATACAGTACAAATAAAAGTACTCTGTAAGTCATAAAGCACTGTCTGAGTTTAAGGTATTACATACCCTCCACTTAAAACATAGTACCAGGAGCAGTGGTTTAATTTAAGTACGTGTCATGGTTGGACAAATCAAATTAAAGGTCACTATAATTTGGGCATTGGCCCAGATAAAATATAATCTTATTACTGCACAAATCTCCACAGAGCCTAGAAATGCTCCTCAACTCATTGATGTTAGAAAATAGAGTCTTTGCCTCTAAGTGTTCCTTTTCAACACAAAGCAGAGACCCTGTAAAGAAGGCACAGATTTCTTCCCCCCATGTTAGCATGCACTAGAGGAAGAAAAATGCTGAAGGCTGTGATCAACCGATGACCCAAGGAGAGAGATTCACACAAACTCATGGATATTAAAGAAGGCTAGGCCGGGCGTGGTGGCTCACGCCTGTAATCCCAGCACTTTGGGAGGCTGAGGCGGGCGGGTCACCTGATATTGGAAGTTCAAGAACAGCCTGACCAAGATGGAGAAACTCCATCTGTACTAAAAATACAAAATCAGCCGGGCGTGGTGGTGCATGCCTGTAATCCCAGCTACTCGGGAGGCTGAGGCAGGACAATTGCTTGAGCCCGGGAGGCGGAGGTTGCGGTGAGCTGAGATCGCGCCATTGCACTCCAGTCTGGGCAACAAGAGTGAAACTCCGTCCCCTCCACCCCCAAAAAAGAAGGCTATAGGGACGTGTTAGAAAACCCCTGGGACTGAGGGAAAGCTGAGCCAGAATAGCCTAAAAGCAAATCTAAGAGAAACCCAAGTCACGCTCTTTGTAAATACTTCAACCACATTCATACATTAAGCCCATAAACATTTGCAGAAATGAAGTGGCCAAACTGAGCAGTTGGTGATTAAGCAGGACAGCAGTTTTATGATCAATACTGAAGCCTCTCAGGATCTGTTGGGTAACAAACCAGTCCATTGTAAAGGTCTGTATTTTACTTTATCTATCTGTAGCCTCTACTTCATTTTGAGTTTCTTTATACAGACTGGAGCTAACCAAGAGGTTAGCAGAAGTCTGACTGTACTATGGCTGAAATAGCTACATGTCTCCATCTAGAGGAT
Source organism: Papio anubis (assembly GCF_008728515.1). NCBI lineage: Eukaryota > Metazoa > Chordata > Mammalia > Primates > Cercopithecidae > Papio > Papio anubis. Next base: position 20,759,660 of record NC_044988.1, on the reverse strand, counting down.
GTATTAAAACTGCTTCATGGTTTCTTTGCTGGATGGTACTGTGACATTAACACCATGTGTGTTAGAAGATCAACGTGTTATGACATGCGCCACATGACTTCTTTGGCTAATGAAGACAGAGTCGAAGGGAGAGATGTTCCTTCTGAGCAGAAGACTTAGGAGCAAGCATGTGAGGAGCCACATCCTCTTCCCACCTTATTAGCTGTGGAGGGGCTCGGCCAGGCGGTGTCCCGAGTGCCTCTGATGAGCAGAGGCCTCAACGAAAGCTTGTTGGAAATGTAAACAAGAAATGAAGTTTTGTTGTGTTTTGCCCTGTGATATTGTAGTTATTTGTTACCACATTACAATCTAGCCCATTCTTACTATATAGCTGGCCTTTATGGTTTCAAAGGGAATATTTGACTTATGCTATGCTCAAAATTTTATTTCCTGATTTGGGTAACCAATTTTCCACATTCTTAGGCCAGATTCATATTGACAGTAAATATCTTCACGTCTGGATTGCTAAAACATCAAAGCATGCTTTAATAAACAGGAACAAAAAGCTTGAAAAGACATGGAATGCTTTTAAGTATTCTGTAAGATGGAGTATTAATATATCACCTTTAGGGTTTTTGTCATAGCCTTTTATCACTTGCCAATTTACTTAACATTTTCTTTAGTAGACTTATTTTATTAAGGTTATTTTGAGAGGAATGTTTGTATCGCTAGTGTACAGGTTGAGTATCCCTTATCCAAAATGCTTGGGACCAGAAATATTTACACTTTCTGACTTTTTTGGATTTTGGAATATTTGCATTATATACTATAGTTGAGAATCCCTGCTCTGAAGATCTGAAATCTGAAATGCTCCAGTGAGCATTTCCTCTGAGTGTTGTGTCAGCACTAAAGAACTTGAATTTTGGAGCATTTTAGATTTCGGACTAGGGATACTCAACCATTATATGTAAACTTAAATCACTCAGGTAAAATAAACGGTGAGTGATTTAAGTTACATAAAATAAATAACTTATATATAGAAAAAAATAAATATAATAATAATAAGATAATACTGTTAAATTTAAGTTAGAATCCCTGGAATCTCACTCAGGGGTTTTTCCTCTTTGCTAAAAAAGAGATGTTAGGAAGTGTTGGCTAAGTCTTACAAGGTGTAAAGCCATGTATCATTAAAAATACAAGAAATGCTATATGAAATAGCATACCCCAAAACTAATAATACATTTCCAAGCTTAAAAAAAATAAGATTAAGTCCGCAGGTGCCAGAAATAAAGAGTTATTATAGAAGGCTGATAAAAAGCTAGCACACAGGGTTCTTGCACTGGACACAGGGCTTAGGGTATCACAGCACGAGGGACCTCCTGGTGATGTAAGAAAGGCCTAGACCTGAACTTCTATACAGGGCTCTGGACCTTCAGGAACTTTCCCCTTAACAAAAAGGGGATGGAAAAAAAAAAAACCCTCTCTCCTCTGGCCTTGGAAAGCATAGTCTACTTGAATCTTGGGTAGAAAATAAAAAGCAACCAGTAGGAGCTGGAGACACTAGTTGTGGACTGCTCATGTCTCAATTTATATTACCTGAATGATGTAGAAATGAATCAAGAAATTAAGATGAAAATTCATCTAGGATCACTGAACACCTAGGACCCTAGGGTTCCAAAAGAATCAGATGTGGGCCAGGCGCGGTGGCTCACGCCTGTAATCCCACCACTTTGGGAAGCCAAGGCAGGTGGATCATGAGGTCAGGAGTTCAAGGCCAGCCTGGCCAAGATGGTGAAACCCCATCTCTACTAAAAATACAAAAATTAGCCGGGTGTGGTGGCGCATGCCTGTAATCCCAGCTACTCGGGAGGCTGAGGCAGAAGAATTGCTTGAACCCGGGAGGCGGAGGTTGCAGAGAGCTGAGACTGCGTCACTGAACTCCAGCCTGGGCAACAGAGCAAGACGCTGTCTCAAAAAAAAAAAAAAAAAAAAAAAAGATTCACATGTGAAACCACTTGGTAGTGCTTACTTCTACAAGCAAGTTTCACTGGAAATCCAATTAGGAGCAAGAAAAAAACTCTCTGAAATATGAGCTCACATCAAAAAACCCTATAAACTACACTTGGGAAAAATACTTTGAGGGATTTCCAGGAGATGCAATAAATAGAAAAATTAGCAATAAAAGTACTGAAAAAATAGAATAACATGAAAGAGGCCATAATGATTAAAGAATGATGTCTAAACCTTTGTTGTGTTAAACCACTGAGATTTGGGGTTGTCACAGCAGGTAATGTCACCAAGCCCTGCATAGCCATTCTGCTTAAAAAAGAAACATCTAAAACATAATAACGCAGAAGTGTTGACAAGCAAGTGGTATTTTTAAAAAACAGAAAAATACTAAACACAAGAAAGCATTACAATATTATTATTATTTATCATTATTATTAGTATTTTGTGGGACAGTCGTCCAGGCTGGAGTGCAGTGGTGCAATCTCGGCTCACTATAACCTCCACCTCTTGGGTTCAAGTGATTCTCCTGCCTCAGCCTCCCAAGTAGCTAGGATTACAGGTACCTGCCACCATGCACAGCTAAGTTTTGTATTTTTAGTAGAGATGGGGTTTTGCCACGTTGGCCAGCCTGGTCTCAAACTCCTGACTTCAGGTGATCTGCCTGCCTCAGCCTCCCAAAGTGCTGGGATTACAGACATGAGCCACGGCACCTGGCCAGCATTACAGTATTAATGCCCAACAAAACAGACTTCAGAAAAGGCATTATTAAGGCTAAAGAAAGTTATTATTTAGTGATACAAGGAATAATTTTTCAGAAGATGTAATAATTGACAGCCAATGTGTTCTTAACAACATAGCCTCAAAATATGTAAAACACAAATTGAAAATAAATGACTAGGCAAAATAAATTTCATGGGGGAAAATCTGAACATACCTCTCAAGAATTTATAAATTAATTTGAAAAGAAATATATAAGACTATGGCCGATCTGAACAATGCAGTAATATAGCTTGGTCTAATGGAGAGATCTGCAGTCAATAAAAACACAGTTTTTTCTTTTTTTGAACTCACCAAAACTTACCATACATGATGTCTCATAAAATACCAAAATTCAACATCACATGTACTATATTCTCTGACTTCAGGGCCATACCTCTAGTTATCAATCACAAAAAGTCTCCAATCACAGTTCGGAGACTGAAAAACACACGTGTAAGTAAGCAAACAATAAAGCCCTGCACATCCAAACTTGTGATAGCAGCTAAAGTAGTTTCTAGAGGAAAATGAATAGCCTCAAGTTCAGATTTTAGGAAATAAGATGAAGTGAATTAGCTAAGCATTCAACTCAGCCCAGGAAGTTATAAAAAGAAACATGCTCTTAGGTGATTTGATGCTATTTATGCTATGTCTGTGCACCTTCTCTAATGATCCTGAATACCACCAAGTGGAGAAAGAACGGTGACAGAAATGGAATTCTCCAATTTGAGAATGGACCCCACGCATATTTGTAGGTTGTGTGTTTCTGATACTTACACTTCTTCATATGGAAGGCTAATTGCAGTATGTGACAGAGAATGAAGGACAACAAATGCAGAACTTTTGGACATAAATGCACCTTCTTGCCTTTAGAACAGGTACAAAATGAAGCCCATTCTGCATTTTGTATTTTTTCAACATATCTGAATCTGGAGGGATTTGACTGTTGTTGTAGGATTAGCTTTGCCTGAGATTAGGTTCTTTTTAACAGGAAATGAGCAGTGAGCCAAGAGCTGACACACACATACCAATAGCATTTCTAGATGGTAATGTTTCCTGACAGACACAGATATCCAGCAGCAGGTGGCACCCCTTTTCAGGAATAACCACTTTTACAAGCTTGGCCACTAAAACATATACCTCTATAAAAAGTAAAGTAGCAGGTCATGACGTGGGGTTCATTGTTCTTTAGAAAAATGCTGACGGTTATGCTGATATATTTTGGGGAAATGGTTACATAAAGAGAAATACCCTTGTGTCAGAGTTCCTTAAAACTCTCCTGGCTTCCTTCTAGTCTAGTAAGATCTGCTGGACTGATAAGGTTGCTGTCTCTAGAAACAGAGATAAAAAGAAAAAAGAAAACACAAATAAAACCTTTCATGAGGTGCTTGCCTTCCCTCGTTAAGAATATCAATTAGCCCACAGGCTGGAGGACTGCCACGTGAGGGTTCTTGTCTGATAAAGTAGGCTGCTTTATTAAGCCAGCAGTACATGACACCCAGTGAACCACAGAGTACTTATCCAGTAACTCAAAGTAGGAGGTGAGACTGAAGCAGCACTGAGTTTCACACTTTGCCTAATCAAGCTGACCCCAAGACAGGAGATGCCACAATACGAAGCTGGGTCAAGCCCATGAAATAAGGAAGGCTCTTAGCAACAGTTCGCTAACCCAGCTGGGCCTCTCTCATCCTAGAATAGGTAAGCACTGTGGCCAGGCAGGGAGAAGCATCTTAGAAGCCAGCCAGCTGAAGAGAGATGAAGGAGGGAGGTGAGAGCTGGAAAAGAAAACTGACTGCACACAGTAGGAAGATAGGCGCCGAGCACTCGCCCAGACACCACCTTCTTTAGGGAAGGTGCAAAACTGCACAAACCACAGCGAAACATTCTCAGGTTCTCAGAGGGGAGGGACACGACGCAGCCTCCTTACCCAGGGTCAGATTCTAAAATTCTGCAGGGAGCAAAAAAAATCACTTGTAGCTCAATGATCCTCAAACATTTTCTTGAATTGTTCCCTGAATACAGTGTACATGGTTTTGTATATTAATTTTTTTTCTTTTTACAGTGAGACTTATAAACATGAAAATTTGAGGAATGCTGAGCAAGAATAGAAGGAAAGCCTATATTTTTATCATTTCAACTTCTTTGCTTTTCAGAGAATAATTAACGCCTTGGCCGTGAATGATGGATGCATGGAGAAGTCTACCTCTTGCCTGCAGACTATCTGCCAGCTTCTTTTAATATTTTTCCTATAACCTTAAGATCTATCAATAGATTTATTTGTTGTGGAGAAGATTAAATTAGATGGCACAATCTCACATTGGAGAGGGGCATATACTTGTTTAGGAAGTGAGTTTACAGTTCACAACCAGGATAGCTCAAAGGGATGTCAAACTGAACATGTTCAAAACCGAATCCTACACCTTCCTCTACGCAAATCTGCTACATCCTACCTTCTTTGTGACGACTTTGAAAAGTGTCCATAAATTGTTTGACACTTGCTTCAAAAGGTGGAGCCTAATTTCCCTTCCCTTAAGTGTGGACTGAACAGAATAAGGTGGAATGGATGGTGGGTGACTTCTAAGGCTAGGTCCTGAAAAGCACTGTGTGCTTTGTTCTCTCTTGGGTCTCTCAGTCTGGGAGAAACCAGCTACCCTGTTGTAAGGACGGTCAAGCAGCCCTGTGGAGAGTCCGTGTGGCAAGGAACTGAGGCTTCCTGTGAAAACCCAGGAAGGAACTGAAGCCTTCTGCCAACAGACTTGTGAATGAGCCATCTTGGAAGCAGATCCTGCAGCTCAAGTCAAGCCTTCAGACACCTGCAGCCCTGGCTAATGCCTTGATGGCAGCTTAACAAGAGACCTTAAGTCAGAACCATCTAGCTAATCCACTCTTGAATTCCTGATACAAACACTGGGAAATAATCAATGTTTGTTGCTTTAAGCTGTAAACTTTGAGATTATTTATTTTATTCATTTATTTTTTGAGACAGGGTCTTGCTCTATTGCCCAGGCTGGAGTGCAATGGAGCGATCTCGGCTCACTCCAGTCTCTATCTCCTGGGTTCAAGTGATTCTCCTACCTGAGCCTCCTGAGTAGCTGGGATTACAGATGTGCACCACCACGCCCAGCTTATTTTTAGGAGAGATGGGGTTTCACCATGTTGGTCAGGTGTGATCTCCAACTCCTGGCCTCAAGTGATCCTCCTGCCTTGGCCTCCCAAAGTGCTGGGATTACAGGCATTAGCCACTGCACAGGGCCAAGATTATTAATTATACAGCAATAGCTAACTAATGCATTTCTCATCCTAGTGAATGTCTCTACATATCACCTGGGCACTCAAGCTCCCAAACCAGCATTCACTCTTACTTTCTTTTCTTTCCCACCATTTCTTCCCCATCCAGTGGGCCGTCCAATCCTATAAATTTACCTCATCCTCTCCACTCCATTCTCACTACAAAAGCCTTAGTTCAAATTCATTTTTTTCATGCAGAAACGTTGCGACCTTTCTGTTTATGATCTTCCTCCCTACCTCCTCCAAATCATAACTAATACCCTTCTCAATCTCAACCTTGACACCACCTTCTTGTTTAAATCCTTTCAATGTTCCCACTGCTTCAGGGAAAGAATCTGGCTTCAGAGAAGGGCTTACAAGGCCCTCTTAACCTGGCCCCCAAGCCTAGACCCAATCCTCCTTTCTCATTCCACACTCCCCACTTAGCCTTGCCAATCTTGCTGTCCTCTACTACTCAGTGTGGATATCTCCGTCCTAGGACCTCACCTCCATCCCACAGAGTTGGGAACTGAGACCTCACCTCCACCTCACAGAGTTGGGACCTGGGACCTCGCCTCCATCCCACAAGAGTCGGGACCTGGGACCTCACCTCCACCCCGCAAGTCGGGACCTGGGACCTTGCCTCCACCCCACAGAGTTGGGACCTGGGACCCCGCCTTCATCCCACGAGAGTCGGAACCTGGGACTTCACCTCCACCCCACAAGTCGGGACCTGGGACCTCGCCTCCACCCCACAAGTCGGGACCTGGGACCTTGCCTCCACCCCACAGAGTTGGGTCACGTCCCACAGCACCCCGTGCCTACCTCACGAGGATGCTGCCATGTTCCTACGATTTCCTGTTTGAAATGTGTTTGTCCCCACTCCTCCCCACTGCCACCCTCTCCACACACAAGCACACCAAGTGCTTAGCACAGGGCTCAGCACATGGTGGAGATGAATGAGTCACTATTGAACAACACACTGATTTAGACACGTGAAGGTGCCCTGCCCTTTGGGTCAAGTGCTCCTCAGAATGTCTCGCCACATAGTGAAACTTGAACATAAAAATTCTCTTCCAGGCCAGGCATGGTGGCTCACACCTGTAATCCCTGCACTTTGGGAGGCCAAGGTGGGTGGATCACCTGTGGTCGGGAGTTCGAGATCAGCCTGACCAACATGGAGAAACCCTGTCTCTACTAAAAATACAAAATTAGCCGGGCTTGGTGGCAGGCACCTGTAATCCCAGCTACTCAGGAGGCTGAGAAAGGAGAATTGCTGGAACCCGGGAGGCAGAGATTGCAGTGAGCTGAGATCACGCCATTGCACTCCAACCTGGGAAACAAGAGTGAAACCCCGTCTCAAAAAAAAAAAAAAAAAAAAAAAAAAGTCTTCCAACAAATTCCTTTTGATAAGAAGTTAAGCTTTTGTCAAAACATAATTTAGAAATATAGGTGATGCTTATGGAAGTGTTTCACAAAGAAGTCATCGCTGTGAATCCAATTAGGCAATGGTCATCCTCTGGTGTGGCACATATTGTGCTCTCTCCTTCAACAGTAAAAGCTCTCGGATAATATCAGGAGCAACTGGGAGTGAATTTGAAAGAACGAGGTTCTTCCGAAGGGAGAGGGGGAAAGTAGACCATTGTTTTTCTTCAGAATTGGAGACAATCTTCAATGCGGGGGGCGCCAGCACCTGCAGGATGCCCAAGTGAGCAGCAGAACTGGCTGGGCTCGCAGCAGAGGCTCCTGCCGCCTGCAGCCCCCACTTCACCTGCTCAGCATCTCCTGGGATTTACACTTCGGGAAGACCGCCTGCCTGCCCCACCCTCCTGCCGGTGAGATAAGCTCACAAAGGGTCCCCTTCCCCACAGTGCAATGCAATGGCTGCACTCTTCCAGTTTGATTTCCTGCCCCAAGTAGTTCAAGAGTGTGAAGTCATCCACATGCCTTGGACAATCTGGCACCAGAAATATGAACCACAGGAACACACGTAGACAAGATACTCCTTCAGCTGCTGCTCCGCAGTTGTATTTGCTGATCCGCAGGGCATGGGAGGCTTGACTTTTCTGGAGCTGGGGGCAGCACAGTGTTTCTGGAAGGGCTTTGCATGCTCTACAGTTTCTGTGGCAACAACTCAGCTCTGTTGTCCTAGCACAAAAGTAGCTATAGACAATATGTAAATGCATGGGTATGGCTGTGTTCCAGTAAAACTTTATGTACAAAAATAGGTGGCCGACTGGACTGGGTTTGGTGGGTAGTGTAGGGGGAGGTTTGACAACCGCTGTCCTAGAGTCTAACAACTTAAATAACATTTCATTTTCTTAAAGTTGAATGTATTTTTAAAACTGTGAAGCTCTCATATTGGTGCAAGTGGTACACCCAATGTATTTCTATAAGGAATATACATTGAGGTATAGATTTTAGTTGTAGTCATCAGAATTTTAAATACACATAGCCTTTGATCAGCTGTTGTAGGGATGTGTAGTGCAGAATTACTCACAGGTATATACCAAGATAGATGTAAAAAGAGGTTTACTGTAAAAATACAAAAACAAAACTGGAGGGTTTTTAAAAACAGTTTGAATTTGATCATCATGCAAACATAAAATAATTAAACATTTCTCGGATCTCTGATTTTCCCAACTGTGCTATGCTGAATCTTCCTTCCCTGCATCATGCTATCGTGTTACTTTCAGTTACTAAAATCTAATCTAGTCTAAAACAGCTAAAAATTGTATCTCCTTCACTCTCCTACCTGCGCCAACCAAAGCTGTGCTTCAGGGAATTTGGGATAGGAAGGGTTCCCCCATTCCTCCTCTTACCCCAGGATTCCGGTCTGTGAAAAGGGCCTGGGTAGGAGGGTGAGGTGGAAACTGGAGAGAGGCTTGCCATTCTCTCACTCCTCTTCCCAGCCTGAACTTTGGGAGCCCCTCCCTCTGTTGGAAACTTGTAGGAGTTCCTTGAGGGCCCATGGGGCCTCCCCACTGTCCACTTCACTGATACAGGAGAACTGGCTTCACTCCACAACTTCCTTTTGTCCCCAGCTCCTGGCACTGCCTCTGGCTGAGGCCTTCTCACCTTGGGTGGCATGTTACTTTGGAGGACTTCCATAGCAAAGTATCGCACACTGGGTGACTTCACCAACAGAAATGTACTTGCTCACAATTCTGGAGGTTGGAAGTCTGAGATCAAGGTGTCATCAGGGTTGGTTTCTTCCGAGGCCTCTCTCTTGGACTTGAAGATGGTCATCTTCTTTCTTTTCACAGTCATCCCTTCTGTGTGTGTGCAGGTCCTAATCTCTTTTCCTCAAAAAGACACCAATCCTACTGGATTAGGGCCTACCCTAGTGAATTCATTGTAAAGAAATCATCTCCAAATACAAGACAGGACTTCAACGTATACGGATTTGGAGAGACACAGTTCAGAGCATAACAGGTGGGATATTACAAAATGAGTCAAATCTACTACTGTCCATGGGGTCACTGCACCCACAGGACACCTGTACCACCCTGTCCCTCCACACAGTGATAGCGTAAGGTCACACCACCACCACCCTCTCATGAAGGTTTTTTTTTTTTTTTTTTTTTGAGATGAAGTTTCACTCTTGCCACTCAAGCTGGAGTGCAGTAGCACAATCTCAGCTCACTGCAATCTCCGCCTCCTGGGTTCAAGCGATTCTCCTGCCTCAGCCTCCTGAGGAGCTGGGATCACAGCCACGTGATACCACACCCAGCTTTTTGTATTTTTAGTAGAGACGGGTTTTCACCATGTTGGCCAGGCAGGTCTCGAACTCCTGACCTCAGGTGATCCATCCACCTTGGCCTCCCAAAGTGCTGGGGTTACAGGCATGAGCCACCATGCCTGGCCTTGAATGTTCTTTTCATTGGCTCAGGCAGAATCAGGGCAGACCCACAGTCCAGTCTAAGCAGACTTCCAGCTGGGCGTGAGATGCCAGTCTTCCTTGTGGAAGGAATTCCAACTCTTTACTCAGGACTCTTCTGGGGCAACCCTCACTTGGCTTTGGAGGAGCAGAAAGGGATGCACCCCAGTACTTCTAACAAGGCAATGACTTCATAATTCCCTCACTCCTCCCCAGTCTTCTGCTCACATGGAATGGGCTGAGTTCGGTAAATCTGAGTCACCTTTTAAGAGGCCTTCAGGGAAACATATATCTCAACTGCCAAGAGCTTCTTGCCTTCTCTCTCTTTGGGATAAAGAGTACTTTGCACCACTTTGCCCTCAGCCTTGGACCCTAGCTGTTCATTCAGTGACTTAACACAATTTTCCACTCAAAATTTTTTTTTTTTTAACAAAAATGCAGGTGCTAATCTAAAAGTCTATCAGTAAGGGAGTGATTAAATAAAGCATGAAACTCATTATGGTATATCAATGTATAAAAAAAGTCTAAATGTATTGACATAGAATGGTATTTAAGACGTATCTAATAAAAACTCAAGTTACAAAATGGTACATTTAGAATGATACTATTTCCATAAAATTATATACATTTATATGTATTTTTAGATATGGATAATATCGAGGAAGAATACATTGTTAATAGCAGTTACCTACTTGGAGTAGGCACAGGGGTGAAAGGAATTTCTACATTTGATTCATTTTACTTTTCTGTGTTTCAATTTTTTAAATTAAAATTTAAATTCAATTTTTTAAAATACACGAACATGTGACAACATTTTCAAATAAAAAGGTAATTTGAAAATATTAAGATTCTATGCACTTCTAGGAATCTTGGGCAAATTCAAGTTAAGGTTAGAAAAAAAGAAGTGCTTAGTAAGTAGTAATTTCAGTTGTTTATCAGTAGCAGCATTACGATGTCACATCCACTGCTACATTATTGGGACTCCTGACATTTTCCAAAATAAAGTGTAGGAAGCAGCAGAAATAGCGAAGCACATGAGCTGAAATGTTAGCACTGAAAAAGCAAGCCAGAAAAGCCCGGGCTCAGATTAATCCCTCATTACGGAGGTCCTGCTGTTTCCACTGTCCACACGTCCATTATATTTGTTCATCTTCACAAATATTTTCTGAAGGTCTGAGCTGGGCAAACAATGGGTATTTTAAAATAAATAAGACACACCTGCTTCTCACGGCTGTTGCTGTATATAGCCTGGCTGATTCATCTTTCGCAATAGGTTGTTTTAAATGTATCTAATTCTATCCTTGCGTTGCAGTCTGTTTTCCAATATCTGCAGTCTGTTTTCCAATTCAATAGTTTCTCTTTTGCAATGGTCTTTTCACTTTGATTTCTTTCACTGTTGCTTTGTCTATTTTGTTAGATTTACTGTTTTTTTTTTTCTTTTTCTTTTTCAGTTTTGGATTTTTAAAACTAGTTGCTTAAAAAATTTTTATTATTTTATTTATGTTCTTGTCCTTAAAGAAAAAAGAAACTCTTTGATTTTCACATAGTATTTCTCTGACTTCAAAAGCCTTTATACTTTTAAAATTAGCATCGTTTTTGATAGGATTCCTTTAAGGCATTGTTTGCTGGTCCTGTTCCACAGGTGAGGAAAATGAGGCAGAGAACGAAACATTTCCATTTGGATGACCAAACCGTCAGCTCCTAAAGGGCTGCGGAAGCTGAGAGCACTGCTGGCAGCTGGTCCTCCTGAACAAAAATTCAGCAAATTTTGTTTATTTGCTGAATAAACAAAATATATGTACACCAGTGTTCGGTCCTTTGGGTGACACCATCCCATTTTTATTTTCTGGATTTCCTTCCTGATGGGTCCATTGTTCCTCATTTTCCTCTAGCATTAAATTCCTTTATCTTTTCATTCCCACACAGTCACTGTCTGTGGTTGAAAACTGAGCTACCTCTCAGGCCCCAGTGACTGTCCTGGAGAAGTCCAGGAAGCAGGCCTGCTGCAAGATCTGGGCAAACTCCTGGAATCCATTCCCTGACGTCAGCCTATGAGCTCAAACCTGGGACTGACCTGGGGCCGACATAAGAACGAACACTCCCTCCATATCCCACGAGGATTTGCACCTGAGTGTTCCAAACCATCCTGGGGCAAACGGGACACAGTGACAAGTGGTCATATCTTTACGCCAGCATTTGCCAGAGCCTGTGCCCAGAGAACCAGCTCCACAGATCTATGCCAAAAGGCTCTGTGTCAGTTAAGTTTGTGAAGCATCATATATTATATTCTCTGGGGATTGGCCGGGTATGGTGGCTCATGCCTGTAATCCCAGCACTTTGAGAAGTTGAGGTCAGGAGTTTGAGACCAGCCTGGCCAACACAGCAAAACCCCGTCTCTACTAAAAGTACAAAAATTAGCTGGATGTGGTGGCGGGCACCTTTAATCCCAGCTACTCAAGAGGCTGAGACAGGAGAATCACTTGAACCCAGGAGTGGAGGTTGCAGTGAGCTGAGATCGCGCCACTGCACTCCAGCCTGGGAGACAAGAGCGAGACTCCATCAAAAAAAAAGAAGAAGGAAGGAGAAAGAGAAAGGAGGGAGGAAGGGAGGAAGAAAAGAAAGGAAAAAAGAAAAATGAAAAGAAGAAAAGATTTCTTGGTCAAAATGAGGCATACAAAATCAAACAGATTTCAGATTTCTTTTCTAGAGGACATCTCAGAATCTATAACAGGTTCTTGGGCATTATAAAGTCCTTCCTTGGCCGGGCGCGGTGGCTCACGCCTGTAATCCCAGCACTTTGGGAGGCTGAGGCAGGTGGATCATGAGGTCAGGAGATCGAGACCATCCTGGCTAACACAGTGAAACCCCATCTCTACTAAAAATACAAAACCAAAATTAGCCAGGCATGGTGGCAGGCGTCTGTAGTCCCAATTACTCAGGAGGCTGAGGCAGGAGAATGGCTGTGAACCCAGGAGGCAGAGCTTGCAGTGAGCCAAGATCCTGCCGCTGCACTCCAGCCTGGGCGACAGAGCGAGACCCCGTCTCAAAAAAAAATAAATAAATAAATAAAAAATAAATAAATAAATAAAAATAAATAAAAATAAATAAATAAATAAATAAAGTCCTTCCTTCCTTCCTTCCTTCCTTCCTTCCTTCCTTCCTTCCTTCCTTCCTTCCTTCGAGAAGCACAGGTCTGAGACATAACCCCAAGAGATGTATGGGCCTCTCTGGACAGCTAGGACTGCATCTAACAAGAATCTAGTAAATGCAGCCTGAACTGCTATGTGGTATTTTTATTCCAGAAAGCCTCAAGACTCTGGAGTCAGACTGCCTGCACTTGAACCTTGGCTCTGACCTTTTAAAATGTGTAAACTTACAGAAGTTACAGAATTTCTATATGCCTGTTTCCTTATCTGTAAAATGGGGAAAGTAACACTACCTACTTAGAAAGTTGTTGTAAGGATTAAACGAGTTGATTTAGGTAGGGATAGGGAACACTGCCTTGCCAATCATGACTGATGACACATAAGGATTAGATATTGCTGTTATCATCATTTCAGTAATTTTGTTAAAAATTAAATACAATACTGGTTTTCAAAAGCAAGTGACCTGGATTCCCATGGAATTTTTTGAAAAAATAGGAAAATCTATTCTACAATTTATTTGAAATTTCAAGGGACCTCAAATAGCCAAAACATTCTTGAAAAAGAATAAAGCTGGAAGTCTTATGCCTCCTAATTTTAAAACTAATTACAAAGCTACAGTAATCAAAACAGTATAGTACTGGCATAAACACTGATACAGTTGAGCGCCATGGCTCACTCCTATAATCCCAACTACTAGGAAGGCTGAGATAGGAGGGATTGCTTGAGCCCAGGAGTTTGAAGCTGCAGTGAGCTATGATTGTATCATGTCACTGCACCCCAGCCTGGATGGGTCTCTAAAAATAAATAAATAAAAAGACAGATATATAGACTAGTGGAATAGAATAGAGAGTCAAGAAATAAACGCATGCCTATATTGCCAAATGATGTTTGATAAGGTTGCTGACACCATTTAGTGGGAAAATTATTCAACAAATGATGCTAGAAAAACAAGATATCCACATGTAAAAGAATGAAGTTGGACCCTCACCTTATACAATATACCAAAATCGCTCAAAATGGATTAGAGATAAAAACATAAGATCCAAAACAGAAACTTCTAGCATAAAACATCGATGAAAAACTTCATGACATTGGATTTGACAATTCCTTGGATATGACATCAAAAGCATAGACAACAAAAGAAAAAATAGACGGGACAACATCAAACTTCAAACCTTCTGTGCATCAAAGGATGCAATCAAGAGTGAAAGGCAACCTTGAGAGGGATTACAGTAATGTATTACATATTTTTACGAGAGAAAACGTTTGCAAATCATATATGATTTGCATATACATATATTTGCATTTACATGAGAGAAAACGTTTGCAAATCATATATCTGATAAGGGGTTATAATAGAATATATAAATAACTCCTAAAACCCAACAACAAAAATATAAATAACCTGATTAAAAAATGGGCAAATGACTTGAAATGGGCAAAGACATTTCTCCAAAGATGATATGCAAATGGTCAACAAGCATATGAAAAGATGCTCCACATCACTAATCATTAGAAAAATGCAAATCAAAACTACAATGATATATCACTTCATACTCATTAGGATGGCAACCGTTTAAAAAAAAGAAAAAGGAAACAGAAAATAACAAGTGTTGGTGAGGATATGGAGAGATTGGAACTCTTGTGCACTGTTAGTGGGAATACAAAATGATGCAGCCTCTTTTAAAAACAGGATGATGGATCCTCGAATCAATTAAAAATAGAATTATCATGTGATTTAGCAATCCCACTTCTCATTATAAGTCCAAAAGAATTGAAAGTAGGATCTCAAAGAGATATTTGAACAACCACATTCATAGCAGCTATAGGCATAATAACCAATAGGCGGGAGCAACTCAAGCGCCCATTGATGGATGAATGGATGTATTAGTCCATTTTTATACTGCTACAAAGAACTACCTGAGACTGCGTAATTTATTAAAAAGAGAGTTTTAATTGACTCACAGTTCCACATGGCTGGGGAGGCCTCAGGAAACTTACAATCATGACTGAAAGCAAAGGGAAAGCAAGGCAAGTCTTACATGGCAATAGAAGAGAGAGAGAGAGAGAGCAAAAGGGGGAAGTGCCATACTTGTAACCAGATCTCATGAGAACTCATTCATTATCATAAGAACAGCAGGGGGGAAGTCTGCCCTCAGGGTCCAATCACCTCCAACCAGGCCCCGTCCGGGACACATGGAGATTATAATTCAAGATGAAATTCAGGTAGGGACACAGAGCCAAACCATATTAATGGATAAAGAAAATGTGGTATATATGCATACATGAAATATTATTCAGCCTTAAAAAGGAAGAAAATCCAGTCACAGGCTATAGTATGAATGAACTTTGAGGACATCATGCTAAATGAAATCAGCCAGTCACATAAGCCAGTCACACACACAAAAACAAAAAACCATTACTGTGTGATTCCACCTATCTGAAGTAGCTAAAGCAGTGACATTCATAGAAACAGAAATGGTTGAAACAGGTGGTTGCCAGGGGCTGGGGAGGTGGGGAAATGTTGTTTAATGGGTATTGAGTTTTAATTTTTAGAAATGAAAACGTTCTGGAGATCTAGGCACAGCAATGTGAATGTACCTACCGTAACTGAACTGTACACTTAACAATGGTTAAGATGGTAAATTTTACGTTATGTGTTTCTTACCACAATCAAAAAAATAAAAATAAAAAAATAAAAAGCAGGTGCCCTGGGAAAGGGTACAAGATAGGTTTTTCTAAGCTCACGAAACCACCTTCAGATCATAAATCTGGAGGTGAACAGCCTGAAAGGGACACTTAGAGCTGTGGGATCTGTCTGTGAAGATCTCGACTGTGTGGGTGCCCACCCAGGCGCACTAGAGCTTGATGTCCTAGGACAACTGATGCTTCTGCCACTGCTTCAATTTAGGCATCATTTTTACCCCTGAACCACCAGAAAGGTGCTCTTCAAGTGCTCCCACAAGGAGGTATATCCTATTAGCCTGTGGAAATAAATTATCTCAGAATGTCACATAAAACACTTGTAAAAGGATCCCAGATTTATGTTAAAAACTCCTTTCAGGGAATTCTTATCAGCTAGAGGTTATAAAAAAACACTGGCAATTAAATCTAGTCAGGGCATATCTTTTAAAAGATATATTGTCACCTTGAAATTTTAAGTAAAGTCCAAATAGTTTATTTTAAAGATAAACTGATATTTTAAATACATTAAAAACACGGAGGAACTCTGAGAGTCATGGGAAGTGGCAAAGGCAGAGGAGGTGACAAAATGAGACCTCCCTGGAGGCCAGAATTAGCAGGAGACAGTGAAGGCGATAAAAATGTTAGGAGAGAGAAGAGATTTGGCTCTTGATCTTAGCCAGAAGCCCCTTAGTAGACGGAGTGATTTAGACTTTAAAAGAGGCTTTATTTTCTCAGAGAGATTAATTTACAAAACTTTTAAAAAGTCTTATTCATTATAAAAATATAGTTTACTTATAGAAAACTTACAATATATATTTCTTATATAAAAATAGAATTACATATGATAGAAAATATAAAGGCAAAATATTCCTAAATTTTGCCACTATGGATGATCGCTATTAACTTTTTTTTTTTTTTTTTTGAGTTGGAGTTTCACTGTCGTTGCCCAGGCTGAAGTGCAATGGTGTTATCTCGGCCCATGACAACCTTCGCCTCCTGGGTTCAAGCGATTCTCCTATCTCAGTCTCCCAAGTAGCTGGGATTACAGGCATGCACCACCATGCCCAACTAATTTTTTGTATTTTTAGTAGAGATGGGGTTTCTCCATGGTGGTCAGGCTGGTCTCAAACTCCCGATCTCAGGTGATCCACCTGCCTCGGCCTCCCAAAGTGCTGGGATTACGGGTGTGAGCCACTGTGCCCAGCCCCACTATTTTTATTTTATTTATTGATACACAATAGATGTATATATTTTGGGGAGTACATTACATTATAATTTAATACATTAATATAATTTGTAGAGATCAAACCAGTGTCATTTGGGATAGCTATGACTTGAAATATTTGTGTATTCTTTATGCTAAAAAATATTCAAATTTTTCTTTTAACTATTTAAAAAATATATAATAGATTACTGTAAACAATAGTCACTCTAATGATCTGGCAAAAACTAGGGCTAAGTTCTTCTACCAAACTGTACATTTGTACCCTTTAATTGACCTCTCTTCATCTCCTCCTGACCATTAACTTTTTCAGTGTATTCAGATGTAGTAGCCCAGTGTCCTCCCCAGACTCTTTCTTCTTTTGATAACAGCACCTCTATTCCCCTTTGCGGAAAAATTTCTCCATCACACTAAGTCCCAGGGTTTGAGGATTGAAGGTAATCTCCTTTCCCTGCAGAGACAGGCACCTGACCCAGGACTGACCAATCAGCAGAGTCCCCACCCCTGCCACAGTGATTGGTTCCACGAATAAGCATGTGACACCAGTTCTTCCAAGGAGAGACTCAACCCAGATTTTGTTGAAAACTCTGGGAAAAAGAAAGCCTTTCTCTGGGGATTGCAGCTGACTGTAATGTAAACCTGAGGGCCTATGGAGAATCCTTTCTGTATTAAGAAACGGAGACAATGAGTGAAGGAAAAAAAATGGGTAAACATTGACTGCGTGTTTGGAGCTTCCTTATTCACCTCTGCCTAGAGCCAGATTAGTTCTTTGGTTTTCATAATATGAGCCAGTTAATATTCTTTTTAACCTAAGCAGGGTAAGTTGAGTTTTTGTCACCCATCACCCAAAATGACCTGACTGATAAAACAGATTGGGAAAAATACGTATGCTCTCAGGAAGCTTACACGTGGGTATATTCTTGTTTACAGAGACAGGGTTAACTCCCATATAAAGGAAGTGCCAGGGTCATGATCCCTGAAATTAGGCATACCTTCACATGTTTGTTGGATGAATGCATTTCTGTTTATCACTCCTCTAATCCTGAATGCCAATGAAAGAATATCATAGAATATCATGTGGGGAGGGACATGCCCTGAAATCTGATGCTAACATATATGTGTGTGTGTGTGTGTGTGTGTGTGTATACATATGCTCCATAAATTTGTATTTGTATCCATAAATATTTGTGTATGCGTATATATACATATATACACATATGTATTTGTGTACACCATGAATTTTTGTGTGTGTCTATACATAAAATATATATAGTATACATCATATGTACATATAATATATATACACACATATAGACACACACAAATGTATATTGATGGGGTAAAATGTGATTTTTGGCATATATTTACACTGTAGAATCATTAAAGAAAATTGACAAATGCATCACCTCACATACTTGCATTTTTTGTGGTGAAAACATTTAAGATCTACTTTTTTAGTAATTTTGAAATATACAGTGCATGATTATTTATTATAGTCACCACTCTGCAACAGATCACTAAAGTTTATTTTTCAGATCTAACTGAAATTTTGTACCCTTTGATCAACCACTCTTCTTTCCCTCACCCCCTCCCCAGCCTCTGGCAACCACCATTCTACTCTACATCTATGAGTCAGAGGCTACTTTTTAAAAAAACTGCTTGAGTTTGTCTGGCCTGCTAGCTTGTCTCCCAGGACGGTTTCTCAGAGACAAGTCAAAGGGAGCGGGGAGAGGAGGAGGAGTCGGCTGCAGACTCAACCCCAGGGCAGCTCCAGAGCCCCGGTGCTCCCTTCCTGCCTGAGTCTCATTTCCTCCACTTTCAATGGTTGGGGTCTAACAGATCTAAGTTAGTGACCTCTTGGCAGTGGGAAAATTCCAGATCACACTTAGGGTTTCAATGCTCTTTGGGGATTCTGGACTTCCTTAGATATCCACCGTAAAGCTGCTGGACTTCTTCAGGTCCCTTCATACACATCCACCTGCAAGAAATTTCTCCTTAGCCTTTCACACCAGTTTAAGAACAACAATGCTCACAAACAGGGAGGCGATCTACCCTGGTGGCATCAATGGGACTCACTCCACTTCTGCCTGTTATTATTTATTTATCTATTTTTGAGATGGACTCTTGCTCTGCCGCCCAGGCTGGAGTACAGTGGTACAATCTCAGCTCACCGCAACTTCCACCTCCTGGGTTTGAGCAGTTCTTCTGCGTCAGCCTCCTGAGTAGCTGGGATTACAGGCCTGCACCACCACGCGGGGCTAATTTTTCTACTTTTAGTAGAGACAGGGTTTCACCATGTTGGTTAGGCTGATCCTGAACTCCTGACCTCAAGTGATCCACCCTCCTCGGACTCCCAAAGTGCTGGGATAACAGGCGTGAGCCACTGCGCCCGGCCACTTCTCTCTCTTATTAACCATGTAACTGTGCTAAAGTTACTGACTTCTCTTAAGACTTAGTTTCCTCATCTGCAAAATGGGAATGAGAGGAGAGATTTCAAGGAGATAATGAGTAAAGTGCTCGGCAACAGTTCCATTATATGATTACTTCTAATATTACTATTATTATTATTATTAGAAGATGCTGGGTTACACTTAGCCTTCTATATTCACTCTGAGTCTCCCAGGAGGTCATGGATCCCCTGAAGGGATGCAGAGACTCATCATTGAAGTACAATAAATGGTTTATGGGGTTGGAGGTCTGTCACCATTCACAGGACCATCAGGAATTCCTGGCACATATGCTGTCACATTCCTAAGGTATCTATTATGGGAGGAATTGCATCCCCCAAGAATCTTATGTTGAAGTCTTAACCCTTAGTACCTCAAGATGTGTGTTTGGAAATGGGGTTTTTGCAGAGGTAATTAAGTGAAAATGAAGTCATTTGGGTGGACCATAGTCCAATATGACTGGCATCCTTATAGCAGGAGGAAATGTGGACACAAACACACACAGAGGGAAGACCAGAAGACATGGGGAGAAGACAGTCATATGCAAGCTAAGGAGACAGAGGGCTCAGAAGAAACCAATCCTAGCTATACCTTGATCTCAGACTTCCACAACTGTGAGAAAATAAATGTCTACTGTTTAAGCCACCTCGTCTTTGGTACTTTGTTATAGCAGCCCTAGCAAACCAATAAAGTATCAGATCTTCACCGGTATATCCAGTGTCAAGGAGGAGACTCTTGACTCTGGAAGGAGTATATCAGTCCTTTCACTCATCTTCTCTGCTAGAAAGCCCTTCTATGGCTGCCTGACAGATCTCTAGGGAGAGAGAGAAACCTAAGTTAGGCCCCTCGACACTGGGAGAAAGAGGCCATCCCGCTTACTTACATGTATCCTGCTGCACAATATAATCACATTCTATGAAGCTAATTACAAGACTTGATTAATTTCATACCCTCCTGAGGGATACGTTCAGTAATCATATGGCTCTGCCAACCTCTTGGGGAGAACTGATTCATTTAACCATCTCTTTTTCATTTCTATGTCTTCGTCGCATAAATGTAGACAGATATTCAGGGAAGAAAATGTGCTTATGCTTTTAAATAATTGTTATTCACAGAGTTATAGCATTACATGAGATTCTATAACTCTCTCTCTACATCACTCACATTTTTGGGTTACCAGGTCCCTGCTGATAGATGAAAGGACTGGAAAATAAACATAACGGCTCAATAACAGCTATATCCAGCTAGTGGCAAGTACATAAAAAACTTGGTGAGACACTCATTATAGGAAATCCAATCTCTGCCTTTATTGCAAAGACAGGAGGTTTTTAATTTTAATTTTTATTTTTTTGAGACAGGGTCTCGCTCTGTCACCCAGGCAGGAGCGCAGTGGCATGAACACGGCTCACTGCAGCCTTGAATTCCCAGGCTCAAGTGATCCTCCCACCACAGTCTCCAAGTAGTTGGAACCACAGGCATCCATGACTATGCCTGGCTGTTTAAAAAATTTTTTGATAGAGTCAGGGTCTCACTGTGTTGCCCAGGCTGGTCTTGAACTTCTGGCCTCAAGAGATCCTCCCGCTTTGGCTCCAGAGTAGATGGGACCACAGGTGTGTGCCACCACACCCAGCTAAGTTTAAATAATTTTTTTTTTTTTGTAGGAGACGGTGTCTCACTATGTTGCCTAGGCTGGTCTCAAACTCCTGGCCTCAAGAGATCCTCCCATCTTGGCCTCCTGAGTAACTGGGACCACAGGTGTGTGCCACCACAACTGGCTAAGGCATTTTCTGCAATTTTTTCATAGAGATGGGGTCTCACTGTATGGCCCAGCCTGGGCTCAAACTCCTGGCCTCAAGTGATCCTCCCACCTCAGCCTCCCAAAGTATCAGGACTACAGGCATGAGCCACTGCATCCGGCCCAGCCATGAGCCTTGATTACATCTGAACTTAGTCTAACGTACAAGGAAAACTTCCCCATGACCAGCCCAGGAATGAGGCTCAACTCCATCCCATACTTGCTTTCCTTCAATGATCACTACCAACCTTTCTATAGATAAAATAAAGCTCTCCTTTCATCTCCATTTTACCTGTCCTCCTTACCTACCTCATGCTCAGCTGCTCTCTTGGGATCACACTATGTTGGTTTCACTCCTATTTTATTTTAGGAAGAACTATTTTTAGAACATCCAATTTCATCAACCTTTCCTGGATATTTCTGGGAACTGGAAGTAGAAGAATATAATTGTTAAGGGACAACATCGGTGGGCAATGGTGGCTTTATGAATGGGACTTTCATCTTGGGTTTGGGCAGCACTAAATCCTGCTTTTCCAGGCAATACTGAAAGCATGGGTTTGGTGTTCAGTTTTTGGATTGGAAGGGATATTGAATGCTCTCTCTCTCCAGGTAAAACCATATCAAGATTCTTCTGGTCATCTGCCTAGGGTTTCCAAAGCAGATTGCCACACGCTTTGACAGTTGTGGCTTCTTTCTGATACTGTTTGTTTCTCAGGCTATTCATTCCGGTAGGAGTTCAACAAACATTTGAGTCCTAGAGTCATATGGAAAGTGCTAGCGTGCGGGGAGGCTGTATTACAAAAAGAATGGATCACAGACACATTCTGCTCTCAGAGAATTTAAAATCTAGGAGGATAAAGAGGAAAAGACACATACAGGTTCACACAAAACAGCACAGGAGGGGCTAAAAGCCATGAGAGTCCTACACGAATTTCAGAGGCAGCAGCAGCTCCTCCAGATGCAGGGGTAGAGTAGAGCAATCTAGAAGCCTCCAATAAAAGGTGGTATCTGGCCTGTTGGTAAGCCAGGGAGGCAATGAGGATAGATTATATCTGAGCTCTCCTGTTCTTTTTCTTCCCACTTTCTCCTCAGTTCCTAAGCCTACAATCAAGACTCATTCTGTTCTTGCAACCTATGAGTCAGAATCTCCTTGCAGCTTGTCACAGACAGCATTTGGCCTCACCCCTGCCCTGAAACTGGGTGTTCTCCTTCTATAGCCACTGCCCAGGAGGTAAGAGCCTGACCAGAGGAAAACACCACCAATCCTCTTCACATCCCATCCCAATAGGTACAGAGATCTGCAGACCTGCCTTCTTGGCAACAAAGAAAGTGTAGTCATAGAGACCACTGTCCAGCACCAGAACCATGACCTAAGGCTGATGAATCAGATGTGGTTTTTCACTTGCAGCTAGTGTTGCTGCCCAAGTAGGCTCTGTCTTGTTCCACTGAGGAGAGAGTTTTGTGCTTTCTTTGCCTTGCTTATATGAACTTATATCAAGTAACTCACCAAGGCTGCAGGTTCTCAGACACAAAGAATGAAATGATGACCTTTCACAGGGCTTGCCAATTCTTCTGCGGGCACCTCCCCAGTAGGTTCTCATCTTCCTCAATTTTCATG
Organism: Papio anubis; assembly: GCF_008728515.1. Classification (NCBI taxonomy): domain Eukaryota; kingdom Metazoa; phylum Chordata; class Mammalia; order Primates; family Cercopithecidae; genus Papio; species Papio anubis. The sequence goes on along the minus strand of NC_044988.1, from coordinate 20,736,855 downwards.
CCCTCTAGCTTTCTTCTGTGTCTGCAGTTCTGAAACTACCTCCCTTCTTTCCATCCCAGGAACAGTTCCAGCCTTGATTATGTCTCCGGTGGATTGCCACTTCCCATCTGCCCTCCCATGTCTCTTGCATCATTGCCAGTCTATTGCAATCACCATACCCAGCTCAAGAAACATCAGCTTTCCATTGCCAACAAAAACCATTGAATACAGACTTCCTTGTTGCAGCCTTGGGGGCTCTTAACCACTTAGAATAATCCATTCTTAGCCTCTCCAACTGCTCTACCCTTCAGGCAAAATGAGATTCTCTTAAGTCTCCCAACTCCAACTGATACCTCTCCTGACTCCATAGCTGGGTTTATTATATTCCCTCCACTGAAATATTCCTTCTCCCAACCTATTGAATCTTCCTCAGGCATGAATCCTGTACTAGGCACTCTACAACAAAGAAAATGAAGCAACACTTTCTCACCTTTAAGCACCCAGAGCCCCACCGTTGTATAATTTCTTATGGAATTGATTTCATCCTGTCCTTCACGGCCATTTGTTTTACTCTCTCCTCCCCACACTAGAGTGAGGAGACTGCACCTTAGTTTGTATCATATGCAGTTCTTAGGGATAGCATCCTGTTAATAATAAACACTCACGTTCTGACAGTAGAGATATTTCATTTTCCCCAAATGCATACGAGTCTAAGGGTTGTAGATGAATTAGGAAATGCCACCTTATCCTAAAAATAGAAGAGTGGTAGGGTTTTTTTTTTTTTAAGCCATGAAAAAATGCTAATGCATGGACTAGATTTCTTTTCTCTTTTGAGACAGATTCTTGCTCTGTCACCCAGGCTGGAGTGCAATGGCGTGATCATAGCTCACTGCAGCCTTAATCTCCTGGGCTCAAGGCATCCTCCTGCCTCAGTCTCCCAAGCAGCTGGAACTACAGGTGCATGCCACCACATTCAGCTAATATTTAAATTTTCTGTAGAGACAGGGTCTCACTATGTTGCTCAGGCTGGTCTCAAAGTGATCTTCCTGCCTCAGCCCCCCAAAGTGCTGGGATTACAGCCATGAGACACCGCATCAAGTTTTTTTTTTTTCCTCAAAGGCCCTGAGCTGACAGGAAGTAGCACAAGGTCCAGAGCTAAGACCCCTGAATTCTGATCCCAGCGTAGACACTGACTGGGTGATCTTAAGACAATCACTCACTCTAACTAGAACTCATTTTCTGCCTGTAAATTCAAGAAGTGAATCCAAATGAATTCTAAAATTTAGTTCAGCTTCTATTACTTTAGCAGTTGAACTTTAGGATTCAAGAACAAGATAAGGAATCAAACAACTATCAAAGTAACAGGCAAATAGGCAGGTATCAGAACAAGACAGAGCCAACTTTGGCAACAGCTCTCTAAGGAAAAGAGTGTTCAGATGAAGGGCATCTACTCCTGCTTCTTCTCCAATACCCCTCCTATGGGGCCAGCAGTTTCAGACTAGCCTGAGCAACATAGTGATGTACCTCTCCACAAGCCCCTCACGATTCCTGCCAGTATTAATCCAGAAGGAGCCATGTTCTTTGTCTACCTGGCAGACAAGATACCAGGGGACAGAATCTGTCCTCTACTTTTCCTTCTGCCCCTTCTCACCCCTTCTTCCTTCCCTCAACTACCAATTACCCTTAACTTGGATTGGTAAAGAATTGAGAAACCATCCCAAATACAAATACTACTCGGGCAGGAACTTGGTTCATGTAAAGCCTCTGCCTGCAAAATCTTGATACAGCAAACACAAGGCAAGCAATTCCAGACTAGTTAACTAGGAAAAAAATCAGCTTTTATTTCCCGTAGATAAACCTAAGCTTTTGCACTGTAACCTATATCGAGTACCCAAACCTATGTGCAAACCCTACACCTTGTCTTCTGTAGAGCTGGAAAGTGTGAAGTTAAAAAATCAAGAAAGTACTGTGATCTCTTATTGAAGAGATAAATCTTCCCAGGAGTACAAAGCCACTCAAGATTGAGAAACCAAACGGAATGTAAATAGAAGTTCACTGGGATGTACCAAACAGAGCACTAACCATTGGAAAAAAGTTAATTTGACTTCTTGTTAATAGGAAGGAGAATTGGCTCACCATCCTCAAGCATCTATGAGGCATTAAACCTTATTTAGGACATAAAGGGTAACTTGGCTTACAAAGCTAAATCTCACAGGGATATTTACGTGCTGCTGATTTCCAATGACAGTAACCTCATCTTGTTCTTCTGAGTTGGGGAACAAGGTCCAAACCACTTTAGAGTGCTGAGCTTTCAGTACCCTAAAAATGTCTAATTTGCCCAGAGAGACATTTCCATAAAAGCTGTTTTGTTTTGTTTTACCTCCCAGATAAGAAGTTTCTCTTAGCAATTAAGAGAAATTCCATGGGTCATTTTTTTGATTGCCAGGCATCGTAATCTAATTATTCCAGATTTTACATTCCATGCATATTATCAGTTATGATTCTAAGAAAACTTTCATCAGATGAAGATTTTGGAATAGATGCACGCAGGAGCCACTCCCATTTTCTCTACAGGAGGGGCACAGGGCAGCCATCTGGCTAGAAGTGGTCCCGGAAGCTGCACTCACATAGCAGCTTACATAAGATCAAACCATGTCAACAGTTCACATCAAAGAGGGGACAGTGGATGGAGATTATGCCCCCTTTCCCTTTCATCCACATGGCCAGTACCCTGATCTCAGGCAGAGTCACACTTTAAATCACTTCTGCTAGGTGAGAGTCTAGCTTTGTTTTCTAGTTACCACACAGAAATTTAATAACCTGTGTATTCCTGGTTGAAATTGACCAGGTGGTAATTTTTTTACTTCCTCGCATAACTTAGTCTCTCAGTGAAATACTGATATCCTTTCAGTAGAGTACTCTTTCTTGATTTTGAAAAGACAAAGGGAACAACATAAGCCCATGTTTGAAGATGACCTATTTCTGCATCTTAAAACTCAGGTAAGACGTAAAGGTTACAAGATTATTTAGAAAAACAGATGCGCTAGTTTCAATAGCAATTAGGAATAACATAAAAAAAAAATGCCTCTCTACTAGGGCTGTCCTGCTTGTCAAATAATCCAAATAGACATTTTATTTCTCATTAGGCAATAGTCTCAAACAGTTCCAAATCTGTTACTTCCTTTTATTTTTCTCTCATTTTCATCATAGATATAAAAGAAAACAAAATGATTAAACCTGTGCAAAGTCTGTTTCCTGATTACCTGATCGCCAAGAAAGGGGCGGGGATAGCATAAAGACCACAGCCTTTCCAGGGTGAGTGGATACGGAATAAAATGCAGCTGGCAGCTGTCAGTTGCAAGGGGCTGGGCAGAATTCGGCATCCTCTCATCCCCCTCCCCTCTCCCCGCCGCCAACTTCCCAGCAGCAAGCGATTAGTCTTTGAGAACAACACTCCTCATCTCATTCTGTCCTTCCTGTACCGATATCCTAAAAGCTGCACCAGGACCCACCTACCTTCTGAGGATGAGAGAAGGCTTTCTAACAGGAGGGTGAGAAGCATGCACGGCTACAGCTCTTCAGCATCTCTCTTCTGAGCAGTTAACTGGAAATACAGATTCGCCTCCATTTTCTGGTCACATGATCTCTGGCACATCTAAATAAGGATGATCACCTGCCTCCCAGATCTCCCCGTGCAGCCGCTCTGGCTAGGGGACAGAGCTGGGGCTGTGCTGGTTTCATTTGGAAACATATGATACCCTTTCTCCCACGCTGTGGAGTCAAAAATGCCCTTTAATTTGTATGTCAGTGGAGGAAAACTGCTGCTACTCCTGCTCCTGAGTGAGACTGGATGTGAATGGGCTCAAAGCACAAGTTGTAAGGAATTTAGTTTTCCTGAAACTTCTCAAAAAAAAAATTCTGTAGTTTCACAGCACATCCCTATATGACAGCAATGTAATTATTTTCATTGAATGAACGATGGCTAAAATAATAATAAAATGAACTGTGGAAACAGCAGGATTCATAAGGAAGTCCAGCTGAAGGTCCTAGAGAAAGTTAGGATGCTTGTCTAAGATCAGTACAACTTCAGCGACTGGGAGACAAAGGGGTGTGTAGGTAAACCTGTGGACCCTGTAGTCACAAGGCCGAGTTCAAATCTGATTTCCACCACTTATTAGCAAGTGTGGACATTACTAAACCTCATGGAGCCTTAAGACTGCTCATTCACAGAATGGACAGTAATCATAATGTTCCTTAAAAATGGTAAGATAGCCGGGCATAGTGGCATGTGCCTGTAGTCTCAGCTACTCAGAAGGCTGAGGCAGGAGAATCTTGAACCCAGGAGTGGAGGTTGCAGTGAACGGAAATCGTGTCACTGCACTCCACACTCCAGCCTAGGTGACAGAGCGAGACTCTCTCCCCCGACCCCCGAAGAAAGGTAAAATAACCTATGTAGAGAGTCTGGGTTAAAATAACCTCACAGTACATGTTAGCTACTACCATTATTAATTCTAAAAATGCCAGCAGATATATCGACACAGTTAAGGCAAATAAAGTATTAATGAAATGTTTACAAAATACAAAGGCATGTGTTTATTTGTATGATGTTCAAAAATATATATTATCAGATAAACCAAAGACTTCTAGCAAAATGTTAATTTGGGAAATAACTAGAAATCCAATGTTATATAATCTTTTTCTTTTTTTGATGGGAGGTGGGGTGGAGAGATGTTAGCTCCTATTCTTACTCTTTTTTTTTTTTTTTTTTTGAAACGGAGTCTCGCTCTGTCACCCAGGCTGGAGTACAATGGCGTGATCTCAGCTCACTGTAACCTATGCCTCCCAGGTTTAATCAATTCTCCTGCTTCAGGCTCCCAAGTAGCTGGAACTACAGGCACCCGCCACCATGCCCAGCTAATTTTTGTATTTTTAGTGGAGATGGAGTTTCACCATGTTGGCCAGGATGGTCTCGAACTCCTGACCTCAGGTGATCCACCTTCCTTGGCCTCCCAAAGTGTTGGATTACAGGGGTGAGCCACTGCACCCAGTCTTAGCTCCTATTTTTATGTAAAGAAGGGAGTAGAAGAGGAAGGTGCAAATTTTATATCTTTAAACTAAAAGTCAACCAAATTCTTCATAATTATGAATAGTTATGAAATAATATCTCACATGCCATATATCTTTCAGCTATGGAGGAGACGGAGGTGGGGCCCACAGGAAGGTATCACTTTGCAGGGTCACTGGCTGGCAGAAGTTCAGCAAAATCATGGGTGAATTTCTCAAATCATTAGGGGAGAAAAAGTAACTTTGGAGCTGGGCATATCTTGGGAATTTCTGCCCAGGGCGAAGGCTAAAAATGGGGATCTTGTCTTTATGAAGTGCTGGCTCATTAGAAGGGGCTTCCTTCCCTATTTGGGAAAGGCAGCAGCTGAAGGCTACAGAACAAACACTGTAACCAATTCTGTTTTATTTGTTTTGTTTTGTTTTGCTTTGTTTTGAGACGGAGCCTAGCTCTGTCGCCCAGGCTCACCCAGGCTGGAGTGCAGTGGTGTGATCTCGGCTCACTGCAATCTCCACCTCCCACATTCAAATGATTCTCCAGCCTCAGCTTTCTGAGTAGCTGGGATTACAGGCATGTGTCACCTTGCCCGGCTATTTTTTGTATTTTTAGTAGAGACAGGGTTTCACCATATTGACCAGTCTAGTTTCAAGCTCCTGGCCTCAGGTGATCCTCTCACCTTGGCCTCCCAAAACGCTGGGATTACAGGTGTTAGTCACCACATCTAGCCTAATTCTGTTTTAAATAATAATATCTGTTTTGCAATGAGATCACTTGGACTCGGGAAGGGGAACATCACACACCGGGGCCTATCATGGGGAGGGGGGATGGGGGAGGGATTGCATTGGGAGTTATACCTGATGTAAATGACGAGTTGATGGGTGCAGCACACCAACAGGGCACAAGTATACATATGTAACAAACCTGCATGTTATGCACATGTACCCTACAACTTACAATATAATAATAATAATTAAATTAAAAAAAATAATAATAATAATATCTGTTTTGGAAGTCAGCAGTTGGCTAGGAATGGTGATTAAGTTATTGTCATCAGGCCAATCACAGATACCTTAAAAACATTTTAAGTAATACTTCATCAAATGGAAATGTGAGGCGTGGGTTACCACCAATAATACTCCCTTTTGTCTTGCAAGATGTTCTCGCAGATTGTGCCAGAGCAAAACAGCCCTAACTCCGAGTACGCTGGGTATTTGAGGAAATGTATTATTTTATTCATTATACAAAGGCAGTTAAAATTTTTTTTTAAATAAGAATTACAGCTTAATTGCAGTAAATAGCATTCTATTATGCTGAAGAAAAGGGCGAATAGATGTCAAATTCTCCAGTGGAGTTTTAGTTATCCTCTGAGAGCCTAATTAATACTTTAAAATTATTATTGAATAAATGGAAGTTTAAAAAATAAAAATAAAAGTCTTTGAAAATTACATATTGTCGACAGCTGCTTGAGTTGATGGTATAACAGATGACTAATTAAATAAAACAATGTTCCTCTCTAATAAAAATGTTATTATTATGATGATTATTATTACTTGAGATGGTCTCGCTCATTCACCCAGGCTGAAGTGCAGTGGCACAATCTCGGCTCACTGCAACCTCTGCCTCCCAGGTTCAAGTGATTCTCCTGCCTCAGCCTCCCGAGTAGCTGGGATTACAGGTGTGTGCCACCACGGCTGGCTATTTTTTGTATTTTTAGTAGAGATGGGATTTCACCATGTTGGTCAGGCTGGTCTCGAACTCCTGATCTCAGGTGATCTGCCCAACTCAGCCTTGCAAAGTGCTGGGATTACAGGCATGAGCCACTTTGCCCAGCCAGGAAAAGTTATTTCAAGGTGAAGAGATTATAATACCCATGGTATAGGCAACAGATGACCAAGAAGAAAAATTGAACAGACACACCTATTTTCTCCCCATGAGGATGAGTGAAGTGAATAACAAAACGCTAAGAAAACTGAAAGGCTGAAAGAATCTTGAAGGAACTGTAATGAACAAGGAAAGCATGGGAACACTGAAAATGGGTAACTATTGCCTCAAATTACAAAAGACAGAAAAAGATGGATTTGGTAACTTGAGAAAAGACAGATGCATATTCCTTCCAAACTAAAACTAGCACATCTCCCTTGGGAAAAGAAGCAACAAACGCCGGAAATTATCACAGTGTCATTTAAAGCAAATTACGTTGAGCAAACTTCCCTTTCTTTTCTGTTCATTCAATCAGGTATATTTATGGGGTGTCTAACATGTGGCAGGTGCTATTCTAAGCAACAGGGGTACCATGATGAACAAGACAAACCAAACTTCTGCTTTCTTGGAGGTTATATTCTCATAGGTGGAGACAGATGCAACAGAATCAATTAAATAAAGAAGTAAATATAAGATCTTTTCAGATGGAAAAATAGTGGTAGCAATAAAATAAGGCAGAGAGAGGGAGCAGAGTTCTCCCACTGGCAGTATTGACATTTGGGGCTGGATAACCCTGTGTGGCGGGGGGCACTCCTGTGCACTGTAGGATATGTAACAGCATCCCTGGCCTCTGCCCATTAGATGACTGGAACACCCACCCCAGTTGTGACAACCAAAATGTCTCCGACGTCAGCAAGTATTCCCTGCTGGTTCAGAACCGGCAGCTTGGACTTCTACAAAGGGTTACCCAATCCTGCGCTGACTTTTTGATAGCCTTTGTTCCTAAAGAACTCTCACATAGATCTTGGAAATCGATCCTCCAATGTGCTGGAGAAACAGTTAACTAATCATGCGCATGAACATCTCAGGACAGTTTTCAAAGGCTGAGGTCCACCACTCTCCAACGAGGCTGGCTGTGCTGAACAGCTTCTGTTTGCTTCGTCAGCTCCACTCTCCCACTTTCTCCATCTTGCTTTCTGCCCCAAGCCTACCTTACCCTCCGACTTCCACTGAGTTTTTTCTTTGTTTGTTTTGTTACCCAGGGTGGAGTGCAATGACATGATCTTGGCTCACTGCAACCTCCACCACCCAGGTTCAAGTCATTCTCATGCCTCAGTCACCCGAGTAGCTGGGACTACAGGTGCCCGCCACCACGCCCAGCTAATTTTTCTATTTTTAGTAGAGATGGGGTTTCTCCATGTTGGCCAGGCTGGTCTCTAACTCCTGACCTCAAGTAATCTGCCTGCCTCGGCCTCCCAAAGTGCTGGGATTACAGGCAGGAGGCACGGCGCTGGGCCTCCACTAGGTTTTGACCAATGAGGACCCCTGGTGAGAGATGACGGCGGGGGCGGGGGGGGGGAAGAGGTGGGAGTGTCTGCCGCTGGCCATGTCCCTCACACTAGGTCACTATGCCTTTCAGGGTGGCCCTTTCTACCTAAAATTGTCTTTCTGGGTTCTGATCATCACTCTGTCTCCCCACTCCTGGGGTCTAGGAAGAATAACAGCCATGCTGCTCCTATTCCTGGGCTACTGCACCATTCCTTGTGAGTTCCTCACGCTTTGCCTCCATCTTCGTAAATACTCTCTTTATTAAATCTCTCAAATCTTCCTAATTTGAATGTGTCATCACTTTCCTGCTGTGCCCCTGACACACAAATACACCCTGCTTTCGAAAGTCATGGCTTCTCGTCTTCCTCAAATACCAGCAATTTTCAGAGAGATTTTTTTTTTCCCCTAAAGTAAGCAATGCCACTAGTCGTGATGTTTCAAGGTTCCAGCCAGAGAAGCACCTTGGGTTTTTCCTCAAACTAGAAGCCAATACAACACAAATGAACTCCTTTGTGGGCGTTCCTCCCACAGGGAAACGGAGTTGCACCACCTCATCTTGGCACTCGTGGCTCTCTCTGGCTGTAAAATCCCTCACCACAAAATACCACACGTATAAATATTTGGAAAACGTAAATGAACATTGAGGGGCTTTGATGCTTTCCCTTCCTTTTGGCCTCCAACCACTCCAGTTGGTCCCATACACCACAGATGGGGAGCAGCCCACTGACACAGCACTAGCACTCACAGATCCACTGTGGGAGCAAATATTTACTCAGGCATCAAAAAAGCCCAGTAAGTCACAAGACTGTCTGAGGAGTCAGGCATGGATTCTGGCTCAGTCCGTCTCAAAATATCTCCTATTGCACTTTATGTGCCTTTCAATGGGACAACGGGAGAATAGGAATGAAAATATCAACCTATAGAAGCAGCTCAAAAGAAATGCTTGTTTGAGCAGCTGTGTTTCATTGACAAGCACTGGGCTAGACAGAGAAGACTTAAATTTAGGTCTAACCTCACCACTTTCTCATTTCTGGATGACATTAAGCAGTTCATGTGTTAAGTGAGTTTGCTCATCTGGCTGGGAAATGAGGATAGGAACACTTGCCCTGTCTATGTCAAGTGTCATTTGGGTGGACTAAAGAAAATAATGTATTTGTCAGTCTGCAAGCACTTACTATGGAAAGTCTGCTCTGGGTAGGGCTGGCCAGAAATGTAGAAGTGGGTGGAGGGCATGAAAGAGAGAGAAAACAAGAGAGAAAAGAAGGAAATGAAGGAAAGAGACTAAGTCCTGAATTAAATTGCAGATGTAAAGGACTTTTTTTTTTTTTTTAAAGACAAAGTTTTGGTCTTTCAGCAAGGCTGGAGTGAAGTGGCGTGATCTCGGCTCACTGCAACCTCCGCCTCCTGGGTTCATGCGATTCTCCTGCCTCAGCCTCCCGAGTAGCTGGGATTACAGGGGTGTGCCACCATGCCCAACTAATTTTTGTATTTTAGTAGAGATGGGGTTTTGCCGTATTGGCTAGGGTGGTCTCAAATTCGTGATCTCAGGTGATCCACCCGCCTTGGCCTCCTGAAGTGTTGAGATTACAGGCATGAGCCACTGCGCCCAGCAAAGGACTTTTAATGATACTTATCACCACCAACTCAACAACACACAGCACCAACGGATCAAATATAATTACAAAAATAAATGAGCACAGAGTCAGTGCTAAGTTTGTTCTTCCAGGTTTGGTACAGGGCAAAGCCCAAAAACGGTGAATAAGCAAGGGCGCACTGGAGTTCAGAGAGCATCAACTCATCTCTGAGAAACGGCAAATGTTCAGAAGTAGGGTACGCTTGGTCGGCCTGATGCTTCTCAGAGTTCCCGTTACCCAACAGCGAGAGAAAGAGTCAACTGATTTTTAAATCTATTTCTGATTTTCAACATTCACGTGGATAAAAGACCCAATGTACTAACTCCCCAACTGTAAGTTATAGACAGAAAAAGCCTGATTTCACGAAAAACAAAAAGATCTCACGGTGTCACTCACAAGCAGAAAGATAAATTCTTTTCTATAGTGTTATCAGATGGGAAAAAAGGTGAAAAATTACAAATTTAAAAAGAAAGGATGCAGACAGATCACCATAGAACCAAACACACTGTGTCTGAAGGTCGTCTTTATTTCAGGGAATACTGAATACCTCACCTCACAGAGCTAGGAAACAAGATACAGCTCCATAAATACGAGGGTCAGGTTATGTCTAAACACTGTTTCAAAAGTACACGAGACAACGATTTCCTCTCTTCTCCTCCCCTCCTCCCCATCCTCCATCCCCCACAGCTGCCTGCATCTCCCGAAGATTCATCAGTTGAGTATCATCCGTTTTCTCAGTCCTCTTGGAAATGATTTTCTTTTATTCCCTTGCATATTATTTCTTTGCTTATATCTATGGAAAGCCAATATATTTGCATATTGATTGTCACATTTTCATATAATTCAGATAGTGACTTTTAAAATTTTAATGACTTAATCCTTGTTTAACATATAGATCAGATTTTTTGCTATAACCTGTGAGAGTTACTGTTTACGTTTTGACTTGGCTAGGCTATAGTACCTAGTGATTTGGTCAGACACCAGTTTAGATGTTGTTGTAAAAGTATTTTTTTAGATGTGATTAACATTGAGGTCAGCAGACTTTGAGTAAAGCAAATTACCCTCCATAATGTGAGGAGGCTTCATCCAATCAGATGAAGGTCTTAATAGCAAAGTCTGACGTTTTCTGAAGAAGAAGGAATTCTCCTGAAGACTGCAGCCCAGAAACCTGCCTGCGTGTCCAGCCTGCAGCCCTGCAGAACTCACATTCACGACTGCAGTGCTGACTCTTGCTTGAGTTTCCAGGCTGCCAGCTTGCCCTACAGACTTCGGACTTGCCAGCCCCCATAATCACACGAGCCAATTCCTTAAAATTCTCTCAGTAGCTAGATAGCAAGATGGAGATATAAATACGGATATCTCCTATTTGTTCTGTTTTTCTGAAAAACTCTAACATGTAACCAGCTTACCCCCCTTCTTCACACATCATTCTTCCAACCATGCTTTCTTTAAAATAAACAGCTAAGTGTTTCTTCCTTTAAGAAAGGTCTGTGTGCTACAGATTCTCCTGCAAATATTCTTTGTGACTACGTAGGAAAGATCAGGCACATCCGTCACTGTCTTGGGGAACTGGTATTTGATCCCCTGCTGGACAGGTCTACAGCTGGAGGATGACCAAGGTGTTGGCAAAGGATTCTGAAAAGACTGATCGTAGGGAACGTGAAGCAGTGCTGCAGATCTCAAGGGAGAGAGGCTATCTTTCAGTCCTAGTAACAACTTTTGTTAACAAGAGTCAGTAGGTGGCATATGAGGAGAAAAGGCATTTTTCTCATGCTTTCTCAGACTTTGAAAATGTGGCTTGCAGCTCTCAAAACAGTTTGGGAGCTCAGAGAGGCTGAGGCTGAGGAGGGGAGGGTAGAAGCTGATTTACAGCTGGTGAGTCATATTGCACATACTATGAACCTATCTCTATTTAAGAAGAACTTTTCTTAATTTTCCGTTTTGCAGAATGGTCTTGATTTTGGATCTTCTGTTCTAGGATCAGATTATGCATCAGAGATATTTCCAGGTTTTTGTTGGGGAAACCACAGCTATTTCGTTGTTTTGCTTCTGTGATGACCTTCCTGTCTCCATGACTTCCTTCATAGTACTCATCCCAGTTCACTCAGCTAGCTTCTTACCCTCTTCTTCGCCTTCCCAAAGTGTGACCTTTCCTTTAGTGACTGTTTTAGATGTACCTCTCAGAGCTGCAGTACGACTTCATGGGCCCTAGGCACTTCTGCCCTCATAAGCCCCTTCTGTCATTAAAACATTTTTTAAAAGTTTATTTTATAACGTTGTTGGTATAAAGACAAAATGTAATCCACGTGAAAGTATACTAATTTTTTCTTCTGATTATAAAAGAAAATATTCTCATGGGCTCCTTAAAGTATCATGGGCCCTGGGCACTCTGTCTCTTGTGTCTGACAGAGAATAAGCGATTCCTGCTGCCTGCTCCATAAAGGTGCCCGAAACAGACGTCTCTCCTCTTATTTCCTCACTTGTGTAACTCTTGTCTCGCAAGATTGCCGTTGTAAAGTGAAACAGTGCACACAGAGTGTTTAGCACCCAGTCTATGGCTAAATGCCCATAGTTGGTACCTATTTTATACTTAAACTGACACTGGGCTTTGACTAGCTTGACTTAAATATTACACTGCTATCTACCTTTTTACTTATGTCTAACTTTTTAATGAAATTGTAAACTGCTAGATGACTGACAGTATGTTTTAAACCAGTGGTTCTCAAGCTTTGGAGGGCACCAGGAGCTGCTGAAGCTCAGCTGACTGGGCCTCACCCCCCGAGTTTCTGATTCCGCAGGTCTGAGTCAGGGCCAATAGTTTGCATTTCTAACAAGCACTCAGGTGATACTGATGCTGCCGTTCTTAGGACCCCACTTAGAGAACCACTGTTTTAGACAACTCTTTCTTCTCCAAAAATCTAGCACAGAGGGAGACTTACACATTCAGAGTAAATTATTTATGCAAAAGATAATACACATGCCGGAGCGAAAATCTGCCCCATCCCCATTGTGAGGAAAGTTTCAGTACTACGAAAGCTGAGCGGAAAGGGATGAGCAAAGAAATCGTGTTGAAAGAAAAGGTACTGGTGGCACAATTGAACACCGACTGTCATCTATTGGATCTCAGGGGCGTGTGCAAAATGCAGACAAGAAGCCAAACAATAGCTTAGCCAACTCATGGCTGCCTGAGTTCTGAGCTCAATCTATAACAATGCCAGCAGGGCTGCTGGGATCCATCTGCTACTCGCTTTCTGATAACGGATCTGAGGTCTCTCTGGAAGAAAATAGCTTGACAGGAAGAAAGAAGGATTAGGCCAGCTGACAACGTCTGGATTTATGAAGCTGCCCTGGAATATGGTAGAGCTTTTAACCCCTTCTGCACTTTGCTAACCCTCAACATACCCCAGCTATTCTTTCCATTGTCCTTGTTCCTTTCATCAAGAAATGTAATTTGTGAATGCCAAAGCTCTCCTGGACACATTCTGTTTCCACACAAATTAAGTTCCCAGAATTTAATACTGCACAAAGGCTTGAGATTTTTCAGCCTAACTCACTAATTTTACGGATGAGAAAACCTAAGCCTGGGATTAATCCTAAAATGTATAATCAGTCATGGTAGAGCCAGGCTGGAATCCAGATTCTTTGACTCACTGTGGGTACGTGGTATGTATAGTCCTTTATATTCCCACGCTGAGTAGGAAAAAAAAAGATATCTTTTCTCCCTTTTTTTTTTTTTTTTTTTTTTGAGACAGAGTCTGGCTCTGTTGCTCAGGCTGGAGGGCAGTGGCACGATCTTGGCTCACTGCAACCTCCACCTCCCAGGTTCAAGTGATTCTCCTGTCTCAGCCTCCCAAGTAACTGGGATTACAGGTGCTGCCACCACTCCTGGCTAATTTTTGAATTTTTAGTAGAGACGGGGTTTCACCATGATGGCCAGGATGGTCTCAAACTCCTGACCTCAAGTGATCCACTCACCTTGGGCTTCCAAGGTGTTGGGATTACAGGTGTGAGCCACCGTGCCTGGCCGACACTTTTCTCTGTTACATTTCAAGGAGGAAACATGACTTTCCCCTTTACTTATTTTTCACAATTTGTTCTTTTGTCCCTGGAAGCAGGAGGGCTTCATAAACACAAATGAAGAGAAATGAAGAATGCTAAACAGTTTCAGCAGAGACTGGCAGCTTGAGGGCAGCGATGACATCCTATTCCCTGATATATGCCCATTGGCTACCCGGACCATGGCACAGAGCAAGCTCTCAAAAACCACATGGTGAATGAATGAATGAATGAATGAGTGAATGAATGACTGAATCACTGATTTGGTGACAGTTTGCCAATTTATCTGCCAATTAGGGAATGAATGTTTTACACTGAGATTTGGAGAAGCCTATGGAGTCTCTCTGTCTCCAGTGATAAATTAGGTGCTTACATAAAACCAGAAAATGACTTTTCTGTATGCTAAGGCTTTGGAGGTGGCAAGCTTTGAATCCCAGAGTGTTCACTCTGGTTACTTAATTCTAGGCAAGTTATAGAAACTTTCTGAGCCTTGAATCCCCCTACTCAACCCCATCCCTTCCATTCCCCGCACTGGCATGTTAGGATTAAATGAGGTAATATATGCAAACTGCCTCGCACATAGTAGGTGCTGATTAAACGTTAGTGTCATTCCCTTGTATTCCCAACTGCCTGTTTAAGAGTCATGTAGGTATTCAAGTAGGTGGGGTGGCAGTTGGGGGGTAGGTATAAGACTCTGAATGAAAATTGAAGGGGCTTTTTGACTGAAAATGTACATAAATCATCATTATAGTAATAGTTATCTAGTAGCTGCTTTTACTGATGGTGTGCCTTGCATTCAATATAAGCAAAGCTGCTATCATCCAGGTATTCTTCATATTCCATAACCTCTAACCATTTCCCAGGTTTCTAAATAAATTGCTTTTCAGGCAAAAATAAATAAATCTAGCTTTCTGCTTACCCATGTGGTCTTGGTTTCCTGGTTCCGAGCTCAAGGAACTCTGTCTCCTCCTCCATTTCCGTGTCACGGATCATGGTTTTCTGAGCAGGCTGTGGTGAAAGCATTTCCCATTCATTGTCATGGGTGACAGCCTGCAACATAACTGCATCCGGGTCAGCCCTGCCTCGGCTCTTACTCTTCTGTGATTGGCTGACTGGACCAGAGGCTTCCTCTAGTGCTAAAGATTCTAGAGGCTTCATTTCTTGCAGAATCTGCAGCTGGGGACCCTCGCCCAAGCTGAGTTCAGAGAATGGCTCCACAGTCTTGCCAGACCACCCAGGCCCTGATGATAGATCACCAACCTCACTATGGCCCAAGAACATCCAACTCTGGTCTTGTGCAGGGCTTTCAAAAGATGATCTCGTATCGCCTTTAGAAGACATTTTCTCTGCAGAGATACCTTTTGTTTCATTTAAGGAGGCAGGCTGACATGTGTCTGGGAACCTTGCTAACTGAGTTCCCTGCGGCCCTGTTTCTTTGGAACCTACATACAATTCTAATTCAGCGATGCTTTCTCTTTCTTCACAGGCCTCTGGCTTTGAATGTAAATTTTCTTCATGGTTTACAAGTATGTAATCCATGTGTAGTACATGACGATCTTCATTCTTCTCTGTACATCTGCCTTCCTTGTACTCTGATTTTATCTGCTCAGGCTCTTTGGTAGGAATTACTTTTTCTTCTTCCAATTCTGATATTTCCTTGCTGTCACCTAGAAGTGGAAGTTGAAAGTGAGAAGAGGAGAACAAGGTTTAATGAACACATTGTGCGATTTGTTATCCTTGCAAATGATCATCTAAAAGAGGTAACTTAATGCTTTTATTTTTTATATTATTTATTTATTTATTTATTTGAGACAGAGTCCCGCTCCAGCACCCAGGCTGGAGTGCAATGGTGTGATTTCAGCTCACAGCAACCTCCACCTCCTGGTTTCAAGCTATTCTCCTGCCTCAGCCTCCCGAGTAGCTGGGACTACAGGCGGCTGCCACCACACACAGTTAATTTTTGTATTTTTAGTAGAGATGGGGTGTCACCATGCTGGCCAGACTGGTCTCGAACACCTGACATCAGGTGATCCACCCTTCTTGGCTTCCCAAAGTGCTGGGATTACAGGCGTGAGCCCTTGTGCCCAGTTAGAAAATATTTTTATTTTGTAGAGTCATTTGATTTTCTTGTGCACTATCAGGGATAGGTACTATATATGCATTAGTTTTTACTGCTGTTATAATACAGGACTTGGTGAGGCATTCCTTGCAAATGTAGTTAGTTCCTCTCTACCCTCATTGGTAGGAAGAGTGTGTCTTATAAATATTCACTAGTTTAATTAACGCAGTGGTTTCTTGGAGGTGGAAGAATGGGATGTTTCTTACCATTTGGTGGTCCTATGTCTCCACCTGCTGGTAAATCAGAATCATCTGTTTCTACTTCCCAGTCAATGCTTGATGGAGACAAAATGTTGGCGCCTGCTCCCACAGGCAAATAAACGGACTCAGGGTCTTCATGAATATGCAGCACAGCCAGCTGGGATCCAGGCAGTCTGTTTTTGGTCTCAGCCTGGTTTACCTCACTTCTTCGATCAGGAAGCGCAGAAAGCACTATCTCTGCTGCTCTGTATCCCAGAGACTCATCCTCTGGAGACCCAGCTTCCTCTATTGTTTCAGCATTCTGGGCAGGCTCTGTGAGATAGGATAAATCAAAGGGAGGTGTGTATGGTGCCAGTGACTGCTTCAGAGAATCTTCCTCCAAAGGAGGGTCACCACCATACAGGAAGTGTTCAGGCTCTCTCAGTAAATCTTCATCGATATTCTGGCCCATTACATCGTATTCAAAATCACCCCACGAGGCTTCGGATGAGCAGATATCTTGCTTCGCTAGGTCCCCATCAACTGGCGTTTCAGGATGACCTTCGGATAATGTCAGTTTACTCATGTCATCTATCGTTCCCGTGGATGTGTTGAGACCTGAGGCATCGCTGAAACTGTGGTCAAAGGCAGCTTCGCTTATATCCAGACAAGTGTCTGAGGCTAGCAAAGCATCAGGAACCATGGCAGGATTCTCTGTGGATAAACATGGCTCACCATCAAACAAAGCTCTTGCACCAGACTGACTTTCAGGAGAAAAGCTGTCTGATAACCAAGAACTGTCGCCTTCTGGAGTTGGCTCTTGGTGAGTTACAAAAATGCTAGTTGCCACATTTTCAATCCTTGGGATTCTTCTGTCAACTGGTTCCAAAATTGGTGCCATATCTGGGCTGGCTCCTTTTTCTGATGCTTGTAAATCTGTATTGTCATCACTATTTATTTCAGAAGGTTCAGGTGAACCTTTATGAGAGGCGGGCTGAGAGGAGCCCTTTATGTCTGCCTGATTGCCAATTGGAGGCAGCGGAGTTGCGTTTTCAGAATCGAGTTCTGCATTGGATGGGACAAACTCCTGTCCAGGCTCATGAATGGGTTCTTTATCCATCTCTGGCTCAGTGAGACAAAGCTCACTGGATTCCACTTCAGGTCCCATGCAAGCACCGAGGTGCTTCTCAGTGTCTTGCTTCGCTTCAGAATCGTGACATATATCAGGGCTGTTGGAAGCCTGGGAATTGCTGTCATGGTCGCAATGTGTCAGGATATCAGGATTCTCACCATCTGCTTTCAAACTGAAGGGCTTCTTAGCATCCACCCACAAGTCAGGCGCGGCAGAGGCCAGCTGCCCACCCTCTTGAAAGTTGCCATGTAAAATATCTGGCACAAATGTACCTTGGGAGTCCTCATTTGGGGCAGAGCCATCCCATTCAGAGCCTGGCTTCATTATCAGTTGGGTGGGAGAACTGACAGCAGGAAAATTTTCTGTGGCAATGCTTGAATGTGTCATCTCACCCAGGTATGATTTTTCTTGTTCCCACTGATTTGTTTCTTGACCTTCATTTGTTGAAACATGAGATGTAACACAACCATTTTCCTCTGCATGAGTAAAGGCTGCATCTGGCTGATCGCAGACTGACAGCATGGCGTCCTGATGCCGCTCTTGGGTCGGTGTTTCAGGAGTCAGCTCATCGCCAGCAGCAGACACAAAGGTTTGCTCTCTTGAGTCCTTTTCTTTGATTTGGTCCAATATTACAAGCTGGCTGAATTTGTCAGCATCTGGGTCTGGCTGCCTTGGTTGAATGTTCCAGAGTTGCTCATGGGAGTTCTTCCCATTACCTTCCAGGAAGGGTGACTGATGGTTGTCACTAAAAGGATTAGTATAGTGTGTTTCCACGGGCTCAATATCATTCTGAACTGGTACTCCCCAGGGACTGGCATTTTGATATACGGAAGAATTTATCTCCAACACATCACTGGGATCAGACAGCTCCCTTTCAAATGTACTCTCAATTAGTCTCCCTTCCTGGGGTGAGGCATTCCACCACTCAGTGCTATCAGCTGAGAAGCCCAGCATTTCCAGTTGAGAATTATCTTCGTTCTTTGGTTCAGCTTTGGGAGATATTTGCCATGCAACATCTCCTGTCTTCCCTGTTTCTGGAGAAGATCTCATCTCCTTCTCCACTGCTGGAATCTGTATTTCAGTCTCCGTTAACGGTGAGAAATTCCAGTGATCAGGGCTGCTTTGCTGATTGTCACAGAATGGGTTTGACTTACTCTCATTCTCTGCTGGCTCTGAGCTGCCTAGGTAGTCATAAATATTTTCAGACTTAGGATCAGCTGTGACCAAGAACTTATTCGATTCATTCAGTGACTCCCAAGCCCTGGATTCATCCTGAGCAACGTGGCAGTTGGCTGCCTGGATCTCTTCCTCCACTGACTCTTCACCATCGACACTGTCATCGTCAGAACCTGAGCTTGTTGAAATGGCCCTGGCATCCTCTGGCTGCACAGTTGCAGAAATGTCATGTTCATTTTTCTCCTGGTAGCTAGCGATGAGATTGCTTTCCTGACGTGTCCCTGAATGCTCAGAATATCTGCCTGTTTCAGGACTGGACAAAGAGGACAAGGAATCACCATCAATCGAGTCATTCCAGATCTCTAAAAATGTAGGAGTTTTGCGATCCAAACTCTTTTCAAACTCATTTGTTCTGTTTTTCTCTAAATCCTTCATTTTGGTAACTATTTCTACTTGGCCATCAGTGGTAATTAGTTCAGATTCTTGGTGACTCTGTTCACTCCAATTGCCTCGGTTCTCTTCCTGATACCCAGAACTGGGTTGCTGGCCCCAGGAAGACAGCGCAACTGAAGAATCATTTAACTCAGGACTTGATGCACTTGAATGAGTATACTCACTAGAAATAGTATCTCTGTCAAAATTTCCAGATGAACTGGCTCCTGGAAGGTTATTTTCAGTCCCCTTAACGTCAAGATTTTTGGTTATCTCGGAACTTGTGCAGCTGACATGCACGACACTGTCTACAGGAGCATCTCCAAAGTCAAGGCTTCGGGGAACTTTGTGAGGTCCGCCTCCACCCACATTCTCTGGCTCTAGAATGTTACATTCTTCAGTTTTCTCAAGATTCTTTTCTGGTACAGATACGTATTTTGGGAAATTCATCCCATCTGAAGTCTCAGTAGTTTCACCTGAATTTCTCTGACTCATGAGGTTCTGTTCATAGGTGTCTTTTGGCTGCAGGTTATCTGCAGACATCCCTGTTTGCACATCACGGGAGTCTAGATTGTAAGACCCCTTCTCATACTCGGAAACTTCCTCTGGTTCCTCGGTTTGAGGACTGAAAGTGACTGCAAGAGAGCTGATTTTGCCTGATTTAACGCAGATTTCCTGATGTTCAGATGCAACCAGAGAAGACAGTTCCTGGTCACTCTGCCCTTTTTCAGAAATCCCTGAGGCACTCTCCACACCAGAGGCGATCACCTCCTCTTCATCGAGGTGCTCCCTGTTGGTGGCTCCCTGGGCTTCCTTCTCACTTTCACTTTGTCCATTGCTATGACCTTTCCATGGATCTGGGTGTGCAAAATGCCCTGGATTCTCAAGCCTAGTCGCCAAGGATGCTGCATCACTTTGCAGGGTTTCCCTCTCTGTCTCCTGGTTGTCAAGATGAGATGTAAGTGCCCCTGACTCACTGGTTCCAGAAGCTGCTGGCGCATCTGGGCAGTGAGTGTCTTTAACATTTGCTGAATGGCTGGGGATTTCAGAAGGCAATTCGCTTTGCTCTGAATCTGTGAGATATGAGGAACCTGGTAACATGAACGATGACATGTCTTTATCTCTCATGACAGAATCCCAAATACTGTTTGCAATTAGCTGCCCACTTTTCTCATTCAGTGTGTGATGTCCACTGGGAGCACTGTCCTTGGTATGCTCATCAGAGGCAGGGAGCTCCCAATCTACCTGATTTGCCTCCTGATACTCCAAGCCCCAGGGTTCCAGCTGTCTCACTGTAAATCGGGTTTCTGGCTCGGTACTTTCAGCCATGTATCCTTCTGTTTGACCGTCACTGGGGAGTGCCACACCCCCGCTGCAGTCATCCCAGTCCAAATCATTGTCCATATCTGAGATCGTTGCTGTGGACTGCGTATCCTCCAAAATCACTCTGTTCCACAAGTCGAGACTGTCAGGCGCTGTCTGCCGGGAGTTGGTGCTGCTGTGCAGAAGTGTGAGTTGTCGGTTTGTTTCATTGTACAGTTGCATCATGCTGGGGTCATCGTAACTGGACTGGCTGCTTTCCCCCACGTCATCCTCCATGGACACATTCTTACCATCTGTGTGCTCTGTCTTGAGTTCATTTTCATCCGGGTCGTGAGTGGCATTTATTTCAGAACTGTTATCTGTATGAGGTGAAGCCCACATGTCTAGGTTCCCAGGACCTGAACTGATTCGATTTCGAGATGGCTGTTGCAGTGACTGAGGTGGAATGTCAGTCTCCTCTGCCGTGGAGTTACCATCTTTTGACTCAAAACCTTCCTCTTTAGCAAATGGCTTGTGTTCAGTTTCCTTTTCGTCTCCAGCACATGTTGGTGATGTGTAAGAGTCTGAGGTGGAGTAATTGGTATCTAAGGGGGATGGCACCGAATCTTCTCCTAGGTTGGATGCACTGTAATCAGAGCATTTGTAAGATAAGAAGGAATCTTCCCAAGGAGCTAGGACGTCTGACCCTCCTTTCTTCATACTCTCCTCAAAAAGGTTCCAGGAATCTACCTTTTCATATACCTTGCCCCTAGCTTTAGGATCCACTAAACCATTCTGATCTTCTTTTGGTGGCTTAGAATTAGTCCACGTATGATCCAGATCAGAACTGGGATTTCCAGGTGCAAAGATGTGATCCCTGGAGTCACTGTTCCTCTTGCCCCAGATTTCTGGAGCTGCTTCATTATTTATCTCACTGGGTGAATTGTCCAGTAGTTCTGAAGAAGAAAAGACAAATCCACCTTTTGCCATGGCCCACTCATCCGGGTCCCTAACAGAAGGTGTCTCGCCACTTGTTGGGTGCAAATTCCAGGTATTTTTTAACGCTTCAGCATGATCTTCCTTACCAAACGCACTCCAGGCTGGGAATGGCGCCGCAGCTGCTGGTTCACCATCATCTGTAGTATTTCCCCAGGGCTCGGGCATGGCTGTGGGAGAGCGACCAGAATGCCACAAAGAAGCAAAGTCTTCTATCAGGTGGTTTGTTCCTTGGGGAGATGTATTTGGCAAAGGTGGCTTCTCCATGGGCACGTTCTGGAATGACAAGCTTTCTTCATTTTGGTCTTGAATATCATTGCTACCCAGTTCAGGTTGACCAAATTCAGACTCCCAGGGACCTGACTTTGTGAATTCGAGACTCTTTGGCTGAAATACCGAATCTGAGGCTCTCCTATCAATGGAGCTTGGCTTATGCTCTTTCCACGATTCAGGGCTCTGGAAAACAGATTCCCGTTCACTAGAACTCCACGCATCTGCAATATTTTTGGAGTCAATTTCCAAACCACCCCACCAGCTGCTGCACCGTGCATGGGTCTGAGGTGGCCCCATGTGACCTGTGTCAGTGGCTTTTTGGGTCATATCTTTTGTATAGAGTGAGGCTGGTTCTTCCGTGGATGGCGAGCTTTCTACTAAACTATTCATGGGTGTTGGTGGGATCCTCTTTCCAATATTTTTTAGCCTTTCTGGGGAAGGGGATTCATCTCCCACAAAATCTGTCAGGCTCAAATTTCTTTCAGAGTTATCTCTGGGACTTTCTTGTCTCTGGACAAACTCCTCATCATATTCCACAAGGCTATCTTTGCCAGCCCCCGACAAAAGTGAAGTGGATGAATAATTAGACATGTTGGTTCCCATGCCATCAAGTCCTTCAGGCCCAGCGGGGAGCTGTCCTTCTGACAGGTCGCTGTTGGGGAAGAAGTCATCCGCTGGGGAGTAGTCTGCAGAATGAGAAGATTGCTGGGACTGGCCAGAAGCCATGGGTGCTGGGTCAAAATTGAAGAGGTCGAAGTGTTCACCATGTTCTCCAGACCATGCGTGTTCCTCCGCAACCGCCCCTTCAGGGATGGGGCTGTAGGAGTCAAGCCCTGGGAGGAGGGTGTGGTGAGGCCCAGCACCTTCTCCCACGGGGCTGTCATCACTGAGGAAAACAGAGCTCTCCTTGGATGAGCGGCTGCTCCTAATGGTAGCCAGTCCGCTGTCTGGGCTAACGAGGTCTACGTTGGCATCCACCTGAGCCTGGTTAGAATCGTTGAGATCTGGAGGGTTCTCTATGAAATTCACAGAGCTGGGCTGTGGCTCTACGTCAGAACCATACAGTTCCATAATCCCAGAAGACCCCTGGGAGAGGGGGGCACTGCCTGCCACGGCTTCTGTTGAGGATGTCCGGCTGTTGGAGACCATCTCTGGACACCTCCTGTTGATGACTTCCTTGACAACGAGAACCACCTGATCACAAGTCACTGAAGGGTCCTCTTGTTGGTACACCAGGATCTCATCACAGCCACAGTCAAAGGGCTCCAGTTCTAGGCAAGGGTTCTGACACTCTTCTAGCTCACAGCAAATCTGTCGGAAGGCACAGGAATTTGTGTCAGCACTCAGGCACTGTTGCACTTTGCAACTGCGCTTTGCAATTTATCTCTCTTAATTTTTTAAATATAAAATTAGTCTGTGTTCATCTGTCTGAAAAAGAAGATCTCAAACTTGGAAAGTTCTGATTACTATACCACCAACCTTTTCTCCAATTCTATCCAACTGTCTCTCTGTTTAATTCAAAATCCAGGTGCTCGATTTTGATGGCTCCTGAACGTTTTGGGTAAAGGAGTTTAAACCATCTAACTTCTTTCCTAACTGTAATATAATACCATCTTCCAACAGCGATGTAACTTGAGTTGCAAAAAAAGCAGAGATAACGCATGTTGCTGACAACTATAGGAAAAGTGTTGGAATAAGGGGAAAATATCAGGAGACAGGCTCTTGTTTGGGAGGGGCAGCCAGGGCTGCTTGAACGTCTGATAGCTTCAGAATGCAAAAGAGAGAGTAGGAAAGACAGATGCTCCCAGGGTCTGACCTTTCTGAACAGCACTCAGGACCCCTCGGACCCTTTCACCCCAGGTAACGGAAGCATGGAGCCCAAAACAGACAAAGCCAACCTGGGAGGCAAGGGGACACTGGCAGTCAGTGTGAGGCCAGAACTGGGTGGCGGCTTTCTGATTTTTAGGGAATGTCAGGAGTATTTTGTTGTGCTGGGCCTTTGAAATGGCCCCACAGGATTACTAGAGGTAAAATTAATAATAATAATAATAATCACCACCACCACTACCACCATGGAGCTCACACAGATACTACTACTACTAATTAACATTTATTGAGTGCTTTCATGTGCCAGGCGTGGTTCTAAGGGTTTTATGATCATTATCTCTTTTAATCATCACAGTAATTCCACAAGGTAGGAACTCTTTTTATTCCCATTTTACCCATGAAGAAATGAAGACACAGGAAGATTAAATAACTTGTCCAGCAACACACAGCTAACAAGTGCTGGAGCCTGAGTTCTGCACCCAGGCAGTCTGCTGCAAAGGCTGACTCAGCCAGTGGTGTGACCACACAGGCAAAGAGAGACTCGCTAGGCCAGAGCCAGGACTCTGTTGCTTAAGATTCCAGGGATCCACCTCTGGCTATTGCTAGGGTGGGGAGGGTGAGTGGGGAGAAGAGAAGAGGACTGGGGTCAGCTCAAGGGCTTTTAACTCCTTCATCTGCTCTTCTACTTTTGTCTGTTTCCAATGAACCAATTTTCAAATTGGTTTGAAAAAGGGGTCTACTGCTAAAAGTGATTTGAAAGCTGCCATATTGTAGGCTTCCAAGGCCTAAATCCCATCCCTGGGAAGCCAGTGACCAAAGATGAAATTTACCTTTGAAACCAAATGCAGAGTAAAGTGTTGGAAAAAACCATAGGCTGGTGATGCAGGTCAGAGGAGGAGATGCTCTCTCACATTTGGACTTGAGAGAGCCCGAGAGTACCCACAGGCATGTGTCAAGAGAGCTACAGTGGAGCTCTTGGGGGACAGAAAGGAGGACGTAGAAAAGAAAGGGGAAGAGACTGTGCCTCTAGCCACCTGTGGATTCATGAGGCATTGAATCCATTAGTGAGGAAAAATGAGTGATGAAGCATGCAGGGCCATGTGGCTCCTGTTACAATGAATCATGTATGTTCTCATATTAGTTATTAAGTACACCTGGCTTGGTATATCCAAAGGCCTATATTGATTAATTTTATCTAATTCTTTTTTTATTTTTATTTTTATTTCCTAGGCCTTGGGTTAAAAGACTCAGCGATCAACCTGGAGGATAATTGATTACCTAGTCAGAGTTCTGGTACCTGGAGACAGACTAACTTTGATTAAAGCATCAGATCACCAGGTCTTAAACACTGGGCATCAAATGGGTCCTGGGACAGGGGCTAAACCTTGTTAGTTATGATTAGGGAGCAGTCCTAGAAGAAAACAGCACCCAAAGGAGGACTTGCTCTTTTGGGGGTGAGAAAGAGCTAATGTTTTGAACCATGGATTCAGTCAAGAAGAGAAATTCTTCTGGGGCTTTCTTAAAAGGCCAAAGGTACAAAATACCCTCAACATTTCCTAAAACTCAAACCTCTAGGACTCCATCTCTTGGGCTAATTGCTCATGAGCCACCAATCTGTTCTGTCTTGCACTGTGTGTTCTGAGAGCCAGCAGGTTAGGACACACGGAAACACGCCGGGGTCAGAGGAGGGGCTCACCTGACTGCACAGCTCTACGTTTTCTGAGTACACAGCAATCTGTCGTCTCGGCTGCTGCTCCTCTGACAGATAGCTGGCGAACAGGATGAGGACGTCAAAACCAAACTTGTCTGTAAATGCTTTCAAGTCACTGGTAATATTGCTGTGAAACAGACAATTCTGAAACAACAACAGGAAATTTGATATTAATGTCAAACTTCCCAGCTGTGAGGAGTTGTGCCACAAATTTGTCCAGTCTTATGCTGTATTTAGGACAGACATTTATGATTTAAGGCAAGTGAAATACAGTTTGCTTTGAGAAAGCGTGGAAACTTCCATGCTACGGCTTAACACACACTTTGCTTGTTTGTTTTCCCAAACCACGTAAGAAAGGAGTTTTTGCCATTATTAAGAATAGTTTAGACAAAGAACAAATATCCTAAACATTTTTTCTAATATATTTATTCATATACTTAATTTGCAAATCTTATTTTCCCTCTTATCGCTGATAGGGTCTATATAAGAATGTCTGCTATTGTTACAATTTATCACAAGAAGAATAGGAGGAAATTATTATTTCTTCCTGTAATTTTTTTCTAATGATTATTATTAACTCCAAGGAGAAATTCCTATGAATGAACATAGCTGAGTTTACTGGGTGATCTTGATTCTAGTGTAGAATTCTGAGAGATTTTTGAAAGAGCTGTGATGTCAGATTTGCTTGTTCTATGTGGCAGCTGTGGAGGAATGAATAATTACAGACAGGGATCCCAATACCTCAGAATCCCCAGGTGTGGCTTACATCATTTGCAAAAAGTGCTCTGGCTGCTTCAAGTTTTATTTACTGTATGTATGTATATGTTTGTTTATTTTTGAGACAGGGTCTCACACTGTCACCCAGGCTGGAGTGCTGTGGTGTGATCTCGGCTCAATGCAACCTACGCCTCCCAGGCTCAAGCAATCCTCCCACCTCAGCCTCCCGAGTAGCCGGGAGTACAGGTGTGCATCACCATGCCCAGCTAATTTATTGTATCTTTTGTAGGCATGAACTTTTGTCATTTTGCCCAGGCTGGTCTCGAACTCCTGGGCTCAACTGATCCGCCCACTTCATCCTCCCAAAGTGCTGGGCTTAGAGGCGTAAGCCACTGCAGCTGGTCTGTCTTCCAGTTTTATTAACTACAATGAGAGCCACTTTGTCTGCATGGGTGTCTCTCTTCCTTAAAGAAGTACAGTGAAGAACATATGCTAGCCCCTAACATAATGCCTGGCATATACTAGCTGTTCAAGAAATGTTTGTTGGACGACTGGAGAGACAGGTACACAAAATCAACCTGTGCTCCATCATCCATAATCTTGTATCATAGTCCACATACATATCTATCCTAGCACATATATGATCACACTACATAATTCATCAACTGACAGTCTATTGTGTCACTCAACAAAAACACCACAATGTGCACTCAAGGGATTTAAAGAATTCTGTTGATTTTTTCTGATTATAACAGCAATCAGAATTATGCCTGCCACAGGTAAGATGCTAAAACAACACAGAAGTGTGCATCACAGAAAGTGGAAGTGCCGCACACATCTCCTAGGACAGCCGCTGTGAAGAAGTGAACGGTGCAGTGCAGAGAGTTGCAGATTTCCCCATGCCCACATTAACGTCTATCTGGTCGTTCTTTGAAACTTGTGGATTGGGTATTTGTGGCTTAGACTATTTACCAGCCACTTCAAATAGCCATCATACCCATACTGTAATTCTGCTGAGTTGAATCTCAAGGTCTGTGAGGCTCTGAAGAGGGCACACAAGACCCTAGGTAGGCAGGCAGGCAGGCTCTGCCCATCACTGGCTTCCATGTTTCGAGGAGGCTTTGCCATCTACTCCGAGGCAGCCTCTCTCATCTGGCATCTTACCAGGCTGCTTTCCCTTTTTTGGTGGCAAGGAATTGTACATGTGAATCCGCGAAGGTCTCGGGATCTATTCTCATGCTGATGAACATCAAGGATCTATTGTAATGACATTTATGATCAAATAGGTCATACGCGTTTGGAACATATGCTTTTGGAAGTGTGTGTTCCAAAGTGTGTACCACCAGCTTTCATGCTTTTTATTTATTTTCCAAATGGCATAATAACAATCTTTAAGTAGATGTTTAAAAAGTTAATTCATCCACAATAGAAATAGACTTTAAATATTTAGAAGGAGATTTTTAAAAATAATCAAAACTCATATACAATGTGTGTTCAACAGATAAAATTACTTCAAATCAACATTGAGGATGAATCAAGAGCCTCAGTGCTAAACTTGTTGCCACCATGAATTGTAAAAAAAGATACAGCCCTGAAAAAAATAAAAAGAGACTACAACTAACTGCATCTTATTTCCAGTAACTGAAGGCTTCAGCACAGTAAGCTTTACAGTTTTCCTTTCCAAATGTTTTTCATTATGTATATAAAGGCCTCCAAATACATTTATAAACCCTTGAAAGAAGAGACACATTTCTAAGAAATTTTTACATTTCTAAGAAATTTTTACATATAACAAAATTCTCACTACACTCCTGGCTGGGTTACTGAAACAAGAGGGGGCAGGTTTTATTTGTATCTGAGCATAAGATTAGGAATCAGTAGAATCAACACTGTTCAAAGCCACACTTGTGGAAAGTTTCCTTTTCAAAAATGCTGGCTGATCTCCAAACTGTTTTAATTCTTCTGTGTTAAACTAATGGCTCTAGGACCTCGCTGGACTCAAGTCCAGCAGCACTGGCAACACCAGGTATCTTGCTGGAAATGCAGAGTCTCAGGCAAAACCCTAGACCTACTGAAGCAGGATCTGCATTTTCCAACAATCCTAGGAATTGGAATGCACGCTGCAATCTGAAAAGCACTACTCCAGACAGGCATTTATTAGTTGATATATTTTCCTACAAACCAGTCCTTTGGACTCTCTCAGCACTGTCACAGGACTTGTACTGACTCACGCTGCCAGTTCTTTGTTCCTAAGGCAACCTCCTCATAAAAGTCCCCTTATGGTGTGCATTTCTGGGCCGATTTGCTACAGGTTCTCATTTAGCAGGTTGGGCACTGGATCAAGACTATATTTTGTTTTTCTTTTTTATTCAGATGGTATAGGTTGTTTATTTTTTATTTTATTTTATTTTTAAAATTGTATTTTACTTTAAGTTCTGGGATACACGTGCAGAATGTGCAGGTTCGTTACATAGGTATATGTGTGCCATGGTGGTTTGCTGCACCTATTGACCTGTCATCTAGGTTCCTTCCCCTCGCCCCCGCAACCCCCAACAGGCCTCAGTGTGTGCTGTTCCCCTCCCTGTGTCCATGTGTTCTCATTGTTCAACTCCCACTTATGAGTGAGAATACGCAGTGTTTGGTTTTCTGTTCCTGTGTTAGTTTGCTGAGGATGGTGGCTTCCAGCTTCATCCATGCAAAGGACATGAGCTCATCTTTTTTATGACTGCAGAGACTGTATTTTCATCATGTCCCTCAAGTGCTCTAGCTCAGTTTTCCTCTAGGTGACCCCAAATTCCACAGGACCAAATGAAGCGCTGATAAATCTAAAAACGATGTGAATCACCTAGGCAAGTTAGAGAAACAAAATCCATTTTACAACAACCCTAAAACAGATTCTCGTCAGCTCTCCAAGCCAGATTCGATCTTACTGGCTTTGGAATAATGTCAAGAGTTTCATGTTTAAAACAGAATTAAACGAGGGAATGAGTGAGAATCTTCAGGATTCCAGGAGGCAGAGTGTGTTTGATCTGCTTTTATGCCGGTGCTGTTTGCATAGGGGATAATTTATTATTGTCTTCTAGCTACGCAGGGAGTCATGTGCTGCAGTGGCTCTTATGTTGCTGACAAGCTAGGCTGGCCCTGAATAAACAGCACTTCATCATCAGCACAACCCAACTGTATATACAGGTTGGCATTTTATTCCCCCCATCTGCCTTCTACCTGATAAATTACTGTTTTAGTTACATGTATACAAATACTATTTGTTAATCTGCTCAAATGTCTCCAAAATACTTCCCCTTACTTAAATTAAAATTATATACATGCATACATATACATCTCCCACTCAATTTGCTAAGGATTTAGACAACACAAGCACTTCCCGTTGATTTTACCACCCCCACCCCAGCCACACACACCTCCTGCATCTGTGACCCCAGCCTATAATTGCTGCATGGAATTTAGGAAGTTACTTTATGAATCATTGCAACTGGGAATTGGCTGGCAAAATCTCAAACTAATGCCAACAGTTAGGAAGAAGGGCAATTGCTCCCTGTCACAGCCCTTTTTCACTCGTGGTTCCGAAGAGTCAATGACTCAACATTTTTGGAGGTCACGAGTCTTCTTGTCTGAGTAATTCCTAGTTTGGGAATGAGTGGGAAAGCCTGGAAACATGGGGAGAAAAAGCTTTTGTTCTTTCCTGGCCAAAAAGCTAAGGTGTAGGTCCCAAGAACCCTAAAAGAAGTTGATGCTCATTATAACCTAGGGGAGGAAAACAGAAATAATACAGCTCTACCTGAACTAATAGAAAAAGCAAGATAGTGATAGTGATGATCCCCCATAGATTACTCCATTCACGGCTGAAGGTGCAGATGCAGTGAAACCTTTCATTCTCACAATAGCATATTTTAGGTTCTTCATTGCTCAGAAAAAGGCAGTTTTTATGCTGTCTGCTGGTAGCTTCAGTGCATCGTATGAAATAAAAGTGATGTAAAGAATGTCTTGTAAACATTTGAGTGGATATTCCTTGAAAGACAGAAACCCTCTTCTTACATGACTTACACATGCTCACCTTCTACTGTTTTCTCAATCCCCCTGTGGGGGATCTGGCTCCATCATTTCACTGAAATTCTCTTCTCAAAAGTACCAAGCACTCCGAGGTTGCCAAATCCAAAAATCACATTCCATTTCTTACCCTACTTGATTCTCCGCGGTAGTCCACGAGATTGACCCTCCCTCTGTTTTGAAACACTTAACTCCTTCACCTTCCTGACACCACATAACCTTGTTTTTCTCCCGATTCATCAACTCCCCTTCAGTCACCTTTGCTGGTTGCTCTTCCTTATTAAGCCTCCACATATTCACACCCAACTTTGTTTCCTGTCCCCTTTCTCTTCTCTCTTTCCACTTTCTCCTTGATGATCTAATCCAGCCACATGGCTTTAAAACCATTTGTCTGCCACTGATGACAGGATCTACACGCACATGAGATCTGCATGTAGCTGTTTAATAAGCATCTCAAGTAAAATATGGCCCACTGCCTCCCCAGTTGTGTCTGTCCTATTAAAAGGCACCACCATCTACCCAGTTACTCAAACCCAACATCTAGGAATTACCCTCGATTGCTAATTTCCTCTTCTGTCACGTAATTCACCAGCAAATCCTATTAACATTGCCTTTAAAATATATCTGTAGTGTAAACACTTCTCTAATATCTCTTCATCTCCATTGCTGTCCTAGCCACAGCCGCCATCATCTCTTGCTGGAACTTTAGCAGCAGCATCACAGCTGGTCTCTCAGTAATGAAGTCTCCACAGAGCATCAAGGGGCAGCTTTTATTTTATTTTGTTTCCACCCTTCCCCACGAGGCAGCTTTTAAAAATATAAATTGAATAATGACACTCTCCTGCTTAAAGCCCACTAAAAGTTCCCAACGCAATTATTATCATTTACTTTTTTTTTTAGCTAGGAGGAAAAGATTTAATGTCCTCAAGAATGAGAGTTAATATAAATCAATGAAAAAAGGATACATACCAATGGAAAAACTGTTACAGAACATGAAAGGCAATTCACAACTGGACTACAAATGGATAATAAATCTGAACTCATTAATCAAAGCTTTAATAACAACATTTTCTTCTTTTCTTATTATTGGTAATTATTTCCAAATGGGCACTATCAAACTTTTTTTTTAGAAATATATTCTATTTTTTAGGCCAAGCATGGTGGCTCACATCTGTAATCCTAGCACTTTGGGAGGCCAGGGCAGAAGAATCTGCTTAACTTAGGAGTTTGAGACCAGCCTGGGCAACATAGTGAGGACTCATCTCTAAAAAAAAAAAAAAAGATTTAAAACAAATATATACATATGTTCTTTTTTTTTTAGAGATAGGGTCTTACTCTGTCACCCAGACTAGAGTGCAATGTTACAATCGTGACTCACTGCAGGCTTAACCTCCTAGGCTCAAGCAATCCTCCCACCTCAGCCTCCCAAGTAGCTGGGAATACAGACATGCACCACCATGCCCAGCTAATGATTTTATTTTTTGTAGAGACAGGGTTTCACTATGTTGCCCAGGCTGGTCTTGAACTCCTGGCCTCAAATGATCCTCCCACCTTGGCCTCCCAAAGTGCTGGGATTACAGGCATAAGCCACCATGCCCAGCCTAGAAATATATCCTAATGAAATAATCATATA
Source organism: Papio anubis (assembly GCF_008728515.1). Classification (NCBI taxonomy): domain Eukaryota; kingdom Metazoa; phylum Chordata; class Mammalia; order Primates; family Cercopithecidae; genus Papio; species Papio anubis. The sequence continues at coordinate 20,705,313 of NC_044988.1, read as the reverse complement.
TGTACACAAAGATTTGTGGACAAAGCTATTCACTGGATTATTACTTTAATAACTAAAACTTACAAACAATCTAAATGTCCAACAGTAGATTATGGTTAAGTAATGGTTAAGTAAATCATAGAACAGTCACACAAAGGACTGTTAAACTGCTATTAAAAGTTATGCTATCAAAGAAGACTTAATGACACAGGAAAACACTCATGATACAGTGTTAAGTGGAAGATAATTTTTATAATCATATAAAACTGGAATGTCATTTCTAGATGTATTCAAATAATATGTATTGGATTCTAACATACAAAGGACATTAAGATTCAATTATATAAAAGTTGTTATAATTTAGCCAAATTGCTATTCTGAAACCTTATTTTGTCTCTTCATTATTTTAGGGAGTTCACACCAAGGTAGTAAAGACCTATGAATCAGCCAAACATGAGGTTAACCCTCGCTCTGCCACTCAGTAGCTGGGTGACTCAAGTCAGTTACTTCATTTTCATGAGCCTTAGTTTCTTCATCTGTAAACTCTCACCTCATAGGACTGTTGTGAGAATTAAAATCATATATAAAAGACTGGTCAATTGCCTGACATATAGTAGACAATAAACATTAAGTCTCCTTCCTTTCCTGTTTTATTTTTTATTTTTTTAAATTTTTTAGGTCATTCTCAGGATTTATGGGATTAGTCTGATTCATAGAGAAGACTTTTGCAAGATTCTGTGGGGACTAGTTATGACAATTTTTGCCTTATGTTCTCTATAATATATGTGCACTTTCAAATAATAATCACACACATCTTTAAGTCATTTAAGCGATTTACATGTAAAATTCTTAGATGTGAGATGATGGAGGAAGTTGCGCAAAGTTGAATATGAAGCAAAGTCATTTAAAAATGATGTAAGGTATAAAATCTACTGATAAGTCAGTGTTGATCTCATTATCAAAGTTTCTATCCTTAATTCCAAGTTAGACTCAGTGAATGAGCTTGTGTTTGTCACTACACAAACAACAGCTTTTAAAGCATTAACAAAATGTAGAGTGATTTTTCCTTCAGCTAAATCACAACGAATAGTCTTTTTCATCATTTCCACCGTTTCACCTCCAAGGGCCAAATGAATTTTCACCTCCAAGGGCCAAGTGAATTTTACTCCTGATGCTAATACTTCCCACATAGGTCAAGCATTCTGGACTATACCTATCATAGTGCTGTCTTCCTCACAAATTACAGATGAAATATACTGAGTAAGACTTTTATTAAGAATAAATTACTTTCTAATGTCAGGGACAAGCAATTCCCAGATTTGCTATATCTGAATTTTTTTTTTTTTTTTTTTTTTTTTTGCAGGAAATGGAAAAAAATCAAGTGAATAGGTGTCACTTGCAGGTAAAATGCTTGTAGATAAAAATAATTACCAAGATTAAAACACCGGTGTACGGTTGCAATTTTGAGAACAGTGAGTCTTACAAACACACTGTGACAGTTCCTAACTACCTTGCAAGCACAGTGCCCAGCCTGGATTGCTGAGTTACTGAAATTTAAGAGTGCAGTTTGACATTTACAGTCTGCATGGATTTATTTCTAGAATGAGGGCTATTTTTTAAAATCAAGATATAAGAAAAATGCTGAGGTATGTACACAAATGTTCTAACTTGAAAGCATTATGATTTATGCAACCAAATTCCATTATAATATTTAAAACATTCAGCAATAATAAAGTCTGATAATTTTGACAGGAAAATGATTTATGAGAACACCAAATGCATAAATTAAGAGATTTTATTTATTCTGTTTTTCGTACACTCTTTAATTGGTAAGCAGATATTTTCCATGTTTTTTCCAGATGTCATTTATTTACACTCTGTTGTTCTTTTTTATTTTTGAGACAGAGTCTCTCTTCGTTGCCCAGGCTGGAGTGCAGTGGTGTGACCTCAGCTCACTGCAACCTCTACCTCCCAGGTTCAAACGATTCTCATGCCTCAGTCTCCCAAGTAGCTGGGATTACAGGCGTGTGCCACCATACCCGGCAATCTTTTATTTTTTATTTATTTATTTTTTTTGTATTTTTAGTAGAGACAGTGTTTCACCATGTTGGTCAGGCTTGTCTTGAACTCCTGACCTCAAGTGATCCTCCCATCTCGGCCTCCCAAAGTGCTAGAATTACAGGCGTGAGCCACCACACCCAGCCTACACTCTATTGTTCTTGTTTTTATGAGGCAGCCAAGGCATCATAGTAGTAAAAACTCACTGGGTCTATTAAAACTATATGAGACATCATATTTTGAAAAGAAAGTCAGACAGTACATACTATCATTCTTTATAGCTAAAAAGAGAGCCCTTTTGTGAAAATATTTTGTGAAAATTAAAACTACTACAATATGTACATGAATATGTAACACATATAAATGCCAATATAATTTTCATTTAAGTCAATAGTACATTGCCTGACATAATTAAGTATTGCCTCTGCATTAAGTGCTCTGTTAAGTACTTTGCATCATTTCATCTAAACTTTAAGATGCCCCTGTAATATAGGTAACATTGTCTCTCTTTTGCATTGAGAAAACGGAGGCTTTGGAAGGTTAAGTAACTGATGTCACATAGACAAATGGAACTTAAACCCAGGTTAGTCTGACTTCAGCCCCATGTTTTCACCCCTGTGTTATGCTTAAATGAGAATATCCCTCCTCACCAAAGATATTATTGATTCAGTTTTTAATAAAAATAGTTTTTAACTACTCCATTTACTTCAATTTGGTGTTGGTTCTCTCGTCACCATACACAAGCAAGCAACATCCTTGATTTTGACAATTGCTAACAATAATGTACTGCTTACATCTTTTGAAGATCGAACATTACCATGCTTTGTGAGAAATGTCCAGTTATTCATCTGCTCTATAAAACAGAACTGTAGGGTGACTGTGAACTATATGTAAGAGCCTAAAACTGAAAAACTCCAAAGCTTCTATAAAGAAGAATGTTGTGATATTCTTGCAGTAATATGTACTTTTGAAAAGCTGGGCATGCAAGTGTACACAGGGAATGGGTGGGAAAACAGGAGATGTGGCATAATCACTGGTTATCCAGAAGTATCCTCACACAGATTTTCTTGCTCTGGTAACTTAGACACACAAGCAATGGAAGAAGCCTGCTTTACCATTCAGTATGTACAAATCTTTTTTTTTTTTTTTTTGAGACGGAGTCTCGTTCTGTCGCCCAGGCTTGGGTGCAGTGGTGCAATCTTGGCTCACTGCAAGCTCTGCCCCCCGGGTTCACGCCATTCTCCTGCCCCAGCCTCCCGAGTAGCTGGGACTACAGGCGCCCGCCACCACACCTGGCTAATTTTTTGTATTTTTAGTAGAGATGGGGGTTTCACTGTGTTAGCCAGGATGGTCTCAATCTCCTGACCTCGTGATCCACTCGCCTCGGCCTCCCAAAGTGCTGGGATTACAGGCGTGAACCACCGCGCCTGGCTCAGTATGTACAAATCTTATTACCTAAAGATGGTCCCAATATAAGCTGACTTACGTTCAAAAACTCAGAGAAACTAGAAATTAGAATACCAGAGGGGAGTAGAGAGGCTAAAGGGGCTTTGTTTTTTTGTGGGTTTTTTTTGTTTTTTTTTTTTTTTCCTGACTCGCGAGTTTCTTAACAGAAGAAGACTATAAAAGCAAAGTCCTCTCATTAAAGTACAACTATCAAAGGCAATGATAATGTCATCCATCTGCAAATGCTTTGATTTAGGTTAAGTACGACGTAAATATGAAAGGAAAAACGAAGAGTCCTTCAAGCAAAAGCTCTTGTAAGGCCCTCATTTGAGTTGAAGAATTCAAGAATAGAGGGGGAGATAACATGTTTATTGAAAACTGAAAATCACTGCTTTCTTCTCATGGAACAAATAATTATTACCTCCTATAAGCATATCATTAATGAAGGGAGAGAGAAAGTGGGAGATAGTTCATCTGAAAGCACACGTTAAGAACTCCTTGAAATCAGGTTGGGTGCAGTGGTTCATGCTTGTAATCCCAGCACTTTGGGAGGCTGAGGCGGGCAGATCACTTGAGCTCAGAAGGTCGAGACCAGCTTAGGCAATATGGTGAGACGTGTCTCTACTAAAAATACAAAAAAAAAAAAAAAAAAAAAAGAAGGCATGCATGGAGGTGCATGCCTGTAGTCCCAGCTACTGGGGAGGCTGGGATGGGAGGATTGCTTGAGCCTGGGGGTAGAGGTTGCAGTGAGCTGAGATACCACCACTGCACTCCAACCTGGGTGACAGAGCGAGACCCTGTCACACAGACACACACGAAAAGAACTTCTTGAAATGAAGTGGGCTGATTTCAGGCACACCTCAAATAAAGGAGTTAAAATTCTTTCCCATCTTTTTCCATCCCATCTTATCTTCCATAAAGAAGCACTGTTGTTACACGGACAGAGAGTTGGGCCTGGAGTAAGAGTGGTCCCAGGCACTCTTACAAGCAGTTAATAATAGATTGAATACTTGGATGGTGGAGTTTCCCAACCAATTAAAGACAAGCAAGTCATCACCTCATTAACTAACAGCCTAATTTACATTTTATTTAAGGACAGACCCATATTCAGGAAAATGTTCCTCTATTGTATGGACTTAAGTGCTTGGCAAGGAAAGGGCTAGACTGCTGTTTCCTTTAAGGGCCCCTTTTTGTTTCTGTATGTTTATAAAAATTTCTATATGGGAACGAATAATTCAGAACACACATGTAATGAAATCCCGCTCATTAGCCATGCTCTATTTTTGAAATGGTAGAACCTGGGCTACACTTTAGCTCCCAGATAAAAAAAAAATAATGAATGATTTCTATAATTATGTATAGATTAAAAAAAAAAGTCCCTGTTGGCTTGTTTTGAGCCATGAGCCTGAACACTGACAGCTTTATTTATTTTCCTTTGTAAAAATAAATCATCTAGTTTGAACCCTGTTTCAAGAAAGCAGGAAACCTCCTTTCCTCTCTGGGTTCCCCTTTCTGATTTATGGAAACCACCAGGCAAGTCTCCAGAGCACTTGCTGCACGTGTGCACTGCACATCCTTCTGATTTTTCTAAGCTGTGTCAATATTAACCTGACCAAATGAAGATCAAACTGTCTCTTTTGTTCCTCACGCTCCTCACATGGGGAGCACAATATGGCTCTTGTCAGAGGTGCTTCATCATTTTGGCTCAAGGAAACTGTCAGTACAGTTTGGGATTCGTTCTTCATGGGCAGATATCCTGATGAGTCTAATGAAGCCTTTCTGCTGACAACTCATTTGCTAAAAATACCCAACCACTGCCAAGCTTAAGTGGGGAATGTGATTGTGCCCCCTTTGCTATCAACCCAATGAAAGTAATTCATTTTTTTGAAGTCTAAAAAAAAAAATCTGTCCATCAAGGCACACACCTTTCACCACTCATCTATGTGTTCTTGCTCGTTTGCATTTGCTCACTGATAAACTTTATGACATTCTTAAATTGGAATATAATAGGGTAAACACCCATCTTGGAGCACACATGTGGAGCCGGCAGTCTGTGTGTACCATTTGTTGCAATCTAAGCTAATTACCAGAAACCCCCTCCTGAAAACAGATACACTCTGGGGTTTGTGGTTTTACTTTTGTTTGGAGATGGCTGTGTTTGAGAAGCTGGAGGAATCCCTCTTCAGGTAAGGACGTTGCTGTCATGACGGTCTCAGTCGCACGTCACAGAAACTTAACTATAACTGATTCAAGTAGAGAGAGAAGTCAGCAGGATCTGGGGAGTGTTCCCCAGAAGCCAAGAAGAACCCAAGCACGCGCTGGGAGAAGGGCAGGGGTTGCCAGGGATATGCAGGTCGTCCTGCCTCACCAACCTTTTCTGGCTGCATTCTGCTGTCCTGCAGCCAACTGGCATCCTCTACACGGTGGGAACGACAGGTGGCTGCAGCACGTCTGTGTAGACCTTGCCGAGTGAGTCACGACTCCCTTTTGGTCATGAGTTTGAAAATCCTGGAGAAAGAACTCTGGTTGTTCCCACTTGGGTTCAGTGCCTATTCCTGGGCAAAACAATTGAGGTGGATTGGAAAGACCACAAATCATAGACACCACATCCGTTATAACGAAGTTGGTGGGTGGGAGTCATTTCCTAGAAGAGTGATGCTGAGCAGGTAAGCCCATAAGTGGGCACTTTAGACGTCAAGCACGAAGGTGTAACACGCACACACAGGCACACGCACATACATTCTAACACACATATGCACACTCAGATACTTTCCCAAAGCCCCATTTTAGTTCCAACCAACCAAGCCTAGTTGTAGGAAGAATCATGATTCTTGGAAAAATAAGTATAGTGAGATAATTTAATTTTTACTTTCATGTTAATTTTTATTTTATGCTCCAGTTAAGAAGGGTATTAAAAAGAGGAGCGACACATCTATAAAAGTGTTAAGCTTGGAGAATGAAAATTATGCTGAATCAATTGAAAATACTTTGTACTACTTAAGCAATCCAGGAAAAAGCAGCCAAGCCTCCTTAATCTTTATTCTTTCGGGTCAACATGAGGGTGTTTCTCTTTTTGGCCCTTGAAGTCTTCAGAAGCTCAGATCTCCACTATAACTGCCAAACTTCCATTGCCATTAAAATGCTTTAGATACAAATTTGAAATGTTCTACAGGCCCAGTCTTCAAGGCAGAGAATACCTGGGCTTACTCTGGTGGAACATGGGTAGTAATTTAATTGTTATTATTTTATACAGGAGTGATTTATAGAAGGGCTCTAAGCAAGAAAAATACAGAAAAAAATCTAAATTTGTAACAGATAAAAAGCAATAACTTTAGACCAGGTTTTCTCAACCTTGGCACTACGGACATTTGGGGCTGGATAATTCTTTGCTGTGGGGGCTGTCTTGTACCTTATAGGGTGCTTATAGCATATCTGGCCTTGACCCACTAGATGCCAGTAGTAAGCTCCCTCCTCTAGTTGTGACAACTAAATATGTCCCCTGTGGGGCAAAATCACCCCAGTTAAGAACCACTGCTTTAGAGAAGTATAGCAGGAGACTCTTACAAACTTAAAAAATAATTCAAGTCACACTCAACTGTTTCAGAAATCTTACTACATAAAGCAAGACACGTGGTTAATTCTGCCTAGTTTAACAGGCAGAAGAACTAGGAAAGTAAATCAGGGATGAATACTTTTTATTAATTGGCCAAATATTTCCTTTTTCAAAGCCAGTAAAAACAAAATCTTTCCATCACTTGTCTTTTAGTTTAGATTGGTGTGTTTATAAAACACACTTTGATTCTCTTGAACAAAGAAAACAGCAGGATGATTGAAAAGAATGAGCCAAGATTTTATAAAACATCTACTTCCTATTCCAGGAAATGAAGTTTACCTAGGTATTTTCCAGAGTTGTTTCTTTCTTCTTTTTTTTTTTTTTTTTTCCGTCAAGCAAAGTTGTACTATCGTTCCAACTCAGTTATGGATAAACAGGGCATTTTGGTTTTTTTTTTTTTTGAAACAGGGTCTCACTTTGTCATCCAGGCTGGAGTACAGTGGGGTAATCTCGTTCACTGTAACCTCTGCCCCCAGGTTCAAGCGATCCTTCCACCTCAGCCTCCCCCCATAGCTGGGACTACAGGTGCACGTCACCACATTTGGCTAATTTTTGTGTTTTCTGGTAGAGATGGGGTTTCACCATGTTGTCCAGGCTGGTCTCGAACCCCTGACCTCAGGTGATCTGCCTGCCTTGGCCTCCCAAAGTGCTGAGATTACAGGTGTGAGCCCCTGCGCCCGGCCTTAAATGGGGCATTTTTAAATACCAAATTTTATATTTAGGATTCCTGAAAAATGTATCTTTTATCCCTGTAATGGTAATCTAAAATACGGCAGATATTTGAGGGTATAGTTATGTTATGCCACACTCCTGGGGCATTGCAACTGTTCAACGAATGGCTAGCATTCTTGCCTGATAACAGGCTACCAGCATCTTTGCCCAATAACTTAGGCTATGTGGAAAAACTCATCAAAACCCATTAAAACCCATTTCTGGGCCTGAATTATCTAAACCTGTATGTTCATATCTCAACCCATTCTGAACCCTGGCTACACCTTAGAATAATCTGTTATTCTAAGAGCTGTTAAAATTTTTAAAAACAGCAAAAAACAAGTACTCACAGCCCACCCCAGGAGATTTAAATTTAATTGGCTTAAGGGTGAGGCCTGGGTATCAGTATATTTTTCAAGGAGGTCCATTGATTAATGTGCAGGTAGGGTGGAGAACAGGAGTCTGTATTGACATAAAGAAACATTTTCAATTTGTATTGTCTAGGCATAGTTTCTACACCAGTGATTCTAGTTTCTATTCTCTAGTCATTGACTGAACTTTGATAGTCACTGGGGAAAAATATAAGTTCCAAAAACTTGGTTCATATTTGTGTATGTGTGTTTTTAAAAAAGTAGCCCTAACTTCTCCAAATGAGCAGATAATAAAATGTAGTGCTTACAAGAATAGGCTTTGGAATACAGCCGCCCAAGACTCACATCCTGGCTCCACAGTCTGTTATCTCTGCACCTTTAGGCAAGTTACTTAATTATGCTAAGCTTCAGTTCTTTCCTCTGGAAAATGAGTATAATAACCTACTTATAAAATGAGAAAATGTGTAAAACACTTAGCTTAGGATCTCTCCCACAATCAGCCCTCAATACATAGAGGGTAGTCAGCAGCAGCCAAGACCCAACAGCTACAACTCCATTAACAGGAGGTTTATTTGTCAATTAAGGCATTAGAATAATCCATTTTCAGGGACAGTTTGGAGATTATCTTTCTACCTTACATACGTTAGAAACAGTCTTTTTTCCCCTAAGATTCTTTTGTTGCAGCCATTGTTTAAATTATGGAGCTACAGAATTTCTGATTAAAAGAACTCTCAGGTTTGGAGAAAGTGTGGGATAAATGAACCAGAGAGTGTAATGGAGCAATGGGTTCTCCAGGTGCTGTCTTTAGGATGTGATCTAAGTCAATGATCCTCAAACTTTAGCTGAACTCATGAATCACCTGCAGGGCTTCTAAAATACGGATACCTGGGCCCCACTTCTAGCGTTTCTGATTCAGTAGGTCTGGGGCTGTTAGTTCTAGCAAGCTCTCAGGTGATGCTGATGTGGCTGGTCTGGGGACCACAATTTGAGAACCACATTTTTATCTAAAGCAAGACATTTCATTTTTCTGAGCCTCGGGTTCCTATCTATCAAAAACAAAAAACAACAACAATAAAAGCCAGAGTCCATTAAGGTATAAAATTCCTGCTTCTACTTTGCTTGGCTCTTTAGAAATGAAGCTATACAGTAGAATTCTTCTATATATTTTTATATTAGCTGATATGATTAGGACAAGGAGTTGGTTAATTAAAAATCTGGCTAAAAAGGTAAACTGTTAAAGAGAAATGTTTTATTATAAAATAAAATAAAACAATCTTATTTGAATTCAAACATAAAATAATGTATCCACTTACAATCTTTTCATGTAGGACCAAGGTCTTTTAAAGTATTTATTTTTTTCTTTTAAAATATTTAAAAGCATGGGTTTATAGCTTTCCAACCTCTTTGTTGTAGCCATACATATAAAATATAATTTTCCATTCCTAATTTCAATTTCCTTAATGTGGAATAAAAACTGAAACATATGTAAAAAATCTGAACATAGATTCCTTCTACATTTTTACAACTTTGCCAATTTTCTATAGCTGTATTATCCTAATTTTATAGATGTATTATCCATATTTTTCTTGAGAGCATGTTTCATTTCATTTTCTTGTCTTTCCAAAGCATTAATCTTAGAAATAACTACCTTATTCCTATTTCATCAGTTTATTCAAGATTGTTTAATTATATTAACATGCACAATTGATTTAAATAGGTTTGGAGCAAACACAGCTGATACTTGGCGAACATTAAATGCAGCTAATCCATATGTACGCACCTGTTCAGTCTAGAAAGTTTTTAGCTGGCTGTGAGCATTCAGCTAAGGTTATTGATGAGTATATGTTACAGGGTGGAGTGGACAATGTCATTTAGTTCAGCACATTAGTTAAGGGAAGATCAATAAAGAGAGCTACTATCAGAGGTAAGCGTGCAGCTCTACCTCCTCAGCCCTAGAAAAAAGATATATATAATCTTGTGATTTTGAGTCACAACATATATTAACCCATGCATCTGTAACTTAAACACAAATCACCTGGGATTCTTGCTAAAACGCAGATTCTCATTCAGCGGGCCTCAGAGTCTGCATTTCTACAGGCTTCCAGGTGATGGCTGTGCTGCTTGTCCGTGTACCACATGTTGAGTAGTAAGATACTAACCAATGCTACCAGAAGCCATAAAAAAAGGAGAGGTTATACCCCTGAAATAAAAGATAAGAGTGCAGTGGCTCACGCCTGTAATCCCGGTATTTTGGGAGGCTGAGGCGGGCACATCACGAGGTCAGGGGTTCAAGACCAGCCTGACCAATATGGTGAACTCCCATCTGTACTAAAAGTACAAAAATTAGCCGGGCGTGGTGGCACACGCCTGTAATCCCAGCTACTCGGGAGGCTGAGGCAGGAGAATCGCTTGAACCTGGGAGGCAGAGGTTGCAGTGAGTTGAGATCACGCCACTGCACTCCAGCCTGGACGACAGAGCGAGACTCCATCTCAAAAAAAAGATGAAAGAGATGAGGCAATCTGGAAGGAAACACTGAATATTCTTAACATCTCTCTTTTGCAAAATGCAGAACCCAGAGAGTTTGGAACTTATCTAAGTAGAACGCAGGATCTCAATACGATGGAGGAAATGATTTCACACTGAGAATATGGCAACAGAAGAGTGGCTTGCCAGTCAACCTTTCTCAGAAAATAGTTTCGTGAGCAATGGGGCTTTCATATTTCATATTTCTTTATGCTATGAAAAATGAAAAAGAGATATATTTGCTGCTGTGGAAATACTCTAAGACATATTATTATGTGAGGGAAAAACAAGTTTAAGAAATACACACGTGCACACACACACACTATAAACATATACTCCCTCCCTCTCTCTCTATATACACACACACATATGCACATATATACACATATGTATATATATACACATATATACATATATGTATATGTACACATATATACATATATATGTGTGTGTGTGTGTGTGTATATATATATATATTTTTTGAGACAGGGTATTGCTCTGTCACCCAGGCTGGAGTGCAGTGGTAAGATCTCAGCTCACTGCAGTCTTGACCTCCCAGGCTCCAGTGATCCTTCCACCTCAGCCTCCTGAGTAGCTGAGACTGCGGGCACACACCACTATGCCCAGCTAATTTTTTTTTTATTTTTTGTATAGACAGGGTCTCATTATATTGCCCAGGCTGGTCTTGAACTCCTGGACTCAAGTAATCCCCCCACCTTGGCCTACCAAAGTGCTGAGATTGCAGGCCACCATGCCTGGCAGGAACAATAAATATATGTTTTAAACTTAAAAAACAAAATTATATCTTTCTAGTACATACCAAAAAGAGCAAGGAGAAAATTCTAGAAAAAAGCATACCTCATTGATACACTTATTATTTAGAAAAAGGACTGGTATTTGAATGAGGGAATAAAAAGGCCTTGAGCTTTGTCTGCATTATTTAGATTCCTTTACAGTGTGAACAAACTTATGTATTATTTATGTAATAAACTGTAAACAAAAGAAAGAGTAGCTTGCAATTACATTTTGTTAGTGGTCAAAGCAAACCTCCTTTGCTTATAGTAAAGGCGTCAAACCTTTTTACTCAGACACCGCCGCTGCTCCCAACACTAGCAAGCATCAAGTCCTCTAAGGGAACCCGATACATGCATTTATGTCATAGAAAATTACACCTGGCCAGGCGCAGTGGCTCACGCCTGTAATCCCAGTACTTTGGGAGGTCAAGGCGGGCGGATCACGAGGTTAGGAGACCGAGACCATCCTGGCTAATACGGTGAAACCCCATCTCTACTAAAAACACAAAAAATTAGCCTGGCGTTGTGGTGGGCGCCTGTAGTCCCAGCTACTTGGGAGGCTGAGGCAAGAGAATGGCATGAACCCAGGAGGCAGAGCTTGCAGTGAGCCGAGATCACGCCACTGCACTCCAGCCTGGGGGACAGAGCGAGACTCCATCTGAAAAAAAAAAAGAAAAAAGAAAAAAAAAAAAAGAAAATTACGCTTAAGATATGTTCTCTGGGGAAGGGCAGTCTTCTCTTTGTCTATCATGGTCTAGAACCTCTAAGAAATCTGCCCTCACCACCCACCCACATTTGGCTTGGTTTTTGACATGTGTTTTGAATCACCCTTTTGTTGCCTTTCATTTACTCTAACTTTAGAGTCAGGCAACTGCTAAAGATTCCTTATTTCTTATACAGCTGTAAAGATAAGCAGCCCAGTTCTCCACAGTGTCTGGTTAGCCGGCCTGATTAACTTAAGAATGTGTAGTGTCTAGGCTGTATAGTTTGTCTGTGTCTGGTTTTTCCTGGGGCTTGAGAGTCACATTAGTAAGACTCAAAGAGCATTTATCTTTGCTGTTCCCAGCTTCTAGCATGTCTCTTGCTGACAGCTCCACCTGAGCTGGATTGAATGAGAGACAGAAGTAGACCTCTTCCAGCAGTCACTGGACCCTGGGCCTGGCTCATGACTAGAAGATTTCATGTCTGTATGTCTGTATCTCCCTGATTTGCCTCCATTATTCTCAACTCTGTTCTCACTCTCATTTTAAAAGGCCACCAACAGACCACCAATTTCTCGTAGCAAGAGGGAAAGAGGAGTTTACAAAAACACCTCAGAAGACAGAACTGGACATCTGCTTCTCATCTCCATTGCTGCCATTTATATAGATGTTTAAAATTTTCTGAAAGTAGTTAGGTACCTGGTTACTTGGGGAAATAACAGTAGAGTCATTTTTCTGCCTGCTGAGAGAGCTCGGTCTTCTGTCTGAGTAGTCACAGGTATGGGTCCTTGCTCCTGCCACACAGTACTCAGCCTCCCTGAGTACCACCCAACACACACAATTCAGCACTGTCCCGACATCAAGAAAACAGACGGCAACATCTTCGTGGACTGAAGTGCTACTGCACATCAACACAGCTTGTTCCAGACCACAAACATCTGACTTCATTCCTTGGCTATCTAGTGTCTTTGCAATAATCATAAAACCACAGATGTATTCATTCATTCATTCATTCATTCATTCATTCATTCATCTATTTGAGACAGGGTCTCACTCTATTACCCAAGCTGGAGTGCAGTGGCACAGTCACAGCTCACTGCAGCCTTGACCCTCTGGACCCAAGTGATCCTCCCACCTCTGCCTCCCAAGAAACTGGGACTACAGGCATGCCCGGCTAATTTTTTTTTTATGTATATATTTTTTGTAGAGACAGGGTTTCATTATGTTGCCCAGGCTGGACTTGAACTCCTAAGTTCAAATGATCTGCCTGCTTCGGCCTCCCAGGGTGCTGGGACTACAGGCGTGAGCCACAGCACTTGGCCCTATGCACTTTGTACAGTATCAGAGGTAAGATAATTCATTGATTTGCCCTAATCTTCACACAATTCACAGAATAGGAGAATACAATAACTGTCATTTTACTCTTAAGGTTTTTCCTGCTACTGACTTTGTGATCTATAAAGATTTTTTTTTAAAGCAGCCTGTTTCTTAAAAGTTTTAGGTTTTGTTTTGTTTTTTTTTTTTCCTGAAAGATGGATAATGTTAATGATTTCAATAATCCTGTCGCCAAAAGCTAGTTTGATTATCAAATAACAGTGTTTTCTGAAGGCCTTCTATGTAGGGGATTCAGGTTATTCAACGGAATGGCTACTCAAGTCTGGGCATCAGGAAAATGAGTTGATTTGTCTGTTTCCAGATTTGGCAGCATTCAAACGCTCAGAAGTCCACAATGAGGACCTCCCTGGAGGTTCCACAGAAGATCTCCCCTCCTTCTGTGGAAAGGAGCGGCTGGGTAGATGTTTGTAAGGTGCCTTCCAGTTCCGCTATTCAATGATTTAATAATCCTAAAATGGAAAGACATTCAGGAGGTAGGGGTCAAATCAGGGACAGAGGAGAAGGTGATACATGCACAAAAACAGTTTAAATTTTAAAATCTTTGAACCTACAGGAAAAAAAGATGGTGAGCTAGTGAAGTCGTGAAGACCCTCTAGCTCTCAAATGAGACAGACTTCTGTTTGCATCTCAGCTATGCCACTTCTCATTACACAACTTTGGGTGAGTTACTTAGCCTCGAAGCCTTAGTTTCTGTATCTGAAAATGAGAATAATAATACCTACTACATAGTTTATCAAAAGGATTAAATAAGATAGTTCATATAAAATGCTAGCAAAGTCCTTGGAATATTGGAAATAACAGTTTAAAATAAAAATGAGTTCAGATTGTCACAGACATAGGCATTTTTGTCTGTCATCCCTTCTTTCGGGGAGGAATCCTCCTAACTTCATATGGCCGACCTGCGGTTGTCTTTACCCCTAAACTGAGCTCTAGGTGTGGCAGGTGAGCCAGGCCTAGCCATACTCTGCTCCATCCACTTGGCCACGGTGATGGTTTCAGGAATAACATGTGACCTGAGAGAGGCTACTCAAAGACTCCACAGGGGTTTTGTGAAGCTCCCTGTTCCCCTGAGACACTGAGATCTAAGGATCACATGAGTCTAGAGCTGCCCAGAGCCATCTTGGGGAGTCATGGAGAGAGAAGTGTCCCTGAGGATGAGGACAACACTGAGAAACAGAGGCAAGGGGTGGAGAAAAAAGGCAAGCCCTGATGGCACACTTGGAGTTTGAGTCCAAGAGTATCAGAAGCTAGATCTATCCTGATGATCAACAGAGCAGTTAGTTTGTTGTTTTCCATAAGCAAAATTGAGTTGAATTTCCGTTACTTCCAACTGAAGAATAGAGAGATGAGGCCACAACTCATGAAAACCTACTAATTATAATCAGAGAAATGAACATTTGCAGGAGCAGAGGCCACACAAAGAGAAAAGCTTTTCTTCCCAAATATTACTTTTTTACATTTTAGAAGCAGAGTCCCCCACATTTTACTGAGGAAGATAGTTTTGGATTTTTTTTTTCATGCTAGTCATGACTAGCAGCTAGCCCCATAGTGGCTGACAATTAAGTTACCAAGATACCAAAAGAACTGGGGCGCCCACCAGCTGGACTCCTACAACCCCAGGACAAGGGAATAGCAGGAGTAACTGGAAGGGACCGTGAAGACCTTATGATCACTCGTTAGGCTGCACCAACCTAGGAAGCGTCCATCAAACAAAGGTTGATATTATCATATGCAAAGAATCAAAACTTAAAAGTGTAACAATACTTATAAAGGGAAAATAAAATTTTATGTCTATAGAACAATATTGGCTTCTCTACAAATGATCAAAATAATCTTAATTGATGTTCACCAATTTTTTAGCTGGTAGTAAGATAAGAATTGTTGATACCCATTTAACAGATGAGAAAGCTGAAGCTCAGAAAGCTTCAAAAATATTCCCAATATCATACATAGTTATTTGATGTTGAAGCAGGAACTGGAACCCAAGTTTTCTAAGCTGTATTCTAGCATATTTACACGTGCCATTTGTTCTCATTTGAGGTTTAGCATCATATCTGATAAGAACATACAAGGAAATTTCTTATTTCACTTAACATTATCTTTTAATCATCTTTCATTCCCTTATTGTAATCTAAGGAGAAAATATGAAATACCAAATTTGGATAGCTGATGAAAATATTTTTCAGCCTCAGAGATTAGCAGGGTGTGTGTCAGTGTGTGTGTGTGTGTGTGTGTGCGCGCGCGCGTATGTATTCAAAATTTGTAAAGGGATACTTTTTCTATATACTTCTTTTCAGAAATAGTATAAGCACTCTGGTGGTATGCTTTCAAGAGACTCAATGTGGGTGCATGAAAAAAAAAACACATAAAGTAAAATTAGGCACAATGTCATATGACATACTTTATGCTATAAATAATTTCTGGTCTGGTATCTAAAAGAAAGAGGAAGTTCCAGTGTAAACCTCTAGAAGGAAAACAAAATGAACAAAAGGTAAATAATTTATGAATGGTGTCTTAGTCCATTTGGGTTGCAATAAGCAAATACCACAAATTGAGTAGCTTATAAACAACAGAAATTTATCTCTCATAGTTCTGGAGGATGGAAAGTCCAAGATCACGATCCGGACATATTCGGTGTCTGATGAGCACCTGCCTCCTGATTCATAGGCTGCCATCTTTTTGCTGTGTCCTCACGTGACAGAAAAGGTGAGGTTCTCTCTGAGGTCTCTTTTATAAGGGCAATAATCCCACTCATGGGGGCTCTGGCCCCATGACATGATCACCTCCCAAAGGCTCCACTTCCTAATACTATCACTTTGGGGATTTGGATTTTAACATATGAAGTTTGGGGCAACACAAACATTCAGACTGGCGAGTGGGGAGAAATAAAGCACTTCTTTGTACATGACTTCATTCTTGGGCTTCCTAGTAGTCCAGCAACTGAACATGGCAGCAGAAGAGGTCTAAATGGAAGCAATTATTGTATTATCTATTGCCTCATACAGGTTTTGAGAACCACAAGCCTTCTACCCTCCACACTGACCTGGGAAAGGCCACCTAGGTGCCAAAGCATCCTTCTTTATGGGAAAAGTATAAGATGGTAAATGGAGAGGCTACCCCATTTCTGTTTGCACAGAGTTCAGCTGTCATCAACTGCAGCCAAGGTCTTTTTGTGTGTAGCTATATTCCTTCTTGATGAGATAAAACTAAGAAATGTGCTCATTTGTAGGCTTGCTCTATAGAAAGCACAAGACGTTACCTTGTACCTTCTCTTCCTTATTTACAGGTAAGAGTCTATTTATTAGTAAGCTGCCAGGTTGATGAGTCAAGGAATTATGAAGCTCCAGCAGTGGCTTGCCTCCAGCCCCATCCTTTCTTGAGACAAGCACAGATGAGCATTCAAGCTCAATATTGAA
The DNA here is from genome assembly GCF_008728515.1 of Papio anubis. NCBI lineage: Eukaryota > Metazoa > Chordata > Mammalia > Primates > Cercopithecidae > Papio > Papio anubis. Next base: position 20,688,305 of record NC_044988.1, on the reverse strand, counting down.
TCACTGGCAGTGCTTGACTGTTCTGTTAACATCAGGGAGAGCAGAAATTTATAGACACCGCTGCAGGGCAACACATAACGGGTATGGAGTGCAAGACCATACAAAAATATTACAGGTCCTGTATTCAGAAACTGTACCAAGAGCTATCTACTTTAGCAACATAGCCTCAGGTACAAATTTACATGCAATAATTCATATTCTACCAAATAAATCCCAGGCAAACAGAGTAATGCAAAAACATATTTCCTGCTGTCAAGAAAATTTCTGGCAAAATTAATCAACCATTCATCCATTCAGGCTCTTTGCATACCCTTTTGTCAAAGAGGGAATACTAAGAGATTTCTTTTCTCTTCCACACACTCATTTCAATGAATTGAAGAATCCATCAAGCTTGAGTTGATTTATTGAACTGTCTCTTGGCTCAGCAGTACAACTACAGCAAATGAACTGGTAACTTCTCCTAAAACCAGCAGTGATTCCATTCAACAATATCTGATTTATTTAACTCTTTATAATTCCAGATTTAACTTATTTTTGCATTTTTAAGCAGAACAATTTTTTGGATAAGACCTTGTATATTTGCATGCATTATTTAGTATTTTGAAAGTAGTGATTAAAACATACAGATCCTAAGACTTCTTCAAGATACTTTAATAGCACATTTAAATTAGGTAGTTTTTTAAACAACGATTTATTTAAAGACCTACAGCTGTGTTTGAAATGTTTCAAAGTGTTTGTTCTGGTGGTTAATGTTTAACATTAACATTAGATGACCAATCACTTTGGTTTACAGCACTAAAAACATACAAACTGCTTATTTTTGTATTTTAATCATTCTACCAGGTGAAGAGAATCACCGTTAGGGGATCTTTAAGGCGTAAACATTAGCAAGCAACTGAGCTGACTGTTTAAACACAGGTTTTTTTCACTAAATCGTGTCCATTGAGCCCCATGGAGCCCATTTATCACATAACCAACTTTGCATTTTTCTTTGTAAAGATGTACGACCTTTGCCTATTAGATTTCATTAACAGGGCACCATACAAGGCTCCTGTGCACATGGCAGGATAGAAAGCTCAACATCCTCGCCTGAAGGATTTGTGGGAACAAGCTCGTCTTCAATCTTTGTCCCTGGGAGGCACTTTTAACACCTGCCAACCACAGCACTATCATCAGAAAAACATTTAGAGATTTATCTTCGGGCTGGTAATTATAAGAGATAATTTGTTTGGAGTATGGATAAAGTTGGTCTAGCATAAACAAACTAGAGGCTCAAATTACATGATGAACATCATTAACTATTGATTTAACCACTGCAGGTCTGCAGGCTCACTGACACTCTCTGAAGATGGCGGGTTCCTAAAAAGTCATGAGAGTTGAGGGATGCATTTCAATGTATGCTCAGAGTCATCCTGGCTTTCATCATCTTCCTTCTTCTTCTGAGTATCCAACTCTCGGTAACCTCTGTTTAGAAGCCTGAACATTAAGCACTATAGAATTATTTGATACTTTTCATGTTTTAGAATTGAAGTTACTTTGCTTTAGGAAGATTTTTAGAGGGATGAAGTCAAAGGTAGCATGTGTCATAGAGCACATTAACCTTTCAAACCCCTTGGAAAGACTTTAAAATATATTATTATCACAGCCTCAAAATCACCCCGTGAAGTAGGCAGAGCTGGTGTTGGAATCCCATTTTATAAGAAAACTGACACAGGGAGGAGCTGAAAGTTTAACGGCCTCAACCTAACTACATTATGCATGGATTCCCCCGTATATTCCACTATTCTTATCCCATTTTCCACAAAGAACACCAAACTGCAGAAGTAAAACAGAGTACTAACGAGGAAGAGAAAAATCTCATGGATGAATATATAGTAGATGTAAAAAGAAATGCTAGAGTGCAGGAGTAGAATTCCTGGTTTGGATACTAGCTGTAGCCAATGCAGCTCTGTCTTTAGTGGTGATGTGGCTTGATGTGAAGAGTGACAGCCTCAAGCTCTCAGTTTAGAGCCATGCCTATAAACACAGGAAGTACTCAATAAATGACACTATTTATAGTCTTTAATGCTATCATGAATGATGATAACAAAAAGAATAGGGTTGGCAAGGACCACTGAGCCTTTCCCAAATGTAAGTCTATATAATTGCTTACCAGAAATCCCTGGAACCAGGGATATATTTTGTTATTGAATGTTGTTTTCTTTTAATTTGAGAAAGGTCAACCCAAGTGGAGCCTAGGGCAGCTCCCCTAAAGCACACAAATATATATGCATCAAAGTATATAAAGAGGGATAAAGGCCATAAATATCACGTCAGAGTTTGCGGTCAGAGTTTCAAAAGCCCTAGCGTTTTCAGAACTCTTTAGATTTCAGAATTGTAGATGGGGGACTGTAGACCTGGACTAATTCTCAATAAAATGTTAACTATCCACTGGGCGCGGTGGTTCATGCCTGTAATCCCAGCACTTTGGGAGGCCGAGGCAGGCACAAGGTCAGGAGTTCGAGACCAGTCTGGCCAACATAGTGAAACCTCGTCTCTACTAAAAATACAAAAAATTAGCTGAGTGTGGTGGTGTGCACCTGTAATTCCAGCTACTTGGGAGGCTGAGGCAGGAGAATTGCATGAACCTGGGAGGTGGAGGTTGCAGTGAGCTTACCTGGGCGATAGTGTGATACTCCGTCTCAAAAAAAACAACAAAGTTAACTATCGAATATCCAGTGCTCAGTGAAAAAGAGCAGGGATCATTTCTAATTATATGTGGAGGTTAATTTAGAATTAAGCATTGAAGGGTCATCTGGCTGGACCCCAACATGAGTCAATTCAAAGAGAGCCAAAAGGCATTAAAATAAAATTGCATTAATATGAACTCTACTAATTAATACAAATGGTGGATTGTTTGAAATTTGCATTTGCTTTCTCAATGAAAAAAATCTAGTTATTCTCAAATACTGCAAGAGAAATGTTGTACTTGCTTAAGAATAAGAACCCTTTATATTTAAACACTTTTATAATTAATTAAAACATAAGTTTTAATATTTAATTAGAATTCCCTCTTAGCTAGTGATCAAGGTAGATAATCAAAATTCCTCTAGTTATCAGGCATCTGTTGGCTGATTGAACTTATATGTTTCTAAAAGTTAGAAAACTAATTGTACTTTTTAAATAATCACAAACTCACATCTCACTATTGAGATGGTTTCTCCTAGACTCTCTTATATATTGATTTATCCTACACTTACTTAAATTAGTGAGGCTTGAACCCCATATCAAATGAACTCTTTCCTAGAGATAGGGCCACATTAAGATTTCAAAGCTGATTTCTTGTCAAGATTTAAGGGCGAAGAATACACTCACAAAAATTTTAAAATAATCTATGTGTAGGAACCCAAAAATTCCATTAAGTATAATACATTTGTTAATCATATACAAATATGGCCTATAAATGCACTGTGGTGTAAGTAGTACTCATTTCCCCATCCGCTGAGTTTTTAATTTAAATAGACTGACAGAATTAGTTCTCAACTATCTCACGACAATCTGTTTTTCTTTATGTGATTCTTCTCTAACCAAATTATTGTAGTTGGGATCCCTCCTGAAGTTATCAAGATATATTTGCCATAACCCAAAGACAAGCGTCATGGAATAGATGGCAACTAACAGTATCAACTGACAGATTCATGAAACTGAATACAGAGCCCAGAAAGCATATCTAGAAATTTAATATATTGTGGAGTCCTAATTAGGGAAAAGGAGTCAGGCTGGTTGGACCAGGGGAAAGCAAGGAGATAGAGCAAATAAGCTAGGAATGAGCCTTTCTTCATGGTCCAGAACATATAAACAAAAAGAAGCAGCAGAAAAGCTATAGGTCTGCTTTACTTTATGGGCCAGGACATATGGCCCTCCTGCACAGGTAACTCACATACCTCACAAACTTCCTGCTTACCATCAAACACCTCCATTTATCAAACACCTCAGCTGACAGAAGAATGCAAGTTAGCTCCCTGCTACCTTGGCGTTATCCATCAGACTGAGAACCATCCTACAAAATCTCCAGCAAGCCTTTGTCTCCTTGCAGTCAGCTTCTCGCATGCTGATTTGCCCGTTGCCTCCTTGCAACACATTTTCCTACATTCTCTAATAAACCTGTCTTTCTTTACCTACAACTGTCTTGGTAAATTCTTTTACTCCCATGCCACTGGCCCAGATAGTCGTGCTCACCCGCAACATATATGACAGATTGGTGTTTCAAATTCACCAATCTGACTATTTTGACTAATAAAATGGTAACAACATAATTGGTATACATCTGAAGAAAGAATGCTAGAATCAAATTTCAGATGAATTAGAGATCTAAATGTAAAAATGTCAAATAATAAACTATTTTAAGGGAATCAAGAGGATTACATAATCCTGTACCTGGCAGAGCTTATTAAAAACACCAAAAAAACAAAACAAAACAAAAAAAACCTCAAAGACTGTGAAAGAAAAGAGATATACTTGACTTTATGAAATTAATACATTTTAAACTATATATTATATCATAAAGCCAAAAGATAAATGGTGGACTAGGAAAATTATCTGCAGTACTTATGATAAACAAATATTAATCCTTAACATACATAACTTAAAAAAATCAATTAGAAGAAAGTCAGGCTGGGCATGGTGGCTCGTGTCTGTTATCCCAACACTTTGGGATGCTGAGAAGGGAGGACTGCTTGAACCCAGGAGTTCCAGACCCAGCCTGGGCAACATAGTGAGACCTCGTCTCGACCAAAAAAAAAAAAAAAAATCAAGAAAATTAGCTAGGTGTGGTGGCATGTGCCTGTGGTCCAAGCTACTTGGGAGGCTGAGGTAGGAGCATTACTTGAGCCCAGGAGGTGCAGGCTATGGAGAGCCAAGATTAGGTCATAGCACTCCAGCCTGGGTGATAAAGTGAAACCTATCTCCAAAAAAAGAAAGAAAAGAAAAATAACAAAAGGCAAGCAATTCAACTGAAAAATATGCAAAAGACATAAACATACAACTGAGAGAAAGAAAAGCAAATAGTCAATGAACATACGAAAAAAGGTTCAATCTCATGAGTAAATCAAGAAAAAGCCAATTAAACACAAATGAGATACCATTTTTACTATTATACATCTAAGATTTTAAAGGGAGAAAAAAGTCTAGAGCTGCTAAGAATATAGGAAACCTCTCAAGTTGATAACAGTGAGAGTCATATGGTTTGGCTGTGTCCCCACCCAAATCTCATCTTGAATTGTAGTTCAAGATGTCTTGTCCCACATGTCTTGGGAGGGACTCAGTGGCAGGTTAATTGCATCGTGAGGTCGGTTACCTCCATGCTGTTCTTGTGATAGTGAGTTCTCACGAGATCTGACGGTTTTATAGGGGGCTTTCCCCTTTGCTTGGCTCTTATTCTTCTCCTTCCTGCTGCCATGTGAAGAAGGACATGTTTGCCTTCCCTTCTGCCATGATTATAAGTTTCTTGAGGTCTTCCCAGCCATGTGGAACTGTAAGTCAATTAAACCTCTTTCCTTTATAAATTACCCAGTCTTGGGCAGTTCTTTATAGTGGCATGAGAATGGACTAATACAGAGAGCTACAACAAAATTTTGGAAAATAATCTGATACTATTAATATTAAAAATAAGCATAGCATAAAAATCAACAATTCCATAGTTTTGAGAAGCTAGTCCATGAAATAAAATAGTATGTAGAGATAGACACATGAGAATAGTTAATGTAGCATTGTTCATGGTGGCAAAAATTGGAAATAGTTTGACCATCCCTCTAGGGGGAACTGTCCCTTAGAGGGACAGTCATGTGTCAACCAATCATAGGAAAGAATGTCATGTTAATATTAAAAGACTGATTTAAATATTGATCTTCACCTGACATATATTAATAGGAAAAAGAAAATTCCATAATAATATGTATACTATGATTCTATTGCTAACACTGATATAATTACATATTCCATACTTCCATATATTTATTTCCATAAGTATGTATGTATGTCTGTATGCAGTTGTGTAAACACAGAATGTGTTAACTTTAGTTACCTTGGGGAAAGGTAGTTGAGGGTGTAAGAGTGCAGGACAATTTACTAAATATTTCTTTATATATTTGGTATCATTTTTCTTAATAAAACAAGCAAGCATTCTTTTTGCAATTTAAAAACAAATAAAGGGAAATGAGAGAATAATAAACTATGAGGTTGTCTTGGTTTTATATTGTAAAGAATCTGGATAATATGCTCAAGTTTGTCTAAGTGCACTAATAAACACTAGTGGTTGAGAGTTAACTGAGGCGCCTTCAGCAACTCATTTGTTAAACAGTCAGTTCCTTCTGAACGAAATGCAAGTCATTATCTACCCACACAAGAAAAAACTCTGTAGATGCGTCTCCTATGTCAAGTTCAGACGCTGTGTTATTATAATCATTTATTCTGTTGGCAAATACTCTTGTAAGATTTAAACTAGGAAAACCAAACTTTCCAAGGTCAAAGTGATAAAGGGAATTAAAGCACTAGATGAGTGACAAGGGAGAACTCCTTCCACAGTGGAGAGAGGACTCACTGGTGATAGACTGGAGAGCAAGGGTCCCAGGGACTTGGGGATTAAATAGATACAGGTTTTTCTACCCCAAGGGTGGGGCTGTCTGCTTCTGACTCATTTCTATGCCTCTCCACAGCTGCCTCCTACCACCCCTCTAGAATACGCAGCCTTACATCAAAGCAACCCATATACCCTTCCTACTCTAAACCTTGGAGGTGGGGTAGAATATGAACTTGCTGAGACTATTAGTTTACAAAGGCATACCCTACTATCACTTGCTGAGTTCCCACATGTTCCCCCACACAATGGGTAATCTCTCTTTTCCCTTCTCTATCCCATTCCTACCCCTGCTCTGAGCCCCTGTTTGTTTAATCGTCCTTGAGAAAGAAGCCCCGGCCCTTAAGTCTCATTCCAGGGTAGCTTGCAGCTCTCACCAGGGCTGTGCCTCACCCAGCTGCTGGACTCCATACCACTCTATGTGGTGCCTTCTTTGCAGGTAGCAGACCAAAGGATGCTGAACACCACCTTATGCCTCAATGAACATCTTTATTTGGCTTATTGCAGCTGGGAAATCTTCTCCTAGACAAGGCTATTCTCTAGGAGAAGGTCCAAGGTCAAGCCCTAGACTTTCCCCACCAAGCCTTACCATGACCATATGTTAATTGCTTTAACAAGCCCTGGAAAGTTATGCTTTCCAGCAAAGAGGGGAGAAAACAGTAGTAGGCACCCATTGAAACCACCTTTGCAAAAATTATCACAGAAAATTATGGCAGTGAAAAAGATCTGATTTAACTAACCTCCATCTTGCCTTTGGCCTTCAAACTGCCCTTAATTATTCCTCGGTTTAGGCCAAGCTAACTTTGGAGGACATTAAGTTTACAATTTAGATGATAAGAGCCCTTCCCCAAAACTCAGCTGCCTTTGTAAAACTAATGAAAGCCTCTCAGGCTAGGATGAGAGGAATTTGAATTCCGCTGAGGTGTAGACATAAACAATTGCCAACCCTCATTCCAGAGATCACAAGATGTACAACGTCTCCCGTCAACCCTATGGATAACATCACTATTGCAGAATCTAAGATTGGCCTTTTAGGATGTCTTTTCAGGTTTTCTGCATGTCTGATGACTGATGACTCCAGCTGGACCTGCCAACCATTCCTGTGGGGCCCACTCAGAAGTGACTCAGCACGTTTGAGGACCATGTCCCACACCTCTATGACTGCACCCCCAACCAATCAGTAGCAAGCACCCATTGCCTAGTACCTCCCTCTTCCCCCAAACTATCCTTGAAAAACCCTAGCTTCTGATTTTGGCAAAGGCTGATTTGAGTAACAGTAAAACTCTGATCTCCCATTTAGCCAGCTCTACATGTGCAAGTAAAACTCTTTCTCTATTGCAGTTCCCCTGCTTTGATAAATTGGCTCTATCTGGGCAGCGGGCAAGAACCACCCATTGGACAGTCACATTCTGTCTGCCCAAGAGCTTTTCTCTTTTGTTAACTGATCCCTCTCTCTGACCACAAGGAAGGGCATGTGATTCAAGCTGCACTAACCATAGTATTTCGCCCTCACTTCCCCTGGGGACAGGTAAAGGGAAGTAGCCTGTGTCCCTATAGGCATCAGTCAGTGTCCTGAGCTTGGAGAAACCCTTTTCTCTGATAATGAGACTTTCCTGTGTGTATCTAGAGCTGCTGACAGTGCCTGTGCTCAGAAGGGGAGAATGAGGCCAACCCAGAGGGCAGCAGGATGTGATACTGTGAAGTATGTGTGGTCTTGGTCCCATTTTCTGGCAAAAGCTCCTAAAACCCATGGACTCTCCAGTGGGATAGGACTGTCTTATCTCTCTGAAGATAAGATGACTGATGACTGTTGGCTGAGGGCCCCTAAATAGCTTCAGGATGGGGATTGGTCACTGGAAAGATCAGGGCATTATTAGAGGCTTGGGACTTTCAGCCTCACCCCCCAGCCTCGGGAGAAGGCAGGCAGGCTGAAGCTTGAATTAATCATCAATTGTCAATGATATAATCGGTGATGCCTATGTAACGAAGCCTCCATAAAAACCCAAAAGAGCAGGATTTGGGGAGCTTCTGGATAGCCGAACACATAGAGGCTCCTGGTGATGTTGCATGGGTGGAGGGTCATAGGAGCTCACACCCCTTCTCACATGCCTTGCCCTGTGCATCTCTTCCATGTGGCTGTTCATCTGTATCCTTTGTAGCATCCTTTATAATAAATGGGTAAATGTGTTTCAGTTCTACGAGTCATTCTAGCAAATTAATTGAACCCAAGGAAGCAGTCATGGGAACCCCAATTTATGGCCAGTGGGTCCGAAGTTCCAGAAGCCCACACTTTTGACTGGAACCTGAAGTAGGAGGCGGTCTTGTAGGACTGTGCCCTTAACTTGAGGGATCTGCCGCTAACTCGGACTAGATGAATAGGGTTGTGCAACTCCCAGCTGGTGTCTGCTGAAGAAGGGTTCGATTGGTGTGCAGGGAAATACCTCCATGCATCTGGTGTGTCAGAGGTGTTGTGGTGTCTAAGAGGTGGAAGAGAGTTCACAGTTTTGTAACATAAGCTAGTGAAACTTTTGCATTTAACTACTGCAAACGTTACTGTTTATTGAGCCTTCAATGTGCCAGGAATTGTACTATATTCTTTAACTAGAATCAGTGGGTTTTCTATCTTTCTAGAGTTTTGTGTTCCATGATAATCCTATTCTCTCCTTAATTTCATAAGTGAGGAGACTGAGGCTCAGAGGGGACAATTTACTTAAGATCACACGAGGTCAGAGTAAGAGCCTCAAATCAAACTTGGTTCTGGTGGACCCCAAAGCCTCCGCCCACTACTTCTATAATTGAGTTGGTTCCTGTGTGTGCTAAGACAACTTCTTTCAGGGAAGAAAATCAACTGGTCCCCTTAAGAAATAGATACTCGAAGTTCTCTAAGCAGTACTGCTTAAGGACGACAACAAATCCCGCTGGGGCAGTTCTTCTGAGTACAACTCTGTCTTCCTTAACACTCACTCTTCCTCCATATTCTCCACTTCTCTCTCTCTCTCTTTTTTTTTTTTTTTTGAGAAGGAGTCTTACTCTGTCGCCAAGGCTGGAGTGCAGTGGTACGATCTTGGCTTGGCTTACTGCAACATCTGCCTCCCAGGTTCAAGCAATTCTCCTGCCTCAGGCTCCTGAGTAGCTGGGATTACAGGTGCGTGCCACCACGATGGCTAATTCTTGTATTTTTTTTAGTAGAAACAGGGTTTCACCATGTTGGACAGCCTGGTCTTGAACTCCTGACCTTGTGATCCACCTGCCTCGACCTCCCAAAGTGTTGGGATTATAGGCGTGAGCCACCGCACCCGGCCCACTTCTTTTATACTAGGAATTCCAGTCAAAGGTCAAACATTTTCTGTCACCAAGAAGGCCTTCTTTCCCTAACAGAGTAAGAATGAATCCTGATATTTGAGGCAGTAGATAAATAACCTTTGGGGAGAAAAGATAGTTCAAATACAAAATCCTTCCTCTCTTTTTTCAACCAAATTTTGAGGTCCTATCATGTTTGCAAATCAAGCCAGGTTCTCAGAATACAAAGCTGAAGATAAGGTCTCTGCTTGCTAAGACCCTCAGATTGCCTGGACGAGACGGGCTGGAAAGACAAACAGGCCAGCTAGTGGGATGCGGTTATGGCCAGAGAGAGGCACCAAATTCTGACAGGACATCTTTAGAGACAATGTGGATTAGTAACTGCTATGGCTGAGGGTGGAGGAAAGATGGGGGAGTGACTGTCAGTGGGTTTTGGGAGTAATGAAATGTTTTAAAATTAGATTAGGGAGATGGTGGCACAGGTCGGTAAATACACTAAAAACCACTGGACTGTGTAATTTTAAAAGGTAAACTTTATGGCACATAAATGATATATCCATCAAACTTTCAGAAGCAATCTGACTTGGAGCGTCAGCGGAAGCTTCTTAAATCTGGATGACTGAACTGCATTAGAGGAGGTGAGTGGGTCCAGCTTGGTGAGGAAGTGGGGAAAGGCATTTCAGGTGGATGGAACAGCATGCAACAAGGCACAGACATGGGAAAGAGCTGCAGAATGAAACACCATACATCATGGGAGCCACCCAGGGTTCAGTACGGTGGGTGCAAGGGGTGTGTGCTGAGTGGAGGGAGGTGAACCTAGAATTAATACAAGTGAGGCAGAGCGGGGAGCCCTCTTAAAGGATTGCCACCCACGGCCGACCTCCGTAAGCAAGGAAATAAAGGAAAATCTTGAGTTCCTTTAAGGGACATTCTAGGCACCTACCTAGCCATGAGAAGTAAATGAGCAACCTAATAAGTAAGAAGGTAATAATGACTCAAAACAACAGCCAAAGAAGTTAGGATCACAAGATGTTTGGTTCCATATAGAAACTAAAGATAACACTGTAACATATGCCACGGAGTTGTTTTCCAGAAATCCGGCCTCCCACCAAGTGGAAAATGCCATCAGCTGACACAGAGACCTCAAATAAGGGTGAAATTGAGGACTGAACTCTGACCGCAGTTCTTTGTTCTAAATTTCTTCCTAAGGGTCTTGGAGAAAGTCAGTCCCAAAGCCCAGACATCAACATTCCTTTCTTCTGACCCCCAAGTTTTTGACAAAGCCCTGCTTCCTTAACCAACTGCAAATCAGAGAATCTCTGAATCTACCTATCACCTGTAAGCCCCTCATTTCAAGGTATCTTTTTCAGCCAAATCAGTGTATAACCTCCATGTACTGATTTGCAGTTTTGCCTGTAACTTTTGATTTTCTGAAATTTATTCCTTCCTTTAAAAACCCTTGCGTGTATCCATCAGAGAGGTGAGGTCGTAAGTGTGAGCTTCCCAGCTCTCCTTGCTTGGCACCCTGCAAATAAATGCCCTCCTTTCTCTTGCTGCAAAACCTCAGTGTGGATGTTTGACTTTACTGCGCCAGGTGAACGGACCCCAGTTTGGTTTGTAACACAAGGGTCAGAAGTCAGTACCTCATTTGCTATGCAGCGAAGTACCACTTTAACTGGAAATGTATGGAGAGCCACTGAAGGATTTTAAGAAGGGAACAGGGCATGACAGATTTGCGTTTCAGTGTGAAAGGGCAGACCAGAAATGATTTAGACTCAAGATCAGAATCGCTTTCTGATCTTGAAATAGTAAGAAAATATATACATTATTTCCATGAAATAATAAGAAAAATCTGTATTGGGTTCTGCTCCCAGTTCCTGACATAGAACTCCTAAAACACTTTGTCATTTCCGAAGTGATAGGGGTGCCAGAAGCATTTTTCGTCTTAGTATTTGGTCTGACCCTGGTTCCTGACACAGCATTCCTAAATCCCTTAGAATTTCCTGGGTGATAGGAGCGTCTTTTTGTTCTAATGAGATGACACTGGTGGGCTTCTGTGTTGATGAACACATCCATGTGTCAGGAGGGTGGTGCATTCCAACACCAAAGACACAGAAGCTCCTGTGCTCAGGACCCTTCTCGACCCCTATGTACCTCTTCATTTGTGTTCTTTGTCATATCTTCTATTATATATTAATAATAAACCAGTAAGTGTAAATGTTTCCCTGAGCTCTGTGAGCTGTTCTAGCAAATTATTGAACTGGAGGAGAGAGTCATGGGAACCTCTGATTTATAGCCAGTGTATCAGAAGCACAGGTGACAACCCAGACTTGTGATTGGCATGGAAGTTGGGGCAGTCTTGTGAGACCAAGCCAAGGTGGCTTGCACTCATTCCAGGTAAACAGTGTCTGAATTTAATTGAATTACAGAACACCCAATTGTTGTGGCAGAGAATTGCTTGGTGTGGGGAAAAACACCCCACACATTTGGTGGCCAGAACTACAGAGGAGAGGAGAAAATTAGTTTTCCTATGCACAGTCAGTGTCTCCCTGTCAGGACCACAGCTTGCAGGGCCTGAAATCCAGTTCACGATCTCACCCACGATGTATTTACAAAGTCAGTTTTTGCGGTGGGGCAGCATGGACTGAAGAAAGGGGTCCCTAATTTGCACAAACAAAAGAGTCCATGGGCTATTCTTGATTGCTATGCTCTGGGTAAGACAAAAGGAGGTACTGAACTAAGGCAGTCGGCAGTGGGAGCAGAGAGAAGGTGACCTGCTCACATTTGCCTTGTTGAGTTTGAGGTGCTTGTATGAAAACCAAGAGAGCTGTATGCTGTTCCTTGAAAGGTATCCTTATGTGTCTAGAAATCAATGAAAGGTCAGGCTTACAAATATAACTGGGAAGTTGCTAATGCAAACCTAAAGGATCGTTTGTGGGAATGTGGACTGGGGTTGAGCTTCTGTAGCAAAAGGCATGGGAATTCACTGTTATTTATTGAACCAGACTAGGAGACAAGTATAAAGATTAAGGAAAGAAATGATTAATGTTCAACAGAAGGCTCCTGCTGTATCAATTTGCCAAGCTTTTTGGCTCAACATATTAGCCCACCTAAATCTAGACCCGTAACATACGCATAATGCACAAGAAGTTGAACTTCCTTTTTGCCTCACAAATAGCCTCATCTAATGCACTCTGCTAAGCAGTCTGGATATAAACAGCTGTTCTTTGCAAGAATGCTAGACATTCTTCACTGACAGATGGCAGCAGTTCCCTAGGGGACACACACACACACACACACACACACACACACACACAAACCATAGTAGGGTCAATAACATTGATATTCATCAATGAAGTTACTGAAATTTAGAGTCAGTGAAAGGCCTGGAATTAAAAGCATACTGAAGTTAGTATGTCTTCTAGGCCTAATGCCAGCACAGATATTATTATTTTGCATACTTGTTATGAACAAAAACACTTTCCATTTTATATTTCACTTTTAAAGAGTCAGAGATAATTTGCAACAGTTAGATCATTAAATGCTTGTTCTATACATCTCAGATTTCCTTCTGCCCTTGTCACAGGAAATAGAAGGCCTTTAAATTTGTATCTTCGTGGGAAAAGTACCAGGCAAATCCATACTGAGACATGGCAGAATAGCTGTTTGGTTTAAGTCAATATATTTGGAAAAAAATCTCTCATCGAAAATACTACCAGAAATTCTTACTGATCCCTCCAACCTCCAGCCAAAATGAATAACAAAATAAATTTGGTTAGATATTTATTGTGATAGAAAAGAAAGAATAGGGCTATTGACATTACATTCTTCACCAAACTCTAAGTCAGAAAACTAGTGGTGGTTTTGGAAGCAGTGGATTTTGTTCCTACTAAATTTAAGTGTGGAGAACTATCAAATTTGGATCTCAGGAAAAGCCATGACACCATTTAGGAGCATCCACTGAAATTTCTTCTCCCCAAGAGAGATAGATTAGTTAGGCTCTTCATAGACTCATATAACTTTAAAATTGAAATGAAAGAAAAATCAAATATCAGGATTTAGATGGGCCTTAAAAGCTACTCAGTTCAACGACTCACTCACTCCTTAAATGCCTTATACCTCACTCTTGCAGGCGGTTTTAAAGCCTGGGATTGCACACTTCTACAGATGGGAAGCTCATGACCACATGAGATGTTCATTCTGTCTTTGGATAGGATATTAGAAAGGTTTTTTTCCTTATATGGAGGTCAAATTTTCTCCTTAAACTTTTTTCTGTAGGCTTTCTGTCTCCTGAATAGAAGGTTAATAATAACAACGAATATTTCAGCACTTATAATATGGCAGGCAATGCTCTGAGCATATCACAGGGATTTATTTATTTATTCCTGAAAATAATCATTTTGGACAGGTTAATAATGGTATTAATATCATTCCCCAATCTACAGGTATGGAAGACTAGGGTGTAGAGAAGTTAAGCAAGACCACATGCTTTAAAAATATTTGATCCAGCCGTTGGTTAGGGATACTGACTCCAGAGCTCAAGTTCTACACTTGAATAACCCAAAGATTGGGTAGTCCAGTCTTTCAGAATGTTTGAAAAGAGCCATTGGGCTCCCCTCTGATAGTTCTAATAGAAAAAGGCAACTATTGCTTTTAACATCATCTGTTAATCAGATATTTAACCTATGTATTAATTCTAAAGAAGGTATTACTTTTTCAAAGATACACTGTTTTTGTTTTTGTTTTGAGACAGGGTCTTGCTCTGTCACATAGGCTAGAGTGCAGTAGTGCGATCACACCTCACTAGAGTCTCAACCTCCTGGGCTCAATGGAACCTTCTGCCTCAGCCCCTTGAGTAGCTAGGACCACAGGCAAAAGCCACCATGCCTGGCTGATTTTTTAATTTTTTGTAGAGATGGAGTCTCATTATGTTGTCCAGGTTGGTCTCAAACTTCAAGATTCAAGTGAGTCCTGCCTCAACCTCCCAAAGTACTGGGATTACAAGTGTGAGCCACTGTGCCCTCCAAAATACGTTTTTCAGCACATTTATTACTAAAGGATGCAATTTATATGAAACTTACAATATGACATTAGAACTGAGAGCCATCTGCTTATGAGAGCCTGTGCTTTCCACTGCAACCAAGTTTTTAAAAAGCTCTCCTTCTCTGTCAGGAGTAATAAGGAACCTTGTGAAACAGATGACCTGTGGATTCTCCATTCTGGATGAATGTTACAACACCCGAGGGTGCATTTTGAAAAATGACCCCCAGGCCTACCAGTGCTCACCACTCCCCTGAGATTCTGGTCTAGAAATCAGGAATAGGGCCATGCTTCAGTAGTTTTTAAAAGTTGCCTAAGTGATTCCACCACACAGCCAGGGTTGAGAACCATGGATCTAGTGACTAGACATGGTTCGGACTGCAAACCTGTAAAAGGCCACATGGCTAGTAGGAGGCAAAAGGTGAGACTGAGACTGGAACCCAGGTTTTATGACTTCATAATCCGGATTTTTTCCCAATGCGTGTTATTGTCAGCATCTCTTCTTTACACCTAGTCCCTTAAAAATGAAAAAAAAAAAAAAAAAGCCCTTTGCAGTGAGAAGGATGCACATGTGAGTGAACATAGAGAAAAGCTAGTTTTAAGGCTGCTTCAGGTTTTAACTACTCAGAACATGCTAATTTGCGGGGGGTGGGAGTGCGGTGGGGAAGCAGAATAACAGGCCTATCTCTGATGTGTTAGTACTTCCCCTCCTTGATTTTACTGACACGTAAATTAATATGTCCCAGGACACCCCAACTTCACTAATTCCACATAAACATTCTATCATGTTTTAGGTCCTAATGAATCGTCTATCCATGAACTTCCCTATTTATATGGCCATGCATGAACATCATTTTCTAAGGAGTGACTTCAGGGGGTTCTTACCTCAATTCAATTCTTTGCTGAATGTTACCGGCCAAATACTTCCTGTCTTTCTTTCTCTTGAATGCTCGCAGAGCTAGGGTGGCAGTTTGTACACTTGCTTTTCATTTGACCAGTTAGGCAGGACATTTCCTAGGTCCATCACCTTCATTCTTAAAATTCTATTAAAAGTTTATATCCTTCCGGCCGGGAGCAGTGGCTCACGCCTGTAATCCCAACACTTTGGGAGGCCGAGGCAGGCAGATCACGAGGTCAAGAGATCAAGACCATCCTGGTCAATATGGTGAAACCCCGTCTCTACTAAAAAGTACAAAAATTAGCCGGGCTTGGTGGCACACCGCTGTAGTCCCAGCTACTCGGGAGGTTGAGGCAGGAGAATCACCTGAACCCAGAAGGCGGAGGTTGCAGTGAGCCAAGATCATGGCACTGCACTCCAGCCTGGTGACAGAGCGAGACTCCGTCTCAAAAAACAAAAACCAAAACCAAAAATTTTGATATGGTTCCTTATTGCTCTTTTTCATCTCATTACTAACTTACCTTTTTTATTTATTTGACGATTAAACAGATACTTATTGGAGGCCTTCTGAATTCCCAAGCCCTGATTTATTTTTCTTCAAGGCACTTTCTCAAAACAGGAAATCATACTGTGTATTTAATAGTTTATGTGTTTGCTATTCGTCTCCCCTGCCCCCAGCACGGCAACAGGGACTTTATCATGTTCACACCATATCCTTGATACCTAAAGCATTGGCTCATTCATGGTAGATGGATACTTACTGAATGAGTGAAGAAATAAATAAACGAGTAAATGAATGAAAAAATGATAAACCGATGGACAGAGAGAATGAGGGAGGGAGGAATGGATGGCTGGATGGGTAGTTAAGTGAACACCATGTGCCACTGTGGGGATATAAAAAAAATACTCAGCTTCCTGCCCTAAAGAATTTGTGGCTAAGCATTCAAGAAGCTACACTGTCTAGTGGGGGTGTAGACAAAGAACACTGCGAGGAGAGGGCAGGAATCTAGAAGCCTGCCTTGAGGAGTCAGGGAAGGCATTCAGGGGGCAAAAAGGGGTCTTGTTAAAACGCAGATTCTGATTCAGACACCTCGGGGAGAATCTGGATTTCTCACAAGCTTCCAGGGAACGCTCAATCTGCTGCTGATCATACTTTGTTTTTGTTTCTGTTTTGAGTCACGGTCTCGCTTTGTCACCCCAGGCTGGAGTGCAGTGACGCAGTCTTGGCTCACTGCAGTTCGACTTCCCAAGTTCAAACGATCCTCTCGCTTCAGCCCGCCAAGTAGCTGAGACCACAGGCGCACGCCACCACGCCCTAGTAATTTTTGTATTTTTAGTAGAGGCAAGGTTTGGCCATGTTGTCCAGGCTGATCTTGAACTCCTGAGCTTAAGTGATCCACCTGCCTCGGCCTCCCAAAGTGCTGGGACCATAGGCGTGAGCCACCACGCCTGGCCAGGGGATTATACTTTGAGGAGTGAAACTTTCAAATAGTTTCCTGGTGGTCCTTCCCTTTCACCCCCTACCAACCACCAGCTTTGGCTATTAAGAAAGTGAAAGTAGATGAACAATATTTAAAATTAACAAACCTCAGCTCTTTACAGAGGCATTTTGAGGAATATCTGAAAATCTCCCAACTAACGAGAGGTCGTGTAAGTACATATGTCAAAAGGAACTGCTTTTTCAAGATAAAAAATTACTCTTGATTTAATGTATTCTACATTTATCAGTGAGTTACCCTAACGTCTCTTCTAATCTGAGTGAAAACGTCTCTGTATATCCTGGATCACTCGCGGCGCCCAGGAACTGTGAAGCTGGCCTAAACCAGTCCCTGCCAGCTCTCCTCTCTGAACTGGTAAACCCTTGGGAGCTGCCTGAATGGTTCACCGGCCAGATGGCGCTGCTTCCCCGTTCTTCCCAGGGTTGCATGGCTGTCGCAACTAGGAGCCAGCGCTGACTTTCCATCCTAACATTGGAATGCTTCCTCCATCGGAACAGCTGCATTCTCTTTGCCAACACATGTGTTTTTCAAAATCTCATTAGACATCTAATATTTTCAGCCAGACTGTGTCCCGAAGGCACTGTGGCCTCCCAGGAGGATTCCCTGAGTCTGGAAAAGGTACTCTGATGAGGAAAAGGCAGGTTATTAAAAAAGTGGGAAACAGAGGACCTGCTTCAAGTCTGCAAACATTTGTCATGGAAGCAAAATGGATGTTTCACACCAAGTGTGAGAAAGCCTCCACCACCAGGGGCAGGGGGGTGCCTTGAGGCTTCATGCTGTTCCCCACCCACCCTGCCCGTGCCCTGCCCCCCGTGATACTTAAACTGCAGTATTTGCAGTATTTGGGGGGGGGGTGCTGGAATAGCCAGTGCAAGCAAAGTGTTTAATCAGTATTAATCTCCCAGAATGTCACTGTTACTGCCTATCAATCTGCATAAATTCTACTGCAAAACTTTAGGAAGAAATGCTATTCAGAGCAAATGATGCATCAAATTCAAACAGGCCATCAAGACTGCTAATGGATTTTAATAGCAGCTATTACAGCATAATAGTATTTTCCCAACAGCTGTTTGTTGATACAATTCTGCGTTTACAGGACCTTTATGTCCAATCCCAGGAGATGGTTCACCATTCATTTATAATCATTTGGTTCCACCTACAAACAAATGCTACTTTATTTGCATTTGGAGATTGTGACTGGTCTGTAGATTTGACCTACTCCCACCTCATTCAACGAAACCAGCAGCGAATATTACAAGCTAGATTAATTAGTTAATATTTAGATGTACTAACTACTGCCAGAATAAATACTGTCAACTGGCAAACTCAGAGAAGCTTTTATTGATTGCTTGGCTGCATTCTGAGTCATGTTAGTTTTGAAAACTGCTTTTTACTCATATGCAAATGAGTAAAGGGCCTAAATTAGGATTCAGACTGAAATTTCAGAAACTAAAGCATCTATAAACCATTCTAAGTTTTTCTGCTTGAGATGACTAATATTAGAGAATGCCAATAAATCACTGCCAGAGCAAAGGGCTCAATTGATAACAATTGTGATAATAACTGAAGTGAGGAAGAATTTACTAATGAAGCCCAAAGCTTTGTTGCTAGTGGTATGGTCAAGAGATTACAACAGGCCAGGCATGGTGGTTCATTACTTGTAATCCCAGCACTCTGCGAAGCGGAGGCAGGGAATCACTTGAGCCCAGAAGTTCGAGATCAGCCTGGGCAACATGGAGAAACCCCATCTCAACAAAAATATAGCCGTACATGGTGGAGTGCATCTATAGTTCCAGTGACTCAGGAAGCTGAGGTAGGAGAATTCCCCTGAGCCCCTACCCAAAAAAAAGAGAGATTACAATAGATTCCAAAAGTCTTAGTGCAGTTTTAAGTTTTAATGACTTCAGAAATATGCATATTAAAAACTTACATAAAACATCATTTGAAAGTTTGTTTTCATTCCTTTTATACTGATTTAGTTCTGTTAATTAATTTTTTTTAAACAATTATTTTTTCTTTTAGTTAACCTTTGCTATCTTCAATCAGGAGACTACAACAAAATAGAAAGTTCAAAATATATTATTCAAAACTTACAAAACTAATAGAGTAAAAGAGATGAAAGTAACTAAACTTCCACATGCAGTGTTTTGTAAGTTTATAGTATTTCTATATCTGACACTATTAACACGTAAAACTGCACTGAGGCTTTTGGGACAAACTGTGTAGAACTTAAACAAACGCAAACTCAGTGAAACAAAGAAGTAGTGCTGAAGTCCCCCTCCTGTCCAGCCATGGGTGGTATGGTTCTTAAAGGAATCTGCATGTATAACTCCTGGTGTTTTCAGTCCAGGAGGTGCTGAGGGGTTTCCTTGCTTAGTGCTGCAGAGAGTTGCAGAAGAATCAAGTGGGAATAACAATGATAGGAAATAATTGCTCTGTTGAATCAGGGTGTCTGGTGTTTGTTATATCTTTAAAACAATTTTTTTCTTTTTTTGAGACAGAGTCTCACTCTGTCAGTCACGATGGAGTGCAGCAGCATGATCCTAGCTTACTGCAGTCTCAAGCCTCCAGGGCTACTCCCGCCTCAGCCTCCTGAGTAGCTGGGACCACAGGCAAGCACCACAAGGCCCAGATGAATCACGGTGTTTGGAAAGGATGCAGGCATTTTATACCCCACAGAACTTTACAATCCATACAAGCATTTCTCTCTACATTATCTCATTTAACCCTCAACACAATCTGGATGGGTGGATAAGAAGGCTGAAGTCACAGGGAATTTTTGAGATGGGTCCAGAAAAAAAAATTATAGGTAGCAAATGGCTGTGAATTTAAAGTCAAAGCTTCTGATCCTTCTCTATTCCATGGTCACCCTTGACCAGGGGGACTGATCCAAGCAACGTAGTCTAGGAGGGGCTCAGGGAGTTCAGAGAGGAGCAGATCAGAAAGTGGCAAATAGGGACAAGAACCTAAGCCCTGCTCTGCTCCAGTGCAAAGCGGTGTTTGCTGGAGAAGCGGACTTCATACTGGAAGAAACAAGCCCCTTTTAGCTGGAGGCCACTGAGCTGACTGGGCTACAGTCCCCTTGAGGTAGAGTTTTCAGCCGCAGAGGCCTTGTCTGCTCACCTCCCAATCTGGGTCTGCCTCCCTGGAGACCACTGTTTGAGGTGTAATGGAAATAGTGCATTTGATGCCTGCCTCTGTCACAGAGTTTTTGTGTGACTGTGAATTCATATTTACTTCTGATACAAACAGGAAACAGGGAGATACTGGGTAGAAGAGGGCAGTTCCCAGGCCCCACCCTCAATCCTGGAAACCCGTAGCCCTAAATGGGAATAAGCATTCCTGTTTTCGCACCCAAATATTGCCTTTTGGCCCCCATGCCCCGCTATCCTATACCCATACAGACCCCAAATCCCAGGCTTCATGAGCAGATAGGCAGAAGAGCAGATGAACAGCAGAAGAGCAGCGTGGCAGAGAAGGAGAGAAGAAAAGGAGTGTGTGAACATCAAGAGGACTTTGGCTGGGTTCAGTTAGAGAGGAGAGCGGCTGAACTCCAGGGGAAGATCATCTTCCCACTCCATTCCCTTTCCAACTCCCCATCCATCCTGTGGAGAACTATCTTCATCCAGCAATAAAATCCCCCACATTTACCATCCTTCACTTTGTCCATGTGACCTGATTCTTCCTGGATGCTGGAAAAGAAGCCGGGTACCAAGAGGGCACTGAACTGGTTAACACTTAACTCATCTGTGGATGGCAGAGTTAAAAGAGCACTGTAGCTTGCCCACCGGGGCTTTGGGAGTCACAGGCACCCAGCCCTAGATGCTACCATGGGGCTGGAGCCCAAAAGCACTCACACTGGCTCCTGTACCTGCTGGTCTGCGTGCTCCTCCTCCCACAAGGGGTTTGAGCACACAGCGCCCAAACAGACAATCCACACCCCTGTCACACATCCTGTGAGGGAGGTCAGGGAATTCTCCAGTCTCGCTTCCTTTGTACACTAACATAATAATAGTTACCCCCTACAGTTTAAATAAATTAGTTAAAAAAGCTGGTGCACTTGGCAAAGAGCTTGTCCATTGAATCTAATCTGGCTCCTTGGTGTAGAAACAGAGCTGCTTTCCTCTTCCCTGGGTATCTGGCAGTTGGGGTCTCTTGATGTTACTGCAACCTGAGCACCCAGCACACAGCAGGCACCCCGTACATGTTTCTGAATGAATGGATGGATGTCAAAAGCATACTCACACTTTCTCCATCACACGCCAGCTACTTCCCTGGTACCCTTATTTCCATGACTGATGCTATACGATATCATTTCTATCACTTTCCTTTCCTCATCAACTAGGGCAGATATTTTGGAGTCACCCTTGATATCACTGCTCCCCCATATCAGTACTAAAGATTCCTCTCTTTTTCTCTAACCTACTGTTTCCCTTCTTACTCTAATAATTCCAGGTCGCATGCTTATGACTTGTATCCAAAACCATTAGAATAACCTCACTACTCTTCCTGACATCTGTTTACCCTGCATCAGTCCACTCTACATGCTGCATCCAGATTAGTCATCCTAACTATGACCATGATTTTGGCCAAAAGCCCCCCAAAAGTAACAGGTGTCACAGTATTCCACATCACGTTCTACCTCTCCACCCTCATCTCCTATATGTCCTTCCGGACTTGTTCTACTTCAACCAAGCCAAAAACCCTGGCTCTCTACACGCATCTTAGATTTATTGCATTCATGCCTAGCAAGAAACCTGTAAATGTCCAGACTTGGGCCAGGCGTGGTGGCTCACGCCTGTAATCCCAGCACTTTGGGAGGTGGAGGTGGGCGGATCACTTGAGGCCAGAAGTTCGAGACCAGCCTGGCCAACACTGTGAAACTCCATCTCTATTAAAAATACAAAAATTAGCCAGGTGTGGTGGCACATGCCGGTAGTCTCAGCTACTTGGGAGGGTGAAGCACAAGAATCGCTTGAACCCAGGAGGCAGAGGCAGAGGTTGCAGTGAGCAGAGATCATACCACTGCACTCCAGCCTGGGCGACAGACTGAGACTTGGTCTCAAAACAAAACAAAACAAAGACTCAACAGGTTTGCTGAATTTAACCCAGCCAAATTTAATAGAATTGCCTGAATCTTTATGCTCAAAAATGAATCTGAATTAGAAGCCTCATTTGGGAAGTTTAAGATTACCCCATGCCTTTCTTTCTCCTCCACCCTTGGTCCTATCTTCTGTGAGACTGCTGCTCCATCTTTTCTTTTCTCGAGACATAATATACAAACTACTAAGGAACAGAACACACCATCAAGGAAGCGGGGATGTATATTTGTGTAAGTCAGACAATCTCATTTGATAAACTGATGTCTACAAAAATTAATCATCTATATACCTCAAGCCTATGTTTAGGGGCCTTTAATCCCCAAATAACAAGAGACTTAGTCTATTTAATTTGTAAGAATTCTACTTTTGTAGACCTGAACTGGATACAATTTTATCTCCGGACATCAAAGCCCGGGGATAAATGATTGCTTTTCTCTTTTGCTGGGAGTTTTTTCTTGTCATGTTTTTTTTTTTGTTGTTGTTGTTGTTGTTGTTGTTGTTTTTTTTTTTGAGACGGAGTCTGGCTCTGTCGCCCAGGCTGGAGTGCAGTGGCCGGATCTCAGCTCACTGTAAGCTCCACCTCCCGGGTTTACGCCCTTCTCCTGCCTCAGCCTCCCGAGTAGCTGGGACTACAGGCGCCTGCCACCTCGCCCGGCTAGTTTTTTTGTATTTTTTTAGTAGAGACGGGGTTTCACCGTGTTAGCCAGGATGGTCTCGATCTCCTGACCTCATGATCCGCCCGCCTCGGCCTCCCAAAGTGCTGGGATTACAGGCTTGAGCCACCACGCCCGGCCTCTTGTCATGTTTTATACTTTAGACATTTTGTTTTTGGTCACTAGGTGGCTCTGAATTTCCATTGGAAAATAAGTCTTTAGAAAACACTGGAAAAACATACATAATTTTCACCAAATAATTTTAAAATACTTCATTCAACAATGATTGACTTGAGAATATTAATCAAAATTTATCAAAATACCCATCAACTCCAAATAGCACTCTATCTGTCAATCTTATGTAGATTTTTGAGATTGATTATTTATAGCTTTATACGAAATTATAGCTTTTGCATTGGTTACAGGTACAATTTTTAAATGATTCATAAACTCTGTTCCAAATAATGCCACGCTGGAGCTGTATGGTATTATGTATTACGTATGGTCAAACAACTGGGTCCATCATATTTAAAAGACAACTTCAAAATACTGCCATATAACTTTAATGGCTTTAAAGTCTTTCCTAAGTATACTTTAGCAGCCTCCAGAGTGTTTGGTGCCAACTCTGAAATCACTTTTAAGGTTGGCAATTTTAAACCAAAAGAATGGTTAGAAGAGGGATCTTTAGCCAATTTGGAAGTCGCCAACAGTTTCCTTCTGTTGTTGGAAAAAGTGATTTCTTTGCTCTGAGTTCTACATCAACCATTAAATGTGCTGCATTTGAGTCCTGTAAGGATTTAATGTTTTTCCAGATCTTTAATGACAATACTCTCTGTTATTTCATCAAAAAGTGTGTTAACATAGGAAGAAGTCATCCAAAGTCATTTCCGGATAATCTATTAATAAGGGAGGCAGGAACAGCAGCTGCAGAAATGTGGGCAGAGAAAACAACTATGACAAGAATAATCCAGATGGCAGTCTGCTTGACTTGAACTGTCTGGAAGAGGCCCATCTTTCAAATGCTTAATACCACTTTTTACTATAGATTCCACACATGTTCATTTCTTAACACACTCTGAGAGAGGTGGTGAGATACTCTTGCGGTAATTTCACCCCCAGCCCCCTAGACCATCCTTTTCAAACTCTCCAAACTCTCCACATTTCTTTTTACATGTTCAAAATGCAGGCAGTGTAGAATGACTGTCTGTGGCTCCTTCAGTCCTAGCTCTTGTATGGAGGTGGAGGTCCCTACATACACGACCACATGAGACTGAGCTCCAGAGCCAGGCCCTTCACCATGAGCACGGCTGTGGACGCATGAGGAGCCTCAATGGCTCCACAACTTGGCAATCTTAATCCAAACAAACTACGTAAAACGTTTTTAGTTGGACTCAAGATAAATCCCAGGCAGAGCAATCCTCAAAAGAAACCAGCAAACTGGATATTCAGTTTCTGATTTACAATTTTTTTTAAATGGATAAAATAGCTTCCTTCACTCCCCACTGTGTCTTCGGCTCTGAGACACATCCACTGCCACATACCTACACCCCTCCCACCTGGTACACCATCTCCCCCTCCATCTCCATCTGACACTGTGTATTTTTCCTCAAGTCCTATGTAAAACAAGGTGAAGAGTGAGGTCTTCCTCTGTTCGGGGCAGTATTATAGCTTCATGACAAAGAGCCCAGATGCTGGAGTTCAGGCTGCCTGCACTGGAAGTCAAGTCACTTACTGGTCATGAGATCCTGAGCAAGTTACTTAATTTCAGTTGCCACATCCATAAAATGGGATCATAGCAGGAGTACCGGTGTCACAGAGTTACGTGAGGTTTAAACAAGTTACCTTAAAGGACTTAGTATGGTACCTGGTATACTATGCAGCTTAAGTGTTAACAGGCTTTGCAGTAAGTGTAGTCATCTAAGTGAGCCATAACAAGCAGAGGCGAGATTCTGGGAGTGCTCGCCCCAAGTCTGAATTAGATGCAACTACTGTGTACTCTCCTGGAGGAAACATACTCGTAATACCACTTCAACCACGAACTGGTGGTGTACTTGCCCACTTCCTCCAATGGATTGGGATGACACAAAAATAATGAACAAATGCAAGTTTCATATCCCGCATCCCCAAGAGAGGTTCTGGTGTCATCTATTTAGCTTCCTTGCCTCTCCCGTGCTCTCTGAGGACTGAGAGATTAAAAGCCATGTTGGTGGATACTGCAGAAGAGAAGGTGGGGAGGAGAATATGCTGCATGGTATGGCGGTGATAGGAAGTGCTGGACAGCCCAATATGGAGAAGGAGAGGGGTGGCGGGGAAGAGGGAGTGGGATAAAGGGCATGGGGAAGCATGGGGAAGACAGAGCTTTCTTCTGTGTTTAGACAGTGAGAGGGGCCCATGAGTCAAGGAATAAAAGAGGAAAGGAAATTTAATGAGTGGCCATAGGCTAAGCACTTGGATTGAATTACACTGTTTGAAAGGTATTAGTAAAGATGGGAACTTGCATTTGGACAAGACTTCACTAGAGGAGCACCTCTAGAATTGACCTGTGGATCTCAACTTCATTAGGTTTAAAAGATTATTTGTTGGGCAAGGGTAGGAGCAATAACCTCATTCACAATGCATTCATTGATTCGTTGATTTACAGAGCAAATACTTCTGAACAACTCCTGCATTTCTGGCACTCTTCTAGGCACCGGTGATACAGGAGCCAACAAGACAGACATGTCACTGCTGTCATAGAGCTGCATTTCAGTGCATGGAGGCAGACAACAAATAAATAAATGAATAAGATAATTTTTAATAGCAACGTGTCAAAATAGTGTGATGGGAAGGAGCACGATGAGGCAGAAGGAAGGTTTAAACTGGGCAATCCAAGATATGGCATGGTTGTATGTGGGTTGACATTCTTGCATCATGGGAGTGGCCAGCTCCTTTCATATTCCGAAGTCAGAATATTCCAGACAGAAGAAATAGCAAGCGCCGAGAAGCTGGCATTAGAAAAACAGAGGGGAGATTTGTGTGGCTGCAGCCGAGGGAGACCAGGAAGATCCGCGTGGTGGGAAGGACCTGATGATACAGAGGTCTGTAGGCCATGGGAATGGGTTTGGAATTTTATTCAAAGAGCTATGGGAAGTGACTAGAAGGTTTAAAGTTGGGGAAGGGGGTGTCCAAATTAAAATTTGTGTTATATTTGTGTTTTATAGAAATTACTCTGGTTGCTATGTTGATTGGACAGCAGAAGAGCAGGAGCAGGGAGATCAGTTATTACAATGGTTTAGGTGAGAGGTGGTGGCGGGGACTAGGCCTTTTTGAAGTGAACAAGCCATTTGTTTGACTTCCATGGTTCTTCTCCCTCCACTGGAATGTAAGATAGTTGATGACAGAGATTGTTGTCTGTTTCATCACTACCGTAACCCCACTGTCTACAACAGACCCTGGCACATAGAAGACACTTGTTTAATGCTGCTGGCTAACTATACCGAGAAAGAAGAATGATACAGAGCAAATTTAGAGAAAAAGTCAAAGGTTCTGTTTAGTACATGTTAAATTTGAGATATCCATTAGATATTTAAATGGAGATATCATGCAGGCAACTTAGAAGTTTTGAGTTCAGTAGCAGATGTACGTTTGTTAGCGGGGGCATTAACATATAACCACCTAGAGTGGACATGCAGTTGGAGAAAAGTCAATGAGCTGGAACCGAGCTGGGAATTCCAACATGTAGAAGTTAAACACAAGAGGAGGAGCCAGCAAAGGAAACCGAAACGGAGCTTCCAGGAGGTGGGGGCATTTGGGAAAAAATGATGCCATAGTAGCCAAGATGAAATAGATACCAAGGAGAAGGAAGTAGTCAATTGTTTTGAATGCCCTTCCCTCCATCCATCCATGGGGTTTGAGTCTTCAAATGTAGAAGGCACAGCCTTATCTAGCGAGAAGACATTTGGAATAGGAGTTAAGAGACAGAATCGTACATCCACAGTCACTGTTTAGCTTTCTGAACTTGGTCAAATCAATGCTTTTCTGGGACTCAGTTTCCTTACCTATGCAATGGAGAGGTGAGACTAGATAACCACTAAGATCCAGCTTTAAAATTCTTGACCGAAGACCTAACCTGTAGAAATACCTCGTTAGAGGCCAGGCGTGGTAGCTCACGCCTGTAATCCCAGCACTTTAGGACGCCGAGGCAGGTGGGTCATGAGGTCAAGAGAGTGAGACCATCCTGGCCAACATGATGAAATCTCATCTCTACTAAAAATATAAAAAAAATAGCAGGGCACGGTGGCAGGCACCTGTGGTACCAGCTACTCGGGAGGCTGAGGCAGGAGAACCACGTGAACCTGGGAGGCGGAGGCTGCAGTGAGCTGAGACTGCCCCACTGCACTCCAGCCTGGTGACAGAGCAAGACTCCATCTAAAAAAAAAAACTCTTTAGAAATATACCAATGTAAGTGCGATATCATTTTTGATTTTTACAAACTAGCTTCAAGCAGAAAAGCCAAAAGCTTCAGGGGATACCATATGCTCACTCCCCAGGCAAAGCCTATCTGTGTGGGATTAATGACAGCATTGAGTGTGTGGCTGCGTGCCTTGTGGCAGAATATGTTACTAATGGTCACTGGAAGAAAAGGAGTCAGCTTTCTCTTTTCTTATGTCTTTAAGGATGCTTAATCCTCCCTTATTTAAAATAAAACACATACTAGATTCTGCATCTGAACCAACATTCACATTCCATTTCTTTCTGCCAAATTAACTTTCTTGGACAACAGGATTGTGTTCATGGAGAGTGCCTCTCCCACCCACTTTTTCTGGGAATCTTGCTTTCCTTCCATGGTTTGGTCCCTACATACCTCCCTCATTTCATCCTGTGCCACTTCCCCCCAGTCACAGAGGTCCAATCACACTAGCCATCTTCAAATCTGTCAGTTTTGCTCCTGCTTTAGGGCCTTAGGATTTGCCATTTCTTCAGCCTGAAATGTACCATCCCCAGATTTTTTCACGTGTGGCTTCCTATTATATAGGGAGTCTTATTATATAGGGAGTTTCATGTGTGGCTTCTTATTATATAGAATATATATATTCTATCTATTCTCTGTGAGGGCTTTCTCTCCAAAGTACTACTCTGCAGTCCAACCCTACCACTGTCACTCTCAGCTCACACACAGGCACACACATGATCACTATGCAAAATGACCGTTTTCCTTATTTATTGCTTATCATCTACTTCTCCTACCTTGCCACACCTCCCCCACAAGGAGAAGCTAAGCTTCATGAAATCATAACCTTGCCTGTCTCATTCACTGCTGTATTCTGGTATAGTGTCTCCAACATACTTAGTGATGAATAAATATCTGTTTAACAAATTAATAAACTCTCTCCTCTACTGAAACTATTGTCGGCAGTCACCAAGGACCTATTCAAAACAGACTCTTTGGCCAGGCACTGTGGCTCACGCCTGTAATCCCAGCATTTTGGGAGGCCGAGGTGGGCAGATCACCTGAGGTTGGGAGTTCAAGACCAGCCTGACCAATACGGTGAAACCTCGTCTCTACTAAAAATACAAAATTATCTGGGCATGGCGGCACATGCCTGTAATCCCAGCTACTCAGAAGGCTGAGGCAGGAGAATAGCTTGAACTCGGGAGACGGAGGTTGCAGTGAGCTAAGATTGCGCCGCTGCGCTCCAGCCTGGGCAAAAAAAGCAAAACTCTGTCTCAAAAACAAACAAAAAAAAAAAAAAAGAAAAAGAAAAAAAAAAGCACAGATTCTTTATTTTCCTTGCTTTCCACTTCTTACTTGCCCTCGACTCCATTGATCACCTCTTTAAAAAGAACTATTTTCCAGAATGTTCGCTTCTGTGACTGCATGACACTGCTCTCCTGGTTGTTTCCCTACTTTCTTTGCTGACTTCTCTTCTTCCTCCTCCCCTAACAGGAGGCACCTTAAAGGCTCATCTCTTGACCCATTTTTTTAAATACATATTGTGCATCTCTTGTGAGTCTTTAAATGAATCCAGCCTGCCCAGCACATGTCTATCAGGGGTGTGTGTAAAACTCCAGCTGCAGGAAGCACACACCGGCTCCTGTCTTCTATCCGAACACTGTCCTTTTCAGTGTTTTCAGCATTACCCTTTCCCGCCCACTGTGGCTACTCTCATCTTCCCTGGCTTCCTAATCCTCTCGGATCCTCGCTTTGGGTGTGAAAGAGCAAGGACTGGAAGTACTAATAATTACACATTCACATCTCTCTGATCTTCTCTGTTCTTTCTTCAGTGATTTGGAAACTGCTCTCCAGCTAGACGTGCATCACAGCGGCAGGTCAGAGGGAGTCCTGTCACCTCCCAGCGCCACCAATCCCTCCCTGGCCATCCCAGCACTGCTGCCTGGGGAGGAGGATCACGTAAGTCTAATTCCCCTCCGCAGAAAGCTTGTCTATACCTTGTCCTCGAACTAGCACTTCCATGTCAATGAGTTCCTTTTTTTTTTTTTTCATAGACAGATTCTCGCTCTGTCGCCCAGGCTGGAGTGCAGTGGTGCAATCTCGGCTCACTGCAACCTCTGCCTCCTGGGTTCAAGGGATTCTCCTACCTCAGCCTCCCAAGTAGCTGGGATTACAGGCCTGTGCCACCGTGCCCAGTTAATTTTTGTATTTTTAGTAGTGACGGGGGTTTGCCATGTTGGCCAGGCTGGTCTCAAACTCCTGACCTCAAGTGTTCCTCTGGCCTTGGCCTCCTAAAATGCTGGGATTACAGGCATGAGCCACTACTCCTGGCCCCGTGTCAATGACTTTCAAGTCTGTCTGCAGCTGCATCTAGAACGTTCTCCAGGTCTCTTATCTTCGGGTTGTAAAATTATATATATATATATACACCCCTGCTGACTAGATGATCAACAATTTTGTCAAAGTTGAAGTCATCTCATAAAAAACTCACTTCAGAAAAAAATTTATGGTTTACCTCACCTTAATCTGACCACTTTCCTTTGAATTTCTTACCACCCAAGTAATTTGAATCTTCTGATTTAATCACAAATCATTGGACATTCGCATGGTGTGGGACTCTGTACGGATTCTATGCTACATTAAAATAAAAAAAGAAATTGTAAGTCTTTACTTTGCATAATTCCTACTACCAAAAACACTGTACTTTATAAAAAATTTAAATAACAATAGTAATAGATGCCTTGTTTAACAAGTCAAACAAAGATATATAACTCATCCCCTTCCAGGCCTCTCAGCAGATCTTCTCAACCAATATTGACAGTTTGAGAGATATTCTTAGAATCTTTCATTATGGTACTCATATATGGGTTGGGTTTTATTGCTTTGCTTTTAAAATATGAGATTATTATACTCTGGTTTCTCTTCTGATTGTATACATCTCTTGCCCTTTAAAATGTGAGATTGAATTATACACACTATTCTGCAGATAAAAAAATTTTTTTAACTCAATACATTGGGGACATCCCTCAGCATCAGTACATGCAGAATAACTGAACTGTTTTCCAGTAGCTCCGTAGCACTTCTTTGCTTGGCCGTACCATAATTGATTCAATCCTTCCTCTATTGATGGACATTAAGGTTGCTTTCCATTGCTTCCAATTGAAAAATGTTAAAGAGTTTTGCTCTTGCTGCTTAGGCTGGAGTACAATGGCGCAATCTCGGCTCACCACAACCTCCACCTCCCGGGTTCAAGTGATTCTCCTGCCTCAGCCTCCCAAGTAGCTGGGATTACAGGCACACACGGCCACGGCCGGCTAATTTTCTATTTTTAGTAGAGATGGGGTTTCTCCATGTTGGTCAGGCTAGACTCAAACTCCCAACATCAGGTGATACACCCGCCTCAGCCTCCCAAAGTGCTGGGATTACAGGGGTGAAACACTTTCAATATATATTGTTATATTCGGATGCTAGTATTTCTGTAGGAGAGCTTATCAAAGTAGGCTTCCTGGATAAAAGGGAACGTGAACTAAAAATTTAAATTGACATTTCTAGATTACTTTCAAAAAAGCGGTAGCAATTAAAATTATCCTGAATATTCTGTCATGGTTTCTCAAAAACACTTTAAAATGAAAAAAGTAAATGTTTCTGTTTCAAATAATTAAATTGGAAACAATCCTGAAAATGTATTATAAAGACTCTAACTAGACAAGAGCAATGAAGTTCATTTTTTAGGATTAAAAACATAAAATGTATTAACATCATAACCTAATGCAGGTATCCTCCCAGAATATCAGGGCACTGCCGATTTTTTACTGTTAATGCCCCAAAAATATATTCACCACAATTCTTTAGTCACTAAAAACTTATTTTTGTTAATTTTACTATAACATTTATAGTAAAACTTTTTGACTTCATTTGAGGCTACATTCTTTGAAGATTATTTTTACCCTTACACTTGTTTTAACTTAATTAGAGTGTGTTTATTTGAGTTTCAACTCATCATTTTACCTAAGTTTATTCTTAGTTTCTCTGGACTTCAAACCAAACACTTTTGGGAATGAGAATTCCTTGGGCATTAAAATATCAAGGATTTTTTTTAAGTGATAAAGTTTCTTTTTTAAAACACATTTTCAATCCAATCTATTGCCTTATTTTTAAAATATGTTAATGGGTTTTTCAAGTGAATATATGATTCAAAAGTTGAAAAGGACTCAGTATCTGAAATGTGATCCTTTCACAAAATTGACATTCATCTAAAATGGACTATGAAATAACTGGTGAAATATTATGGTAAAACTAAAGTTAACTAAAGCTAAAAGTAAACCAAATGAAACTAACATTTCAACCTCAACAAAATCCTGCAAAACTGTTGAAAGCATTCTAGGTTTATTGCAACAATTTGCAATAAACTTAACTGATATTTTCTTTAAAGTTTAAATTTTGTATTTTAACCAAGAGCAGCTCAAACTAATAAAGAAAATGAAGCCCAAAATCATTCCAAATAGCAAAGGGACAGTGGAGAAATCCAGAAATGACTATTCATAATGGTCAGTATGATTAGTACCTTAACTTTGATAGTATCTCAACTATCAATGCAAAAGTAAATTTGTGAAGGAAGATACCAAAAATTAAATTTCAAAAAATCTGACAAAAAAATTAGTAATTGGTAAACTAATAAATAACTAGAGACACTGTATCACTTATTAAATTTTTGCTACAAATTACCATAAATAGCAAGCTAAAGTAGATATGCTTCTTGAGAAATTGACAAAAAATTCTCTAAAGATACTAAAAGACTGGCAAAACAGAAAATGCCACAGAAATGATTCTAAAGAAATATTTTATAAATGATAATCATAGAAACTAGATATGATTTAAATATCATATAAATTATATTCCCATGTGAAAGGTTGCCATTTTGATAACTGGTGATCCAACGTATGTTTCTGCATCTTAAGAATATGTATAAGAAAATGGTCAAACTATATCCTTTAATTTTCATCAACTTAGGCATTTCTTTAATGCTGCTACAATAACAAAATGAAAACTAATAAACTCAGAGTTACAGAATCCTCAAAAGCTGTCAAATATGAATTATGTCTTCATGCACTTAATAAGTCCCACTATATGCTGGGCACTCTTCTAGAAGAAAGAGCTATGAAGCAGAGTTCCTGCTCAAGGAGAGTCACCTGCTAGCCAGGAGGCAGACACAAACCGCAGCAATGTGACATGAAGGCAGGTGCAATGAGGAAGACTAAGGTGGGTCGGGAGTCAGGGATTGCTGGAGTGGTAGGGTAATAACCGCTACTTTATCGAGGTGTTTGGGTAACACTAAACAGAGTATTGAATGGCTGCAAATTGTACACATCAAAGCAATAGTACCCATTCAGTAAATTAATATTCAAAAAATTCAGCAAAAACCAGAAAACAGGAAAAACCAAACCTAAATGTCATTCTGACTGAAGAGCAGACCCAAGAATCGGCTACTGCTTTCTGTTTTTATTTCCATTTATTTCCCAAAGGGAGAGGCCATTATACTCTGTATACTGCCCACAAAAGCCACCAACCACTCAGGTGTGGTTTGCAGACCATACGCTAAGTGAGAAAGGAAAAGTCACTCTGGCTTATTTGACAAAAAGATAGCAGGAATGCTCTCCTTGCGATAAGGAGGACACTAACAGCATGGGACTCAGTGGGTTCATGAAGATGCCAAACACAAATCTGAATTACAGCAAATTTGCCCATACGAGGTCAGAGAGCAGAGCATGTGGCCCTACACAAACTACATTTTAACCCAAGAATCCTGAAATTCCACTCCTGGCTTTAAACCAGGGTGTCAGCTGGGAGAGCCTCCCTTCTGCCTCTGTAAGCTGAAGGAAAAGGGCTTTTTGTGTGTCGCTTGTGTTTTTATCCTATACTGGCACCGAAATGAACCACTTTTTGAGCAGACACCAGTGTCCACTACAGAGAGAAATAACAGAATGATCACTGCTTCTTAGCCACTGGTATGGAGTGGCTTTCTCAGGGATGGACTCTTCGATAGTTACAATTATTTAGTCAAAAATATTTATTTTCATTATTTTTTTAAAGTGGCAATAGTCATTTTGGGGGCTACGCAACCACAGCAATACACAGGTTGGGGCATAACCAATCACTTGCTACACAGTCTTGAAACTCTGGGAACTGTCTGTCTCCAAGCTCGAAGCAAACTCTTAAAGGAAACCAAAAATAACCTCTGGAGTTTTGCAAAAGTCTCCTCCTATGGAGAAGGTTAACTGCAACTTGTGAACATTGTGAATTATTTTATTTATTTATTTATTTAGAGACAGGGTCTTGCTTGTCACCCAGGCTGGAATGCAGTGGTGCAATCACGGTTCACTGCAGCCTTGGCCTCCCAGACTCAAGCAATCCACCCACCTCAGCCTCCCAAGTAGCTGGGACTACAGGCACACACCACTGTATCCAGCTAATTGCTTAATTTTTTGTAGAGACAGGGTCTCACTATGTTGCTCAGGCTGGTCTCAAACTCCTGGCTTCAAGCAATCCTCCCATCTTGGCCTCCCACAGTGCTGCAATTAATAGGCATGAGCCACTGTACCCAGGCTGACTATGTAAATTACTGATAGACAGTCACACATGGATTTCAGAAAATTAAGTGGCTTTAACAGCAGTTGGGAAGCCCAACCAAGTCACTCTTTGCTCTTTTCCTTCAACAGGAAAAGTATATGTTTCCTCCAAAACCTTTCCACCTGGGAAAAGGAACAATTTGTATTAAGAAACAAAAATCAAATCAACAATATAATTTCTTACATTGAAATCTGTAACCTGAGATCCCACCAACTTCCCCTACTTTATATTACTTTAAGTTCATGCTTATTTCCCAAGTTAATTTTACTTCACCAAAGCGGTCTTTTGTTGTTGTTGGGATTCATCCAGCTTAAGGAAAAACTTTGAATTACTGTGTGCACTGAAGGAGAAGGAATGCAATAAAGAGGCCATGTTACTTCTAAACCCTTTTCATTGAAGAAATAGAAATTTTTGTAAGTCCTGGGAGGATACCAGAATGAAGAATGGGAAGGAAGTTTGATTTATGATGGACAATCTTTTCTTCATTCATGTTGCCTGGCTTCCTAATTGTAATACATTCATCTTGCAGTCACATCACATACACACTAGTACATTTTTTTTTTTCTTTTTTTTAAGATAGAGTCTCACTCTTCTTGCCCAGACTGGACTGCAGTGGCACAATCTTGACTCATTGCAACCTCCATCTCCCAGGTTCAAGCGATTCTCCTGCCTCAGCCTCCTGAGTAGCTGGGACTACAGATGCCTGCCACCTCGCCAGGCTAATTTTTGTACTTTTGGTAGAGGAGTGGTTTTGTCATGTTGGCCAGGCTGGTCTCGAACTCCTGACCTCAGGTGATCCGCCTGACTCGGCCTCTCAAAGTGCTGGGGTTACAGGCGTGAGCCACTGCACCTGGCCAAGTACATCTTATGTAGGTGCAGTAATGTAAGAATATTTTTTTCCCTGTTCCTATGTTTCAACTGGTAAAGGGAATTCAACAAGGAAACTTAACCTAGGAGACCCCATGTGTTAATTAATTTTGGTAAAAATAACCCCACAGAAAAAAAGGTGGAAAGTAATTGATGGAATAAAGCAGGTAGAGAAATGATACTCCTTTATAAATAGAAGGAGCAAGTGAAAACTAAACAAAATGACTCTTAGAAGACAGTAGATCTATTTTAAGTCGTCAGGGCTAGGAAAGGACAGGTATTTTTAAATTTAATTGGGTCATTTCAAATAACAGTTAGATTATCTACTTGGAAATTTGGGCAGAGTAGAGGGAAAAGAATAGGTTTGACTCTTTTTTATTTTTTAATTAAAAAAAATATTTTTTTGAGACAGGGTCTCACTCTGTCCCCCAGGCTGGCATGCAGTGGCACAACCATAGCTCACTGCATCCTCAACCTCCTAAGCTCAAGCGATCCTCCCACCTGACCCCCCTGAGTTGTTTGGGACTACAGGTGTGCACCACCATGCTCAGTTAATTTTTTGTAAAGATGGGGTTTCACCATGTTGCCCAGGCTGGTCTTGAACTCCTGAGCTCAAGCAATCCACCTGCTCTGGCCTCCCAAAGTGCTGGGATTAGAGGCATGAGCCATCATTCCTGGCCTCCAGTTCAATTCCTTTTTTTTTTTTTTTGAGATGGAGTCTCACTCCTCGCTCAGGCTGGAGTGCAAAGGCACGATCTCGGCTCACTGCAACCTCCACTTCCTGGGTTCAAGCAATTCTCCAGCCTCAGCCTCCCAAGTAGCTGGGATTACAGGTGCATGTCACCATGCCCACTAATTTTTGTGCTTTTAGTAGAGATGGGGTTTCACCATATTGGTCAGGCTGGTCTCAAACTCCTGACCTCAGGTGATCCACCCACCTCAGCCTCCCAAAGTGCTGGGATTATAAGCGTGAGCCACTGTGCCCGACCCAATTCTTTAAACTGGAACAAAATAATGATTTGAAGAAAGTTAAAAATGGAGGAAACAGGGGAGCTTCAGCACCTCTGAGTAGCGAAGAGGTTGTAGATTTTAGAGACAGAAAAAGCTGAGTTCAAATTCTGTTACCAGCTATGGATTACTTTTTGTTGCTGAGCTTCTATTTCCTCATCTATGTAATGGGAACACTAATATCTACTACACTGATGAGTTATGAGAAACAAAAATAATTTACATAAAGTTATGGGCACACTGTAATCATTCAGTGAATTATAAAACACCATACTTCAAGTCCCAAAGAAGAAAAAAAATTTTCCCTGTTACTTGCTAACCTGAACTGAATAGGACTAGACAGAAAATCAAGTTTATTTGGTCAGGGGAAGGACTTGTTCACTAACCATCTGTGTGAAACACTGGAGGGGAAACAAGAGTCTTAGAATTTGGGAGTGTAAATGAAAACATCCAGTTAGAATGCATCTCTTTGCAATGACCAAGAGGAGCAATATTCTCAGAGGACCATTTTGTACTTTGTCTTTTTTTTTTTTTTTTTTGAGATAGGGTCTCACTCTGTCTCCCAGCCTGGAGTGCAGTTGCACGACCACAGTTCACTGCAGCCTTGACCTTCCAGGCTCAAGCGATCCTCTCACCTCAGCCTCCAGAGTAGCTGGGACTACAGGTATGCACTACCATGCCCAGCTAATTTTTGTGGGTTTTTTTTTAGAAATGGGGTCTCACTATGTTGCCCTGGCTGGTCACAAACTTCTCAGCTCGAGCAATCTGCCTGCCTCAGCCTCCCAAAGTGTTGGGATTACAGGTGTGAGCTACTCTGCCCAGCCTATTTTGTCATTTTTAAAATCATTTTCTCACTCTGCCCTTATGTCTTCTCTTCAGGCATGCAAGGAATGTTATCTCTTTACATTTGCCCTAGAACTCCTCAAATTTTCTTTGGTGTGAAACTGGGTTGTATATCATCCCATTTCAGGTAAATTCTCTTGGGCCTTACCTCTCCCAGAAAAACCACAAGGATTGCTCACCCAGCCTTCATGACGGCGATGCAGGACCGTTTCTAACACATCCTTCTCCAGCCTTTAGCTTGGACCAACACCAAGTACCACCACTTCTATAACTTCCATTACTCCCATCCTCCTATGACTACCATCCCTAAACCTAATTTCACTCTTCTCTATTTCCTTCCAAAAAATTCCAGCATTTTCTGGTATGAGATTTGGAAGGGATAGGAATAAGAAAGAACACTGATACCACTTCTAAGCATCCCTTCCTTATAACTACAAAAGACCATCTCACGTGCACAGAGTAATCAACTCATCAGTAAATATTTAATATTTCAGTAAAGACAGGAAGCACAAATGAAATTTTTAAAATTTTTGTAGATTTTAGAGTGTACAAGTGCAGTTTTGTTACATGGATATTGAGTAGTGGTGAAGTCTGAGCTTTTAGTGTAGCCATCACCCGAATAGTAGACATTGTGCCCAGTGGGTAATTTTTCATTTCTTACCACCCTCCCGCCTTCCCACCTTTTGGACTCCTCGATGTTATTATTGCACTCTCTGTGTCCACGTGTACACACTGTTTAGCTCCCTCTTATAAGTGAGACCATGTGGTATCTGACTTTCCATTTTTGAGTTATTTCACTTAGGATAATGACCTCCAGTTCCATCCACATTGCTGCAAAAGCTGAGTAGTATACCATGGTATACATATACACCACATTTTCTTTGTTTGTTTTTGTTTTGTTTTGTTTTATTTTAGAGACGAATCTCACTCTGTTGCCCAGGCTGGAGTGCAGTGGCACAATCTCGGCTCACTGCAACCTCCGCCTCCCAGGTTCAAGCGATTCTCCTGCCTCAGCCTCCTAAGTAGCTAGGATTACAGGTGCCCGCCACTACTCCTAGCTAGTATTTCTAGTTTTAGTAGAGATGGGGTTTCACCATGTTGGCCAGGCTGATCTCAAACTCCTAACCTCAAATGATCCTCCCACCTTGGTCTCCCAAAGTGCTGGGATTAAAAGGCATGAGCCACTGCATCCAGCCAGCAGTTTTTTTGTTTTTTGTTTTTTTTTTGTATGTTTGAAGATATATGAAGCTTTCTCTTGAGTTTCTTTCTCATTACCAAAACACACACACACACACACACACACACACACACACACACACACACACAGGGCCTGGACCTTTCTTCCACTCAGTGGAGATTCTCGACACTCCTAAACTGTTCCTCTTGGGTTGGGTTCCCACATCTAC
The DNA here is from genome assembly GCF_008728515.1 of Papio anubis. Lineage (NCBI taxonomy): Eukaryota > Metazoa > Chordata > Mammalia > Primates > Cercopithecidae > Papio > Papio anubis. The sequence goes on along the minus strand of NC_044988.1, from coordinate 20,650,017 downwards.
CGCTGCACCACTGCCACCAAGGTAGCTTCCTCCTGGGCCCTTCTTTCTCCCCTGCCCCATAGCCCCTGAGGTTGTATATTGCTGAGAGATGATGTTGTTTGAAGGAGAGAAGTGGGGGCGGGCAGAGAAGGGAAGAAATGCAATGACCCAAAGCATGTGGGACTGCTAGGGACAAAGGGTAAGAAAGACCATTCCAGGATTCCACAATGAAGTAGGAGAGGGGTGCCAACCTCAGTTTTAGTAGGGAGGTTTTTCAGACTGCCCTGTTCTCAACAGTGGGGAAAAAGTCTTCTGAGAAAGAATATAATAAGCACAGGAATGGTAGGAAGGCAGAAAATCAAAGTAAGCAGGAGCACTGGCCAGCCATGCTCTGTAAAATGCTATCCCAGGCGCAGAGCTCTGAGCTCAGCACATAGATGTCACTCCATACAGTTTGCTGGCTGACTGAAGAAATGAATTTCAGGGGCAAGGACTCCTTTGCTCCTTCCCAAATGTATTCATTTATTCAATTCAATAAATATTTCTTAGTTCCGATCTATGCAAGACATTCTTGGGGATACAGCATTAAATAAAACAGACAAAAATCCCTACCCTCGTGAAAGTCACATTTCAATGCTGGTGAAACAGAATACATATATAAACAAGTAGATATGTTATATGTCAATGGTTGATGGGTCAGTGCAGAAAACTCAAACAGAATAAGGTGGATAGAGAATATTAGGGGAAAGGGGAGTATTATTTTAAATAAGATGGTCAGGGAAGATACCACCATTTACATGACATTTCAGCAGAGAATTGAAATAAGTTCAGGGAGCTAACTATGCAGGAATCTAGGGAAACTGTTTTCTAGTCAGAGAGGGGACAGCAGGTACAAAGTCCCTGAGGCAAAAGCATGCTTGTTGTGTTCTAGGAAAAGCAAGAAAGACAGCATGTCTGTATCAGTGGGACGTGGAGGGATAATAAATAGTAGGTGAGGTCAGAGGGGACCAAATCATGTACTTCCATCCAGGGATTCCCAGCCTTGGCTGCACATTAGAATTATTCTAAGAAACTGGGTCCCAGTCTAGAGTGATTCAATCAGAATCTCTGGAGGTAGACTTGGGAATCTGATGTTTGCAAGTTTCCTAGGCGAGTCAAGGCTGAGGAAGACCACTGCAGGCCATTGTAAGAGCTGGGTGTGGACCTCATCCAACCTTTCCCTCAGCTCTTCTAGAGACAGCCAGCATTCTCTTATGGCAGAAATACAGCCTTTCACCCTCATAGAAAGATACAGGACAATGCATTCCATAAATTAATTCACTGGCATGGATGATTTTCTCAGGTTAATTGTTTCCAGTTTGATAGGAGACAATTAAAGGCTGGAAGGCACTGGATGCCTGATGAAGTGGACTTTCAAACTGGGGCACTACTGAATGATGGGATGGCCAGAGACATAGGAGATCAGTCGGAGCAAACTCAGTAACAAAGAGGTTCAATGAGGAATTGCACGGAGCTGGAGCTGAAGTTTAGCCCAGTTGTTTACTAGTTGTGTGAACGTGGATGATTGGACGATCATTTCTCACCTCTGAGCCTCAGGTTCCCCACCCATAGAGTGGGATATAGTATGATCTACTTCATTGGGTTATTAGAAGGATGAATTGAGATGATTTATTTCATGTGCCTAGAACAATGCCCATATTAGTACATTTGGTGGAACAGAAATGGCATAACATCAAATTTAATACATGTCAGATGTTATTATGATTATCATTCAATTTCATAGTTTTGTCAGGGCCCAATTTATCCTCACTTGTGCCTCAACAAATTGAACTGTTAACAAAGGAATCTCTGTTCCTGGGTAATGGCTGAGCACCACTGAGCATTTCCATTCCAGTTAGCTTCTTGGGTTTGCTAGCTGTATCACTAGTTATCTTAAATAAATGAAGTTTTAACATTTCTCCAGTGATTTTTTAAATTTCACCTTTGAAGATACTATTTTATGTGATTAAATAAAGAACTTGAGAAGAACAGATTTCATTAAATATAAAATCAACATAGATTCAAATTTTCTGGATGGGCAAAACTTATGTTCACAGGAAATGCTTTAAAATATGCAGAAGATAATTAAATGGGCAATGGACAAAGTGAAAAGCTTAGACTTTTTTTTTTTTTTTTGAAGTATCTGAGTGCTCCTTAGTCATTTAAAGGAGAATTGAAAAATAGCAGTGAGTCCCACATAATCCAACCTGTGAGATTAAGGTTCTTTGTGGGGAAAGACAAAGATCTGTAAATTTACAGTTTCCTTCCAAAGCCAATTTTGAATTTTGAAATATATCACAGGTCTTCTTCAAGACAAACAATCTACAGTACATCTTTCTTATGGGATGCACTTATGAAAAATGGTGATTGTCAACATCTAGCCACTTTAGCTCTCAGAATGCTTCATCTGAAGAGAAAGTTTTAGAATCTCATATTTATTCCTGTGGAAGGACAGCATTGTGGCTTGGACTTTATAAGGTCTTTATTCAACTAAATAGGTAAAGAAACCTTCATAACAGGAATATGAAACATTGTTCCTGGTGCTCATAAATACTCCACTGTATTGTCTGAAATGACTTATCTCAGTCCTGACTGTGGGCTCAGATTTACTGTACAGTTCATCAACTTCTCAGCATGATGGATAATGAATGTTTCATTTACATCGCTAATTGCCAAGCCATGGTTCCTGCAACCTTTAACCCGTATGCTTTATCCCATTATCACCATATGTCAATATAATTGCATTTAACATTCCAAATGATAAACTTTCTTCTATACAGAGAAATATTTTTCACAAAGAAATTGTGTGAGAGCTGCTGGTAAAATACAAGTCTATTACAGGAAATGACAGGGACTAAGCTAGAAAAATAGGAAGATTCTCGTAACTAGTAAAATTCATCTTCAGACAAGGACCCTTGATTTCATAGGTAGGAAAAATAATGGTATTTTCTTAAGGATTTGTCTTTGTTAGCTTTTAATTGAACAAATGCATAAAAAGAGATTCCTAAAGTAGTGCAACTAAACTTTCAGGCCTATGTAAGATCCAAGAAATACATATTTTAAAAAACTGGTTAGCGATAGCTACATGACCCAATTATATTTTCTATATTTATTTATCAGTAAACTAATAATGAAGCAGCTGTGCACTCCCTCAACATCAGAGTTGAACAGATTTCCAGAGAGAAGTGAAAAATACCAAGAATTAAAATCCTAAACTGGAAGACAAGTTGAGACACCATTAGTCTGGCTACCTGTATCCAAGATTCATTTAAAACCAAGCAGCAAGAGGGGTTTTTTCTTTTTCTTTCTTTCTTTTTTTTTTTTTTTGTTTTGTTTTTTCAGATGTGGGGAGGCGTTTGCCACAAAGACAGCTACTGAGAACCAAAGAGGAGCCAGCTCCTCCATGGTATCGGGAGATGCCCAGGACCACACAGGCTACGCTGCAAGCTAGGGTGTGTCTGCAACCCTCACACCGTGTTTCCCATCTCAGAAAGTGGTCTATGACATCCACCAAGTTTTTATGCTACGTACCTGAGAATAATCCAGAACATTTTTTCCTCCCTAATCCCCAGAGCCAGTCTATCAACACATCCTATTGGTTATAACTTGAACAAATTATATATATTAAATATATATACAAATATATCTTGATTTTTTCTACTACATTTTGACTGCCCCCATCCTACTTCAAACCGTGGTCACCTCTCCCATGGTCTGTGAAGGCAGCCTCTAACCCATCTCTTTATTCCTATTGTCACCTGCTTTCCATTAATTCTTTGCCACATCCCTATCCTTTTTATAATCCTCCAGTGGCTTCCCTTGAATATAAAATAAAGTCTGAAGTGTTCACTCTGGCCTGGGAAGGCTTGCAGGATCTGATTCCACCACCTCTCCGGCCATGCCACCCCCTCCCCTACACTCACTATGACACATGCAGTTTCTAATGAATTTTCTTTCAGTTTCCTGAATGTGCCGATCTATTTCCCACTTCAGAGTCTTTGCACTGCTGTTCCCTTTGCCTTGAATGCTCTTACCCCTAGTCCTTTCCTGGCCTATACTGTATACACTTGATTTATAAACTTAAAAATCACTTTCTTTGGAGGCCTTACACACCTCCTTATCTAATGTAAAGTAGGTTATATACATTTTCTCAAAACAGCATCCAATAATTTTCTTCATAGTACTTAAATTAGTTTGAAATCTACATTTACATGTATGATTACTTGTTTAATGTCTCGCTTCCTGACTAAACTGAAAGCTCCAAGAGGATAAGAACTGTGTGTATTTTAGTTCCTTATATCCCTCGTACCTAGCACATAGCACATAGTGTTGGTGAATGAGTTAATGGTGAATGTCTTGGTATTTCACCTTTCATTCTACTGGACGATAATTTCCTATAACCGAAGTGTACAGCAATATGAATGGAGATGTTAGAGTCAGAACACAGGTAGGCAAGATAATCAGAGACATAGAAAGCATTGGGAAAGCCTGGCTGGGCGTGGTGGCTCACACCTGTAATCCCAGCACTTTGGGAGGCCGAGGCGGGAGGATCACAATGTCAGGAGATCGAGACCATCCTGGCCAACACGGTGAAACCCCGTCTCTACTAAAAATACAAAAACTTAGCCGGGCGTGGTGGTCGGCACCTATAGTCCCAGCTACTCAGGAGGCTGAAGCAGGAGAATGGCGTGAGCCCGGGAGGTGGAGCTTGCAGCGCCAGTGCATTCCAGCCTGGGCGAGATTCGGTCTCAAAAAAAAAAAAAAAAAAAGAAAGAAAGAAAGCATTAGGAAAGCCTAAATGGACTATAGGCCACTTGGAAGAAAAGTGACACAACTTCCAGAAAGGGAAAGAATGCATGAAAGAATGTGCTTTCTGGGGAGGAAGAGTCAGCAGTTTTGATAATTCCTGAGAGGCAAGTCAGTGGAGTAGTTAAGACCATGAACTCTAGGGCCAGATTCTGCTTCTTCATATTTTTGCAAACTTGGGAAAGTTCTTATTCTCTCTGTGCCACACTTTGTTTATCTGAAACATGAAGACAACTACGGCATCTGCTTTACAGAGTTTTTCCAAAAATTAAATGAGTTGATTTTTGTAAAATCCTTCAAAGGGTACCAGCCGTGTGTTAAGTTCTATATAAATACTTTTTTAATACAAATAAAATTTTGGAGTTATAAGCAGTAAAGCTTTGGAGGTATTTTCTTGGATACTACTGCTTTATACCCTAAGGAATTACAACACATACACTTAGTGTCTCAACCAACACCAAGACCAATAAGTGAAGAGCTAGTCCACTGCGAGTCTCCTCAGTGACACAGGGCTGGATCGTCATCGACAGCACTATTTCTGAGTAGTCAGTGCAGCAAAAACTACAGACATATCAATGGCAGGGATGAGTTACATGGTAGAACGAAGAATAGACCAGAAGCCAGAAGTGCTGGCCTTTAACCATATACGTGCTAGTCCCTAGCTGTGTACCCTCTGCAAATGTTCTGGGTCTTAGATTGGTGTCTATGAACTAGACGATCTTTAGGATCTCTTCTAGCCCCTCCCATGTTACCTGTCATTTTCCTTACGTTTCTTTTAAAGTGCCAGAAACAGTCCACATAGGTATTGTGGTGATTAAACAGAGAGGCACTGAACCGCAAAGTAGACACTTCATTAACATTAGTTGTATCTGACTACACCTTTCTTGTTTTTTCTTCTTTTTTTTTTTGGAATCAGAGTTTCACTCTGTCGCCCAGGCTGGAGTGCAATGGCACGATCATGCCTCACTGCAACCTCCCATGTTCAAGCAATTCTCCTGCCTCAGCCTCCTAAGTAGCTGGGACTACAGGCACACGCCACCCCACCACGTTAATTTTTGTATTTTTAGTAGAGATAGGGTTTCACCATGTTGGCCAGGCTGGTCTCAAACTCCTGACCTCAGATGACCCGCCCTCCTTGACCTCCCAAAGTGCTGGGATTACAGGTGTGAGCCACTGTGCCCCAAGAAGTCATATGACCTGAGGGATGTGTAGAGGGGAGCTCAAGAGAATGGCATGTGCCAGGCACTGCACTAGTGACTTTATGCAGATTGCTTCATTTGTTCCTGCCAATAGCCCAGTGAAATAAGTATTAACATTTAGTGCCCAGTGAAGAAACAGAGAGGGTGTTTGTGATGCTCGGAAACCTATCATATTGTGTATAGCTCTCAACTCAAGTTCAGGGTATGCTGACACCTTGTCATTTGTCACCTCAAATGGTCGTATGTATTTCCAGGTGAGAAAAGAGGCTGCTAACTTTACCATCTGAGGCCACACATCTGCTGAAATGGAGATAATTAACATCACTAGAAACAGCAAGACGACAATGCAATGTCTCAGTAGTGACATGTTTTTGCACATTTCCAGCCCCTTTAAATATCCACACGCACAGGAAGCACAAAAGAAAGCACAGAGGTAAGTGCTTTACAAAGCACCCAATTTTCTACTCAGAAATTTTTGATGACCTTAAGTTCCCCTACTCATTTCTATCTTTCCTACTCACTGGCCTCCCAGAATCCACTACCCATTTTCTATCTCTTGCCTCGTATTGTCTGAGTGGCTCACTTGGATTTATCCTCACGGAGTCTGGATTTTCTACCCCGGCTCATCTCCGTCCCTCCATATTTGTCCTCCACTTTCACAGATCTCTGGGAGAAATGCCCGGCCGCCATCTTGGGTCATCCATAAGCCTCGCCCTGTGCCTTGTCCCCCTTGTGAGGGAAGGACATTAGAAAATGAATTCATGCGCTCCTTAAAGGATGGGCAGGAAAACAGATCCTGTTGTGGATATTTATTTGAGCGGGATTAAGGATTTGAAATGAAGTCACTAAGTGAGCATTACCAATGAGAGAGGAAAACTGATGAGAAAATCTTGAGGGCTTCACAAGACATGCAACAAACCAAATGGAATACTGTGATGACATGAGGCAGCCAAGCTGGGGAGGAGATAACCACGGAGCAGAGGGTCAGGATTCTGGCCCTGCTGCCTAAGCTGTGCGTTCATAACCAAATCACTTCACATTTCTAACCCTCAAAATAAAGCTGTTGTAATATCTGGTATCTAAGGTTCCTTCTGGGTCCACCATTCTCCATATATCCAGCCACACTCATTTTTAATATTAGTTCCCAGGTCTGTACTGTGACCTTTCTGCACTGCAGAATAACGTTTCCCATTTTGTTCAAAGACCCTTCATGTTGCTGCCCAGTATTTAGCTGACTGTTTTTCCTAAGGAGTGTTCTGGCCCAGGGGATGGGTGAACAGGCTGGGAAGAGTCTCAAGACCTTTCCAGGGTTATACTTACTAACACATAGCATGATGATTACGGAGTAAATTAGCTAATCAGCATCATCCTCAATGTCTTTCCCATATTGAAATTCATTTCCCACTTTTGTGCCCATTCTCCAGACCTCAAAATGTCATTCCATTAATATCACAAGATTAAACTTTTTTTTTTTTAACCTGGAAGAATTCGATGTTACATGCGGCTGTGGGACTTTAATTACATATTCTGTTTTCCAGTGCAAAGATGACTGAGTCCTTTATCCCTCCCCTTTGATTTTTTTTCCAGTATAAAGTTCAAATACTTAGCCTTGTACTGAGGCTCTATATGGCCACAGCCTCTCTGCATCCCTCCAGCCTTATCTGTCATCACCATCATCCCCTCCCACGCACTTAAACAAAATCTAACTTGTAATTCCTTGAACATGTCAGGCATACATTATTCCTTCTGCCTGAGAAACTCTTCCTTGTCTCTTAAATCTAGAATGATGTAAAGTTTTGAGGAAGTTGACTATCTTACTTCATGCAAAGAAGGGACACATATAAGATTCATCATCACACCAGACAGCAAATACTAAAAGTGTAATTTGACTATAAGAGTTTAGATACACATATGAAATGCAAGATCCACAGAGGGAATGTTTATGGGGCACGTTTGTAAGCATGGGGTGTGAAGCAAAGGCAGGGAACCTCATAGTATCCTATACAATACACTTTATTTCTCTATCGCTCACAATATCCAACAAACTTTTCATGGAATCCATGCAGTGCAGATCCCCAAAGGTAACCCTTATCCATTTCATGGTGAGTGCTCTTCAGAATTTTGGCAAATCGTACTGGTCACTTATCTCAACTTTGAGATGTGTTTGTCCTTGTAGTTAATTGGAAGAAATAGGGCACTCTTGTGAGCCACTTTAGGGTTCACTCCTGGCAATAAAGCATTTACAAACAGCTACTCAAGACCAGTTGTTAAGAGCTGTGTGTTTGTGTGTGTGTGTGTGTGTGTGTGCATGCAGTGTGTGCCTCTCTCTCTTTGACCCATTATTTCAGACTTAAAAACAAGCATGTTTTCAAATGGCGCTATGAGCTGCCAATGATGTATCACCACCATATCTCATTATTCTCCAGTAAATGTGATAATAATGTGATCTGTTAACATAAAAAAAGTTTGACTTCACAAAAGCAGCTGGAAATGGACAACCACAATATGCATAAATCTAACTCCTACCATCAGCTACACACTGCTTGACATATATTGTTAGAAGCACCTCGCATTTGTGGGTTCTCTTAAGCAAAATACTTGCATTAGGTCTCAGCTGGGGCTGTGCATCAGGCGGTTTGGGAAATATTCAATTCTCAGCAGAAGCCAGAATTTGAATTTCCTCATCTTTTAGGAATCATTTACCAGTTTGGAGAGGATTCAGGCAGCTCAGGTGTTTCCACTAATGTCTCTGAACTTCTGTGACTCTTTGCTCATGGATAGTCCAATAAATAATGTTATCTTTTAACTGATGCTCATGGGAGAGAATAAAATAACTCTATGTGATATCAACATTAGGGATTCAAAGAAACATTAGATTTAAGCTCACATTGGTCAAAAGGAACAGGATACAAAGAACTTTGAGCTGTCATCGTCCCCATCTCTGTGAGCCACAACCAACAGCAGGACCTAACACAAGGACCTCAGCATATGTGAGATCCTTAAATCAAGGAAACCAGTGTCATGAGTTGAATTATTCTATGACAGATACTAGCTTCTGGCCATCTCTGGCTCTCCTCTTGACACATATTAGCTTCTAGCCTTTGCTTCCACGACTTTTATCTTTTACCAATCCTCTCTCCACTGTGTTGCTTTCGACTTCCCCACAAGAATTTCAACGGCTCTCAAGTCTTTTCTTCCATCCGCACCACTAACCTGAATGCCTAGACCCTTATTTTTATTAATTTCCAATAGATGCTGCCTATGGGCTATATTGCCTTTGATGAACATTAGATATTTAAAGCTCAAAAGGTTCAAAATCAAACTCATTATCTTCTCTTTCTTTCACCTCCTTGTTCCTCTCCCTATATTGCTGATTGCACTTAACAGCATGGTCCCCAATGTAGCCATGCAAATGAGAAACCCAGTGGCTCCTTGTGGTACATGCATGCAAGATTACTGAAGCCAGAAGGATGACTGATTATGCCTCATGGGTGGAGGGGACCACTCCTGGGCCTTCGTGATTGTCAGGAGCAAGACCTGAGATGCTCCCTGCCTTCAGGGTCCTCTGCACCTCCCCTTTCTAACAAAGACCCACAGAATTTGCTACACTTGAGAATTCCAATTAGGAACTCACACTTTTTATCTGCCCTATCAATTTTTTAAACTTGCTGAAAATTAAGCTTTTTCAAAATCTGTCATTCTAAATTACTTTTTCTTACAGTGTCTTGGCATACTATATCAACTTTGATTCTTTGTTACAACTTTTCTTACTCTTTTATCACCAAAGTGGCTTTTATTCTCTTTATTATTACTACTTTCTTTTACTACTATATTACATTGTTATTATTTTTTTCTCTGTAGTGTCAATTTATTTCATTTAGTTTCAATTTATTTTTATTGCTGACTTTTAAAAAAAGTGATGGGGTGGGGAAAAAGGAGAGGGAGAGCATTAGGACAAATACCTAATGCATGTGGGACTTAAAACCTAGATGACGGGTTTACAGGTGCTGCAAACCACCATGGTACATGTATACCTATGGAACAAACCTACACATTCTGCACATGTATCCCAGAACGTAAAGTAAAAATTTTTTAAAGAGTGATCATTTGCCATGTTTGTTAGCCTTTTTCTACATACAGTATTTCACTTTCCCACTTACTAATTTATTTTTTCTTAAGGTAGAAAATTGCACACATTGCACATGCTCATCTCTTTGTCTCCATAGCCAAAGGCACCCCTTTGCTCTAGTCCTGCAGCAGCTTCAACCTGGCCTGTCAATGGCAATGGCCTCCATGATGCTCTCATGGTCACTAGACAGTCCCCTCCAATCCCGCCTCCCACTGCCCATAGGAGAAAGCCCCGTCTAGTTGCACAGTGTCGAAGGCCTTAGAGCCCAGCTCCTCCTGACTTCCTCTCCTGTGACCGCAGCTTCTGGCCCTGTCTGTGCTGCCACAGCTTCCCACATCTCCACAGTCACCAAGCATTCCTTCCCACACATGGCCTCAGAACATCCCCTGTCTAGGATGCCTTTTCCCCTTTCTTCCACCTAGCTTCTCCATCCTTCAAGATTCTGCTCAAGAGTCCCTGACTTCTGAAGCCATCACCAGCAACTAAAGTTCTTTGTGTCCTCACCTGGTTTTCTAATATTTGTCAAGAGACTATGAGAGCCTTACAACTCACAGGACCCATTTCTTCGAAAAATTTGTGTCTCCAAAAGGCATGGCATTTCCTAGGTAATAATTTCCCTAGTTTCACTGAAAACATGAGAGTCAAAACACCATCAAGCAACCATCAGATGTTAACTCATCAAACAGATATATTCTAGTCAAAAGAAACATCTCTTACCATGGCTAGAGTTACCACAAGTAAATCATTGTGAATTCAGTTGACAGTTATTATATACACTGGACATTAAACTCACAAACCACTCCTTTCCTCTTTGTAAACTTCTTAAGGTGCAGTGTAGCACACTGGTCCCAGGCTTGCATGTGGAGCCAGAGTTCCTGGATTGAAAGGTGTCTCTATTCACTAGCCATGCGCCCTTGGGGAAAAGCTCAATCCTGCTCATCTGTGAAATGGGGGTGTTGACAACAATGATTGTGACAGTGTGTGGCATGTATTGAAAAAATGCACAAAGAGTACTTAAAGCAGTGCTTGACACAACTTAAACATTTGAAATTTGTTCATTATTATCACTATTCCAATTTGACAATGAAGACAACCTGAGTGGGGCCACATCTGGTGATTAGCGATCACAAATCCTATAAGAAGAAGAGAAAGAGACTCATATTTGCAAGTAGAGAGAAACTAATTAATTCTTGACACATGGTTGGCACTCAAAACAGGTCTGGTTCATGGAATTAAATGAGTCAGGCCCCAATCTGTGTCTCTGTTTTATTAATGTGAATCTCAGGAAAGGGTGTGTATATAAGCTTCAAGATGGAGTTAAGGTAGCTTTATCCTGGCTGTACCTTGTTAGGAAGAGCAAGTATCACACGAACTCTCAAGGATCCTTCTCTCCTAGGGAAGACTCAAGGGAGGGCCTAGTAGGAGCTTAAGGTATTTCCTCATAATTTTCTTCAGCCTCTACCTCCATATTTTCAGATGGACAATAATTATTTTTACATTTTTGTGAAAACTACTTTGCATGCACAGCTTCAAGACAAGCCCCTTCAAGTATTTATATTGCCATCTTGAACCAATATAAAAATCAAGAAACTTCACCTTCCAGATAATTCCTCCTGCCTTGGTAGTATTTTACCTGTTACGATGGGCTTCATATCCACCGACCTTTCAAACATCATGACTCTTGATGTAACCATAGCAATCACTATTATTCCCATTTTACAAAAGAAGAAATGGGGCTTGAAGAGGTTTTGACTTGCTGAAGTTTATGGCACTAGTAGACCGTGGAGCCAGGACTCGACTCCCAGACTTTAAATCTCTCATCCAGTGGTCTTCTCACTGCATCTGGGAATCATACCTTCTTTCTAAATAAAAGCTGTAACTCTAGGGGGCTCCAATGTGGAGGCCTCTCCTTTGCAAATAGCACTCGGTGGATCAGCAGCAATATTCAAAACAGAAACAAGTACTGGCACATGCAGCTTCCCTAGAAGGCCCTCCATTAGGAGTCGACCAAGGAGCAAGGTAGGAACTCTTCAATTAGATACCACCAAGCATCCCCACAAAGTTTCCCCACACGCTCACGGCTGGGAGACCAGGCTACGGTCAGCGAGGAGAGTTTTCTGCTTCACTATTGATTAACATTCTCCTGCCTGGGCCTCTCCTCTCTCCTCTCACATCCTGAAAGTCCTGGGTGATTGACAACCAGGAATGATTGTGTACGAATCTTCATTAACATCTTGGTGGTCCCTAATGATGCATCAGGTATGGAGGGGCTGGGCAGGGGATTCTTCTTAGAGGAGCTCATGGTCCTGGTTCTAAGGATGATGCAACAAGATCCTCAGATAAATGTGCAACCCCTCTTTATCATGAACAAGGGTCAAAAAGCAAAGATAGTAGGGGTGGGGCCACATCTAAGTTAGTTAAGCCTTGGGAAGTTGCAACATGAATTTCCGGATGGGCCAATAAAATGCAGGAACTGATAAGGAGTCCTTGTTCCAAGGGTTTGAACCCTCTTTTTCTCCATGAAGCTTCCTCTTAACCCTCCAGGCTGACTTTGTTCATACTCCAAGTAAGTATGCAGGTTTACTAGAAGGCGGTTTTCTAAAAGCTAGGCTACCTTCTGAGAGCAACTTGAGGAACAAGGCCATGTGTTAGTGTCCCAACAATTCCCATGCCTAGCACAGGGCCCAGTTTGTTGCAATAATGAATTAATCGATAGATTATTTAGTGATGTATCAATTATAGAAAACTACAGCACTTCTACCCACGATGACCTTTAGTTAACTAGTTAATGGGGAATTTTCATGCCAGTAAAACATCAGAACATATTATCACTCACCTCTGACATCTGTATTCTCCAATCTAAGAAGGAGGCTACGATAAAACTGCTACTCTCCCTCTCTCTAGGTACTATTTGATGTAGTTGTGATTCGTTTTGTACCCACCAGCAGCAACCCACTTCCCACCCTGACTCCCAAGAAAGCTGCATTTAATTAAATTAGGATCAGTGCAGGAAAAGCAAAGCAAAAAAAAAGTCCACAATAGATCTTATAAAAATAAGAAGGAGAAAGGTTGTGCTTTCTCATATTCACTGGATGTGGATGTGTGTTTGCCATAAATGAGACCTGCTGTGAGAATGATGCTGGGTTTCCCATCTGGCAAATATCAGATTGAGATACACAACGAGAAATGATGTTTTATTCTTGAATTAATTCCATTCAGTTTATTTGGAGTGTCATCATATTCAATAAGCACTCAAGAAACAACATGATTAGAAATCCAATGAGGCTTCCAAAGACAATGGAAGATAGTTAATGACCAAACTTTTTGAAGTCAGGAACAGCACATTTTACTACTATTTGGAATTCAAGTTTAAAACATGATTCTTTTAGATAAATACTGCGTGATCTCACTTATATGTGAAATCTAAAATAGTCAAACTCAGAACAGCAGAGAGCAGAACAGTGACTGCCAGAGGTTGAGGGGTTGCAGTTAGTGGGGAGATGTTGGTCAAAGGGCACAAACTTTCAGCTATGAGATGAGTAAGTTCTGTGGACCTAATGCACAGAATGGTGACTATAGTTAATAAGACTGTACCAATAATACTGACTTCCTGAGTTTTATCTCATCAAAGCTAGACCACAGGGCATCTACTGCTCATGGCTGAGGTGACACAATTGCATAGCAGAGAAAGGACTCAAGGAATATAATGGATTTGGAAGAATAGATAAAGAGCCAGACTATTCTATCCCCAGACTAGATTCAGAAGCACCTGACTAAGGGAGGGGGAAAGAATCCGAAAGGAAAGGAAGAAAGCTGAGAGGCTAGTGAGGCCTTGGGAGAGATGCTGGCAGGACCTGGGAAAGGGCAGGGGCTGGGGAGAAGGAGGGAGGGAAGGGAACACCTCAGACAGATTTGAGCCTGCAGGGGCAGCACTGACTGCACCCACTTTCCCAAAGAGGGTCTGAGAAAGTAGACAACATCAGTGTCTCCTGTGCCCTATGCGAGGCCAGGGTAGGAGCAGTGTATAAGTGGGTCACTGAGATGGTTTGGCTGTATCCCCATCCGAATCTCATTTTGAATTATAGCTGCTATAATTCCCATGTGTGGTGGGAGGGGCCTGGTGGGAGATAATTGAATCATGGGGGTGGCTCTTTCCCGTGCTGTTCTCATGATAGTAAATAAGTCTCTGATGATTTTATAAAGGGGAGTTCCCTGCACATGCCCTTTTGCCTGTCACCATGTAAGACGTGACTTTGCTTCTTCGCCTTCTGCCATGATTGTGAGGCCTTCCCAGCCATGTGGAACTGTGAGTCCATTAAACTTCATTCCTTTATAAATTCCCAGTCTTGGGTATGTCTTTATTAGCAGCGTGAGAATGGACTAATAAAGGTACTGAGGCAGGTCAGGACTAAAGTCTCACAGAGGACAGAACGAGAGGAATGGGAGGGCTGCAGGATGCTTCTCCACATGCCCCCCAGGTGACATGGTTAGGCAGAAAGACATAGGCCGGATCATCAGGATGCAACATTCTCATCTGCATTATTCAAAAAATAAATAACTCTATCAGCAAAACTAACATATTATGGTTTTAATGTACATTTTGTCCATTACTTAAAGATAAATATTTTTTCATAGATTTACTAGCTATTTAAGTCTTTTGTTCTTTTTTAAATGAAAGATTTAGCTATGCTCTTATTAATTTGTAAAGATTCTTCATAAAGATATTAATATTTGCCAATAATAGCTAATATTTTCTCAACTTTATTTTTATTTTGGTATTTTAATGTAAACATTTCTGTTTCTCTAGATTCAGGCAATATTACGCTAGCTATCTAGCAAATGCTAGTACAGTACTCATGATATGTTAGCAAGGTACTTCATTTTAATTACATTTTCTCTAATGTCCTTGGTGTCCCTGAAACTGGGGGCTTACTAGTCCATTTTACTGGCAACAAAACCGATGCTTAGGGCTAAAGAATGTGCCCAAAGTTAAAGTGCCAGTATAAGGAATCCAAATCCAAGTTTGTTATGCCATGTGGGGTTTGGTACACCTTTTGCAATTATAATATACAGGCAAAGCAGAGTGCAGAAGGAGCTTCCTGACTATGGCTT
This sequence comes from Papio anubis, assembly GCF_008728515.1. Lineage (NCBI taxonomy): Eukaryota > Metazoa > Chordata > Mammalia > Primates > Cercopithecidae > Papio > Papio anubis. The sequence continues at coordinate 20,634,753 of NC_044988.1, read as the reverse complement.
CTTACACTGGAGGAAGTGGCAAATTAGTAGAATAAAGGGACACCGTTTGAAACACTCAGAGATATGTATACAAAGAGTTAAGTAAATAATGTAAATAATTCTGCACATAGCAAACAATGAACAATAAATAATAATGAACAATAACATGATCGTTATTAACCCATGAGGAGGTTTATAAGCGAAAGTTGTAAATGTGTTCTGTAAAGGGGTGGAGGATTGACGAACATTCGCCTCAATAATTAACAACAAGAATGAAATCGACGTTAGTGAATGAAGTTAATGAATGAAGCTAAGCTAAGGTCCATTATGGCTATCTAGGGGCCATCTCATTAGAGTCACTTATGGCAACAGATACTGTACTGTATCTGGAGCCTGGCTCAGAAGGGTGACTCTCTTACCTTCCACCAAGTTCCATTCAGACCAGAAATAACTGTGAAGGGAGCAGGAACTCTGGGCATCATTTGCTCAACTACGTATCACCAGTTTGAACCGGCTTAGACTTAGAATCATAGAAGTTTTTACTCAAGAGGTCTACACAGCACATCTAATTTTCAGCCCTGTTCCTACACCCTGCCCATTATTGTTCTTGAAAAAAGAAAAAAGAAAAAAAAAAAACAAGGTTCAGAGAGGTTACACAATTATCCTATGTTCACCCAGCTAGTTCATTACAAATCTAGGTCTAGAATCCCAGCCTTTTAATTCCCATTTCATGGTTCTTTGTTCCATACAACATGGTCTATAGCATTTCAGAAAGTCTGATATTTCTTCTGGCCTGCTTTTCAAAAAGGGATGGGCTATAAAGACATTATGAACTCACCTGGTAAGGGCTTGGGCAACCACAGATATCCTTTGTTCCTTAACAATGCTTTGCTTTGTCTGAAGTCAAGCAAGTTTGTTTTATTGTTTTAATACGGCCTGCTTTAATAAGCTTAGTTACTGTTTATTGAGCACTTAATATGTATCAAGAACTACTGAGAATTTTACCTACACTAAATCTTAAAAACAATCCTATGAACCAGGTTTTTAAGTATCTTTTTCACCAACAAGATGCGGTGCTTCAGAGAAAATAAATAAATATGCTGATACGGCAAATGGCAGAACCAGGATTTCAGACTCAGGCCCTGGGGCTCAGCCTCAGGCGGTATCTAGAGGCAATAAGGTCGTGGCAGAGAAGTGGCTCATGCCTGTAATCCCAGCGCTTTGGGAGGCTGAGGCAGGTGAATCATGAGGTCAAGAGATTGAGGTCATCCTGGCCAACATAGTGAAACCCTGTCTCTACTAAAAATACAAAAATTAGCCGGGTATGGTGGCGGGCACCTGTAGTCTCAGCTACTCAAGAGGCTGAGGCAAGAGAATTGCTTGAATCTGGGAGGTGGAGGAGGTTGCAGTGAGCCCAGATCCCACCACTGCACTCCAGCCTAGCGACAGAGCGAGACTCTGTCTCAAAAAAAAAAAAAAAAAGAAAAAGAAAGAAAGAAAGAAAAAGAAAGAGTACAGCACCTGGAAGGGGAATGCCTGGAAAGAAAGCTTAGTTTCTCCACCACTTAGTAGCTGTCCGACCTCGAGCAAAGTTGCATACCTTCTCCAGGCCTCAGTCATCTGCTACATATGTATAATGGGAATGCAAATACCAAGTAACTACCTCATGGAGTGGCCCTAAGAATTAAATAGGACAAATCACATTAAGTTTTAAGCAAAGTGTCAAGAACATACTCAGAATTTGATATGTACTACCAATTATTATGATTATTATTATTCGAATTATCAGTCTGTTGATCTAGATCTACCCTCCAATGCTCTTCTGCCTGCCACGAAGGAAGGCAGGAGAAGTTACTGGACTCCCGCTGCTCTAAATATGGTCAGAGCTGAGACAACAGACAGGCCTTACCTGGGAATGGGGGCCTAATTGAACAACGCTGGCCAGGGTGACTGGGTTCCAGCTGTCGGATGCTGAGAGGAAGCTTTGGCCAATCTCCAGAATGAATAAGAATGAACTATTACTCTAGCTAGGTCTCTCAGTATCATACTCTATCAGTATCTCGGGCACACATGTGTCCAAAGAGCAGATCTGCCTTCTTCTAGATAATACTACTATCAGTAACACTGGGCTTCGAAGACATCACACCGTCAAAGCACCATAACTATGGTCACCAAACTGTGGAGATCCAGACAAACATTGAGAGGAGTCAGGCACTAGACCCAGACCCCTGCCTTTGAGAGGGGTCTTATTTCTGATTCCTCCAATGTCATTGTGTGAATCCCATCTTAGCAGACCCCATTGGATCTTGAAACAGCCCCAGCCCAGAGACAGTTCACAATTCAACTTGTCTTGGTTTGTGATTCAACCTGATTTTGAGTTACTAAAGCCCCTGCAGGAGCACGTTCTCCCCAAAGTGATGTGACGATGTTATCTCTGCCTTATGGTTTCTTGTACATGAGTCTAAAAGGAGAAAGAGGGGGCACAGAAAGGGGCAGAGGAAGGAAGGGGAGATAAATGCAAATATTTTGTTCACTGTAAAAATGCAGAATTTTATTGATAGGATCCGAACATGGTACTTTTAATGAATCATGTAGTCCACCTTCTATACCCGGTGGTTAGTATATCCCATTAATTCAAAGCCCCAGGTGCACATAAAAATCGCATATAACTTTTTAAATGAATGGCCAGAAATCATTTAATATTGAAGTACTTATTTTTGCCTGGACATTGACTTTTCATATTGAGAAAATTTCTGAGAGAACAAGACTAAAACAGATAGATATTGGAATTATAAGACTACCGCAAAACAACTGCAGAATCTAATAAATCAAGGGAACTGATTGACTGTTCCAATCACTCACTTCACAGGTGCCTCATTTCAAAGTTTAACCCAGGCTTTAATGTTTAAATCAAGTTTGTGTATAATTTGGGCAAACAAAATGTTTTTCTTTACAAAAGATATATGATCACTCATAAAATGTTGCCAGGTGAATTGATTAAGAATGCACAGCACTCTTCTAAGAGCAACCTGAGATCCAAATCTTGCTAGCTCCAAAGGAATTTTTTAAATAAGCAAGAAGAGGAACTGTAGAAGGGGCCATGCAACCGACTGGTTCAATGACAATATCATTAAATGACAAGCGCTGATAAAATAAAGCCTCGCTATGATCATTACCCCTGTGCACAGGAGAAGCACACATGCTTCTCCTCCTGAGACACTTATGCATCAGTAAGGACAGGCAAAGAAACATGCGTGGTGAGAAAGCAGAAATCTGAGAGGATTCTGTAAAAGAACTTGAATCATCAAGATCCTCATTTTGGCATGGCCTCCGCCCCCCACCACTTCTTCCCCTGATTGGTGTCACAAGTGTCTGGCATGCACTTTATGCTACTCGCACAACCTGTTTTACTACAAAATGGGTAGACTGAAAGAATGCCTCCTTACGGCTGGCATTTATGCATTTCCTAATTGTGATAGTTAATTTTGTATGTGTCAAGTTGACTGCCACGTGTGATGTCCGGACATTTGGCCAAACATTACATTCTAGGTATGTCTCTGATGGTGTTTCTGGATGAGATTAACATTGGAATCAGAAGACCAAGTAAACCGACCACTCTCCCCAATGTGGGTGGGTCCTATCCAATCAACTGAAGACCCAAACAGAACAAGAAGACTGAGGAAGAGGGAGCCCCTCCTGCAGAACGTCAGTCCTTTCCGGCCTTAGGACGCAAACTGAAACATTCGTTCTTCCTGGATCTTGATCCTGCCAGCTTTCAGCTCAAAATTAATATACACGCTGTTGGTTCTGTCTCTCTGAAGAACCCTGACCAATACACCCATTTACTGAGATTGTTTCTAAAATGAAATCACACACTCACACATACACACACACACAAGCATTTAACAGTGTTACTATTGGGAGAGGAATTGGGGAGAAAAAAGGGTTTACTTTACATTTTGATCACTGTGTACTGTTAAAATTTTCTAACTTTATATATGTATTATTTTTAGTTTAAAAATAGCAATAGGAATTATCAGGCCAGAAAGAATATATTTCATTAGTTATAGTTTCTCTTTTGCATTCTATATAATTGAAAAAAATACATTTCCATAGGTATAAATATATGAAAATGCACAGAAAAAGAACTGAAAAGGGATATACCAAACTGGCAATTACTTCTGGTTTGAAATTGAGGTGATAGTCAAGGGTGAGTTCAGCTGTTTTTGTTTTGTTTTGTTTTTTGTTTGGTTGGTTTTCTTTTCTTGGTAACATGAGCATATTTTACCAGAGAATATAATTATATACTTATTTATTGTTATTCAAGAGAAATAAAACTAAATAGTTATTATTTTAAAAATTGTTTCCCAAAAGTCTGAAAATTTAGAAGTTACATTCACCAAACTGTCTTCTTCCTTTGTTTAATAGTTCTACCTTATGGTTTATATAGGTGAAATGTGGTTTTCTTTGCAAATGTCAACGGTTTTTTAACTTGTCTTTTTCATAGACCTTGAACCCCGCCCCCCTTCCTGCCCCCGCAACCAAGTACACAGGATCACAAGGGGCCTAGCCATTGCGAGCTAAAAAGCAGCAATAGTTCTGGTGCTATGTTTCTGGAATGGTAGAGAGGGGAAAGAGGTGATGTATCCATCCGGTGTTTTAAATAAAAGTCCTGATATATTCATAAACATACAAGCAGGGTCTGAAGGGGAGTTGGAATGGGTGTTGCCTGGCAACCACCCTCCTCCTTCCTAAGAGCAGACACTCTTTAGCTGCGCTTTTTGTCGGAGTTCACTTTTTTAGTTCAAATCTTGCCCTGTTTGTTTTTACACATTTCACCCATATGATAAACACGTAGCATGAGAAGCACTTTCAGAAGGAAATTCCTTTTCTCCCCTCTCCCATGATTAAAGCAACATGGAACTGAATTTCATGAGCTTCAATAAAACAACTCTATTTTAAAAATTTCTTATTCTTAATTGTAGATAAAAAAACATAAAACATAAAATTTACCATCTTAACCATTTGTAGGTATATAGTTCAGAAATATTAAGTATATTCACATTGCTGGGCCGCCAGCGTTTAGAACGTTTTCATCTTGTAAAATGAAACTCAATATCCATTAAACAACATCTCCCCATTTCTTTCTCCACCCAGCACCTGGCAACTACCGTACTAGTTTCTGTCTTTACGAATTTGACGAATTTAGGTACCTCAGTAAGTGAAATCATACAGTATTTGCCTTTTTGTGTCTGTGTTACTTCACCTAGCCTCATGTCCTCAAGGTTCATCTATGTTCTAGCGCGTGTCAGAATGTCCTTCCTATTTAAGGCTCAATACTCTCCTATGGTATGTTTATACAACATTTTGTTTAACCGTTCATCTGTTAATGGACACTTGAGTTGCTTCCTTGGCTATTGTGAATAGCGCTGCTATGAACACGGATGAACAATCAAGTATTTCTAAAGCCATTTTTGAAGTGATTGCTATGGAAAAAAAAATGCTCAAAATTAAGCAGTGGCATATTCTCAGAGGCCTACACCAGAGCACCTTAAAGGGCCATGCAAACCACAGGCCTCCCCATCTTCTCTATCAGTAGAGAGTCCTTAAGCACACAACCAGGCTGCAGATCTAGGAGGAGAAGGGTCTTATACTAAATGGTGTGAGTTGGTGCAGAATCTCTTTTTGGATTTGACTTCCCATGACTCTTCTGTATCCTGGAAATAGTAAGATGCCAATGACCAAGATCAGGAGAGGAGGCTTTGAGGAAAAGGGATCCACGTTACGGCCCTGCCTACTGCTAACTTTGGAAAAGATCTTTTTGGAGAATTACACTTAAGCCAGTCCAGGTCACCATGGCAGGCTTCTTATGTGGGACAATGCAATCAAAATTTAAGATCAGTGATTTTCAGCCAAACGCGGTGGCTCACACCTGTAATCCCAGCACTTCGGGAGGCTGAGGTGGGTGAATCACCTGAGGTCAGGAGTTCAAGACCAGCCTGGTCAACATGATGAAATCCCGTCTCTACTAAAAATACAAAAATTAGTCGGGCATGGTGGTACATGCCTATAATCCCAGCTACTCCAGAGGCTGAGGCAGGAGAATTGCCTGAATGCAGGAGGTGGAGGTTGCAGTGAGCCGAGATGGCACCACTGCACTCCAGCCTGGGCAACAAGAGCGAAACTCTGTCTCAAAAAAAAAAAAAAAAAAAAAAAATCAGTGATTTTCCAATGAATGTACCGTGAGCAATCCATAGGTGTGTTGCCAAATCTTGATCAATATGTAAAATTTATTTTTGCCACATTGAGCATGCACATTATTATGACAGAGCCTTAATTTAATATTGAACAAGGAAGAATATGAGGTTCAGAATGTGTGCATGGTGGAGGAAAGAGGTAGGATCATTTGTCCTAAGTTAAACATAAGAGATGCCCTGTTACATCATGTTGGGTCCAGAGAAAGAGCATGTGGTTATCAGAACATGAAAGAACTTTGTTCCATGAGTATATTACGCCAGGGTGGTCAGGGCAATAAAATTTCTGCTCCAACAAGAAGGCAAACAAAAGAACTGTGTGATCACTGTAGATATCTTTATAGATACCATAAAACTCTGTTTTGTTTAGTAGCAATTGTGTCGCAGTTAATACTGACTTGTTTGGTATGGTTTATAGTTTATTGACACTCAAATATGACAGGAACAAAATATTTTTTATTAGAAAGAGGTTAGCGACCACAAAAGAGATTTAGACCACCTATCCATAGGTGATAGGAAAAGAGGCTATGAGACCCACTGCTGAAATGCCTGTTTTCTAAAAATGTCCCCTAGGTGGCAAATGCCCATCTGGAATGGGCAGCAGCAGTGGCCAAGAGACCAAAGACCCCGGATGAAAATCTCAGCCCTCTCGCTTTCTATTAGAGACATGATGGAGAATTTATTTGGAAACAGCAAAGCAAAATGTAAATGAGGTTTTTAAAATTGTTATTTATGGGCAATAAAATAATAACAATTTGAAATTTAAAAGACCCAGATTAATTTCCCAACTTTTCTTGTTCACCTTTAATTGTCAGCCCAAAGTGCTGTTTTGTGTTTTGACAAATGGATGGCTAACCTCTGTGAGGTGAAATAACTTTTGGATTTTTTGATTTTGTCATTTCCTTTAGAAAACGAAGACACTACGTCCTACTACTCTGGATATAGAATTCACCTCTGCAGCGAGCCTCATGCCTCTGTTCACCTGGATGGATAGAGAAGCAAGGGCAATTTTCATCTACGTAAGATTACACGTAAATGTTGAATTGTGTGCATATGCTGTCGTAGAGTGGAAACAAACGCTGAATAACATCGGAATAAATTGTAAGATATATTTTATACTTAACATTTTTCAAAAAACACCTCCTGCTGTTAAAGCCCATGCTCCATATACATCTTCAGTAAAGCAGTGATAAAAGTGAGAATAACAACCCCCAAATGATAAATTGGTCAAATTTAGAGAAGTCTAAATAAGCAGTGTTTTCCTTACCAGTCAAACGCAAAGGTTACACACACATGCTCACCACCTGCCCTCTCCTTGTTTTTGATTATAAAACAATGACTTCATTTGTGTCAGAACTAAATATGAGTAAAAGCTATTAACCAAGGTCTAGTAGTTATTTAACAAATATTTTAATTGAATGATGTTTCTACACATGACAGTATTGCATTAGGATTGCTTGAAAAGAAAATATTCACTGCATGCAATTTAAAAAGTTTTTTCTCTCTTTGAAAAGGATAGCCTCAAGTGAAATTGATTAGCAGTAAAGAATATTAGAAGAATACATTTATACCGTAGTCTACGTTTGGAATGCAAAATAGATCTAGAAAATTTGGCATGAGTACAACAATTCAACATCCCTTAGCAGATTATTAATGAAAAGTAATACAAAATTAATTGGCATCTCTAATTTTTAAAAATTATTTCTTTAATAAGAACTATTTCTACTGTGCCTTTTTTTTTGAAATGAGCAAATATATTTCAAATATATCACCAAAACCATTTGGAATCGTTCTGGAATCTAATCTAAAAAAGAACATACCTATCTCTTAAATCTTACCAAGTTATAATTTATTAATTTCCACTTATTGTTAAAAAAAAAGTCTAAAGGTAAATTCTGATGGCAACTACCTTGCAGATATAGTCATAAGTATTATTAAATCATTTCATACTATACAGAGCATTTTCTGCCATTTTCTGTAACAGTAAATGTGGTAAGAGTAACTTGAGAAGGAAGTAAAGCAGCAAAGCTCCTTGGTTAGTCAAAGTCATCAGTGCTGCGTACAGACAATGTTCAGAATCTGACCTAGGGCATCAATAAAACAACTAAGATATGGACTCTTTCAATGACACACAAGCGTTATGTCATTAATGGAGCTTGGATTGTAGCAATGTATTCTTATAAGGTGACAAATTAACCATACGGCTACCTCGTAGAGGACAAAACTAAAATATATTAAACTCTGTGGGGTAAATACACCCACAGGCAAATCTAATATACTGACATTTTTAATACTAATTGAAGCTGATTGATTTACGTATTTTACGTTCTCAACTCTCCAAAATGATGTATTTAATGTTTTATTTTTAAACACAATTAAAAAATAATATATAAATATATACATACTGCAAATGTAATACAGATAACAAATTCATTTAAGCCCATTTATGCACATTAGTAACACACCATGTGGCAGAAAGACTAGGACTCCAAGAAGACCCCTTGGCGATTTATTTTATATTAAATCCCTAATGGCCTCTCCTTATCTTTGCAAAAATATGCACGAAAGTCCAGACTATGCAGCCATTGAAATGAATGGTTATTTATTTGCTAAACGAGAACCCTATGTTTAATGTTCCTTAGACATAAGGTAGTCTGGAAAAGTCGCATTCCTACAGCTCCATACATCATTTATTTTACATACCCTAACTTCTCACAACAGGCAGCGGAAAAATATCTCTGAACAGCATTGTAAGTTGCTGAGATTTTTGTTTCCAATTCCATTACTGGAAGATTAAATGTTAACATGTTTACTTGCTGCTTTAGCAACAAAAACAAATTCTTATACCATCTTGGTGCCTGACACATACATGAATATAAAATGGGAGAAAGTTTGCACATATCCAAAACTAAAATCAAACAATGGATGAGTACCAAAAGTTCGAACTCACAAATTAATCTCAATTAAATACCAGAGAAAAAGCTTCATGTACTTTAAATTTGTCTACCAAAAAAAAGTACTAATAATTGGAAAGTTCTAAGAGTGTGTTCTTGCTCTTTCAAAGAGTAAAGGTTGTTTTTTCCCCTTCGTATAACGTGCTTAAAATAATGCCACAAAACTTGGCCCTGGACGCATTGGTTTTTAATATTCATGCTGACATTGACACACTTTCCTATCAATTGATTTTCCATTAAATCACTTGATTTTGGTTCACACAACCAAAATGTTTCAGCTCCAGAGATACCCAATATCCGTAGGTGATAGGAACATAAGCAAAACCACACTGTTGGCTCTTTCCCTTAATGTCTCTCCATCTAACTTCTGACAGCCTCAGATAGTCAAAATCAAGAAGGTTTTCAAGGAGGAATTCCTTCTAAGATAGTGAGAGAGGTAAAAGCAGCATAATGAGATTTCATCTACTTCTTTGAATATGTTGTGATATTATGGTCTCACACATCACTTTGGGAAGGGTGATACATTGTCTTGGTGCTTCAACTAAACTTTCTAACAGAAGCATTTACAAAGAAGCAAATACCTGGCATGGAAGAATGTGCAGAATGCAAAAAGGGACAAGACCACCTTCCTTATCTTGGAGGAAGCAGTAACCTATTTTTCTCTATAGGGCATACACAGATAAGCAGAACAAGCAGTACTTATAAGGTGCAATTGCAGGGTCGTGCCTGGGGCTAATTCTTGCCCTGATCCTAGGTAAAAACTCAAGCAATCCCCATGATTTTTTCTAGATACTCTTAGTTAACATAACTCCCCAGGCATTTCAATTCACAATATGGAGCCTCAATTTCGTAATCAAAATGTTCAACCCCATGTCATAGTCAAAACTGCAATCTCAGAGAGGGTTCAGTCTCTCCCCTGCCCCAGCTAGGGCTGGCTGCTGGTGGAAGGGCATGCGGTCTCTCTCCCTTTCATTCTTTCTCCACCTCTTCCTTCTATCCCTCATTTATCTTTCTAGCTGTAGATTCCTGACCCACCTGGGTTGGTGCACAAGGAAGCAAGATGAGGTAAGAAGAGTAGAAAACTTAGCACTTTGCTGTTACTTTCTGGAGTCTGTAAATATTAGACTGTCTGTTCTTCACAGGTGTTTACACTGACACTTTGTCTCATGGGTCACCTGTGGATCTTTTGGAGCTCCTATTTTCCATCTCCCCTGGGGCCCTAGACAACTGGAATGCATTTCTATTCTCATTTCCCAGTCCTTGGGAAGCTGGCTCTGCCTCTCACTTCTCTCCGCTGAGATCTGCATCGTGTTCACTCTAAGTCAGGTCTCTTGGATGAGATCTAAGAATTCAGCCTTTTTCACACATGGCCCAGATCAGCCTGTCTACTACTCTGACAATTTTTCCAGGGTGCAGGCTGCTCAGGGCAGCCACCTATTCTACACCCCACTGTGAAGCCAGCTAGTCAGCACATTTTTTTCACTTTAGATTTCCACAAGTGAGGCACATGCCCACTGTGTCCCCCAAATGGCACGGGGCACCCAGGCCTCTCTTTAGTGGGCCTTCTAAACTACTGCATTGATGCTCCCATCCCCTTCCTCACAGGGAACTCCTGTGTTTCAAAATTTCTTCTGTTTTCTATTTCCAAATCCCAGTCCTTTCATTCCCTCTAAGAGGGTAAGAGGTTTAAAAGCAGTGTACTGAGATTTCATCTACTTCTTTCAAAATGTGTCATGGTCCCATATCACTTTGGGAAGAGTGAGCTATTGTCTTGGTGCTTCAACATAACCTTCTAACAGAATGTCTCTCTGCAAGGTGTCTTCCATGTGCCCTCCAGAGCCAGGCTTTACCTTCCTCCACCCTGTTCTCTGCGACAGCACAGCGACTTTACGGACAGCATTGAGTCTCTTCTGGTCGCTGACTTCCTGTTAGTTTCAGCCAACAGAAAGTCCCAGTGGGTGCTGGGAAGGAGAATGAGAGTGAGGGCAGTGTGTTTGTTCCTACATTTCCTTTTGTTTGGCGTCAGCATGAACTTGGCCATTCCTTGACCAAAAGCACCTCTAGAAGTGATCCTTTCTTTTCGACCATTTCCTCCAAGTTTTTGAAAACTTCTCTCTTATTTTTCCTTTCAGGCTTAAGGTGGTAACTTCTGGGATGCTACCATGTTCCTTGCAGTCTTCCTCACGCTGCCTTCATTTAATAAAATGGGCCGGGCACGGTGGCTCACGCCTGTAATTCCACCCCTTTGGGAGGCCAAGGCGGGCAGATCACCTGAGGTCAGGAGTTCGAGACCAGCCTGGCCAACATGGCGAAAACCTGTCTCTATGAAAAATAAAAAAATTAGCTGGGCGTGGTGGTGTGCCCCTGTAATCCCAGCTACTTGGGAGGCTGAGGCAGGAGAATTGCTTGAACCCGGGAAGCAGAGATTGCAGTGAGCTGAGATTGTGCCACTGCACTCCAGCCTGGACAACAGAGAGAGACTCCATCTCAAAAATAAATACATAATAAATAAATAAATGAATAAATAAAATGGTTCACCTTATTAGACCTTCCTCAAATTGTCTTAATTAGATGGGCCATCTATTCCTACTGGTACCCAGATGGATACTATCTTGTTAAAAATGTATTACCTTAAGATGTGCAGCATTATAACATTTTTCCAACTCTATTATACCATATTAAATATGAATTTACCCAGTTTCCTATTCCAGAGTTTTGAACAAACATTTCTAACCTGATCATCCATGTGTATTTTTACTCTTTGTAATTTCCTATTACTGTGAATTCTTGCAAATCCAAAGCAAATCATTATGAACATTTTAAAAGTAGTTCAGAGGTTGGGTGCAGTGGCTCACTTTGGGAGGCTGAGGCATGAGGATCACTTAAGACTAGGAGTTCAAGACATCCTGGGCAACACAGAGAGTCTCGCTATGTTGCCCAGGATGGTCTTGAACATCCTCTGTACAAAAAATAAAAAATTAGCTGGGCATGCTTATAGTCCCAGCTACTCAGGAGGATGAGGTGGGAGGATCACTTGAGCCCAGGAGTTCAAGGCTGCAGTAAGCTTTGATCATACCACTGCACTCCAGCCTGGGTGACAGAGCAAGACTCTGTCTCAGAAAAACAAAAGCAAAATGAAAACAAATAAAAGTAGTTCATTAAAACCTTCTGTACTGCTATGGATCTTTAAACCTGCAAAGAGAATATTAAATCCCTAGAGCCCTGGTCCTGTCTCGGAAGTCAAGATTTATCAGTTAGATTAGAACTTGATTTCATCACTGTCCTTTCCCAATGCTCACTGATAATGTGACTCTTCTAACAGGCTTAAGAACATATTACAGGATGATCTTTACCTGAATAAAATCCAAGACAACTAAAACTGTGAACAAGTTACAAATACATGAGAAGCTAGGTATCAAAGACACAGTACTGTTTGGGGGTTCTAATGGACTTTAAATGACCACAGATTATTTCCAGCTTCTCTCATCTGGAGCAGAAGTCTCCTTCCTCACTCTTTGTCTGAGTGGCCCCATGACTTCCTTTGACAGACAGAATGTGGCGTGATCTTGTGGGACTTCTGAGTCTCAGCCCCCAAGTTCTCACTTCTGACATCTTCGAAAGTTTCTGTTCTCATATAAGAAGGCCGGGATGAGAGACCACAAGGGGAGAGAGGCCTAGCTGCCCAGCCATTTGCTCCAGCCTTCCCAGGTGAGGCCCCACTCATGCAAGTGAGGCCACCCTGCATCAGCATTGGCCAGTCCAGCCTTCCCAACTGAGGCCCCACCCACACAAGTGAGGCCACCCTGCATCAGCCAGTCCTAGCCTGTTGTAGCCCTTGACTCCTGCCACATGAGTCAGCTCAGGCAAGACCAGCAGAATCATGAGAATACTACATTGTTTTCTTAAGTTGTGGCGTGGCTGGCTACAGCTCACTCTTGTAATTCCAGCACTTTGAGAGGCTGAAGTGGGAGGATCACTTGAGGATCGCTTGAGGTCAGGAGTTCGACAGCAGCGTGGGCAACATAGGGAGACCTCATCTCTACAAATATATATATATATATTTGAATCAACTCTCTCTAAACCAGTGGTTCAAAGTGTGGTCTCTGAACCAGCAGCATCAGTATCACCAGGGAACTTACTAGAAATATAAATTCTCAGGTCCCATCCCAGACCTACTGAGTCAGAGTTAGAAACTGTAAGAGTGGGAGAGTGGGGCCTGGAAATTTGTGTTCTACCAAGCCCTCCAGGTGATTCTGATGCAAGCTAGACTTTAAAATGCACTACTCTAGACTAAGAGAAATCAGGATAAAAGCAAGTAACAATTTGGATATTTCTTCAGTTTGCACTTGAAAAATGCTTTCGGATACACTGTTACGGTGTTACTGGACTCTGTGCAGAAAGACTAACGTTTTCTGTCTGTAAACATTCTGTAAACATTCTGGGGATAGGCAGTTTAAATAATTGTTTTATTTAATTTACTTGACACTTATGAGGGGCTTACCATGTGTCAGGCACCATTCTAAGCACTTTGCAAATATTAACCCATTTAATCCTCAGGACAATCCTTGGAGGTAGTTACTGGGATGATGTCATTTCACAGAGGGGACTCACTGAGGTTAAGCAACTGGTGGAGGATCAGAAGCTGGTGTCAGAGCGAAGACTCCAACCCAAGTAGATTCCATACCTTTAACCACTACCTCACACAATCTGTGTCTGTGTGTGTGCGTGTGTCTGTCTCTCTCTTAGGGTCTTGCTTTGTGGCCCAGGGTGGAGTGTTGGAGTGCAATGGCCCACCACAGCTCACTGCAGCTTTAAACTCCTGGGCTCGAGCCATCCTCCCACCTCAGCCAGCCTCCAAAGTAGCTAGCTAATTTAAAAAAATTTTTTTTTTCTTTTGGTAGAGATGGGAATCTCCCTATGTTCCCAAGATAGTCTCAAACTCCCAGCCTCAAGTGATCCTTCCACCTGGACCTCCCAAAGTGCTGGGATTATAGGCGTGAGCCACAATGCCTAGCCTCAACCTCCCTTTACTATGATCGTTGCTTTCTGTCGAGGGTGGGTCAGCAATTTGCAACATTTCACAAGTTCCCTGATGGTCAGCTGCTACTCAGTATTTCACACCATGATATAATAAAGAGGTAATTATACAAACTATACAAAATAATATCATATATAGGGAACTAGAATTTATCTTTTACTTGAAGATTCAAACAGCAGAGTGGTAAAAACGGATTAATGCTCTCTCTTGAGCATCCATTTCATGTTTAATCCTGAGAAACACCCAAGATAGACACAGGGAGAGAGGAGGGACCAATGTGATGTTCATGGCATTTTCACAGACTCAGAAAACCCAGAGCTGGGACCAGGAAAGGGCCTTAGGAATTCTTGTTTTGCAGCTAGAGGGAGATTCCCTTTACAATTAGGGAGAATTCACTAAAGCTTTCTTCCCACTGGAAGCTGGGTAGCAGAACAAAATTATGAAACAATCGAGCACATACTGATGTCTATCTGTCATTTTCTCCATTACAAAGACCTGACAGGCCAGGTGTGGTGGCTCACGCCTGTAATCCCAGCACTTTGGGAGGCTGAGGTGGGTGGATCACCTGAGGTCAGGAGTTTGAGACCAGCCTGGCCAACATGGTGAAACCCTGTCTCTACTAAAAATATAAAAATGAGCTTGGTGTGGTGGCGGGTGTCTGTAATCCCAGTTACTTAGGAAGCTGAGGCGGGAGAATCACTTGAACCCAGGAGGCTGAGGTTGCAGTGAGCTGAGATCACATCACTGCACTCCAGCCTGGGCAACAGAGCAACAGAGTAGGTGAAAGTCTGTCTCAAAAAACAAAAACAAAAACACCTTACAGCTTTTTTGTTTTGCTTTGTTTTAAATTTCTAACTTGATGGAAAGTATGTGATGCTTGTATTGTCTCTGTCACCAAACAAAAAGGACTGTTGACTTGGCTTCAAAGTTTTAAAAGTTATGAGGCTCATTTTCTGTAACCTTGTATTTCACATTATCTCACATTAGGATACTGTATGGGGATATTCCGGCAAAAGTGCCTTCTGGGTTTGCACATGTCTTTCCCACGTCTTTTGCCCAATCTGAGTCCGTTTGTGCCTCTGGGGCTCCTCCCAATGGTTCCAGGGATTTTAACCTTGATCTACATTTGAAGCTCTCAGCCTATTTTCCAGATCCTCTGATACTCAAACATTATTCTTGCTCCTATCTCGTCACTCAGCCTTCTCCATCTCCTGTACACTCTGAAATAATCTGTCAGAAGATCCTCATCCTGTCGTGCTGGCTTACTCTGGATCAACAGACAAAGACTTCAGCTCTATCTCTGATGGACTGAGTAGGCAGAATCAGGCAAGTGCTTTACTAATTAACTGGATTCCACAGTCCCCCCACCACCAATCAGCCAAAGGCAGGCATCCCAGTCTCTGTTGTCACCCTCACAGTCCTGAATGCATGCCTGCCACACTTGTCCGACATTGCTCATTATTCTCCCATTTGCATTCTTTCCCGTCTTTGTGTAGCACGAGTTAACCCACCAGGTTTCCCAGAGCTTAGTCCAGAATGGACCCAAACACTAGGGGTAAGGCCATTTCACTGCTGTTCTTAACTCAACATCAGTAACCAGGCTCTCTCTCTCTCCTCCCTCCTAGTTCATATTCTTCTCTGTGCTGGAATGTTTTTCCTTTGCCACCCACCTTCTCCCAGCCCCTCCTTCACAACCTCATTTACATGGCCAACTTCTGCATGTCCTTTACATTTTAGTTTCAACATCATCATCTCAAGGGAGCATTTTCTGATCTACCTCCCCTTCCCAAATTAGGTTATGTGCTTCTTTGGTATTGGTAGTGGCCCACTGGAGCCAATTATAATTACCAATCATTCGTAAGCTTAGGGAAGACAGAAACCATTGCACTGCAATATTTATTCTCTATTTTAGGTACATAATAGCTACTCAATAATTTGTTTTACTGAAGGGAGTGGGAGGGGGAGCTGCATGATGAGAAATTACTTAATTGGTACAATGTATGTCATTTGGATGATGAATTAAAAGCCCTGGGCCAGGCGCAGTGGCTCACGCCTGTAATCCCAGCACTTTGGGAGGCCGAGGTAGGCCGATCACAAGGTCAAGAGATTGAGACCATCCTGGCCAACATGGTGAAACCCCGTCTCTACTAAAAATTCAAAAATTAACTGGACATGGTGGTGTGCCTATAGTCCCAGCTACTCTGGAGGCTGAGGCAGGAGAATCACTTGAACCAGGGAGGTTGCAGTGAGCTGAGATCGCACCAGTGCACTCCAGCCTGGTGACTGACAGAGACTCCATGAAAACAAACAAACAAACAAAAAAATCCTGACGTGACCACTATGCAATCAATGCATGTAACAAAATTGTACTTGTAGCCCATAACTTCATACATATAAAAAAGGATTTAAAAATAAAATAAATGTTTGATGACAAATGACTATTGTTAATGGGTGATTAAGTGGATGGATAAAGCGAATACATGAATTCAAGCCGTCCTTGTCAACCCTGGTGTCCCAAGGACACATCAACTGGTCTGATGGGCCACAGGCTGAGCTGTGGTTTCAACGACTATTGTGTAGGTCGAGAGCTTTACTGTTTGGGCTCCATGGGCAGGAAGGTTCAAAATGACTGTTTCCCTTTTGGTTTGGGATAAAAAGCAAGCATTGTTAAGGGCCAGAACAATGGAGAATCATCCACAGGTGTGCCTGGCATATGCATTTGCAGAGAAACTGAAAACTAGATCGCATAATGGTATCATGAAAAGAACGTGAACCTAAAATGTTAAGGGGCAAAACATAGACACAAATCTTCACTGTCATGAACCACCTTTTCTAGAAGAGTCTTCTAAAGTTTATTTATAACATGAAAATAATCACAGACCTATTTCAAAGGGTGGTCATGGAGGTTCAATGAGAAAATAAAAATCAAATGTAAGGTATATGCACTCAATAAAGGTATGACAGACAGTCAATGAATGTTGGCTACTATTATGTTCATCTGCTAAAATTCAAATTATTCAAGGTCTTGACTAGCACCATGCTATGAATACAATAAGCATCAAGTTATCCTTTTGAAGGAATACAAGAAGACAATAATAAACAACCAAAGCCTAGTTGTGGCATCTTACCTGTTTTCCTGTTTCCACCACTAGGCGACACCACTGACCTATAATAACCCGCTCTTCTCCAACAGGCTCAGCACAGCCATCCTTAGCAATCATGTCAAATAAGCAACAACAAAAAAGATGTCTATTCTACACAGTAACTATCCTAAATTATTCCTTTGTTTGACTCTTCTTATTTCTCTGAGCTGCCACTGTCTATGTGGTATAAATTTGTTCTTTCATTTTAGTGTGTACTAAAAAAGAAAGTCTTTGTTACTTAGGGAGCCAATTCAGTATTGACCAGGGATGGGAAACGGGCACTCTAACACAAATGTAGTCCACTGTTTCACTTTTATATAGATTTCTCTGTCACAAGAAAATGGAACAATTTTCCTCTAGTTTCACAGCCTGCCTTTCTATGACAAGTTGATACAATGTAGTAATTAACCATTAAAATATTGCATATGATTCACAGAGTGTTACAAACTAATTTAAACCAAGGTCAGGTCCCCAAATCAGCAAAATAACTCTGAAGGGAGGGGAAAGAGAACATAAATGAGAAGAAGTAAGCAACAGCAGCTATTAAAAGTAACGCTAGGCAGCTAAAACTGGTCTGAGCACATTCCTAAAAATGTAATTAGCCAAATCCTTCCAGAAATTAAACCATCAAAATGACATTAGAGTACACTTTAAAAATGTATTTACAGAGTGAAAGAGCAGTCATCCTAGCATATCACTATGTCCTGAGGGTTTCCCTTCTCATAAAGAAAAATGTAGACAGAATTAGATATTGTGCTATGAAGAAAGTTCCAATTGTCACATATATTTTGTAAAAAGCTACTCCCTACTTCCCTCAGCAGTGCTAAAGTTGAGAATGAATTAAATCAATAGGCTGGTTTCTGGTTTCTTTGCCCCATTATGAGATGATTAAAATGACTAGAACCAAAGTCTACCGATGACTTTTCCAGATACCAACAATTATTAAAAGGCAATGAATGAAGATAGAGGTGCTGAACTCTGCCAGTGTCGTGGAGCTTGTTTCTCAGAAAGCCAGACATTGAGCCTTCATTTCCTTCATGAGTAAAGGGCCAACTTATCTCCTCCTGCTCAAGGATTTCAATTTCTAGACTTTCTGAAGGTCTAGAAACATACAAATTTTATTTATATAAGGTGCAGTGATACATAAATTTATTCAAAAATGCTTTCTGACAATATGCCCATGTTCTCAAAGGTGACTGTGAACTTAAAAGAGAGGTTTCAAATAAGGAGCCAGAGGTACCAGAAATACCGAGTTTAAAGGGAAAGCCTTAAGTATTTTGCTGACATATGGAAAGACTTTTTCATAGCTTTTTCACCTGCATTATGAAGCTACTGGAAGGCAGTACAGTACTACCTAGGCAGAAGAAGTAGCCGTGAAGAATGGCGCTGTGTTTCTGAAAAGGAACATGTGGACGTATGGAAAAGGAAAAAGCTGTGTAAAGTGTACTAAGAAAAGGAAAGAGGAGAAGTGATCAAAGTGACATGGAAAATCCATGATGTTATCCAAATGGTATTATCAGAACTCAGGGTATAGTCCAGGATGGTGAAAGCTCAGGAGGAAGGTGATAATCCAGGGTGCATCATTGCAGAGAGCAAGCTCGGTGTCTCTAGCTGAACAGAAGAGAGCAGACAGCGGGGAAGACACGGCTTCCAAGACACGAGCCTGAGTACCCAGCGTGTGTGAGGACCAACAAAGGGAGGCTGCGGTGGCTGTGATGTTTGTGTTCAAAAAGAAAAGACTCTAAAGACTAATTATTTAATTTTATTTGTCCTTTAAACACAAACTGTTATCTTAGCTGCAAGGGGGCCCTACTTTCTCTTAATCTGAATTAAAATGGTTAACTATTGGAAATATAACACCATTGGCCAAAGTACATGAAACCAGCTAAGTAAATTATGAATCATAAATCAAGGTTCTACTTTCTTCTTGATGGTTAAAGAAATCACAATTCCTTTGTTTTACATTTTTAAAAAACTATGAGCACTACGATATCTCACAAAGAGATACACTTCTACTACACACAAATGATTGGCATGCTAAAAAATTCTAGCGACCTTATGCTTATCCCCAACAACACATAAATTGTACGCTAACAGCCCCTGTATATGCCAGACTGTGGTAGGCAAAGAACAGAAGGATTTATAGAAGAGAATGTGACCAGGAGCGATTTTCTCTTGACGGCCACCTTCAACTCCATCCCTCCCTAGATGTGCATGTGTCTCTGCACATCAAGAACTGGAGTCTAATTCGCAGTGCTGTGCCGGAGCTGATGTGTAACTGTTGGCAAGAGCTGACTGTTAAATTTTCAGGCAATTTGCAAACCCATTATTTGCAAGTTAAACACAGTCATTATAAAAATTAAATTACATAATTTATGTTAAGTAAAATATATTAAAAGCAAAAGTAATACATTCTCAAAACTCATCCCTTCCTCAATTATGCCATTACATCTACTGTTATCAATGTTCTTGGGGTCACTTACAGCTGTTCAGTAGAAAGGCTATATAATGATATGCTTCTGCACATCTCTTCCCCAATCTGTTTTGATGATGTCTTGTTGGTACCTTGAAATTGGCCATGGTTTGGGAGGCCGAGGTGGGCGGATCACGAGGTCAGGAGATCGAGACCACAGTGAAACTCCGTCTCTACTAAAAATACAAAAAATTAGCCGGGCGTGGTGGTGGGCGCCTGTAGTCCCAGCTACTGGGGAGGCTGAGGCAGGAGAATGGCATGAACCCGGGAGGCGGAGCTTGCAGTGAGCAGAGATCACGCCACTGCACTCCAGCCTGGGCGACAGACCGAGACTCCGTCTCAAAAAAAAAAAAAAAGAAATTGGCCATGGTAAGAGTATTTACACTATGGAAATTGGAAAATACTACAAATCAGAGCTTGTTTTATTGGTTTATTGATTGTCGTGACCAGGTGTTGGCAAGCTCTGGCCCACAGACCAATTCAGCTCACCGGCTATTTACGAACAGCCCATGCACTAAACACATTCAAATAGTTGTTAAGTTCCTACATAATATCCTCAGTTTGGGTGCTTGGACTGCGAAGCGTAAAATATCTACTATCTGGCCCTTTTCAGAAAAGATTTGCTGACCCCTTGTCTAGACTCGAGAAGCAATGGAGAAAAACTATAATAAAGATACAACATAAAAGCGTGTTGTGTCTCTAGTCATCACATTTTGACTAGCACACACATACACGCACACACACACACAAATAAAGAAATGTTCTTCCAGTATTTGAAAACTATTCTTAACTCAGCAAAGAAGTCACTCGCATTGTTGACAAACAAATGAAGTTCAAGCATAGTTCTTCATCGTTTCAGTTTCTTGTAAAGGGAGAATCAAAAACATCAACTACATTTTTGTTGCAATTACACTCATTCATCAATTGCAATGCAAAAGTTACACAAAAATTAACTAGTTTGGCCGGGCACAGGGACTCATGCTTGTAATTCCAGCACTCTGGGAGGCCGAGGCAGGCGGATCACGAGGTCAGGAGATGGAGACCACAGTGAAACCCCATCTCTACTAAAATTACAAAAAATTAGCCGGGCGTGGTGGCGGGTGCCTGTAGTCCCAGCTACTCGGAGAGGCTGAGGCAGAAGAATGGCATGAACCCTAGAGGCGGAGCTTGCAGTGAGCCGAGATCATGCCACTGCACTCCAGCCTGGACGACAGAGTGAGACTCTGTCTCAAAAATAAATAAATAAATAAATAAATAAATAAATAAATAAATAATTAACTAGTTCATTCTATGAGAATTAATCGGTTTTGTGAAATTTACAGTAAAAGAATAAAGAGTATATATTGTATACTACATATGATATATTGTATATATCGTATATATCCTTTATTTATTTATTTGAGACAGAGTCTCACTCTGTCACCCAGGTTAGAGTGCAATGGCACGATCTTGGTTCACTGCAACCTCCGTCTCCTGAGTCCAAGCAATTCTCCTACCTCAGCCTCCAAAGTAGCTGGTATTACAGGCGCCCACCAACACACCTAACTAATTGTATTTTTAGTAGAGACAGGATTTCACCATGTTGGCCAGGCTGGTCTCGAACTCCTGACCTCAGGTGATCCACCCGACTTGGCCTCCCAAAGTGAAGGGATTATAAGCGTGAGCCACTGTGCCCAGTGAATATATCATATATATTCTTTATATCAGTAATACGTATGAGTGGGTTTTTTTGAGCACCTGTTGTTAAACATTTACTGGCACACCACTGCTGACTCCCCTTATAATCAATCTGGGCTGCTCTTAGGGACTCACATGAATAACAGAATACGCTGGTAGTGATATTCTGAGACACTTCAGGTTAGGTCACAAGAAGAATTGCAGCTTCCACCTGAGACTCTTAGAAAACTTGTGGCATTCTCTTAAAACCTAAGTGTTATGCTCTGAGGAGCCCAAGCCAGGTGACAAGTACCAATTGAGTTCCACCATCTGAACACAACTGCAGGAGACACTCTGAGCAAGAACCCCTTGGCCAAGACCCCTAAAAACCCATAAAATTATGAGAGATAATGATATGTTGCTTTAAGCCTCTAGGTTTTAGGGGTGACTTGCTACACAGCAATAGATAACTGAAACACCATTTTATTCTGGAGAGGAGACACTGAGGGGGTCGCTAATTGGGCCCATTGCATCCAGATCTCAGGAATCCAAGGTTGAGGTATCGCAGTCCTGGTTTGTTCCACGCCCTTCGTGCAAAAACACACATGCAGGCATGTCGGGGGTGGGGACTTAACAAAAAGGGGAAATGGTTACAATACATGTCCACATTTGCATATAAATCTGAATCACCTAAACACTTTTCTTTACATGCATCAAATAAAATACCATCTAATGAAACACTAACTCTACCTATTTCACTCACTACCAGTCAACCACATTTGGGCTTCCTAGAATGGCACGCATCTCCTCCCACAGTTTTCTTCCTTTCTAGATCAAGCCAAATAGCTATATTTGTGGCTAGGGTCACTAAAGTTCCCTGCAGCCTGTTGATGAAGTCGTATCCTCATCATATCTTATTTCACTGTTTCATTCCCATTTCACAGTTGCCAAGGAGAGTCAGTGGGGATTTCTGGGACCTGAAGAGAGTTTATATCTGGGGAGGATCTATGTTTCATATACCCCCACCCCAATCTTCTCTACCTGCTCTATGTGAATGCATTTTTATCAGAGGGTTTCAGGGGAGGAGGAAGATCCAGAGCACCACCCCTATGCCAAAGAAAGCATGAATGCAGAATGTGTAGCTTCATGATCACTAAACCTTGGATCCCTGCTTGTCTGAGTCCATACAGGCTGCAATAACAAAACACCTTAGACTGGGTAATTTATAAGTAATAGACATTTATTTCTCATAGTTCTAGAGGCTGGGAAATCCAACATCAAGAGGCTGGGAAATCTGGTAGAACTGGTGTCTGGTGAGAGCCTGTCCCTCATAAATAGCACCTTCTCACTGCATCTTCACATGGCAAAAGGCACAAATATGTGCCCTTAAGCCGTTTTATAAAGGCACTCATACCATTCATAAGAGCAGAATGCTCATGATCTAATCACCTCCCTAGGCCCCTACCTCTTAGTACTACTTCATTGGGGATTAAATTTCAACATATAAATTTTGGAGAGGCACAAACATTCACACTATAGCCATGCTTATATAATCCCTGCTGCAAAATCATAGCTAGAAAAAGTACTCAGGTATTTTGTACCACTTAGGGAAATACTGTTTATTTACAGAGAATCATACCTACATAGACCAAGTTTTGTGATTCATTTAAGTTCATTTGAAATTGACCAATAGGTAAAGCAGAGAAAAGTTGTCAACAGAAACATCAAGTTGTCTCTAACTTGAGTTTAGCTGGAGATACAAAATAAGAATTCTGCCAGGTGCGGTGGCTCACACCTGTAATCCCAACACTTTAAGAGGCTGAGGCAGGTGGATCACCTGAGTTCAGGAGTTCGAGACCAGCCTGGCCAACATGATGAAACCCCATCTCTACTAAAAATACAAAAAATTAGCCGGGTGTGGTGGCAGGCACCTGTAATCCCAGCTACTCAGGAGGCTGAGGCAGGAGAATCGCTTAAACTTGGGAGGCAGAGGTTGCAGTGAGCCAAGACTATGCCACTGTACTCCAGCCTGGGCAACAAGAGTGAAATTCCATCTCAAAAAAAAAAAAAAAAAAAAAAAAAAAAAAACAAAGAATTCTATTATAAGGCATTTCTAGGTAAAGAGATTTTGCAGACTATTTTTGGACATCTGTAGAAGGCACTACCTACATACAAATTGTAAATATTCTAAATATTATCAGCTTCAGTCACTTAGTACAATTTTCCAAAGACAAAGTGCTGTTGCTGCTGCTATGATAAACCATTCTTTACACAGGGATTTTTTATTCTTTCATCTCGGTTACATCTCATTACCAAGAACCACTCGAGGCTCAATAGGAACGAAAGTCCACTTTCCTGGGTCCATCCATGTTTCACTCTTTTATCCTGCTAATGTCCTCAAGAAGCTAGGAATTATTAGTTCTAAATTAGTTTCAAATTGTAATTCACACTTCAAATGCCTCGCGCCGACTGACTGTTAAATCCACACAATCAAAGTTACCTAACCATATTTGTCATTTGCTTTAAATGCTTTTGGACTTTTTGACAAAATATGGACTGAGAACTCCTAATTCCTCAGTTACTCGGGGTTTGGTTATTTGGAGTTAACGATAGTGCTCAAAAGTAACGCTGTTTTCATTTCAATAGAAAATCTCTACCATTAAAATTTTTCACCAACTGACTGGGATGCTTTGTATTTTGAACACAAATTTGAAAAGGTTAAATCACAGCAAGAAAAACCAGAACACCCACATACTTGAATTCTAGAGACAGTCTGAGAAAAAACAGATTTTTCCTTCCTACACGATCTGTCCTATCCAATCCTTCATTCCATAATCCTTTTTCCTGTTACTTTTCTCTACTTGACTTATCTTGCCAAATCTTCTCTATATCAGGCACCAATAATTAGCTTCACTATGGGCACCTAGAACTTGGATGATGTTTATAGTTCAAAATTTAAAATGATTTTTTCAGGAAGCAAAGATGTGAAGACTAAGAGGAAGAAAGTTTGGTACAAAGAGTAGGGAAGGAAGAGTGCTAACCAAGGATTGCTTAAGGATGTCTAGGCTGTCTGACACCCTGAGTTTGAGGCAATGACTGACAGCTGATGACTCACCTGTGAACCCCTGAGTGGGCTCAAATTCTGTTTTGTTTTGTTTTGTTTTTTTTGTTGAGACAGAGTCTCGCTTTGTCGCCCAGACTGGAGTGCAGTGGCCAGATCTCAGCTCACTGCAAGCTCTGCCTCCCAGGTTCACGCCATTCTCCTGCCTCAGCCTCCCGAGTAGCTGGGACTACAGGTGCCCGCCACCTCGCCCGGCTAGGTTTTTGTATTTTTTAGTAGAGACGGGGTTTCACGATGTTAGCCAGGATGGTCTCGATCTCCTGACCTCGTGACCCGCCCGTCTCGGCCTCCCAAAGTGCTGGGATTACGGGCTTGAGCCACCGTGCCCGGCCTGAGTGGGTTCAAATTCTAATTAGTCTTGCATGCTGGCACCATGTCCAAAGCAGTATACACAGGGCTAGAACAGGACTGGCCTGGGATTTGGGTCCTGGCTCTACAGATTAGAAAAATGATTTAACCTCTTTAGATTCCAATGTCCTTACCTCTAAGATAGAGATTATGGCAGACACTGGCTAATTATTTTCCAAATTGGTTCCTTTTCATGGGCACATCTATTAGATGACATTTTTCAGCCTCCCTCCAGTTAGATGTGATCATGTGACTAAGCCAATGAAATCTGAGCAGAAGTGATGAGTGTCACATCCAGACCAGCATAAAAAACTCCACCCTTGGCCCTCCGAGCTCGTCTCCCTGTTGGCAGATAAACTGGAGATGTCCTCCTGGGCAACCTTGGAAACCACCTGTCGAAGATGGTCTCTGAATCACCCCTGGCCACCTGACTGGGAACACCAAATAGGATTGCTACATGAGTAAAAAAATAAACAATTTCTGGGTTGAGTCACTGAAACTTGCTTATCTGTTCCAGCTACTGGAGCTACCTTCCCCAATACAGGCGTAATCATAGTACCTTTTACTGGGAGGATTAAGTGAGATAATGTTTACTAAATGGCAGGTACACAGTAAGCACTCACCATCAATTGTCAACTCTTATTGTAGCAAGGAAGAATTTACAGACCTGAAGCCACAAGGAAATGGATGCACTCAGGATTTAGAACCTGGAGGGGATTTTTCACATATTTCTATTAGTTGGGCAAAATGGCTTTGAAAAGTCACCTTTTCAAAATATTTCAATATGCGAATCATATGCTCACCAATATGCTAATCCATATGCTAATGATTTACTAGTGATTTGCTGACCAAAATCAAATCATTCAAATATTTTGAAAAGGTGAACTGGTTTGAGACCAGTTCAAAACTAACACATGCTCCCCCTAAGAAAGGCTATGCACTCTTTCACAAAATGAGGGAGTTAAATACTCTATAGGTACTTTCATCTTGGCCTCCAAGAAACTCTAAGCTCAATGAGAAATCACATTGTGTGCCTAAATTGGTAAACCAGATTTCAGACTGGTGTGCTGAGTTTCAAATCCTTGGTTACAGCGGGTCACTTATGCTTCACTGAGGCCTGAGTAAACTTCCCTTTTGTCAGGGAGGAGTTTGGCAGTGATCTTGGGAATTCATTCTGGTCTGTGCTCTCAATGCTAATGGAAAACGTTAGTATTTTCCCTTAGGCGGTGCTCCAAGGTGCAATATGGCTGGTAATCTCTGTGCAGGGCAGCCTGAGTCAGCGGCCTCTGAGTCACTTTGCCAGGATGCATCCCAGGCTTCAAACAGCGGAGAGGCTGGTCATGGAAGAGGTCTGAGGCCCAGAGCACAGCAGAACAGCCCGGAAACAAAGAGATAAAACAGCCCTGAACAATTCCCTCAGACTCCAGCTCTGAAGAAAGGAGATAAAAGTCCTCACTGTTCCTCATTTAAAGGAAATTGATATGAAATAAAAATGTGGGAGCAACAGATGAAATATGCTTACCAGGCAGCACGTTCATACAAGCAACCTGAAAATTTTAAGTTTTATTCTTTTAAGTTGTCTGAAAAATGACTACTTTCACAATAGTATACATTAGGGGTTGAATTTTGTCCCACAAAACTTTTATGTTGAAGTCCTAACTCTCAGTACCTCAAAATGTGACCTTATTTGGAAATAGGGTGGTTGTAGACGTAGTAAACTAAGATGAGGCCAGGCGTGGTGGCTCATGCCTGTAATCCCAGCACTTTGAGAGGCTGAGGTGGGTTGATCGCTTGAGCTCAGGAGTTCGAGACCAGCCTTGGGCAACATGGCAAACCCCATCTTTACAAAAAATGCAAATATTAGCCAGGTGTGGTGGCCATGCTTGTAGTCCCAGCTACTCATGAGGATGAGGCGGGGAGGATCCCTTGAGCCCCGGAGGTGGAAGTTGCAGTGAGCCTTGATTATGCCACCGCACTACAGCCTGGACAACAGGGCAAGACCCTGTCTCAAAAAAATAAATAAAATAAATAAATAAACTAAGATGAGATTATCAGATGGGTCCTAATCTATTATATACCCTTATGAAAAGGGGAAATTTGAACACAGAGACATGCATAGAGGGAAGGGGATGTGAAGAGGAAGGCAGAGATCCAGGTGATGCTTCTCTGTACCAAGAATACCACACATTACCAGCAACCCATCAGAAACCAGGGGACAGGCATGCAGCAGATTCTCTCCCATAGCTCTCAGAAGGAACTTATCCTACCAACACCTTGATCTTGGATTTCTAGCCTCTAGAGCTGTGAGATAATAAATTTCTATTGTTTAAGTCATCTAGTCTGTGGTTCTTTGTTATGCCAGCTCTAGCACACCAATATAGCACATACACAAGAATAAATCATACTGCAATTGATCATAATAAAAAGTGATCAAGTCAGTGCATGGCTATTGTGTTTCCTGAGTAAAGATGCTAATAATGACTAACAGTCTTCTGGGAGATGCTTAAAGAAGGTGTAATAACATTTGTTGTCAGCAAGGGAACCATTAATGTACTGCCGTGAGCAACCTTGCTTCAGTGGCACTTCATTAGAATGAAAAGATGTTTCTTCCCCTTAACATTTTAATATACTGCTTTAGTAGGGAGTAAACTAGACCCAAGAAGTATAATCATTACCAATTCTGCTGGCAAGGGAATAAAGGCAATGTTTGCTCTCTGATATCCATAAATTCTCTTCCGATGATCAAATCAACAAGCAACAAAACCACAAAGGATCAGGTGTAACAATAATCAACAAAGTAGATACCAATATGTCATGTGCATTTCCCCACAAGATGCATGCTACTTTCACACTTGGAATGGCTTGGAGGCCGTGGGAAATGAGACTGCAGTTATCTTGTCCCACAGTTCCCTCTGGAAGAAGAGCTGCCCCTCTGGCCATGCCTCTGATAAGGCCATTTCTACTCACCATCCCTCAAAATCTCATCCATTCTGACTTCCTGTACTGAGCAAAACATTGAAACTCTGTATTATTGTAATTAATTGCTTTTTATGTATTTCATTCAGTAATTTATATAACAATGAACATTTGTGAGATAACTACAATAAAAACGAGAAACAAGGGGTTTAGAAGCTTTCTTCTTATCAGAGTGCCAGATAACCTATCTATTGAAGGCAGTGATTTCTACCTCCCAAACTCAATGGTTCCCTCTGAAGATCATGCTGTGTAAGTTACAGAGAGATAAATCTTTCTAATTTTCTGAATATTTCCATCCAAGAAAATTAACTGGGTCATCAGCCAAATAAAGGCCATGACTTACACAACGGTAGAATTACAGCACTGCAAAGAACCATTGAAAATGCCAGGAATCTTCATTCCTGTATCCCTGACATGCTGCAGAACCTACAGTTGATTTCTTTCAGTGACTATAGCTAACTACTTTGCAAAGCGTCTCACTCCATTTTTGGAGAGCAGGATAAGCATACTTTCTATAAATATGTGGGACTTTTTTCATCTGTTTGATGTCATCCTTCAACCATAGTTGTCTGGTAGAAACTCGTTGGGAGAGGAAAAAGCAGACTGCCTTGGATGCCTAGCTAAGTGGCTTTGCTTTCCTAGCTGATTTATGTAAATCCAAAAGGAAATAAAAATCAGATAGCAAAGGGACGAACTGCAAACACCAACAAGCATTAACTAAATAGTTGTATTTACTAAGCATCTACTATGTGCCCATCGCTGTTACAGAAAATTGAAGAGGGAGAGAAGTCAAAGATACCATCAGTATCCTCAATTAATTTAAAATACTAT
The DNA here is from genome assembly GCF_008728515.1 of Papio anubis. Lineage (NCBI taxonomy): Eukaryota > Metazoa > Chordata > Mammalia > Primates > Cercopithecidae > Papio > Papio anubis. The sequence goes on along the minus strand of NC_044988.1, from coordinate 20,605,980 downwards.
CTGACCATGATTAAATATATTAAACAAATTCAAAAGCAACGGAAGATCTAATGTAAAGAGTGAAGTCCTAAGTTGGTCACCTAGACTACATTTAGCAAGAGTTCAGAGGGTGGTAATAAAAAATAGTGAATTTGTAAGAGTTATCATGACGCACCTTGGTTGACCGTGCTTTGGAGGATGAGCAAGATTCAGAAAGTCATGAGAACTAAGAAGGTTTCTTTGAGAATATACCTAGATTCAACGAGCAATTATACAACTGTTCCAAAACCCACAAAACAAGATTGTGAAGATTCTGTCGATAATTTTTAAAGTGAGGTGAATGGGAATGAGAAAGGAATGATGAAATGTAATCAAATATGAGTATGGATTGGGAAAATACCACTGCATCCAAGGACAATCTACAGAGAAAATTAAACTGACGTTAACTTGGGAATTTTTCCAGCAGACAGATTGGATAACTGATTTGCATTTTTTCTTTCAAGGAAGATACAGGATGTTACTAAGGAGGTTTTTTTTTTTCCCCCACTTCTCAGTCATCTTTAATATCTCCATTATGCAAAAGTGAAAAGTTCTCATTCAGCCAATGAGAGTTTAAACTGTGTACCCTTCTTTATTATATACAAATGTCCTTCTCCTCCAGGATCATATAACACTTTCAGAGACGTGCTTAACCACCTGATTAATTACTGGACCTCTGTAAATTACTTTCAAGATTAAGATGATTATTTTATCACTTATTCTGCTTGATAGGCATTTACAGTTTAACACATCTGACAAAGCCATTTGCATACCCCTATAATACAAATGGAGGTACATTAAAGCTACAGTAAGTCTGTAATATTAATAGCCTTAAAATAATTTGCTAATTACAGACAGTTCCCAAAGCAATTACAAGACATTCTATGTTAATTTAGGAAGGAATTCCAAACAAGGCATTTAAAACCTAATAAGATGCTATTAAATGAAAGAAGACAGAGGAGAGGGGAAAAGAGAAAGAAAACCCTAAGGCTTGAACTAGTAGAAATGATTCTCAGAGCTACTGACCCTTGCAAGATCCATGTTTTCCTTGGGTTTTTAGGCACAAAGCAGAGTTCTAATTGATGGTGATTATATAGTTACTACATCACAAATTGAATATATTTGTTGAATTGGTTCACATCAATAACTAATCATATGGAGCATTTACCAACCTGAAAGTCCATAGAAACAGTTGAGTCAATTTATCAAGTGCATACCATGAGAACATGCTCTGTAAACTGTGAGGTGCCACCAAACGTCACAGTCTGCCTCCTAGTTTTCATACAGATTTATAAGCTGAATTACAATGCTTATAAACTGGAAATAAATTTGACAAAAAGATCACAGAAAAGAAAGCACCTGGCTTGCTCTTGGGTTTTCTGAGGATGTAGACACCAATATGAGTGCCTGCTATTCCAGAGAAATATACACATTGATATAGTCAACATCACCATGAGAAAAAGAAGAATAGGTCGGGTGCGGTGGCTCACACCAGTAATCCCAGCACTTTGGGAGGTCAAGGTGGGTGGATCATTTGAGGTCAGGAGTTCAAGACCACCAGCCTGACCAACGTGGTGAAACCCTGTCTCTACTAAGATACAAAAATTAGTCAGGAGTGGTGGCGGGCACCTGTAATCCCAACTACTCGGGAGGCTGAGGCAGGAGAATCACTTGAACCCAGGAGGCGCAGGTTGCAGTGAGCCGAGATGGTGCCACTGCACTCCAGCCTGGGTGACAGAGCAAGACTCCACCTCAAAAAAAAAAAGAAAGAAAGAAAGAAAGAAAGAAAGAAAGAAAGAAAGAAAGAAAGAAAGAAAGAAAGAAAGAAAGAAAGAAAGAAAGAAAGAAAGAAAGAATAGTAACATACAATTCTAAAAACCAAAAGACAAATTCCTATAGAGCATATTTTATCTCCATAAACTCTACCTGAGAGCTAAGTGCCCAACCAAACATAGATAACCTAATAAAGACAACGCAACAGTAAAGAAATACGCAGACTTCTACAAATGCACAAATGTGCCTCTATAAAATATAGTTCCCATTAGTTAGGTTAATTAAGATTAACATATAAGTCATTGAAAACTCCCAAAGTAGACAAAAGATAATTCACCAAGGAAACACACAAAGACAAAAGTAGCATTCACTCTGAGCCATTCAGTTAACAGATTGGAAGGAGGTTCCTTGTTAATTAATACTCGAGTTGTCGCCACTGATTACCAAAATGGCATGCATCCGAATAGTTCTGAAGATCAAAAGATAATCTGTGTGGTTTTTTTTTGTTGTTGTTGTTTTTTTAAAGAAAAGTTCTATGAACAATACAGGGTGGTACACAGAAAATATGGAAGTGAACCTGATCACACATATCATAATTTCTATTAAACAGGTTAAACACACACCCACATCTGAGTGTTTTACTGAGATGAATGAAAGAGCATTCATCTTGAGAATTTTTCATTGACTTAGCATAGTGTTTTCACCCAAATAATAACCTGCCACTATATTCCAAGTCAAATGTATCACAAAGAAGCAAAAGACTACCATGGACTTATCCAATGGAGAGAGTTACATTCCAGTTGCTCAGACTGCAATTGTGGGAAATTGATCATTGCTAAAAAAGCATTCCCACCCTTACCTCAAGGTTCATGCTCACAGTACTAATGGCCACTTTTATTTCTCCATCAGAAAGTTCCTTTAGATCTTTCAACATTGTCTGTTCAATACTTAAACCTGTGGATGACAGGAAAAAAAAGAAACCACTATGTTATAATTGAGGTGTTTTTTTTGTAATATCAAGGGATTGTTTTAAGAATTTACTCTGTAAATTTCATTCTTTTCCCCTGAAATGTCACTTCTATCCACAACACACACACACACACACACACACACACACACACACACTAAGGCAATAATCACATCACGTCTGCATCAGTTAGGATCCCAATAGGAAAAATGCACCTCTTTTGCTGCAAAAGATGATGTGCTAATGGCAGGACACTTACAGAGATGTGGGCTGGATGAGAAAGTGAATAGAAGATGATGAGGCATCCAGAGGCTAGCAAAGGGACCCAGAAAGAAAACAGAGATCTGGAACTGGAGAAGACTGGCTGCAGAAACTTCCACCAAAGCAGGAAGAAGGCAGGAAAGATCCACTACACTCTCACTCTTCTCCTTGCCCCCATCCCTACCTGTTCCTAACTCTTCCCATTGGTCACACCCAACCAGAAGCCAGTGTTGCAGGAGCACATAAGATTAAATACTTAGGGGTCCACCTCTGGAGCCCCAGAGCAGACAAAGGCAGGAAATGGACAGGTGGAGGTGGACAAATGAAGAAAAATTAGCATCACAATGCAAACTAGTTAAATAATACCAAACAAAGCCAAAACTGGCTTTCAGGCTGCATTTAGGTAAGCCCCCATGTTTTCTAGTATAATTTCATTCAAAATGCACTTTATAAATGTGACTCATAAGACTATCTTAATTAAGTTGCTTACCCTCATAACAGGCTCTGACAATAGGAGTTATTAAATTCCCTAATTAATGGGAGTAATAATTCAGAATGGCTAAATTATCCAGAACTGCATAGTTGTAGTCAGTTGACCAATGGAACTCAATGAAATCTATAACAGTAAAGCAGCAAAGGATCTGGCTTAACATTTAATTCTCACACTACATTATTACGTCTGATTAGGCCTACTCTCTTGGGAGGAAGATCTATAATAAAGCGTAGTAAAGCACTGCATCCTTCCCAGATGTATGTTAAGGCTTCAGAGACCCCTGCTAGCGCTACCCACTTAGAACGCTCTGTCAATCACAGCAGCATAGGGGAACAGACAGTTACTAAATATGTTTCTTTGACTCAAAGATTGAAAAGCCACAATCTTTTATAATGCAGCATAAAATGATTTATTGAAGACATTGTGACATTAAAAGTTTGGTGTCATTGTGAAAATGAATGACAAAACACATTCCCTTGTGCAGCATACACACAGGTACACGCACATCTATGCATAGGTAACAGAAGGTGCAATGGACACTGCGAAGGCCCCACCCCATTTCCTCAAACTTTCCCATCCCAGTACACCCAGCATGATGCTCCACCACCACCACCTGCCTCTCTTTTCCTGAGGGCTTTCCTTGGCCACCAGAGCCTATGCTGGAGAATTAAGGCCCTCTGGGACTGAGTAGCCCACACTCTTCCAGTGGTCTGCTGGTAAATGTTTAACAGCCAGTAACAAATCCTGATTTGTAGTGTTTGTCGATTTCAGGGATCTAAATACTCCTACCATGGCTGATCTCAAGCTACCAATCCAACATCACCCAACTCCCAAAATTCCTGAACATTTAACCATCAGCTCCTGGAGCCCAGATGAGCACACCACTGCATCCCTCAGGTGGGACAACCCTGAAGTACGAGTTTACCCTCTTTCTCGTGGTGTCTGGTGGGATTAAGCTCTGGTTTCCCATGGAGCCAACCTGCTTGCTGAAGCATTCCATTCCCCTATCGGTGTTCACTGGAACGAACCACCTCCCACATAAACCACTTTGCCTCAGGCTCTGCCCCTCCTGCCCCTGGGGACGGGGTTCCTGAACTAAGAGAGAAAGTTATGTAATTTAGTGTTTACATCTTAAAGACATATAGGCTGGGTTTAGGTCTGGCCTGGCCACCTGCCGGCTGCGTGTGTTTGATGTTGGGAAAGCAATGAAGGCTTTCTGCACTTCCGTGTCCTCCCTCATCTGGAGACTGGGACAACAAAGCACTGACTCTTGGGGTTGTCATGAGGATTCAGCAAGATCATCCTTACCAGTCTACTCCATCAAAACCTGTATAAAGCAGGTATCCAGTGAATTATAGCCATTTATTATTGTAAAATAGTTGATCCAGGAAATTCACTGTCCTGACAAAGCCTAGACACTGACAACAGTTTCATCAATGTAGCCATCTTCTCGCTCATTTCCTTCTCAAACTAATTGATTTATGAAATCCCATTGTGCTTGATATTGTTCCTCCCATCTTCTCAAAAATAGAATCCCGTCAGCACAAGGACTGCATGCAATGATGCACCTGAGACGTGCACTAGACACGTGAATCAACCACACATCTAGGCATGAAGGCCTCAGAGTAGAGGCCACAGTACAAGCTGTCTGTTTCCAGGGGAGCCAACATTATGTGCCTGAAAACCTTCCACCAGCACAAGCAATAGGAAGAAAGTAAAACACATTCAAATGTACCTTCTCAGTCAGGCGTGGTGGCTCACACCTGTAATCCCAGCACTTTGGGAGGCCGAGGCAGGTGGATGACTTGAGGCCAGGAGTTCGAGACCAGCCTGGCCAACATGGTCAAACCCTGCCTCTACTAAAAATGCCAAAAATCAGCTGACTGTGGTGGCGCATGCCTGTAATCCCAGCTACTTGGGAGACTGAGGCATGAGAATTGCTTGAACCTGGGAGGTGGAGGTTGCAGTGAGCCAAGATCATGCTACTGCACTCCTGCCTGGGGGATAGAGCGAGACTCTGTATAAAAAAACAAAGAAACAAATACACTGTCTCAGGGCTGATAACACTCCATGCCACAAACCATCCCTACTCGTGAGGGACGAGAGAGCTGGGAACAGAGTCACTCACCCTGAGCACTGAACTGGGTCTCCTGTAGGACGTTGATGATGTCCTCTCTTGGAGGCAAGTTAGGAAATTTTTCTTCCAGGACAGAAAGAATTTCCTCCTGCTTCTCTGAGATCTTCTCTGATTCCATGGTCATCCACTTGAAAAGAATGCTACCTGAAAGGTATGAATAAAAATGCTCTTAAAGCTTTCCAGTCAAGCCAGAACAGGGGCCAGGAAAATCACTGTTTCCCGGCCTCTCAATCTAAGCTTTCCATTCCTGTCTCTCACCTGGACCAGGGTTCTCCACATGTAACATTCAAGAGCCAATTTTTAGAAAACAATTGAACCATCATCCAGCTTCATTACTCTCCAAGTGCTGCTCTCTACAACTTAACCGACCCTAGCATACTCTATGGTACAGAATTCACAGATACAGGAAAAAAATGTGCAGCTTCCCCCAACTCCACACAAACACACAAAAAGATACACGTTGGTCTTAAGTGATTTCAAAAAGGAAGTTAGTGGTAAACTATTTAAAAGTCTAATCAGCCTTATTTCCTTTAAGGGACCACAGAGAATGCTGTTTCCACTCATTATATTATTAATTTTACATATAAACTTCTTCCTTTTCACACTACATGAATGTATAATCCCACTGTCAATAGCTGAGGAATCTGATAAGGTGGTTAACCTGACGTCCATTTCTGATCTCCCAAACATCACACACAGTTTTAAAGTCATTTACAATTATCTAATTATAAGGACCCACATGCTGGGTCTAAATCACAGGTTTAAATTACAAAGTAATTTTCCAGTATGAAGGACCTTGCACAAACTCCTGTGACTTCTGTGGATAATCTCATCTTGAAACGGAGGAGTTAGCACCCCATATGTACTCTTACTCTTCCCCGCATTCCAAGCCCAGATTAACACAGAATCGCCATGCGAGAGAGAAGTTTCGCTTAATGATGAATGATTAAACTCTCTAAAAATCCCCAAATCTCTTGACTAATCAAGGTACTACCATCTCTGTTTCAGTGTAGCCTTAACACCAGTCATCGGGGAGGGAAAATGGAAAATAAATAAAAGAGGAAAGAAGGTAAAAGGAGAAATAAAGTATCCAGTGAGGGAAAACTATGGTACCCAATCCAAACACAGGGCCTGAGACCTACAGAACCTAGAGATGAGGTCTATGTTTACCATCAAACATGCTGGAAAGTCCCAAGCAAGTCATCTGGCCTCTATTTCCAGTTTCCCATTTTAAAAACAGGAATAATACTGCTTTCCCAGCTCATAGTGTTATACTAAGCATCAATGAATGTAAATATCATAAAGAAAAGTAAATATTGCTAAAGATATTTAAAGCATGTCTTCCATTCATTCCCTCACAAACAATTACTGAGTGCCTTTTATGGGCCAGGCACTGTGCTCGATGCTAACAATTCAAGATTAGACTAAAGATAACCTTGCCTCTTGAAGCTCACAGGAGATTACAGGTTACAAATAAGTAAGCACAGACATTTTCAATAGCAGAGAATAAGAAATATTATGGGTGAAATACATAGTACTCTGAATCTAGGCCAGAATTTAGGGTTCAGAGGAGTCTTCCTAGAGACAGTTAACCTGAGCTGAGTTTGAAGGATATCTAGGGACTCCAGGCAAAGGCAAGAGGGAGGTCATGATCCAGAAAGAGCCTGTGCAAAGGCACTGAGGTGGGAGGGAATTGGGCCAGTTCAAGGAATAGAAAGCAATTAATTACAGGTAGATAGCATGATTTTAGCAAGGGAAATGTTGAAAAATCAGGTTGGAGAGAGAGAAGAGGCCAGACAAACTTTAAGGCAGCTTGTAAGGCCCTTCAATGTAAGGACCATTTTTATATTTTATGTTTTAAGAGGGATGAGAAATCTTTAAAGAGTTTTAAGTAGGGAAAGTAACATGCTCACATTTATGTTTTATAAGAATCATTCTGGCTATCACGTAGAGAAAAATTTTGATAAGGAATATGGGGAGGATCAGTAAGGAGGCTGTTTTGGGTAAGAACGAAGGAAAGAACAGTCAGCACACAGAACTAAACAGATTCCATTTCAACAGTCATTTGAAGGTGGAGGGCAGCCAGCTGGATTTTGTGTATACCCTGTGGTCTGTCAATCTCTGACATAAAACTCACACTATAAAGATTATTTTTCCAGCTGGGCGCAGTCGCTCACGCCTGTAATCCCAGCACTTTGGGAGGCTTAGGTGGGTGGATCATCTGAGGTCAGGAGTTTAAGACCAGCCTGGCCAACATGGCGAAACCCCGTCTCTACTAAAAATACAAAAAATTAGCTGGGCATGGTGGCGGGCGCCTGTAATCCCAGCTACTTGGGAGGCTGAGGCAGGAGAATTGCTTGAATCTGGGAGGCGGAGGTTGCAGTGAGCTGATATTGAGCCACTTCACTCCAGCCTGGGAGAGAGAATGAGACTCTGTCTCAGAAAATAAAAAATAAATAAATAAATAAATAAATAAATTCCCCTCTTTATTAAGACAATGGTAAAAATGAATTTCAGAAAAGATCTTTATCTGCCTCTCACTGTGATAGACTGCTTGTACTAAGAACAAGGATAAAAGCTAGATCAAGTTTTTAAAAATCTGTGAAAGTATCACAGAGTTACCCAAGTAACTGTCTTGGAAACTCAGGTCCTGGAGAGAGGGTAAGTACAGAGAAGTGAGCCCAACATTTGGTGTTGCTTTTCCTCTTGGGGTATTTGCTAATTCCTAAGTGATAAAATAAACCACTGGGCTGAAAAAGTTTGCAAATCTAACAGAAGTTTAACAGCCTATGGAGACAAAAATTAAAGTTTAGGGCCCTCTGCAGAAAAGGAGTCTTAGTTAAGTAACCCGGTTTTGAGACGGGACCCCTAGAGAGTTACATCCTAGGACAAGGGTTGGAAAACTACAGTCTGCAGAGAAAATCTGGCTAATTGCCTATTTCTATAAATAAAGTTTTATTGGAACACAGCCACGTTCATTAATTCGCTTATTGTTTATAGATGCTTTTGTACTATATTGACAGAGTTGAGTAGTTTCAACAGAGACTGTAGGCCCATAAAGCCTAAAATATTTACTATCTGGACCTATACCAACCCCTGCCCAGGGAGAAGGGTGAAGCAAAAATTGGTCAGTCTTCCTGAGGACCGAAATCCTGATTTGAATTGGCTTAAGCAGAGAATAGTTTTTTTTATCTGCCACTCTTCTAACTGTCTTTGGGGTACAAAAGTAAAACCTCTCAAGAGCAAAAGAATTTTGTCATCTCTAGTCTCATCATCTGTACACTTTTCATATACACTATTCAGCCGTCCATGACAAATTGCCAATCATAAAGGAAACAGAAGAAATGACTGGAAACTCTAGAAGAATAAATTCATGAGGAAAAGAATAGCAACAGAATCAGAGGGGATTTTAAACAGCTGAAGAATTGCAATAGAGAGTTAGAATCTGTAAGTAAAACAATCAAATGAAAACGTAAAATTGTCAATTTAATAACTTAATTGAGAACTCAAATGTGTTTACAGCAGATTAGATGCATGGGGGAAAAGATTTCGTGAATTAGAAAATAGGTCAGAAGAAAATAACCATACTGAAGCATGGAGAGAAAAAGTGATGAAAAATACAGAGATGAGCTTAAGAGAGACGGAGAAATGGAGCAAAGTCTAACAGATAGGCAGTAGTTCCCCCTTGGAGAGGAGAGAATGAAGCTGAAGCAACATCTGAAAAGGCAATTGGTATACTCATTTTTCAAAATTAATGAAAGACATTACTCAAACATTAAAGAAAAGCTATGGGTTGGGCGCGGTGGCTCACACCTGTAATCCCAACACTTTGGAGGCCAAGGTGGGTGGATCATTTGACGTCCGGAGTTTGAGACCAGCCTGCCAACATGGTGAAACTCCGTCTTTACTAAATACACAACAACTAGCCAGGCATGATGGTGGGTGCCTGCAATCCCAACTACTCTGGAGGCTGACAACAATGACTTGAACCTGGGAGGCAGAAGTTGCAGTGAGCTGAGATTGTGCCACTGCACTCCAGCCTGAGCGATACAGCAAGACTCAGTCTCAAAAAAAAAAGGAAAACAGAAAAAGAAAAAGAAAAACTATGAGCCCAAATCAGGATAAAGACGAAGACAAACACCTCTAGGTGCCTGATAGTAAAACTGCTAAAAAAAAATTACAGAGAGGAAAAAAAAAAAAAAAATTAAACCAATCAGAGAAAAAGGGCATTAAAAGTATGACTGACTTCTCAATGAAAATGATGAAAGTCTAAAGACAATGGAATTCTATCTTCAAAGGGCTAATATAAAATAATTGTCCATCTAGAATTCCATACTGAGCGAAAACAATTTTTTTTTTTTTTTTTGAGACAGAGTCTTGCTCTGTCACCCAGGCTGCAGCACAGTGGCACAATCTCTGCTCACTGCAAGCTCCTCCTCCTGGGTTCACGCCATTCTCCTGTCTCAGCCTCCTGAGTAGCTGGGACTACAGGCTCCCACCACCACACCCGGCTAATTTTTTATATTTTTAGTAGAGATGGGGTTTCACCATGTTAGCCAGTATGGTCTCGATCTCCTGACCTCGTGATCCGCCCGCCTCGGCCTCCCAAAGTGCTGGGATTAGAGGCGTGAGCCACCAGGCCTGGCCAACAAATTCTAAAAAAAGGCAAAATAAAGGCATTTCAGAAAGAAATGAAAAAAGCTGAAAGCATGTGTCACAAGATCTACACCAAAAGAAACAGTAAAGGCAGAAGAAAATTATCCCATAAGGAGGCAAAGAAATGCAGGAAGAAAAGAAAAACATTGGATGATGTAAACATGTGGGAAAGAAAAAATTCAACATTCACTGTATAAAACAATTATAGTAATATTTTAAAGAGTTTAAAATTATAGTAATATTTTAAAGTTTAAAATATTATATATGGATGATTAAAATACATTTTAATAGTAACAAACCAAGGAGGGGATAAGTAGAGGGAAGGTGTTTTAGGTTCTCAGATTGTCAGGGAAATGATAAAACTATCAATTTATATGATATTTTAACTGTATCTTGTAATTGCTACTGTAACCACTAAAAGAATATAAAAAACACTTATTTAGCATATAGCAGTAAAGAAATGAGAGGAAAAGAAGAAAATGTGTGACAAGTAGGAAACAAACAGCAAAATAATAAACTTAAACCCAGATGTCACAGCAATTACATTAAACACAGAGACAAAGCACTGCTATTAAAAGATAAATAGTATCAAACCGAATTTGAGAAACCAAAATGACAATATACTGTTTATCACAGCACACCTTAAATATAATCAATGGAAGGTTGAAAGTAAAAAGATAGAAAAATATAAACATGCGAACACCAATGACAAGAGAAAGTTGGTGTAATATGCTAATATCAAACAAAACGGATTACAAAAGAAGAAGAATTACATGAGATTAAGACAAATATTTCTACATTAATAAAGGGTCAGTCCTTCAGAAGATACATCAATTCTAAATTTGTATGCACTAATAGCATAGCTTCTAAATATATAAAGCAAAAACTGAAAAAACTAGATGAAAATGAGATATATACACAGTCACAGTAGAAAATTTTAACACATCTCTCGCAGCAACTCTAAGAACCAGCGGGAAGAAGTATGCAAAAATATAGAACATTTGACCACCATGAGTAACAAACTTGACCTAATTAACATATATTAAATTGTTATCAATAGTGGTGGACTATACTTTCTTTTCTAGTACAAATGAAACATTTACCAAAATTGACCATCTGTTGAAGCAGAGTTCAAATTCTAATAGATTTCAAAAGGTGGCCACGATAGAGTTATAGTCTGTGGCTACTTGAAAAATAGTCTAAAAACAATAACAAAATAAAAACAATGCACTTCTAAATAACTCACGGTAAAAGAAGAAATCACAATGTAAACCAGAATACATAATACTGTCAACTAACTGAGAATGAAAATACGATATTTTAAATCGTGAGATTCAACTCAAGTTGTGCTCTAACGAAATTTTATACCCTTAAAAGCATAAGTGTTAAAAGAAACACACATTAAATTCACCTAAAAAAGGTAGAGGGACAAATATAATAAACACAAGACAAAAACTTAAAGATGAAGGAAACAAACACATATGGAAGAAATCAATAAAACAAAACTTTGATTTCTGGAAAAATCTAATATAAGTAGTTTTGAAAACAGCTCAAGAAAAAAAGAGACAGGAGAGAAAGAAGACAATGTTTACCAATATTAACAATGAAATCATGACATAACTACAGATTCTATTGACATTAAAAGATACTAACAACTTAATTTTAATAAGTTTTAAATTTTAGAAGACACGGACACCACTGGGAAAATTCAACTTGCCAAAACTGGCAGAAAAAGAAATAAAAAATCGGAATGGTTTTACACTTATTTAAAAATGAATCCATAGTTAAGTCCATAATTCCAAATATTTAAGAAATGTTAATTTTACACAAATTATTCCAAAGAATAGAAAATGAGAGATTTCCCAAAAGTCTAAAGACAATGGAATTATATCTTCATTTTATGAATTTTATGAATCTAGCAAAACCTTAATACCAATACCTGATAGGACATTACAAGAAGGAACAGAGGCAAGTCTCTGTCATAAACATAGATGCAAAAAAACTTTTTAAAAAAATTAGTCCCAAGTCAAATTCAACAATTTATAATAGGATATTGCATAGCCACCAAGTAGTTCTCTCCCAAGAATCAAAGGACAAATTAACATTCAAAAAGCAATCACTTATAATTGACCATATTAATAAAGAGGAAAAATCCTATGATCACCTAGATAGATAGATGTTAAGTAGTAAAACTACTTCAGAAAATCCAAAAGTTAATCATTAAGTGAAATCAGTCAAGTAGAAATAGAAGACAACTTCCTTATTTGATGAATGGCATTTATAGAAACCAAATACAGAAAGAAGACATCACAGTTAATTGTGGAATACTGAAAGGCTTCCACTTCAAATCAGTAATGAGACCAAGGTGCTGGGGTTTTTATTTTGTTTTATTTTATTTTATTTTATTTTATTGATTGATTTATTTTTTAAGATGGAGTCTTGCTTGGTTGCCCAGGCTATAGTGCAGTGGCTGCAATCTCGGCTCACTGGAACTTTCGCCTCCCAGGTTCAAGTGATTCTCCTGCCTCAGCCTCCTGAGTAGCTAGGATTACAGGCGTGCGCCACCACGCCTGGCTAATTTTTGTATTTTTAGAAGAGACAGGGTTTCACCATGTTGGCCAGTCTGGTCTCAAACCCCTGACCTCAGGTGATCTGCCCACCTCAGCCTCCCAAAGTACTGGGATTACAGGCGTGAGCCACCACGCCTGGCCCCAAGATGCCTATTATCGTTATTCTTATTCAACACTGCACTGTGAATCCTAATCAGAGGGCAATAAGGCAAGCAAAAGAAGTAAAAAGTATAACGGAAAATAAAGAATAAACACTGTCTTTCCTCATAGATGATACAATTATGTGTATAAAAAAAGCTCAAAGAATCTACAAATGAGCTCTGGATCGTAAATTTAGCAAGTTTGCTGCATTAAGATCAATAATACAAAATTACCTGTATTTCCATAAATAATCACAAATAATTAAAAATCAAAAATTTAGAAATGCAATAGAATCAAAATATTAAATACTTAATGTGCCCTGGCTTACAGTCAAACTAAGAATCCAATTTCTTTGATTTAGGGATCTTATTTTTTAAAGACATAAAATGGAAAGGCAATATTAAGAAATTAATCTAACAGATACTACATTAAACAGAGACCTACAGAATAATTTAGTGAAAACAGACATCTGACATTGGCTTACAGTTAAGTTTGACTTGACTATTACAAAGGACATGATATACTGATAAAAGTATGAAAACTAACTCAGAAAAATGCTCATGATACTCTGAGTTATTTTTACTGCACAAGAATGGCTACAGCCCAACTTTATCCCAGGAATGCATCTATGGCAAATTTTTCTACCTTACATTAGAAACCCATTTAATTACAAACTTATTTTTCTGTATCATGACTTACAGCAGCCAGAGACACCTCTCAGCCAATTCAAATCTATTTTTGTAGCGAGCATTGACCTAACTTACAGCAAATTTTGCAGAATGAAATACTGAAATCCATAATGACGTACCCCAAAGTGTCCCAGCTATTCATAGGCAAGTTAGAGGGAAGGAGCAATTAACAGCAAGCAACAGAGAAAGCAATTATGAGGAAATCGTAACAAACACTTCATTCTATTAGAAAAGAAAGCAACCACAATATTCTTTGCTCAAAAGAATGGAGAAGTGAAGGACCTCTTGCCAAAAGCAATTGCGGTACATTAATATTAAACATGATCTAATGAAGTCAGAAATTGTTTGGGGAAAACGTTCAACACAGTAAAGGCAAATTCTGCATGATAAATTCTTAGCAGAAAAAAAGGAACTTAAATCTTTTTTTCTTTTACCTAGGATTGATGTTTTTCATATTGAAACAAAAAACTAGGGAATGAATAGCAGAGAGGAAGCAGGGGGGGGACAATAGAAGGAAGGAGAAAAAAGAAATACACCTTGTTTACGTTTTTGTCTGAAGAGGTATAAAAAGAAGCCTATTAACTGCCTACTATTCCCATAAATTTAAAATGTCTGAATTTAAGAATAAAGATTATCTTTGTGTGACAGAAGAAATAGTGAACACTCTGAGGTTGAGGAATCATTTTGGTTTTATAACTAGCAGAAACAATCACTTCTTCCCCCTTCCCCCAATATCTTCTTCCTGAGCGAAACAGCCCTCCCTCTTCCTAAGTAAAACAGGCAATGTAATTCCCTCGGGATTTTGTAACCATTTCAGGAGAGAGATGATTCACTCTTTGGGCAAGAGAGAGAGAGAGAAAGAAAAAAAAAAAAAAATTTGGCTCTCTTCCTTTCCTATTTGACCTCCTTAAAAGGATCTTTTTGAAGCTGTTAATCCAGGCTACTAAAATAGGAAGCAACTATTCTTTATTAAAGGTCAAATGAAACTACCAGTAGGAAGGAGAGAGTTTGTTTAAATTTTAAAAACCTGGGATATTAGTTTTTCGCTTAGTCCTAGGCTAAGAACAATTGTTCTTCTTTCTCTCTTTGCCTTGTGGCTCCTGTCAAGGCCTTACACAATTGAAAGTGAAAGGCCATTTAGGTAAAGTATGGTTTTGATCTAAGCATGCCTGGTAATCAGTGGCTGAAATCTCATTGCCAGCTGGTTCCCAGAAACACACACGCACACAAATACAAATGTGCACGCACACAATCCCCAATGTGATGATTCAGCAATTTAATGGATCTTGAATTTGGCAGTAGTCCTCTAGCACACATCTCAGGGGGAAATAAAAGAATACAGGTTGAGGAATCTGGCGGGTCTGTAACTGTTCGCTTTTGGCACAAACCCCGGGCATAACTAAGTACCAGCTTCAGCCACCATGACTGTATGATGTGGCTTTATGGAACGTTCATGCCTTGGAAAATGAACACAAAAAGATCTTAGAATCAGATAGGGGCAGAGAGAAGCCCAAGAACAGGAGAAGGAGAAAAGGGAGAAGAGAAAGAAAGCAAAGAAACAAAGAAGAACCCCAGCAAAAATACATGGGCAAGGAAAGGGGGAAGCTAAAAGATGTTGTTTCCAAAACTCAGGGCCATTTATGATCTCATCTTTATGAGCACGTTCCCTTCTTACACAAATAATTAGAAAGTAATGCTACATAAGTACGTGCCTTTCCAAATGAAAGTGGATGCTAATTATTTGTTTCCTGAAATTTCTGAGTTTGGGGATATATCCTATCAAAAGGCAACAGCAAGACCTAGCTATTGTAAGATTAATTAATAATTTTGAAAAGTGCAAATTATTTCTATTTGGTTAAATCCCCCACAGAGCCTGAACACATTTTGGTGATAGATGAGTCACCTGTTGACATTTATCCATGACTGTCCTGCTAGGGCCCAAAAGACTGAGTGACGGGGGACATTATTAGAAAAACACAAGCACGTTATTTCTATGCTGGCAACATGACACACACCTCTAACTAGTATACAAATGATCTTTTTAACAAAATCCATAATAATCAAGTTCTGCCTCAATGTTTGAATAAAATAATATATACCATAATACAAACATTGATATGTAGCTACAGCTGTGAGTATAAGACTAAAAAGATTCAAACACGATTGAATTTAAATATGTATTTTTCAGATTTAGAGAAAAACGTCAGCATGTGTAGAAAAGAAATTTGTAGCAGAAAATAAGGTTGCTAGGCTAAAGGTAAAGCTGATTAAAAAATAAAGTTATTGGCCAGGCGCAGTGGCTCACGCCTGTAATCCCAGCACTTTGGGAGGCCGAGGAAGCAGATCACAAGGTCAAGAGATCGAGACCATCCTGGCCAACATGGCAAAACCCCATCTCTACTAAAAATGCAAAATTGGCCGGGCCTGGTGGTGCACACCTGTAGTCCCAGCTACTCGGGAGGCTGAGGCAGAAGAATGGCTTGAACCCAGGAGGCGGAGGTTGCAGTGAGCCAAGATTGTGCCACTGCACTCCAGCCTGGCAAGAATGAGACTCCGTCTCAAACAGTAATAATAATAATAATAATAATAATAATAATAATAAAGTTATTAAAGCAATCCCCATACACTGATTGAGGAGCAGGAAGTATCCGACATGCTATGCACAATTCCTGTATATGCCCCCATTGCATGTGGAAAAGGATAGAGCAGGGGTATATCTATGTTATTATCAGGTGTCTTTTCAAGACTGACACACACAAAAAAATTTCGACTTAGTTGTATCCTTTTAAAATGAGAAACTAGTATATGTGCTTATTTCAGTAAAAATATGATTATAATTAATCATATTTTAATTTTTTCATTGGCTCCAGGAAGCTCATATCCAGTTTCAAACCAAATACTATTTTTACTCCTCCAAATTTATAATTGTATCTAAACCTATTCCTTTCTGTACTTGTTTTTATTTTTCCTGATCTTGGCCTTTTTTTCTCTTTTATTAGATTGCTTGCATTTTTGTAAGCCTCCTCAAATATTTTATGGAAGAAGGAAGGGCAAAAATAATAAAATAGATAGATAAACCCATACATGCAGATACTCCATTTAATACAAAGGTAGAGACCTACAAACAATGAGTAATATATACTGTATGATTCCATTTATATATCACACAAATACAGGCAGAGGCTGGGCACGGTGGCTCATGCCTGTAATCCCAACACTTTGGGGGGCCGAGGCAGGTGGATCACTTGAGGCTAGGAGTTCAAGAGCAGCCTGATCAATATGGCGAAACCCCTTCTCTACTAAAAACACAAAAATCAGCAGGGCATGGTGGCAGATGCCTGTAATCCCAGCTACTTGGGAGGCTGAGGCAGGAGAACCGCTTGAACTTGGAAGGTGGAGGTTGCAGTAAGCTGAGATTACGCCATTGCACTCCAGCCTGGGTAACAAGAGCGAAACTCTGTCTCAAAACAAACAAACAAACAAACAAACAAAAATACAGCCAGAACCCATCTGGACTGCTGTGGGGTACACACAAGGATGTTAAAACTATAAAGAAAAGCAAAGAAGAGTGTACCACAAAAATGAGAATACTGGTTAACGCTAGTTAGAGAGGGAGTGAGCAGTGGTGGGAAGGAGCACCAAAAGGTCTTTCTCTTTACCTGGATAATTGTTAAAAGGGTGTTCACTTTGTGATAATTCCTTGAACTGTTTAAATGTCCTTTTACACACATGTTTTGCATTCTTCTTGGTACAAAGTGTTATACTCCACAAAAGGGCTAAAATAACATTTATTTATTTACTTATTTATTTATATAACCAAATGGTGAAAATAAAAATAAATGCTTGCAAAACACTAAGACTTCTTAAAGCTAAAAATAAGGGTTTTTTTTTTAAAACTAGAAGGAACAATGTTCAAATTCTACACATTAAAAATGTTAGAAGGATGGACTGAAGTGGGATGGAAATTAAAGTATTATAGCATTAACTAAATCAATACAGTTATAAAAACAGACAGCACATAAACAATGTTGCAAAATTCCTTTCATGACAGTGTTTATCGAGAGCCTACTATATGTCAGGTACTCTTCTAGGTACCAGAGACACAACAGTGAAGCAGTGCACACAACACATAAGGTCTCTTTTTTAATGAAGTTACATCCTGGATTGAGGAAGCAAGAGGGAAGAGGAGGCTCCTGACAGTTAGAAAGAGAGATGACAAGGTTGGGCGTGCTGGCTCGTGCCTGTAATCCCAGCACTTCGGGAGACTGAGGTGGGTGGATCACGAGGTCAGGAAATCGAGACCATCTGGCTAACACAGTGAAACTCCATCTCCACTAAAAATACAAAAAATTAGTCGGGCGTGGTGGCGGGCTCCTATAGTCCCAGCTACTCGGAGGCTGAGGCAGGAGAATGCTGTGAACCCGGGAGGCAGAGTTTGCAGCGAGCAGAGATCACAGCACCGCACTCCAGCCTGGGGGACAGAGCGACACTCATTCTCAAAAAAAAAAAAAAAAAAAAAAAAAACTAAAAGAAAAGAAAAGAAAAGAGAGAGAGAGGAAGGAAGGAAGGAAAGAAAGAGAGAGATGATATTATAGATAAAAACAAGCATTCCAGAAGGAAGGAACGGCTTATGTAAATCCTCAAGAGTGGAAAGAGTTTGGCATACTTGAAAAGCTAAAAGGCTCTTTGCCTGGAACACAGTGGGAAAAGGGAGAAATGTGATCAGGTGATGTGAGAGTAGGCAGAGGAGAGACGATGTGGTGGTCTGTAAGGGTAGAGGTAGGATGCTTGGATTTTGAGTGTGATAGGTTTGAAGAAAGAGGTTGAAACGACCTGACTTAGAGTTTACAAGCAGTCATTCTGACTACTTTATGGGCCATAGGTTTTATCAAGGAGATAGGGCAACAGTCAGGCCACTGTGGCAGTAGTCAAAGAGAGGCAAAATGGAGGCTTGAACTGGGTCTCTAGCAGTGATCATGGAAAATGCAGACAGACTCATGTTATGTTCTAGACACAGAACAGCAGCGTCAGCAGGACTTGCTGATGGATCAATGTGCAGCAGAAGGCAAAGGAAAGAATCATGTATAACTCCTAGATTATGGCTTGAGCAATCAGGTGGTTTACTGAAATGAAGAAATTGGAATAAAAGCAGGTTTGGAGGTATAAGAAACTAAAAGGTTCTACTGCAGCCATATTAAGGATGTGGTGCTAATTAGACAAGGATGTGAAGATGTCACATGGGCATTGGCTATAAATCTGGAATTCTAAAAAGAGGTTACAGTTGGAGATACAGGCAGTCATCAGCCTGTGTATAATATTTAAAGTCTTGGAACTAAACAAAGTCACCTAAAGATAGCATATAGGAAAAAGGACAAGTTTTAAGCACCCAACACTTAGAAGTTGAGCAGAGGAAAAGGAGCTAACAAGCAAGAAGAAAGAAGAGTAGGCCCAACCTTTTGCATATTAAGGAACACACTGAAAGTGATCTTTTTTAAAAAAAAAATTTCAGCACAGTTGTCTAAGAGGCATACATAGGGCCTTCTCCAAGAACCAAGGGAATCAATATCTTGGCCCACCTGAAATCCATCCACATCACACCAGCATGCCCAAGCATGATGCGTTCCAGGATACGGCCATGGGAATGAAAAGCAAAGTACAATCAAATTGATGAAGTACTTAGCTCATAGTAAATTTAGAGTTTTTTGGTACAATGTTTATAATAATATATTGTCCATTGAGGTCTAATTATGATGCTTTTAAAGACTCTTTCAAGTCTCAGCCATAAATATCTAGTCTCACATCATCTGGAAACAGACATTTTTCTAAAATTCCTTATGGCAAAGACATGTATAAAATATCGGCATTCTTTCAAGACCTGGAAGAATACACAAAAATATGTTCTAGGCCGGCTCAGGCCTGTAATCCCAACACTTTGGCAGGCTGAGGCGGGCAGATCACCTGAGGTCAGGAGTTCGAGAGCAGCCTGGCTATCATGGCAAAACCCAGTCTTTCCTAAAAATACAAAAATTAGCCAGGCTTTGTGGCAGGTGCCTGTAATCCCAGCTACTCAGGAGACTGATGCAGGAGAATCACTGGAACCCAGGAGGCAGAGGTTGCAATGAGCTGAGATTGAGCCATTGCACTCCAACCTAAGCAATAAGAGCGAGACTTCCTCTCAAAAAAATAACATAACATAACATAAAATAAAATAAAATAAAATAAAATAAAATAAAATAAAAAGATTGCCCTAGGTGGCTGGCAAGATGATCGAATAGGAACAGCTCCGGTCTGCAGCTCCCAGAGAGATCAATGCAGAAGGGGAGTGATTTCCGTATTTCCAACTGAGGTACCTGGCTCATCTCATCGGGACTGGTTAGACAGTGGGTGCAGTCCATGGAGGGTAAGCAGAAGCAGGGTGGGGCGTCACCTCGCCCGGAAGGCACAAGGGGTTGGGGAACTCCCTCCCCTAGCCAAGGGAAGCTGTGAGGGACCCTACCGTGAGAAATGGTGCATTCCGGCGCAGATACTATGCTTTTCTCTCTTTGCAACCCGTAGACCAGGAGATTCCCTCGGATGCCTATACTACCAGGGCCCTGGGTTTCAAGTGCAAAACTGGGTGGCCGTTTGGGCAGACACCGAGCTAGCTGAAGTTTTTTTTTTTTTCATACCCCAGTGGTGCCTGGAACACCAGCGATACAGAACCATTCACTCCCCTGGAAAGGGGGCTGAAGCCAGGGAGCCAAGTGGTCTAGCTCAGTGGATCCCACCCCCATGGAGCCCAGCAAGCTAAGATCCACTGGCTTGAAATTCTCGCTGCCAGCATGGCAGTCTGAAGTCGACCTGGGATGCTTGAGTCCGCCGTTACTGAGGCTTGAGTAGGTGGTTTTCCCTTCATAGTGTAAACAAAGCCTCCGGGAAGTTCGGACTGGGCAGAGCCCAGCACAGCGCTGCAAAGCCACTGTGGCCACACTGCCTCTCTAGATTCCTCCTCTCTGCACAGGACATCTCTCAAAGAAAGGCAGCAGTTACAGTCAGGGGCTTATAGATATAATTCCCATCTCCCTGGGACAGAGCACTTGGGGGATGGGGTGGTTGTAGGTGCAGCTTCAGCAGACTTAAACATTCCTGCCTGCTGGCTCTGAAGAGAGCAGCAGATCTCCCAGCACAGTGCTCGAGCTCTGCTAAGGGACAGACTGCTTCCTCAAGTGGGTCCCTTACCCCCATGCCTCCTGACTGGGAGACACCTCCAAGCAGGGATCAACAGACACCTCATACAGGAGAGCTCCGGCTGGCATCTGGTAGGTGCCCCTCTGGGATGAAGCTTCCAGAGGAAGGAACAGGCAGCAATCTTTGCTGTTCTGCAATCTTTGCTGTTCTGCAGCCTCTGCTGGTGATACCCAAGCAAACAGGCTCTGGAGTGAACCTCCAACAAACTCCAGCAGACCTGCAGCAGAGGGGCTTGACCGGTGGAAGGAAAACTAACAAACAGAAAGGAACAGCATCAACATTAACAAAAAGGACGTCCACACAAAAACCCCATCCAAAGATCACCAACATCAAACACCAAAGGTAGACAAACCCACAAAGATGAGGAATAAACAGCAAAAAAAGGCTGAAAATTCAAAAAATCAGAACACCTCTTCTGTTCCAAAGTATCACAACTCCTAGCCAGCAAGTGAACAAAATTGGATGGAGAATGAATTTGATGAAGTGACAGAAGTAGGCTTCAGAAAGTGGGTAATAACAAATTCCTCCAAGCTAAAGAAGCATGTTCTAACACAATGTAAGGAAGCTAAGAACCTTGAAAAAAGGTTGGGGGAATTGCTAACTGGAATAACCAGTTTAGAGAAGAATATAAATGACCTGATAGAGTTGAAAAACACGACACGAGAACTTCATAAAGCATACACAAGTATCAATAGCTGAATCGATCAAGTGGAAGAAAGGATATCAGAGACTGAAGATCAATTTAATGAAATAAAGCGTGAAGATAAGAGAAAACAATGAAAAGGAATGAACAAAGCCTCCAAGAAATATGGCACTAAGTGAAAAGACCAAACCTACGTTTGATTGGTGTGCCTGAAAGTGATGGTGAGAATGGAACCAAGCTGGAAAACACTCTTTAGGATATTATCCAGTAGAATTTCTCCAATCTAGCAAGATAGGCCAACATTCAAATTCAGGAAATACAGAGAACACCACAAAGATACTACTTGAGAAGAGCAACCCCAAGACACATAATTGTCAGATTCACCAAGGTTGAAATGAAGGAAAAAATGTTAAGGGCAGCTAGAGAGAAAGGTAGGGTTACCCACAAAGGGAAGCCCATCAGACTAACAGTGTATCTCTCTGTGGAAACCCTACAAGCCAGAAGAGAGCAGGGTCCAATGTTCAACATTCTTTTTTTTTTTTTTTTTTGAGACGGAGTCTCACTCTGTCGCCCAGGCTGGAGTGCAGTGGCCAGATCTCAGCTCACTGCAAGCTCCGCCTCCCGGGTTCATGTCATTCTCCTGCCTCAGCCTCCCAAGTAGCTGGGACTACAGGCGCCAGCCACCTCGCCCGGCTAGTTTTTTGTATTTTTTAGTGGAGACGGAGTTTCACCGGGTTAGCCAGGATGGTCTCGATCTCCTGACCTCGTGATCCGCCCGTTTCAGCCTCCCAAAGTGCTGGGACTACAGGCTTCAGCCACCGCGCCCGGCCTCAACGTTCTTAAAGAAAGAATTTTCAACCAAGAATTTCATATGCAGCCAAATTAAGCTTCATAAGCAAAGCAGAAATAAAATCCTTTACAGACAAGCAAATGCTGAGAGATTTTGTCACCACCAGGCCTGTCTTATAAGAGATCCCAAAGGAAGCACTAAATATGGAAAGGAACAACCAGTATCATCCGCTGCAAAAACATACCACATTGTAAAGACCATGTACACTAGGAAGAAACTGCATCAACTAACAGACAAAATAACCAGCTAGCATCATAATGACAGGATCAAATTCACACATAACAATATTAACCTTAAATGTAAATGGGCTAAATGCCCCAATTAAAAGACACAGACTGGCAAATTGGATACAGTCAAGATCTATTGCTGTGCTGTATTCAGGAGACACATCTCACGTGCAACAACATACATAGGCTCAAAATAAAGGGATGGAGGAATATTTACCAAGCAAATGGAAAGCAAAAAAAAGCAGGGGTTGCAGTCCTAGTCTCTGATAAAACAGACTTCAAACCAACAAAGATCAAACAAGACAAAGACGGGCATTACATAATAGTAAAGGGACCAATGCAACAAGAAGAGCTAACTATCTTAAATATATATGCACCCAATACAGAAGTACCCAGATTCATAAAGCAAGTTCTTGGAGACCTACAAAGAGACTTGGACTCCCACACATTAATAGTGGAAGACTTTAACACCTGACTGTCAATATTAGATAGATCAATGAGACAGAAGGTTAACAAGGATATCCAGGACATGAACTCAGCTCTGCAACAAGCAGACCTAACAGACATCTACAGAACTCTCCACGCCAAACCAATAGAATGTACATTCTTCTCAGCATCACATTGCACTTATTCTAAAATTGACCACATAATTAGAAGTAAAACATTCCTCAGCAAATGCAAAAGAATGGAAATCAGAAAAAACTGTCTCTCGGACCACAGTCCAATCAAATAGAACTCAGGATCAAGAAACCCACTCAAAACTGCACAACTACATGGAAACTGAACAACCTGTTCCTGAATAACTACTGGGTAAATAACAAAATTAAGGCAGAAATAAATAATTTCTTTGAAACCAATGAGAACAAAGACACAATGTACCAGAATCTCTGGGACACAGCTAAAGCAGTGTTTAGAGGAAAATTTATAGCACTAAATGCCCACAGGAGAAAACGGGAAATATCTAAAATCGACACCCTCACATCACACTTAAAAGAACTAGAGAAGCAAAAGCAAACAAATTCAAAAGCTAGCAGAAGACAAGAAATAACTAAGATCAGAGCAGAACTGAAGGAGACAGAGACACGAAAAACCCTTCAAAAAAATCAATGAATCCAGGAGCTGGTTTTTAGAAAAGATTAACAAAATAGATAGACTGCTAGCCAGACTAATAAAGAAGAAAAGAGAGAAGAATAAAACAGACACAATAAAAAATGATAAAGGGGATATCACCACTGATCCTGCAGAAATACAAATTACCATCAGAGAATACTAGAAACACCTCTACGCAAATAAACTAGAAAATCTGGAAGAAATGGATAAATTCCTGGACACATACACCCTCCCAAGACTAAACTAGGAAGAAGTCGAATCCCTGAATAGACCAATAACAAGTTCTGAAATTGAGGCAGTAATAAATAGCCTATCAACCACAAAAAAGTCAGGACCAGATGGATTCACAGCTGAATTCTAGCAGAGATACAAAAAGGAGCTGGTACCATTCCTTCTGAAACTATTCCAAACAATAGAAAAAGAGAGATTCCTCCCTAACTCATTTTATGAGGCCAGCATCATCCTGATACCAAAACCTGGCAGAGACACAACAGAAAAAGAAAATTTCAGGCCAATATCACTGAAGAACATTGATGAGAAAATCCTCAATAAAATACTGGCAAACCGAATCCAGCAGCACATCAAAAAGCTTATCCACCACAATCAAGTTGGCTTCATTCCTGGGATGCAAAGCTGGTTCAACATACACAAATCAATAAATGTAATCCGTCACATAAACAGAACCAATGACAAAAACCACATGATTATCTCAATAAATGCACAAAAGGCCTTCGATAAAATTCAACACCCCTTCATGCTAAAAACACTCAATAAACTAGGTATTGATGGAATGTATCTCAAAATAATAAGAGCAATTTATGACAAACCCACAGCCAATATCATACTGAATGGGCAAAAGCTGGAATCATTCCCTTTGAAACTTGGCACAAGACAAGATGCCCACTCTCACCACTCCTATTCAACACAGTATTGGAGGCTCTGGCCAGGGCAATCAGGCAAGAGAAAGAAATAAAGGGTATTCAAAAAGAAGAGAGGAAGTCAAATTGTCTCTGTTTGCAGATGGCATGATTGTATATTTAGAAAACTGCAACACCTCAGCCCAAAATCTCCTTAAGCTGATAAACAACTTCAGCAAAGTCTCCGGAAACAAAATCAATCTGCAAAAATCATAAGCATTCCTATACACCAATAATAGACAAACAGAGAGCCAAATCATGAGTGAATTCCCATTCACAACTGCTACAAAGAGAATAAAATAGCTAGGAATCCAACTTACAAGAGATGTGAAGGACCTCTTCAAGGAGAACTACAAACCACTGCTCAATGAAACAAAAGAGGACACAAGCAAATGGAAAAACATTCCATGCTCATGGACAGGAAGAATCAATATTGTGAAAATAGCCATACTGCCCAAAGTAATTTATAGATTCAATGCTATCCCCATTGAATCTGCTATCTCCATTGAATCCCCATCTGTGAAGAAAGCTACCACCGACTTTCCTCACAGAATTCGAAAAAACTACTTTAAATTTCATATGGAACTAAAAAAGAACCCGTACAGCCAAAACAATCCTAAGTAAAAAAACAAAGCTCGAGGCATCATGCTACCTGGCTTCAAACTATAGTAAAAGGTACAGTAACCAAAACAGCATAGTACTGGTACCAAAACAGATAATTTAGACCAATGGAACAGAACAGAGGCCTCAGAAATAATGCCACACATCTACAACCATCTGATTTTTGACAAACCTGACAAAAACAAGCAATGGGGAAAGGATTCCCTGTTTAATAAATGGTGTTGGGAAAACTAGCTAGCCATATATAGAAAACTGAAACTGGATCCCTTCCTTACACTTTACAAAAATTAACTCAAGATGGATTAAAGACTTAAACATAAGACCTAAAACCATAATAACCCTAGAAGAAAACCTAGGCAATATCATTCAGGACATAGGCATGGGCAAAGACTTTATGACTAAAAAACCAAAAGCAGCCAGGTGCAGTGATTCACACCTGTAATCCCAGCACTTTGGGAGGCCGAGGTGGGTGGATCATGAGGTCAGGAGATCGAGACCATCCTGGCTAACACGGTGAAACTCTGTCTCTACTAAAAATACAAAAAATTAGCTAGGCGTGGTGGTGGGCGCCTGTAGTCCCAGCTACTCGGGAGGCTGAGGCAGAAGAATGGCGTGAAGCCGGGAGGCGGAGCTTGCAGTGAGCCGAAATTGCGCCACTGCACTCCAGCCTGGGTGACAGAGAGAGAGTCCATCTCAAAAAAAAAAAAAAAAAAAAACAACCAAAAAAACAAAAATCAAAAGCAATGGCAACAAAATCCAAAATTGACAAATGGAATCTAATTAAACTAAAGAGTTTCTGTACAGCAAAAGAAACTATCATAAGAGTGAACAGGCAACCTACAGAATGGGAGAAAATTTTTGCAATCTATCCACCTGACAAAGGCCTAATATCCAGAATCTATAAGGAACTTAAGCAAATTTACAAGAATAAAACAAACAACCCCAACAAAAGCTGGGCAAAGGATATGAACAGACACTTCTCAAAAGAAGACATTTATGTGGCCAACAAACATATGGAAAAAAAGCTCATCATCACTGGTCATTAGAGAAATGCAAATCAAAACCACAATGAGATACAATCTCAGGCCAGTTAGAATGGCAGTCATTAAAAAGTCAGGGAAAAACAGATGCTGGAGGGGATGTGGAGAAATAGGAACACTTTTACACTGTTGGTGGGAGTGTAAATTAGTTCCAGCATTGTGGAAGACAGTGTGGTGATTCCTCAAAGATCTAGAACAAGAAATATCATTTGACCCACCAATCCCATTACTGGATATATACCCAAAGGATTATAAATCATTCTACTATAAAGACACATGCACACAGATGCTTATTGCAGCACTATTCACAAAGACTTGGAACCAACTCAAATGCCCATCAATGATAGACTGGATAAAGAAAATGTGGCACATATACACCATGGAATACTATGCAGCCAAAAAAATAAAGGGTGAGCTCACGTCCTCTGCAGGAACACGGATGAAGCTGGAAAACATCATTATCAGGAAACTAACACGGGAACAGAAAACCAAACACCGCATGTTCTCACTCATAAGTGGGAGTTAAACAATGAGATCACATGTACACAAGGCAGAGAACATCACTCACCGGGGCCTGTCAGGGGTAGGGGCACTAGGGGAGAGCATTAGGAGAAATACCTAATGCAGGTGATGGGTTGATGGGTACAGCAAACCACCATGGCACGTGTATACCTATGTAACAAACCTGCATGTTCTGCACATGTATCCCAGAACTTAAAGTATAATAATAAAAAAAAAAGTTCTAAAAATGTGCATCAAATTAATGATTATTTACAGCACCCAAACATCCAAAGTAACATCGTAGCTGCTTATAAAGAGAACTCTTTCAAAAGAGAACTGGTCATATTGTGAAAATAAAGAACGCTACAGTTATTTATAGAAACAGAGAAAACAAGTCCTTTTAGGTTTGATGTTACTACATAACTGGAAAATACAAATTCTAAGTTTGAATTCAGTGATGATAGCAAATTTTTTTTTTTTATTATTATACTTTAAGTTCTAGGGCACATGTGCACAACGTGCAGGTTTGTTACATACGTATACATGCGCCATGTTGGTGTGCTGCACCCATTAACTCGTCATTTACATTAGGTATATCTCCTAATGCTATCCCTCCCCCTGCCCCCTCCCCACAATAGGACCCGGTGTGTGATGTTCTGCTTCCTGTGTCCAAGAGATCTCATTGTTCAATTCCCACCTAAAGTGAGAACATGCGGTATTTGGTTTTCTGTTCTTGCGATAGTTTGCTGAGAATGATGGTTTCCAGCTGCATCCATGGATGACAGCAAAATTTGACTTGATTCCTTTTTTTTTTTTTTTTTTGAGATGGAGTTTCGCCCTTGTCCTCTAGGCTGGAGTGCAATGGCGTGATCTCGGCTCACTGCGACCTTCGCCTCCTGGGTTCAAGCGATTCTCCTGCTTCAGCCTCCCAAGTAGCTAGGATTACAGGTGTCTGCCATCACACCGGCTAATTTTTGTATTTTTAGTAGAGACGAGGTTTTACCATGTTGGCCAGGGTGGTCTCAAACTCCTGACCTTAAGTGATCTGCCCTCCTTGGCCTCCCAAAGTGCTAGGATTACAGGCGTGAGCCACCACGCCCAGCCTACTTGATTCCTTTTTTGTATTTACTAAGAATTCAGGAGCTTTTAAAAATTGACCTATTACCCCAACATATTTTTACCTCTGAACATTTGAGTTGCATCTTTAAAAGGCAGATTCCCTGGATAACCATCCTTTAGTTCCCTGATATGGTTTGGATGTGTGTCCCCTCCAAATCTCATGTTGAAATGTGATCTCCAATGTTGGAGGTGAGGCCTGGTGGGAGGTGTTTGGGTCAGGGGGGCCAATCCCTCATGAATGGCTTGGTGCCCTCTCTGCAGTAATGAGTTCACCTGAGATCTGGTTGTTAAAAAAGGTCTGGGACCTCCCCACTGTCTTGCTCCCTCCCTTCCCAAGTCATATGCCAGCTTCTCCTTTGCTTCCTGCCATGTATGGAAGCTTCCTGAGGTCCTCACTAGAAGCAGATGCTAGCACTATGCTTTTCCTACAGCCTACAGAAGCATGAGTGAAATAAACCTCTTTCTAAATTACCCCATCTCAGATATTTCTTTACAGCAACACAAAACAGACTGATACATTCCCTCTTGCCAAAACTATTTAGTAGTGTTCCATCTCCCCTCCACATATGTACACACACACGCACACACACATACACACACGCGCACACACACACACATATGCATTGGCAAAAGATCTCCAGAGCCCTCTTTCCACCATAATAAGCCCCCTATGTCTTCTACCTCCCAGGGTTTAATGACTCTGGCTCTTTTATGACAGTAACAGTATTGACAGGCTTCACAGGTAGAAGCTCTTCATCCTCTCACATTCCAGTTTCCAAGAGACAAGGAAGTGATGCCCACATTCTGCCAGCTTCCCAATGCTACTTCAAGCCTAACCTCAAGAAAAACATCTGGTGTTAAGAAAAGCAAAATCCAGACAGGTGCAGTGGCTCGCATCTTTAATTACGGCACTTTGGGAGACTGAAGCTGGTGGATGGCTTGAGCCCAGGAGTTCAAGACTAGCCTGGGCAATATGGTGAGACCTCCTCTCTCTAAAAAAAATTTAAAAAAAAAAAAAAAAAAGCGTAAAAAAAATTAAAAAGAAAGAAGCGAAATCTTTTACCATTGTTCTATTTTTTGGTAGCTCTGCAAACTAAAATCAAGATAAATAACAAAAGGGTCTGCACTCCTTCTAATTCCCTAAATCTAAATATCATTATCACTACCAAAACAGTCATATCTTTGTGCCAATGTATTTGTTTCATATTATTTTACTATTTGTTGAAAATTATGATAATGATCTGCTTATCGATCACATTTCTTTTCTACTAAATAAAACAGTCATATCTTTGTGCCAATGTATTTGTTTCATATTATTTTACTATTTGTTGAAAATTATGATAATGATCTGCTTATCGATCGCATTTCTTTTCTACTAAATAACACGTGTAGTTTCACAACGATTAACCAAACTTCTTAGTTTACAAGATATTTAAACAAAATATTCTCTAGTGCTTGGCTGTACCACACATTTGTGCTGTTGAACAACTTTCCTCTTGGCTGAGATTCCCAATTACCTTCATTTTCCTTCTGCTCTGTCACAAAGATAAATGATTGTGCTTACTTAGTTTAGTTGAGAGCACAGTTTCCCACAGAGCATTTTTACAGACATTCATTGCCAGGGAAATATTTAAGGCAGGTTTACGAAGGCCATCAGTTCTAAACCTTTACAAGAATTACACACCTCTTGAACCTTTTCCCCTCCAAACTGTGGAAGAGACAGAGGAACTGAAGGACAGAGTCCTTAAAAGAGTTGAGTCAACATACTTCTGGTCTTCTTTTAGAATTATTTCAATCTGTTCATCACTGTTTTTCACTTTCCTATGTTGAATACTTTTAAGAAAAGTCTCTGTCTACCATGTTCAAAATGGATTTGCGGTGTGGGGAGGGAAATGCTTTCTACAAAAACCAGAACAGTGTCCTCTGTGAGTAAATAATGGAATTTCTGTGGTAATTTTGTGGTTCCAAAGTTGACTGACAATTTCCAGCTTGAAAACCACCGTTTGGAAGCAGGAGGCTCCACTGATCGAGATGAAAGAGAGATTACTAGAGGAACTGATGACGGTGTGTTCAGGACCCCAGGGCTTAAAACAGTTTGAGTGAAGATGGAATATGTTCCAAGACAGGCGAGCAAAGGAGGTAACATCTGACTATAAAAGCCCTGACACAGTATCACCAAAATGAAGGGCACGTATTTTGCCATCCAAACAGTATGTCATAAACCAAGCATGGAAAAGTATCAGCAGATATTTCAACCTGGGAACTTGGAATTCTGGTCCCTATCATGCTGTCTTGGGGCAAGAATCACCTCTGGCAGCGATTACAATGGCCAGAGGTGTTATCCAGCTCCCTAACAGAGCTGCAGCAGTTCCATTTAATATTCTTCTCTAGTGAAACAGCAAAGGCCCCTCATGCCTATTTTTAAATGCACATTTTTAATATTCGATATAATGCTACTCTTTAACAAACTCTTTACTCCCTGCCTCTCTGATGAAGCTTCCTGTGGTCTTTAAAGAGATTGTTAACCCAAGAATGGATCGCATTCTTTCTACATGAGCAGGCCGGGAGACACTCCATTAAGCCTTCCGGTATTTAATAGGAAGTGCCGTCTCTCACCTCTGAGGCGATGAGCCAGTTGCTCGGTGATGAGCTCAGGAGCCTCCTGGAGAATCTCCTTCAGCACGAGGGAAGAGGAAGACTCTCGGAACTCAACGTTGGCATCACTCTGCTCAACCGGATTAATGACTTTGACAACTGCTGATTCTAAAGTTTTGTCTTCACTATAAAGCAAATGGAGGGGAGGAGGAGAAAGGAATATGGCATGTCTTATTACTTTTGGGAATGTTTAAATCTCTGCTCTCACACAAATGACTTCCTCTCAATGACCAAAAATACGAGGGAACTCACATGACTCAGAAGATGGGAGCCTTATTCTACGTATTTTCACATTTCATTTAAACTATTTATTTTCCCCCAAATTATTAAAATACCTTCATACCTTACCAGCTTTATCCTGTGCTGCACTCTTGGAAAATAATAGTAGCTAACACTATTGGACTTCCACCACAGGTTGGATACTATTATAAATACTTTAGGTGTATTATCATATTTTAAACTAGAAAATAACACTGTAAAATGAATTCTATAGGCCGAGCACGGTGGCTCACGGCTGTAATCCCAGCACTTTGGGAGGCCGAGGCAGGCGAATCACGAGGTCAGGAGTTTAACACCAGCCTGGCCAACGTGGAAACCCCATCTCTACTAAAAATACAAAAAATTAGCCAGGCATGGTGGCAGGTGCCTATAATCCCAGCTATCTGGGAGGCTGAGGCAGGAGAATCGCTTGAACCACATAGGCTGAGGTTGCAATGAGCCAAGACGGTGCCACTACACTCTAGCCTGGGCAATAGAGCGAGACTCCATCTCAAAAAAAAAAAAAAAAAAAAAAGTTCTATAAAATGCACTAAAAACGACACTAGAAAATGACACTAGAAAATCCCCATTGTATAAATAAAAAAAACTGAGGCACAAAGAGGTTAAGAAATTTGTGCAACATCACACATCTACTAAGTAGACTAGCCAGTATTTAAACTCCAATAACCTGGCTCCAAAGCTTGCAAATCCAGTCACTGTGGTGCAGAAAAAACACTACTGGGCCTATTTTCCTTCCACCATCATTCTTTATATGTGCGACAGAGGTGGCTTTTAGCAAAGGCAGGAAGAAAAGCTTGGATCAATCCAATTTTATTCTTTCTGCCTGTCAAAAACAAATGAGTGGCAATGAAAGAAATAAAGATTTCAATCTATTTTTGAAAAGCATTCTATTTCATAAACAATTCTAGAGCTAGAGTTCACAATCCCAGCCTCAAAATCAGTCTAA
Source organism: Papio anubis (assembly GCF_008728515.1). Lineage (NCBI taxonomy): Eukaryota > Metazoa > Chordata > Mammalia > Primates > Cercopithecidae > Papio > Papio anubis. The sequence continues at coordinate 20,574,140 of NC_044988.1, read as the reverse complement.
ATTTTTCCATTTTAATTGGTAACAAAACTATTCCTCAGATTTTGATTGACACACACTCGTTCCACAGTTCACATTCCAATTGCATTGTATTTATCTGTGTCTCTTTACATCAGTTGGTTTGAAACAGTTAACATGGCTGGGCATGGTGACTCATGCCTGTAATCCCAGCACTTTGGGAGGCTGAGGCAGGCGGAGCACCTGAGGTCAGGAGTTTGAAACCAGCCTGGCCAACATGGCGAAACCCCATCTCTACTAAAAATACAACAATTAGCTGGGCGTGGTGGCAGATGCCTGTAATCCTAGCTACTCAGGAGGCTGAGGCAAGAGAACTGCTTGAACCTGGGAGGTGGAGGCTGCAGTGAGCCAAGATTGCGCCACTGCACTCCAGCCTGGGCGACAGAGCAAGAATCCATCTCAAAAAAAAAAAAGAAAAAGAAAAAGAAATAGTTAACATGTAAATTTGGTCAAGCATATGATTTCCTGAATACCAGTCATTGAAGTCAGTCAAATAAACTACCCAGAACTTTTAGCCACGTGTCAATGATCAATAAATATTATTCAAATAATTTCATTCAGTTTCAAACAGCATGAGGATAAAAGCAGCCACACATAGGCAGGTTATTTTCAAAACTCCTTATAAGTAAATGAATTGCATGAAAGATATCACAATACATTCGTATCTAAATATGCTTCCTAAAAAGTTAAATACAAAATTATTAAATAGAAAAGTTTTTATTTCATGTATGCTAAGGTCAGTGTCCACTGGTTAAGGTTATCAACAACTTGCAAATCGCCAAACTGTGAAAAACTAACATTTTAAACTACTGAAGTGTTTAACTGGTGAATCTTCATTCAGTAGCAGTAGAAAGCTTATCAAAAGGACATCTTCATAAAGTCCTTGATGGCAGAAAATTTGTCTTATTCCTCCTTAGGCACCTGTAGATTTTTACATGAGTTAGCAATGCTTAAGTATTTATTCAAAGAGTCAGAAGATAAAAGTTCTAATCCCAACTCTTCTGCTAACTACACGTGGTTCTTTGCTTTTGTTGTTGTTGTTTGTTTTGTTTTGTTTTTTTGAGACAGGGTCTCGCTCTGTCATCTAGGCTGGAGTGCAGAGGTGTAATCACAGCTCAACCATGAGATGCAATTGCAGCCTCAACCTTCCAGGCTCAAGTGATCCTTTGACCTCAGCCTCCTGGGTAGCTGGGACCACAGGTGTGTACCACTATGCCCAGCTAATTATTTTGTATTTTTTGTAGAGACAGGGTCTCACCATGTTTCCCAGGTTGATCTCAAACTCCTGGGCTCAAGTGAACCTCCTGCCTTGGCCTCCAAAAATGCTGGAATTACAGGCATCAGACACCATGTCAAGCCTGCATGTGGTTCTTTGGACAAGTCGTTTGTGACACTGAGTTTCAAGTGTCTTATCCATAAAATAAAAACTTTGAGCTACATGAATAATCAAAAAAAAAAAAAGATCCTTCTCTTATAGTATAAAATGCTATGAATGAACAAATAATCAAACGATCTTCATAGCCCATCTCTACATATTTTTCCATGTCACCACTGAGATTTCTTTCCTAAGAACCATTCCATTTTATCTAGTTTTTAATTTCAATTTTTATTACACATGTTCGGCATCAATACATAAGACTATTGTATTGCTATAAGAAGGTGTTTGAAATGGTTTAAAAACTATAATTTTAGGCTGCGTGTGATGGCTAACATCTGTAATCCCAGCACTTTGGGAGGCTGAGGTGGACAGATCACTTGAGGTCAGGAGTTCAAGACCAGTCTGGCCAACATGGTGAAACCCTGTCACTACTAAAACTACAAAAATTAGCCAGTCGTGGTGGCACATGCCTATAATCCTAGCTACTCAGAAGGCTGAGGCAAGAGAATTGCTTGAACCTGGGAGGTGGAGGCTGCAGTGAGCCGAGATAGAGCCAATGCACGCCAGCCTGGGTGACAGAGCAAGACTCTGTCTCAAAAAAACAAAACAAACCTCTATAATTTGGTCAATTTTACAATAACTTTACACTTAAAGATTTCATATCTGAAACGCAAAAGTAAAAATGAAGGATTAGCATGACCCAAATTTTGGCATAAGAGAAGAAAAAGATATTCCCTTTCCTCTGCATGTCCTCTGCTTTGCTGCTGTTGTTGTTGTTTTGGGATTTTGGGGTTTGTTTTTTGCTTTTTGTTTGTTTGTTTTTGGTTTTGTTTTTGTTTTGAGACGGAGTCTCGCTCTGTCACCCAGGCTGGAGTGCAGTGGCTGGATCTCGGCTCACTGCAAGCTCCACCTCCCGGGTTTAGGCCATTCTCCTGCCTCAGCCTCCCAAGTAGCTGGGACTACAGGCGCCAGCCACCTCGCCCGGCTAGTTTTTTGTATCTTTTAGTAGAGATGGGGTTTCACCGTGTTAGCCAGGATGGTATCGATCTCCTGACCTCGTGATCCGCCTGTCTCAGCCTCCCAAAGTGCTGGGATTACAGGCTTGAGCCACCGCACCCGGCCTGTTTGTTTTTTTTTTTAAACAGTCTCACTCTTTTGTCCAGGCTGGAGTGCAGTGGTGGGATCTCGGCTCACTATAACCTCCGCCTCTCGGGTTCAAGCAATTCTCGTGCCTCAGCCTCCAAGTAGCTGGGATTGCAGGCATGCACCACCACCCTAGCTCACTTTTGTATTTTTAGTAGAGACAAGGTGTCACCATGTTGGTCAGGCTGGTCTCGAACTCCTGGCCTCAAGTGATCCGTCTGCCTTGGCCTCCCAAACTGCTGGGACTATAGGCATGAGCCACCAAGACCAGCATGTCCTCTGCTTTTAATACATCTGCCTAAACCACAAAAGTCCTGAGTAAAGTGACACTTTGCCCAGAAGAACCTTCATTGAAGGATTAAATCTCAGAGCTTCATAATGGATCTTACCTCGCCAGCACATTGCCGCCAACGAGTGTTACCGATAACTTCCCTTCATCATTTAGTTGATGCAGGTTAATTTCATCCCGGAATATGTGGAATGATTCGGAAATATTTAGCTCTTCTAAAATAAACCTCGTCTCGGTGAAGTAGTTGAATTCAGTTCTTGGTATGTTCAGCACTGGTAAACACAGAACCCCTGGTGGACTGACCTACCAAGAAAAAAGTTGACTGAATTACTGAAAATAGCAGGAGGAAAGAATACAATTACATTTTCTCCAGCCTCGGAGTAACTGGTAAAAGGAATGGGAGTCTTCTGGCCTCACTAAACCACTTGGCATTCATAATCAAATTTTCCTGAACCCAATTAATAGGACCTTATGCTATTAAAAAATTTTTTAATTTTTTTAAATTAAAAAATTAAATTAATGTAAGAGTGGCCCCTAACATTTTTTAATCTCTTGTTAACCTGCTTGAAACGTCTCATGCTTTATTTGATGTCTCATTTTAGACCCTGCACCATTTGTATATATAAATATATATTACATATAAATAAAATGTAAATAAATAGATAACATATAAATATATATTTATACATAAATTTAAACATATGCATATATATAAATTGTGCAGGGGCTAAAATGTAAATAAATATATTTATATATAATACACATTCTCTTCTTTAAGAGTAACAAACTCACATATCTTTATAAACTTGGCACAAAATCAGGACAATTGAGGCAGGGTGGGTGGGGACTGTGGGGACAGAGGAAGGCACATATGTTACATCTAAGTGGGATGCCTGTCACTCAGCCTCAGCCAATGTTTCACATGTAAAAATTCAGGCCCAGTTTTGTTAAAACTTTAAATTACCGGGCTGGGTGCGGTGGTTCATGCCCGTAATCCCAGCACTTCGGGAGGCTGAGGCAGGCAGATCACGAGGTCAGGAGATCAAGACCATCCTGGCTAACACGGTGAAACCCCATCTCTATTAAAAATACAAAAAAATTAGCCAGGAGTGATGGCAGGCACCTGTAGTCCCAGCTACTCAGGAGGCTGAGGCAGGAGAATGGTGTGAACCCGGGAGGCGGAGCTTGCAGTGAGCCAAGATTGTGCCACTGCACTCCAGCCTGGGGGACAGAGCAAGACTCCATCTCAAAAAAAAAAAAAAAAAAAAAAAAATTTAATTACCCAAGAGAAGCTATAAGTCTAGATTTGCGGTATTATTTGTGAAATTTAATTATTACAATTCATTTTTTTAAATTCAGAATGTCAGTCAGTAGAAATTCATTTATGAGTCTGCTTCAGCCTACAGACTATCAGATTGTGATCTCTATTGATTTCTTAAATCATAAAAAAAATTTTTTATTAACAAGTCTCTTAGAAAACGGATCTGTGGCAACCAGAGAAAACAGGAGATAGGAGAGAGGTAGAGAATTGTAGAGTTACAATAATAAACTTGTTTTTGTACGGGAATGTAAAAAATAAAGGCGCTTTAAAAATTACTATGAATATACAGCAATAATCCTAACTATCACTGAGAGAATGTGGGGTTCAGTAACATGGAATTTGTGCATAAAGTAAATGGCCTTTACTGTCACACCATCACCAGCTTGTCACAGTTTTAACATTTTTATCATCTGTCTCCCCTTTCTAGCACTAAGAAGGCAGGGCTTTTTGATGGTTTTGTTCAGTTATGTTTCCAGTGTGTAAAACAGTCTGGCACATAGTAAACATTTAGTACATATTTGTTGAATGAAAGAAACGAATCAGCCACTGCTATAGCATACAAAGCACGAAGCCACTCCAACAAAGTGGGTTTTCTCCCGCTTCTCATGCTAATACTGAATCACAGTTGCATAATAAGTGTTAACAACTTACGTATGGCTAGTTATTTTTCCTAATGAATGGAAGGTTCTATCTAACTCCCGATATTGAAACTGGAGTGGGGAAGAATCAATATGTAAATCAGGCATGTGGCCTATTCTGAAGTTGATGTCACAAGAACTAGGTTCCAGCCCCAGTCTCTACTACGTAAGTTTGAGAAAGTCAGTTTCCTCTCTGAGACTGTGTTCCCTATCTGCAAATGCAGCTCACTTACCAGAATGAGAAAGATTTAAATGGGGTCGTACGCATGAGGCAGAAAAACTCTTTCCTTATCCTACATGTTCGTACTCTGAGAGGGAGTAGTTGGGTTATTGAAGAAAATTTAAATGGAAACACAGGCCACTAGCCAGGGGGGCCAGTAAACTAAGAGAGAGGCAGAGAAATATAACCAAATTCTCAGTATGAAACCTTACAGTAATTCCACATTCATCTCCATGCTTACTGGCAAACCTTTGAGGAAGAAGAGAATCCACATGTATTTTTATTTTTATCTATCTATGTGTTTTATCTATCACAATTACTTTTTCTACCCCTTTTATTGGATGTCAAGACATTGTAGTAGGTGGTAGTGGTAGTATTATTATTAAATCATTTCCAAGTCCATGCCACTATCACTCTAAAAATCTGTTTGGTTTTGTCAACTCCATGTTCTCTAGAAGTAACATTTTCTTCTAGGAGTCAAAATACCAGTTAACAAAATTAGTGTTAATATGCATGTCTTAACAGAGGCACACTTATCTCCTCATACCAATTAATCTCCCTTGTAAAGTTCAACAAATTTTAAGATAAATTTGATACAAAGCCCACATGTAGAGATCAGAATATTTTACCCAGCGTTTTTATCAGCTTCTGCCCTACAGCAGTTCTGGCCACCCACAGCTCATTCTGGAAGACTAGGCTTCGTGTGAATTTAAATCGCTTTAGACCAGCTCTGCCTACTGTCAGGGTCCAAGGATCCAAACAAAATTGCAATAAAACAAATCAGATTCTGAAAAATTAAAAATTGCGTGACATTGAAAATAGCACCTAGACACTCATACTATACATTTTTAGGCTTTAAGTTAATAAAAAGCCCATCATCATGAGCTCATCAGTTTTATAGATTTAAAGTTTTAAAGTCATTTGTTGAAAGGTCTTTAGGTGCATTGTATGCTTCACAGAATAAAAAGAGTCTTCCTCAAGGGAGATGATCACTAACTGAGGATGATCTTGCTGCACAAAGTCAGGGCTACAAGGCAAAACCAAACAAGGACCAACAGGAAGCAGATTTGACATGTAATACCTGTCACTGAAAACTCTAGCCAGTGTGCTCTGCCATTCATGTACTGTTCACAGAAGTTATTCTGCATGTATTTTTCTGCTCCCAAAGGCAGGACTATCAGCAAGGATGACAAAGGAAAACAAGAAATCTGATTCTTACTTTTATTAGTTCTATGAATTTCCATAAAATTAATCAATTATTATGAACATTTTAAATGTTTTATTTGAAAACACTGTCCTTATTGAAACAATGTTTTATAAGGAGAGTTGGAAAGAAATAGCCAGAACAATGCTTAACAGATAGTAGGTGCTCAATAAATATTTGTTGACTCATGGATGATAATACTTTATGCTCTGCAACAATAAATCAGAACATTAAAAATTAAGTTAATAGGTTCCTTTGTTTTGAGAAAATGTTTATTCTTAAAAGTTACATAATAATTCAAAATATAAGAAGTATTACCCTTTTTTTCCCTCACCTTGTCTAGAAAGTAAGCATATGTGAAGGTCGAAATGAGAGAATCCAAGTCACATGATTTAGGCCCAATAACCACATGGACCTTCTCCAAGCGTTTGCTTCGATTCTGAAACAAATTCAAATAAAACATCACAACTTAACTGGTGACAGATTAATATAAACATATTTTTATCTTTAAAAATATATGCCTTATCTCTATTTATATACAATGGCAGAAAATCATAAATTTATCATGAAGTTTGACACGAGAACATAAAAATTGTACAGTGTTTAACACTCTGAAATATTCACTCAAACTCTAGTAAACTTTCCAGAAGAGAAAATGTGGTTTTATTAAGATTACTCATAATTTAACTTCATATGAACTCTATCTCTGAGTCATAATTTTTTAGTATCATTTTGTTCTAAGCGGCATAGTATTCTATATCATTTCTTTATATAAGAGGTTCTTAATTTAAGAAACAAAATGACTTTTTTCATATGTGTCTGGCATGCAACATAAGCAGACAGACACAGAGTTTGGTAAGGATTTATTTTTTTCATGTCACATTTTGGGTAACAAGGTATGTTCTCTCTGTATTCTATTCTATAATTTAGTAAATGAAACTTGTAACACTTTAGTCTGTCAGAAAATAAAAATTAGTTGTTCTTGTTTTTTTTTTTTTTTTTTTTTTTTTTTTGAGATGGAGTCTCGCTCTGTCACCAGGGCTGGAGTGCAGTGGCCGGATCTCAGCTCACTGCAAGCTCCGCCTCCTGGGTTTACGCCATTCTCCTGCCTCAGCCTCCCGATCCCAGCACTTTGGGAGGCCGAGATGGGCGGATCATGAGGTCAGGAGATCGAGACCATCCTGGCTAACACGGTGAAAAATTAGTTGTTCTTAAAAAGTGTATGTAGTCAGCCAGGTGCAGTGGCTCATGCCTGTAATCCCAGCACTTTGGGAGGCTGAGGCAGGCGGATCACGAGGTAAGGAGATCGAGACCATCCTGGCCAACATGGTGAAACCCCAGCTCTACTAAAAAATACAAAAAAAAAAAAAAAAAAAATTAGCTAGGTGTGGTGGCGCATGCCTGTAGTCCCAGCTACTCAGGAGACTCAATTTCATCAATTCAATTTACTATTGTCACCCAAACAATAAAAACCTGCTAGTGCCAGGCACTGTTTGAGGCAGAGGAATCGCTTGAACCCAGGAGGCAGAGGTTGCAGTGAGCCAAGATTGCACCAGTGCACTCCAGCCTGGCGACAGAGCAAGACTGCATCTCAAAAAAAAAAAAAATGTATATACTTACCCCTCTGGAAGAGAAGACTTGCTATTTCATTTTCTGGTTAACTAAACAGTTATTTGAAAATTCCTTTGTGGAAAGCTGACATTCTTTTGAAACTTCCGAAGAACCAACCGCTTCTAGTAAATGTCATAGTAAAACTATCCAATACAGATAATTGTCATATAAATTAACAACTTTAGGGTATGTCAGAGATGACACATGTACATACTTTCCCCACTTTTCATCACTTGTTTTAACTTCTCATTTTAGAACTGCCTAGAAAGCCAACTTAGTTGTAATACTGTTCCAAAGGCTATATAAAAGGTTAGATTGCTCATGACTGTTTTAATTTTTTTTAAAAAGTATTTATATGCAGAATAAAAATGAAGTATTATTTAGTAATCTACTACATACTTTACAAGTGAATCTAAAAATTTGTCAGTGTTTGTATGGAACTGCTGGTATCAGAGTCAAACACAATAGGTCGTGGCTCAATAAATATAACAAACCAAATCTTTGAGGGGGCTAGGTTAGTCTATCATTATAGACAATGAAAGCAGTATAAATAAATATTTTTTTCAAAATTGAGACACTGATCCTCAGCAAAACAGCAAGATTTAAAAGTATGATATAAACTCTCTGAAGATAATTACAATCCCTTCCCTCGTTACGACCAAATCCAGCTTCCATTTCTTCCTCTCCCAGTATCCTTCCCCTACACTCATAAATTTATAGCTGGCTCACTTGGCTCAATGTGCTTTAAGGGTTCTAGTCTAGGTCCAGTTCTCACTCTCAGTGTCAGACTGCTTCCCCTGGGCAAGACAGTCAAATATTCTAGGAGCTCCTAAAGAAAGGTAGGTAAATGGAATTACAGTCTATTACAACACAAACAAACACATTAGGAAATCATATTACTGCAGAATGCTATTCTTCCGAGAAGCTCAAAGATCTAAGTAGACATTACCTCATTTCTCTTCCCAAATCTTATAAGGCAGACAGTAAGAAGATTAGCAGCACTTTTTACAGGTCAGAGGAGTCTGTGATGGACCAGGGTGGTTCCCAGAATCCCATGGCGCAGTGCAGTAAGCTCCATCTCCTCTGTCCTGTACTAATGCCATAATGACTTCTTAACACTCTGAGGACCTCAGCGTCCACACAAGTGAGCATTGAATTCACAGAGAAGAGAGAATGAAATACAGCAAGACTTCAGACATTTGTGAGATCAAAATTACCCCCAAAGCTGACCTATTTGCTTCTTATCTAGGCTTGATCATTCCCTGACATAGCTTTATGTTCGACCCTCAACTTACACGAAAGAAGACATGGGGAGTGTAGCAAGATTCGTGTGCCAATTCATTAACAAGCCCAAAACCAATTATACTTAAGAAAAGATGCTAAATGAAGACTGCAACCCCAAAGCATGCTACACAAACTCTCACAACTCAGGAACCCTGTAAGATAATTACAAGGTTAATTTACATGGATTAAATGTAAATTAATTAATCTTTCTTTGCTGATATATCTCTCTCCATTTAAAAAGAAAAAGGTATAACAGGTGAGGACCATAGCATACCCCACTGCAAAATTTTGAGGTTCTCCTTGGTGCCACATGCCTCTCTTTTCTTTTTCTTTTCTTTTTTTCCCCAGGATGGAGTTTCACTCTTGTCACCCAAGCTGGAGTGCAATGGCATGATCTTGGCTCACTGCAACCTCCCAGGTTCTCCTACCTCAGCCTCCTGAGTAGCTAGGATTACAGGCACTTGCTACTACATCCAGCTAATTTTTGTATTTTTAGTAGAGATGGGGTTTCACCATATTGGCCAGGCTGGTCTCAAACTCCTGACCTCCGGTGATTCACCCACCTCGGCCTCCTAAAGTGCTGGGATTACAGGCGTGAGCCACTGCGCCTGGCCAACATGTCTCTCTTTTCATGTTCCCTCATTTCTCTCCCCACTTCCCTTCGTCCTGTGCATCAAGTTCCTTCATGGTCATGGCCTCTTCCAGTGCTATTCACCCATATTTGCCATCCCCAGAGCATATACAGTTTCCAGGCTTCAGCACTCTCTTTCCCTCTCCAACCCCATCCATCAAAATATACCATCTTGGTGCCCAGGCTCTCAAGGATGTATCTGCTCCTCCGCCAGAAACTCCAATGAATATATGCCAGTGAGTACTCCTGAGTTAACATGTCACCAATGTAATATGCTCTCATTGTAAAGAGACCCTCCAGAAATCATGCCATAATCCAAAAAGGTGACTGGAAATTTCAGCCCAGCTTCTGTCTGGTCTGGCAGACCAGACAGAAAGGGACAGCCCAACCAGAAGGTACCTTTTGTGCCACCAGTGAGCCCTGAAAGGGATAGGCTTGGCCTCAGAATATCTCAGATGTTCCTAAGTGCCCAATCCGTACCAGTAACCACTGATAAGACAGAATTGCGGGGCAGCAAAGGGTAACCATGCTCAAAGTCCTGCTTGCTTGGAGGAATAAAACATAAAATTACTCATGTAGACTCACCCTGTAGGTGAGCTCAAGCTTTTCAAATTGGAATTAAAAACTAGAGAAATACAAGGCCTACTCTCGGCCAGGCGTGGTGGCTCAAGCCTGTAATCCCAGCACTTTGGGAGGCCGGGATGGGCGGATCACGAGGTCAGGAGATCGAGACCATCCTGGCTAACCTGGTGAAAACCCTGTCTCTACTAAAAAATACCAAAAAAAAAAAAAAACAAAACAAACAAACAAAAAAAACCTAGCCGGGCGAGGTGGCGGGCGCCTGTAGTCCCAGCTACTCAGGAGGCTGAGGCAGGAGAATGGCGTGGACCTGGGAGGTGGAGCTTGCAGTGAGCTGAGATCTGGCCACTGCACTCCAGCCTGAGCTACAGAGCGAGACTCCGTCTCAAAAAAAAAAAAAAAACAAGGCCTACTCTCAAGCTTTCCCCCACAAATGACCTTGGCTGGGCAAACAGAGCAAACACAGGGGTCAAGCCAAGGCAGAAAAGTCTGGGGACTGATTTCAGGCATCTGGGGCAGGTAATAGGAGGTCCTCATGGTTCTGGTGCACCCTGAGGGAATGGGCCCATCTGTAGGGGCAGCAAGTGAAACCGACTAGTTCACAGAACCCAAAAGAGACTCCTGACCCCAAAGATCCTCTGCACTCCTCACTGAATATCCGTGGGCCCTTCCTATCTCACATCTCCACATATTCAGAGACTCACAGGTGCTCAATCTTAATACTGATGTCCCTTGATACAGTTCAAATTGTGCTATGGATGATTCACAAACAGACAAATCACGCCTAAATAAAAGGGACAATAATAATAAGGAAAAATGTACAGTTTCATCAATTCGATTTACTATTGTCACCCAAACAATAAAAACCTGCTTGTGCCAGGCACTGTTCTAGGCTCTGAGGATATAGCAATAAACCAAATGGACAAAAATCCCATCCCTCACTGCACTTGCAATTTAGTGCATGGAGAACTGATGAACCAAATGATCAGATAATTTAAATGGAGAAGAAGAAATCATGAAATGGGGAATGGCATATGCTGAGGCGAGGCTCATTAGAAAGTGGCATTTGATGCCCATCAATGATCAACTGTATAAAGAAAATGTGGCACATATACACCATGGAATACTATGCGGCCATAAAAAAGGATGAGTTCTTGGCCTTTGCAGGGACATGGATGAAGCTGAAACCATCATTCTCAGCAAACTAACACAAGAACAGAAAACCAAACACTGCATGTTCTCACTCATAAGTGGGAGTTGAACAATGAGAACACATGGACACAGGGAGGGGAACGTCACACAATGGGCCTGTCGGGGGCTGGAGGGCTGGGGGAGGGAGAGCATTAGGAGAAACACCTAATGTAGATGACAGGTTGATGGGTGCAGCAAACCAGCGAGGCATATGTATACCTATGTAACAAACCTGCATGTTCTGCACATGTATCCCAGAACTTAGAGTATAATTTAAAAAAAGAAAAGAAAAAGAAAAAGAAAGTGGCATTTGAGTGAAGGTCTGTAGGGTAGGGAAGTGGGATTAAGGGTGTCTCAGGCCAAGGGAAGAGTGGGTCCCAAGGCCCTGAGGTGAGAGCAGGTCCAGCATGTTCAGCAAATAATTATTGCCTAGTGTATACATTTTCCAAATGTGACTCTGTAAACTCCTAGGCTGGAGGGACTGAGTCTACTGAGTAAATATCCATGCCCTAATATCAACCAACACAAGCACACCAAGCATCAAGGAATCTCAAAAGACAGGCAACCCTTTGTGAATGCCTAAACCCAGTGCTGCCCAAACCCAATACAAAATGAAATATGATAATGGATTGAAAGAGATACTACACTGCTTTGTTATCTAGATACACTTCCAAAATAGATGGACAGAATCTTTCCATAATCAATGTAAAAAAGAAATATTGACTATGCCAGTATTTCAAATCACTTTAATATGCTTTCAAAGTGTAATCCTATATACCACTAAAATGAGACTTCTTAACTTTTTATCTCTTTTTAAAAGTCCACAAAATGCCTACATATTCAGATTCAACGGCCCATTAAATGAAGCTGCACTTGTTAGGCAAAAGCACTTTCAAGTCACCCAGAAGAACTGACCAGAAAGAGGGCTTCCTGGGCCCTCCTATAAGCCTAGGCACCTCCATTTGCTCTTTCCTTCCCCCACCTGCTTAGAAGCAAGGTTGCTGCTGCCATAAACCTTTCAATAAAATGTCCCAATCCTATGGGTTCTCCTTGCCCGCTGCCCAGAAAAACCAATGCACCGAGAATAGCAAATATATCAGCAAAGAAAGAGTTTAATCATCACAGGGCCAGCCAAGTGAGAAGTCAGGAGGTATTTCTCAAATCTGCCTCCCCAAGAATTCAGAGGCTAGGGTGTTTGTTTGTTTGTTTGTTTGTTTGTTTGTTTGTTTTGAGACGGAGTTTCACTCTTGTTGCCCAGGCTGGAGCACAATGGTGCGATCTCGGCTCACTGCAACCTCCCAGGTTCAAGCAATTCTCCTGCCTCAGCTTCCCAAGTAGCTGGGATTACAGGTGCCCACCACCATAGCCTAGCTAATTTTTCTTTTTAGTAGAGACAGGATTTCACCATTTTGGCCAGGCTGGTCTCGAACTCCTGACCTCAGGTGATCCACCAGCCTAGGCCTCCCAAAGTCCTGGGATTACAAGCGTGAGCCACTGCGCCCAGCCTGAGGCTAGGGTTTTTAAGGGTACTTTAGCAGGCAGGGGCTGGAAAGCTGAAACAATTGATTGGCTGGGGATGAACTCACAGGGGTGTCTAAACTCTTGTCTTTGCATAGCTGAGTTATTGAACACTTACTGTGTGCAGGCTGAACTGCTTTTGCTCATATTTGTTTTAAGGCAGTAATAGTCATTTCCTTGAACTGATCCCCTCCTTGTTCAAAAATGGAAACTGTACTTGTAAATACTAACAAAAATTGACAAGGTTAGTGTTATGGGAAGGGCTTGAACTTTGCTAAGGAATAGACATACTGCTGTTGTGTTCCTATTAGCTTTAACTTCCCTGAAGGACCCCTAAGGGAAGTGTCCTGCATAGCCTCCTGAGATGTTTTCATTTTCCAGCCATCCCACTGTTGCGGGGAGATGCATGCTTTTATTACCCACTGGTTCCTTCTAGCTTAAACAGGTGCCCTATTCTAGGAGTTTGACCTCCGTGGTTTCACAGATCTTTATAATCTCTTCACCTTTCCTTTTTGAGGCTCAAGAGCTGCAATCTTGGCCAGGCGCGGTGGCTCACGCCTGTAATCCCAGCACTTTGGGAGGCCAAGGCAGGCGGATCACCTGAGGTCAGAAGTTCGAGACCAGCCTAACCAACATGGTGAAACCCCATCTCTACTAAAAGTACAAAATTAGCAAGGCCCGGTGGCACATGCCTGTAATCCCAGCTACTTAGGAGCCTAAGGCAGGAGAATCACTTGAACCTGGGAGGCAGAAAAAAAAAAGAGCTGCAGTCTTTTTCATTTAGCCTCCTGTGAACATGTATCTAGTTCCTAAAGCCTTTCTTTGTGTCTTCTGACCTTGTGCTGTCTGTGTCCTTTCACTGTGCTCGGGCCTCCAGGTTTGAGTCATGCAAAACCACCTAACAAACAACTGAGCCTTAGGAAAAGCTAGAAGAGCTTCTGCTACTAAATGATCAACAGCAAAGGCAGTCCAAGAGTTTTAAAGCCCAAATGAGAAAGAATATCCCCGCCACACACACATAGAACCCTACACTCACGTCACCTAAGGTTTATATGTTAAAGACTTCATAAACTATGTTCATTATAAAACGTTTGTAGAAACTCACAAAAAGCCCCTAATTCCCAGTTAATTACTATATTGAATGTATTCCTTCTCATCTTTTTTCTATACTTCTATGAGTGCTCTCTTTTGCAATAGTGTGATCCTATTACACATATTTTTTAACTTCTCTTTTTAAAATTAACAGCACTCTAAGTATTATTTTCAACTTCTAAAATTAAATCTTGTTGTGACCATAGGTGACTTTTGTTTGCTTTTGTAACTCCAGCTGCCAGCCTACTGCTTTGTACATGGTAAGTGTTCAATAACTACTGAAAAAAGTGAATGAATGAATGAGTGATCACATTTAATGTATATAGTATTTCTTAACATGGATCGCCATGCTTTAGTCAATCCTCTATTGTTAGAGATTAAATTTGTAATATTTTAACTTTTGTGGTATAAATAAAACTGCAGTGAATACTTTGGAAGATAATTTTTGTATCTATCCCTAGTTATCTCTTCAGGATAAATTCCTGGATCTTAAATTTCTGGGTCAAAGAATGTATTTTAACGTTCACCAGAAAATTACAGAAATTTACCTTCCCATCCATAAAAATACCTAGTTTTCAAACCTTGTGTATTTGAGCATTATCATGTTGATAGGTAATATTGTGTAATGCATGTTTATTGTGATTATGAGTGTTTTAGATCACTTTTATATATGGACATAAAAACAGTGTCTTCACATAAACATATTATTTGTGAATTTTTCTCTGTGTATCTTTTGGGATGTTTATCCTATTCTCATTGAGTTAAACTGCTAAAATATTATTAACATATTCAACTCTGGTAACATCAATAAAAAACTATTTTGTTTTCTGGCCTTGGGCATCTATGGAACAACTTGTTCAATAAAGTTGCATTAAGTATGCAATAAGCATGCATTATTTAATATGACATTATCATTTGAGTCCTAAACAACAGCAGCACACTCTGTACAATATTTTCCCCAATCTACCTACTTTGCTTCCTGAAAATGTTGCAACAATACACTTCAGACTGAGCTAAGAGCAGCCTAGATTCCCTAGCTCTTGAATGGACTGCATTTGCTCCTCTGTTTTGCCTCATGTCAAAATGATAATGAAACTTAAAATTAAATCTAAACTGTCACTGTTGGTGGGAATGCAAATTAGTTCAGCCACTGTGGAAATCAGCTTGGAGATTTCTCAAAGAACTTTAAACAGAACTACCATTTGACCCAACAATCCCATTACTAGATATACACCCAAAAGAAAAGAAAAGAAAAGAAATCATTCTACCACAAAGACACATGCACGTATTTGTTAATCACAGCGCCATTCCCAATAGCAAAGACATGGAATCAATCTAGGTGCCCATCAATGGTGGATTGGATAAATAAAATGTGGTACATATATGCCATGGAATACTACGCAGACATAAAACAGAACAAAATCATGTTCTTTGCAGCAAAATGTATGGAGCTGGATGGAGGACATTATTCTAAGCAAATTAACGCAAGAACAGAAAATCAAGTACTACATGTTCTCACTTTTAAGTGGGAGCTAAACATTGACTATACATGGATGTGAATATGGGAACAACAGACACTGGGGTCTACTAGAGGGGGAAGAGGAAGGAGGGAGTGGGCTGAAAAGCTACCTATTGGGTACTATGCTCACTACCTAGGTGACAGGACCATCTGTATCCTAAACCTCAGCATCACCTAATACACCCATGTAACAAACCTGGACATGTATCCCCTGGATCCTAAATAAATAAATAGATACATAAATACATAAATAAAAATCTAAGGTGTCAAACATTTCATTATTAAATGTCTTTAAAAGTAAGAAAATTTTGGTAGGACAATAGCACCAAAAAGAATGATAAAAGGCAAATAACAGAGTGGATGATAATATTTGTACCATTCTGCCATTAAAAGCAATATTCCTAACATACAAAGGGTTCCTATATATTGATTTTTAAAAAGACAAACAACCCAGGGGAATCATCAGCAATGGATGTGATCGGGGCAATTAAGAGAAAAAGAAATGAACATATGAAAAGATAGTCAGTCTCATTAGTAGTCATGAAAATGCAAATTAGACCAACAATAAAATGTCCTTTTTTTTTTGGCTCATCAGATGGACAGAAATATTACGACTGATTGTCATGAGCAGCCAGGTTTGGGAACAATTGCCTGAAAGAGGACCCATGACATGCTCCCAAGGACCATGCGGCCCCTGTCAACTGCAGACTATATCTGCGACTGTTTTTGGAAAGGACTGCTCGAGTTGTTCTAGATCAAGCACAATGTCAGAGAATTGCTGTTACGTTGTTTAGATTTGTTGAAGCTCAGTGTTAGCAGAGGCCTCAGGATTCACCCAGCTGAAACCCTTCAGTGATTTCCAAAATGAGGTAGTGCACCTCAGCGTTAGAGAAGAAACAATGCAGATACCTATTTATGTCATCCTTTTACATTTTCTGTTTTTTAAAATATGTTTACAGCCAGAAATGGTAGCTCATGCCGGTAATACCAGCACTGTGAGAGGCTGAGGCAGGAGGATTGCTTGAGGCCAGGAGTTCGAGACCAGCCTGGGCAACATAGTGAGACCCCGCTGCTACAAAAATAAAAATAAACAATAAAATGTTTTACAATGTTCCTTATATTCTGGTATAGTAATACATAGTAGAATTGAGAAATAAATATATTCATTAAGAGAATGTATTCAAAAGACTGTTACTAATTTCACTGTACAATGAACAGGGGTTAGAGACTGGTTTTTACAGGTCAGCCAACTGAGATCCTCAAGTCTTTGTGTCCCCAAGACTTCCTAAGGCAGTGTGCTTCACACAGGAGAGGCTCCAATCAATTTTTGTTAGTGAAAACGATAATACCAGATATAACAGTTGGGCAAAAGATAATTTTTAACATTCTTTTTTTTTTTTTTTTTTGAGACAGAGTCTGGCTCTGTCGCCCAGGCTGGAGTGCAGTGGCTGGATCTCAGCTCACTGCAAGCTCTGCCTCCCGGGTTTATGCCACTCTCCTGCCTCAGCTTCCCGAGTAGCTGGGACTACAGGCACCCCCCCACCACGCCCAGCTAATTTTTTGTATTTTTAGTAGAGACGGGGTTTCACCATATTAGCCAGGATGGTCTCGATCTCCTGACCTCATGATCCGCCCGTCTCGGCCTCCCAAAGTGCTGGGATTATAGGCTTGAGCCACCGTGCCCGGCCAGTTTTCAACATTCTTAAAATGTCTTTGTCATGTTCTTATGAAATAACAGTATCATGGGATAAAACCTTGTTAACAGCACAAAAGTCAAAAGTTATACTACAGGCTGCAAATAACCACTCCTGTCTCAAGCTTAGCAGGCTCTCACTTTCTCTCCCTTTCTTTCTCCCTACACACATACACTCACACAGATACATACACACACAGACACACATACATACACACACACACATACACACACACACAGACACACACACACTCACACAGATATATACACACACACACACACACCCCAGAGCATTATGACATGTGCATTCTGCCCACTTCATGGTCTAAAGTTCCAAAACTGAATTAAAATGATTTTATAAAGTAATGGATTTTATGAGTATTAAGTCATCACATATTTTCCTCTTTTCTCTCAAGACAAGATTCTTCACTTCTGAGTTGCTACCACATTCTAATTCATCTATTATTCTGAAGATATAGCAATTGCAATAATTTCATTTTTAAATATCTCAAGCAGTATGCACAGGTACACTATTGAACTCTACCAAAACATGACTTGCTATTAGTACATGTACATCCAGCAGGCCCAATCCTGGGGCCTAACATAGATACAGAAACCACCAAATTAGAAGGGCATAATTCTAATTAGCTACCGGGTGTTTCTTAGCTCTCTCCCCAACCCTTGCGTGAGCAATGCATGTCTAGCATAAAGTCACTCTGAAATTGAAGTTTAAATGATTTCAAGACAAAAACTGTATCCGTTGTATTAATAATCAGAGGGACAGGGGTTTTGCCCTTAGGCACTGATTTTACATACAGTGATTTCTAACAAATTCCAAAACTTCATATAGTGCTTTTTGTGATATTTTGTAGTTATTATAGTGTCTCATTCGGCTGACAAAATGTGGGAAATATTTTGTAAAGTTCAAAGAACTTCCTACTGCTATTCATAAGCAGAATGACAACAAGACATACACCTGCCTTCCCCAAGGGTTGTTAAATATTCAACTTGAGCCCTTTTTGCAAAATGTTGGCGATTTTTGAAGCTGGGGGATGGGAACGTGGCATTCTCTTTGTCTTCTCTGCTGACATATGTTTGAAAACTTAAGTAATAAAAAAGGAAGGAAGGAAGGGAGGGAGGGAGGGAGGGAGGCAGGGAGGAAGGAAGGAAGGAAGGAAGGAAGGAAGGAAGGAAGGAAGGAAGGAAGGAAGGAAGGAAGGAAGGAAGGAAAGGAAGGGAGGGTGGGCGAGAGGGAGGGAGGGAGGGAGGAAGGTGTAAGAGGAAGGAAGGAAGTGGGTAAGGAAGGAGGAAGGGAAAGAAAAGAGAGCGAGAGAGAGAGAGAGAGAGAGAAAGAATGGAAGGAAAGAAGAGGAAGAGAGGGAGGGAAGCAGGGAGGAAGGTAAGAGGGAGAGAGGGAGTGGATGGGTGGAAGGGAGGGAGGAGGAAGGGAATGCCCTTTCTGCCTTGTGCTGTGAACAGCCCAGGCCCCCGTGTGAACATTCTTGGCAACAGGTCATGTCTCTGGTTTCAATCTGTGGAGGTGAATCAGCAGTCAGACTTGTGCCTGGTATTAGTCAACTAAATATTTGTTGAAAGAGTAAATCAAAGCAATAAATAAGAAGCCCAAATTCTGAGTTCCTGGGCAGCTATAGCCCAGGCTGAGGTTAAAGTAGCGAAAACAAGGGAATGTGTTGTCTGCCATCCCATGCACCTTTCTCCTCCCCCACCAACTGCTCTGTCCTCTCCCACACCACCAACCCCCCACCCTGGCAGGTGTTTCAGCTGTTCATGGCATTCTTTTTTATCTTTTGTCTTATGGGGAGAGGGTAGGGGAGAACAACAGTGTGTTTATGACACCATGGGTACCCAAACAAAGAAAAAAACGAACCACGTCAGACCACGCAAAATGATCACACACCACCCTGACATGATTCAAACACTATCTCCTGTGATACAACTGAACAAGGAAATTGTTCTCAGTGGATCTAGAATTTAAGGCTACATCAGCAATACTTCTAAGAGATGTCAGGTTGATTCAGTATCAGAAAAATGACTGAGGAAAATTAAAGACTGGGAACCCTCACCTTGCTTTGCTTTTTGTGGTTTTGCTCTTTTTTTTTTTTTTTTTTTTTTTATTCCACTGTACTCAGGCTGGAGTGCAATGGTACGATCTCAGCTCACTGCAACCTCCAACTCCTGGGTTCAAGCAATTTTCCTGCCTCAGCCTCCCGAGTAGCCGGGATTACAGGCATGTACTATCATGCCCAGTTAATTTTTTTGTGTATTTTTAGTAGAGAGGGGGTTTCACCATGTTGGTCAGGCTGGTCTCGAACTGCTGACCTCGTGATCCACCCACCTTGGCCTTCCAAAGTGCTGGGATTACAGGCATGAGCCACCGCGCCTGGCCGGGTTTGCTTTTCTTCTCTTAATCTTGACAGCCTAATGTTATTACTAGGCTCATGTGTACATGTATCTAAATATTTATCCTGGCTACAAATTAAGACAAAAACAATAAGATGTGGAGAAATAGCCCCAAATTCTGGTTCCAATCTTAATTCACTAGAGCACTCAGGCATGCTTCCTGCTTTTCGTGTCATTCCTTTTTCCCATAGACAGGAAAAAGAAACCCACTCTATATGTGAGGTGAGTGTAAATGGGATTTCTTTATTAACTGTTTCCTGACAATATATCAAGAAAAAAGCCTCATATGATTCAGTACATACATGACAGGCAGTAAATGGTGGCATAGGACATTTACAGTAACTTGTATCAAAAGCAAAGAAAAAAGATCCAAAATAACAAAGCTATGATACCATTCGAAACTCTTCCACCTGTCTTTTTCCACTCTTCCAAACACGTTTCCAAGCCCTCCACTTAAAATACAGAGTCTTCTGAAAAACAAACTGTACATCTTTGCACAGACATGTGCCATGAGGCTGTCTTGCAGGTGTCCACACACACGCTCAGGTCTGAGCTGGTTTACTGTGCCCACCATTCCTAGCAACCCCCTGAACAAGGTGCATATGGAGGACCACAGAAGTTAGTTAACATCCATTAGGGAATTCGGCAGGATAGAACCCTCCCTTCTCCCCTAATATTTACACAATCACATGTACATGATCATTCACAGCAGTGTCTCTAAGACAAAGGACTTCTGCCCAGGTCAACAGCTGACTCAGCCTCAAAATGCAATAGCAATCAGAAAAAATTGTTATGACTTCTCAAATTTGCCCTGAAGGCTAGTACCTTAATAATTAAGCAGCCCTAATTTTTGTTGGAATTTCCCTTCTATTCTAGATTAAAGTGTTTTCATTTTATTAAAAAAATTGTGATTCATAAATATCTTAATTTTACTTTAATAGATCCTTGTGGGGGAAAGTTCCCAGAACTTTCTTTTGGGAGCTTGTGTTAAGATCACGTCCTCTTATCGTGTCGCCCCTTCTGTTGTAGCCTGCTGCCGTGTGGCACCGGTTGCCCCAGATACTTTAATTATTTCTGCTCCTTCGGATTAGAAGGGCTGGAGCTAATTAGTCAGGTCTTCTCCCCCCATGAACAAGCCAAGATGCGCTCAAAGACTTTTCCCAGAAGCTTTGCTTTTCTGCAGTCAGCTTTTTGTTGTCATAAGGAAGATCTATTGCTTTAATACTCGTGAGTGTAAATGTCTGCATTTGGAATGGACGTCAGGCCGGTGACACCACACACCTGGCATGTCTGAAACCCACTCAGACCTGACAGTAATGAATAGATAAGCGGCTGGAAGCGGGAGGGAGGAGAAGATCATATCCAGCACGGTGCAGGTATGCAGGTTCACAGGGAAGGGATCTGCAGAGCAATTACTGTACTTTGCAAAGATGACAGTTTTTAATGATGCCATTATTTATTACACTGTATGTTTTTCAGTGACAGAAGAACTCTCACCTTCCAGGTGACCTGTCAGGATCATTCTCTCTCTCTTTCTCTCTCTCTTTCAAAATATTTTGCAAAATAGAAAACCCTTTTAAAACTAAACTATCTGGTGCACAGTAGATATTCAACAAAGGTTTATTAAAATATACATTTTATGGCAGAGAACAGTGCAATAGAAAGTAAATGCAGATGCAGCGAGATATAGAAATGCATGCATATATAAATTCCATATTATTCCACTGATATTTTAAAAGCATAAACATGTTGACATAAACTGAGTATCATGCTCTATTAAGAGCATGTATCACGGAAAGTTTAAAGTATTCTAAGCATCAGAGGCTTCCCACCTTGGGAAAATATGGTTTTATGATTCTAAGTAGTAAATAACCAATTTTTGAGTTGCGCAGACATTTTCCTTTTGTCTTCTCTCTTCTATGAGGAGAATTCACTTGGGTCTCCAGAGCCTGACACCAATTGGAAAATTTTTTGATATTATCAATTTGAATTTTATTTTTGTAATTCTAAGGGAGATAATTAACTAAATAGATTATGGAAGAGATCTTTAATACAGAAATGTTTTCTATCTTGATGTTCTAAATAAATCAGCCACATTAAAAAGAAAGCTGTTATAGTAGAAGAATATTTTGTTGCTTTACTTTATTGGACTTTGAATAAAAAGTACATATCCAGAGATTAACACATGAGAAAGATTTTTAAATATTATGAAAACCTTAACAATACATAATAAAAATGCATCAGATCACCCAAATCTTTTGCCATAATAAACAGCTGTAAAATAGGTCCTATTAAATACAAATTTTTATCAAAAGAAGAGAGCAAGACTCCCCAACTCTTTCTTTTTCTTTGCAACAAGGAGTAACTTTTTAATACACTCATAATTTAATCTGCTGATAATTTAGTTCCCTCTTTAGAGTCTCAGAGTGGAAAGGAGGGAGAACATGCTAAAAAAAATCCTCAATGGATTGGATTCCAGATGTGTGGTAGGGGGTGTTGACAGTAAGATGTGGAGTGAGGGCAAGAGAAGACAGTCAGGTCTGACATCATCAGAGAGGGAGGTCCTCTTTCCCACTCCCTGGCTGGTAAATCCCCATAACTGAAGACAGAAACCTAAGTGGCAACAACCAGTTAATAACAATATGGCAGCAAAGAGTACCTCGCCATTGCTCAACTCCGGGAGTGCCATTCACATAAAATCCAAAGTGAATGGTGCCTACAGAGCAATGGCTGGGCAGCTACCATGGGTCATGTTGTTTCTCTGAGCCTGGCATCATTTCACAAAATTCTCAGACCCCTGTGTGGGAGTCCTACATTACCCCTATGTGACAGATAAATTTGGTCCATATAGACTGTGACTGTCCTAGAATGAGGATCACCGAAGCCTGTGCATTTAAGGACCACCTCGCTCTCTGCCAGCCACCCATATCCCTGGGTTCGACATTCATGGATTCAACCAACCAGGCATAAAAGACACTCAAAGAAAAACAAAAAATGGATGGTTGTATCTGTGCTGAACATATGCAGACTTTTTTTCTTGTCATTATTCCTTCAACAATTTACATAGCATTTACATTGTTTTAGGTATTATTAGTAATCTAGAGATGATTTAATATATACAGGAGGAAGCATGTTGGTTATATGCAAATACTAGTTAATTTTATATCAAGGACTTGAGCATCAATGGATTTTGGTATCCAGGGAGGGTCCTGGAACCAGCTGCCTGTGGAAACCAAGAGATAACTGTACTATGTTTGCTAACAGCTGTGTCTAGTGCTTTGCTAATCCTGGGCCTCCAAGGCCCTGCTCAGCCCTTCCTCACACTATCTGCTAGCCATTTTATATGTGTTTTTAAACTTAACAGTGATCAATCTTGATTATCTTGGGGCAAATGAGGCAAATATAAATTACTATGACAATTTTTTAAGACAGAGTCTCACTCTGTTGCCCAGGCTGGAGTGCAGGGGTGCAATCTCGGGCTACTGCAACCTCCACCTCCCGGTTTCAAGTGATTCTCCTGCCTCAGCCTCCCGGGTAGCTGGGACTACAGGTACATGCCACACCGCCTGGCCAATTTTTGTAGTTTTAGTAGAGATGAGGTTTCACCATGTTGCCCAGACTGGCCTCAAACTCCTGGCCTCAAGCAATCTGCCTGCTTCAGCCCCCCAAAGTGCTGGGATTACAGGTGTGAGCTACCACACCCAGCCTAGTTACTACGACAATTTTTTAAAATTACACTGTAGGTAGTGACATTGTAAAAAAAAAATGAAAATAGTCAACATTTATATAGATGACCACAAACACCTGCATATATAGAAGGCTTCTGTTGTTTGGCCCCACCTAGAAACAACAGAAACAGATACCACGCCATACCCACAAAAGCCCTTGGCACCTGGAAGGGTAGGCCCTAGAACACTGCCCTCATGGCCAGCAACCTCCACTGAGGGTGCAGCGTCTGCAAGACCCACCATCCAAGCGTCTTCACGTGCATATTCCAAACTCTCCCCACCGCACCCCCTCCCTGAGCTCCTCCTCAGCTCCTTGACCCTCAGTGGGCTTCTAGAAACGTCTCTTCTAAGAAGTGGAGGAAGAGAGACAGAGCGATGATGCACAAAAGCCAGTCTTTTTTCATCTCTGCTGCACCCTGTTACAAATACAGTACAATTACTTATACATTACAAGTCACAGAAGAACAGCCTGGGGGCGCAGAGGACAGGAGCCATTAATTGCCCTAAGTGTTGGGAAGGCTTCACAGAGGAAGTTACTTTTGCCTTTCTTCAAGGGAAGAAAGATAAGAGTTTCCCAGGCTGAAGAGTAGCAGGAGCCTTTACTCTTCTTTTCATGCTTCTCATTAAGTTAAAAAAAATTTTACATGATGACTACGGAAAACATACACACAACACACACACACACACACACTCTCACACTTCAAAACTCTGTATTGGTCAGAGATACATACTGAAGAACTTACAGGTAAAACGATACGTCTGTGGTTTGTTTTAAAATACCACAGGAAACAAAAGTGTGTATGTGTGGTAAGGAACAGATGAAACAAGATTAGCAAAACATTGATAATTATTCAAGGTAAGCAGTATGGATTATGTGCTTCCCCAATACAATATGTTGGGGTCCTAACCCCCAGTGCCTCAGAATATAAGCTTATTTGGACCTGGGGTCATGCAGATGTAATTAGTTAAGCTGAAATGCTGTCATTAGATGGACCCTTATCTAACATGACTGTGACCTTATGAAAAGGGGAAATTTAAACACAGGGATGTGAACAGAGGGAAGGTGATGTGAAGACACAGGGAGAAGCCCATCCACAAACCAAGGATCGTCTGAGACCACCAAGAGCTGGGAGAGAGGCCTGGAACAGATCCCTCCCCAGTGCCTTCAGAGGAAGCCTGGCCCTGCCAACATCTTGATCTTGAACTTCCAGCCTCCAGAGCTGTTAGACAGTAAATTTGTGTTGTTTAAGCCACTCCAATTTTGGTGGTTTGTTACATCATCCCTAGAAAGCTAATACACTAAGTCATAGGTCCACTGAGGATTAATTACGCAGTTTTTTCCACTTTTGTATATGTTTTAAATTTTCCATAATAAAAGTTTTTTTTTAAAGAAGTCTTGTACATAGTCTCAGAAATATTAATAATTCAACTGCACTCTGCCACCGTACTCCCTGAGGAAACCACCCAAGTGCCAAAGTAACTCTAATATCCAAAAATACAGCTGGTCCCCTCTTCAGTCTTTGTGTCTAATTTCACATCTGTAATCCCTTTTCCCTTTTCAAGGGATCACTGGTAAATCTCCCAAACGAGGCGCCAGAGAGCTCTATTGTGTGCCTCTTGGTTCTTTCGGGCTCCCAACAGCGCGCCTTACTCTCAAGCATAATTGAAGGCAGCCTCGCAGTGCCTTTGAAAACTGCATATGAGGCGAGGAGAGAGAGAGAGCATCCTTGCAGCACAAACCCATGATGAAAGCTTTTGTGAATTCGTGCTCTGGCCAACTACGGACGGGCTACCCAATACACAATATCGATGGCATTTAACACTTGGTAAGCAGGTTAAGGAAAAGTACTCCATAAAGTGCATTAAATAACCTCATAATCACATTTAAAGGCTAAGTGAACTGGGGCCACCACAAGTACTAAAATACATGATAACAAAAGCAGTCAGCATTTTCCATACCATATGCTTGTAAATGTTATTCTGCAGGGAACCAATTAAAACTATGGAATACTTAGAGCACAGACATATGGAACAAAACAGGGCAACTTATCTTGTCACTGCAGTGCTTGCTCAGTACATCTCTTTGGGAGATGTAATCCTGAATTATTACTACAAATAAATGTGATCTTAATCATGAGTACCAAAAGGCCACACCAGCACTTAAAGCTTTGGCTTTGGTGGCTCCATTATTGACGGTTTTAAAAGGAAGGAGAACTTACTGTCTCTCAAAGAGTCACATAAAATACCAGCCATAGTAAATATAAAAAAAATCATTAGTACAGCAAATTTTTAATGAGGCTAAGTCTCTGTTTCCTCACCTGTTATGCTGGAAAATAATAATAATATTCTGTGAAATTCAGAGGGTTGCTGGTCAAACCATTTAAAAAGTGCACATGAAAGCACGTTGGGGAGTCTAATGCTCTGAAGTGGTGTCAGTATTGATTTTGTTACCGATGGAAAGACGACGTGCAGATAACCCAAAAGAAGCAATTATCAAGACTGATTCTGACAGCCATTAAGTTAAAACTCTAGACAGAGCTTTATTAAGTTGTCTTGACATTAAAAAGAAATGAAAACTTAAAAAAAAAAAACTGAGATATATCCATAGGTCAGTCTAATAGGAAAAAAACAGTTGACATTTTCCATCCCATCACTCGAACTTCATTTGGTATTGCTGCTTAATTTATAATTAAGGATTTAAAGGAACCAGACACAAATTTTAATAAGAGGGTTCGCAAACCTAATAGAAATAATGCTAAGAACTACAGGCTCAAGCATTGCCTCAGAACCAGAGCATGAGAGAAGAATAAAGGAAGAAATTTCTTAAAAGGGTAGAATGAATTTGCAGCAGACAAGTATATTAACTATCACAAGACGAGATAAAAAATTGGCTGGGGTAGTGTTGTAGTGCAGGGGACCACATTAATTAATAATGAGTCAACACCAAAATGTCAGTAACAAATTATAAAACAATAATTCTACTCGCATACAACCTATTTTCTTGTCAATGACCTTTCCGCTATAATCTACCTCCAAAAATCTATACTTCTTCGGCTTTTTTTCC
Source organism: Papio anubis (assembly GCF_008728515.1). Classification (NCBI taxonomy): domain Eukaryota; kingdom Metazoa; phylum Chordata; class Mammalia; order Primates; family Cercopithecidae; genus Papio; species Papio anubis. The sequence goes on along the minus strand of NC_044988.1, from coordinate 20,547,601 downwards.
AAGCTTTTCTCCCGCTACACACACCCCAGCATGTTTCAGCCATACAGACAGCACCTGTATTCCAGGTTCTAATCTCACACACTTTTCAACCCCCAAGCCTTTGCACCAGCCCTTCCCTCTACCTAGACGTCCCTTCCCCATTGTCTGCCTAGTGAACTGTGACTCTTCTTTCAAAACTCTGCTCAAATATCACTTTTTTCTGTGAAATCTCTACTGACCTCCCCACCCACACCACCTTTAATACTCTTCAGTACGGGAGATTTCTGGGTTGTAAATAGATGTGATCATATTTACTTGTCCTAAACTGTGAGCAACTTGAGGGCAAGCTCTGTGTTTTTTGTTTGTTTGTTTGTTGAGACAATCTCGCTCTGTCACCCAGGCTGGAGTACAGTGGCATGATCTCGGCTCACTGCAACCTCTGCCTCCCAGGTTCAAGTGATTCTCCTCCCTCAGCCTCCCAAGTAGCTGGGACTACAGGCACGCACCAACACACTTGGCTAATTTTTGTATTTTTAGGAGAGATGGGGTTTTACCATATTGGCCAGGCTGGTCTCTGTTGTGAGAAGTCAGGGATCCCAAACAGAGGGACCAGCTGAAGCCATGGCAGAAGAACATAAAAAGATTTCATGGACATTTATTAGTTCCCCAAATCAATACTTTTATAATTTCTTACACCTGTCTTTATTGCAATCTCTGAACATAAATTGTAAAGATTTCATGGACATTTATCACTTCCCCAATCAATATTCTTGTGATTTCCTATGCCTGTCTTTACTTTAATTTCTTAATCCCGTCATCTTCGTAAGCTGAGGATGTATGTCGCCTCAGGACCCTGTGATGGTTGTGTTAACTGCACAAATTGTTTGTAAAGCATGTGTGTTTAAATAATATGAAATCTGGGCACCTTGAAAAAGGAACATGATGACAGCGATATTCAGGGAACAAGGGAAATAACCATTAGGTCTGGCTGCCTGAGAGCAGGGTGGAACAGAGCCATATTTCTCTTCTTTCAAAAGCAAATAGGAGAAATATCACTGAATTCTTTTTCTCAGCAAGGAACATCCCTGAGAAAGAGAATGCGTTCCCAGGGGTAGGTCTCTAAAATGGCTGCTCTGGGAATATCTGTCTTTTATGGTTGCAGATAAGGGGTGAAATAAGCCCTGGTCTCCTGTAGTGCTCCCAGGCCTATTAGGACAAGGGAAATTCCTACCTAATAAATTTTGGTCAGACCGGTTGTCTGCTCTCAAACCCTGTCTCCTGATAAGATGTTATCAATGACAATGTGTGCCCAGTGGGACATGAAACTTCATTAGCATTTTTAATTTCGCCCTAGTCCTGTGATCTCACCCTGACTCCATTTGCCTTGTGATATTTTATTATGTTGTGAAGCGTGTGATCTCTGTGACCCACACCCTATTCGTACACTCCCTCCCCTTTGAAAATCTAATAAAAACTTGCTGGTTTTGCAGCTTGGGGGCATCATGGAACCTCCTGACATGTGATTTCTCCCCCAGATACCCAGCTTTAAAATTTCTCTTTTGTATTCTTTCCCTTTATTTCTCAGACCAACTGACACTTAGGGAAATAGAAAAGAACCTACGTGAAAAAACGTTGAATTATCAGGGGTGGGTTCCCCCGACAAGTCTCAAACTCCTGACCTTGTGATCTGCCTGCCTTGGCCTCCCAAAGTGCTGGGATTACAGGCATAACCACCATGCCCAGCCAGCTCTGTGTTTTAGCCACCTGTGTGAGTCCAAAGTCTCAAGATGTTCTCTGCACACAGTAAATAGGTGGCTCAATAAATGTTTACAACAGAATGAATAGGGAATGTGGGCACAGGGGCTTTCTCAACAGCCAAGTCATACCATTGCTAACCATCCTTTCTTCCTATCTATGTCCCTTTGACATGTATCTCAAACTTGGGAGAACATCAAAATTATAGGGCTGGTGCAGAAGGCACCAAGAATAACTGTGAAAAACACACAGCCCTGGTCCCATTCCACTACGTTCTTATCAGGTAGATCTGTAGTGGGACCCAGGTATCTGTGTTTTCAACAAGCTTCCCAGGTGAATGCAATACGCACAAACACTTAAGAATCATGGCTCTATGACATACTAGTAGTAGAAATTCCTATTTCCTGTGAGGCAGAGAAACTCATCTCTATGAATCTGCTTGCGAAATCTGTTTCAAGAGAAATGAAGCAACTAGACACAGAAGAACCGTCTTGGATTTTAGAAGAAAACTATTTAAGTAGATAAATGGAAATAAAAATATAGAACGAATAAGCAGAACTCAAAATGTATCTGGATTTGACTGAAGTGAATTACAGAAAATTGTCAAAGCAAGGAATAGCATATTCTGCTTGGAACACTTCCTGTTTTTCTGCAAGGAAAAGCATTCCAAGTCCATGACCCACAATGCCAGAGGCACTGAGGGTTCCTCCTGCTCACAATACTGACCCTTTTGGGGTCCAGATTCCCCTGGACTTTTCAGAAATTTCCCAAGGCAGGCAATGGGTGATATTGATTCCATGGAGACACCTACATAAACAAATAGATTTAAAATTTTCTCTTTCTTTCCTTTGACTTATTTCCTCTTTCTGTGCTACTTGGGGCTCCTCCTCTCCCACCTAGACATACCTATTACATTTGGTGGTGTTGCTGGGTAGGAATGAGGTCCAACACTGTCCATTTTTAGTGGAATTGACAAAGAGATCATCAGCACCTGCCAGTCATTCTAACTCTTCTGTTTCTAACAGCGCTGCTAGCCAAATATGCTACTTCCCACTCTAGTTTTAAAATAACCATTGGATCTTGGAAGTGACTTAAACCTAGGAGGAAATTTTATATATAATTACCCCAGTGCCTTCCATCCCTAGAATTATAGTGACTCTAGAGAAATGCTAATCAAACTGCATTACATGAGATATTTTTAAGCATGGAATTTAATACAAGTTGACACATCTGAAAGAAATTTGTCTCCTCAGGATGCCATAAGACACGTAAAGCTTTCTGGAAAAGAGGCAGAAGACATAGGATACTGAGCCCAACTTTACTGCTAACTGGCAGTGAGGCCTTGATCTAGACATGCATGTCTTCTCGGCCTCACATCTTTATCTCTAAAATAATGAGACTGGACCAAATGATCATTAAGATTCGCTTCAAGCTTTAATGCTCTAGAACAAGTCTACAAATGAACATGGGTATAGAAGAGGGATCCCAGGAGGACATGCATTTTAAAAGAGGACCTATACATTTTTCATTTAAAAAAAAAAAAATCAGACCTGGTGCGGTGCCTCATGCCTGTAATCCCAGCACTTTGGGAGGCCAAGACAGACGGATTGTCTGAGCTCAGGAGTTCAAGGTCAGCCTGGGCAACATGGCAAAACCCCATCTCTACTAAAAATACAAAAAATTAGCCAGGCATGGTGGCAGGCAACTATAGTCCCAGCTAATCGGGAGGCTCACTTGAACCCGGGAGGTAGAAGTTGCAGTGAGCCAAGATTGTGCCACTTGACTCCAGCCTGGGTGACAGAATGAGACCCTGTCTCAGTTAAAACACACACACACACACACACACACACACACACACACACACACACAGAGGAATAGCTTTCTAATGGTAGAAGTTCAGGAATTGCTGCACTCAAGACTCTGAGGCGACCTTCTAGGAACCCCTCCAATCTCCAATCAGACTACCCAAAACTGATCCCCACCAGCTTCTGAATATCTCCTAAGGGTTGTTTGATTAATGCATAAGAAGCATTGAGACATTAGAGTACAGTAATCAAGCATGGGTGAATGAATAATCTGCCATTTGAAGAAAAAAAATTTTCTCTGGGTTATAAATAATGCACAGTTAAATGCTTTTACAGGGGCAGGCAACTGCTACCTTCTATAATATCACTTCCAGCCACTGGGGCTTAGAGAGAATACCTGTTTAGTAGACACACTTGCTCAAGACAGAACATAAAAACTACTTAGGTATAGTGTAAGATACACTGTGACCCTAAGCAGTAGAGACGTGGAATCTGACTTAGCAGGAAGTGGGGATTTAGCAGTGGTGATGTTATTGATAGATTCCAGGGCTGATCAAGCAAGGCACAGGTAGGGATCAATAGCTGCATCAGCAAGATGCTGCGGGTCCTGCCGATTTCTCAGAAATTGTGCTCTGCAGAAGACAGATCAGCACTGTGGTGAATCAGATGGTCCTTGAGGCCACTGAAGAGTCAAGGTATTGATGACTCTGGGCACAAGAATGCAGGCTGACCCCAAGGACAGGACAGCCAGTTAGAGAACCAAGCATTCTCTTTGAAGATGGCCAAAGAGAAGGAAAACAGAGAGCAGGTGAAAGAGTCTGCTCTTAAAGCTCATGAACCTATTCAAAGGTGGGAATTCTTTGTAGGCTGGGAGGGTGTCATGAGCAAGAAGGTGAACCATAGTGCTGTTATGAAGAAGCAATTGCCCTCTTGGCTTCATTTTTCTCATCTAGAGTCAGGTCACTTCTATCTGCGCAATGAAAAGTTACTTAGAGAGGACCACAGAAGACACGCTGTCCAGAGAGCTTCTGAATCCTTAGAGAGAAGCTCTGCTGACTATTCACTAAGAGATGTAGGCTAGATAATCCACTTCAGAAAAGTTAGAGAGAGTACAGTACAGATTTCTGAGGAGGGGTAAGAATACTACATGGTCTTTAGAGATTTTCTTCCTTTATGATCTGTAAAATCTGCACAGACAAGGTATTCATTCTCCTGGGTTAATTGGTTTTGTAACAGGTACCAATAGGATTAGAGCATTTCTTAAGCTCTCTTCTAAAACTTAAAAAAATCCTACTACTTTGTCCTGACAACCCCTACCTCCTCACCCGAAAGCAATCTGAATTACAAGGAATTACTCTTATTTTAAAGTATATATTATTAAACACATAATTATACAAAGACTGCCCTTCTAGTACTTTCCATCACCAAACTGTTTTACCAGCAAACAAAATTAGGAATTAGGAAGTATTTTTTTGTTTGTTTTATTTTCCACTTGAACTACTGATAAAAATCTTACATTGGAATAGCTTTCCAGAATATACTAACCAAATCCATAGCTTTCATGCCAGTCGACCCTCACATCCATGATGAAAAGTGAGTCAGGGAGCCTATGCATAGGAAAGCATTTTCCAAAGTGTGTTCCAGTGAGCAGTAGAAAACAGTCTGAAATATACTGAATTTAACAATGTTTAAACACATGGCCACATCACAGGCCCTCTCAGATGCTTCATGTTAGTTCACTGTAAATCTCCACATATATGTGGTCTGTATGAGAGAGACAGAGAAAGAAAACAGAGAGAAAGAGATGTTTTGCAAACTTATTTGATCCTAAAACCACTTTTCCGTTGCACATCTTATGTAATACATGTTGGGGCTGTCTGCACACCCTCCTTTTGTTAAGACACAATGAATATCTATAGCAAACTTTTAGCTATGCAATACTCAACAACATTTGACAAATGTTTACTGGACATCAGTGAACAAATGTTTACTGAACACCACAGGAGATACAAAGCAAACCAGGAGATACTAGCAAAATAGATGAAAACCTCTGCTTTTATGTAGCTTAGATTCTAATGAGGAACAAGGAAATAAACGAAATAAATAAAATGTGTAACATATCAAATAGAGATAAATATTAAGAAGAAAAAAATAACGGAAAAGTAATTGTGTGTGTGTGTGTGTGGGTGTGGGTGTTGGAAAGGGAGCAATATTTTCAATAAAGTGACCAAAGAAGGCTCCTTGGAATGATCGCTAAGTAAGGCCCCAAAGGAGTTGAGGGAGTGAGGGAGGGTTTGGTGCACATTTGGAAGAGAAGCATTCTCAGCAAGGGTAGAGCAAAGACCCTGAAGTGGAGGTATATCACAGAAGAAGATCTGAAATCTGATCAAAACAAGGCCCTGTTTTTTATTTCCACTGTGAAGACTACTCAGTTCTTTAAGAAAGAGGCCTGTCATTTTTTAAAGCCATCCATGTTGTAAGTACACATAATTCGCAATTCCTGTACTTCACTGTGAGGAATCAAAGAGTCCTTCATTTGTGGTCCTCAGACCACAGGGCGTCCCTGGGTAACTTTGAGGAGGTCTGTGAAGTCAAATCTATTTTCATGAAAATTAGAAGACACTATTTGCCTTGTTTGCTGTGTAGACATTTGTACTGATGGCTTTTTTGCTGGGTAGATGTCTGCACAAAAGCAGTGATGAGTGAAACTGCCAGAGCCTTAATCGATCAAATTATGCTAGTAGTCACTGTACTCTTCACAGCTGTGACCTCACAGGACCAAAATTGCCAGTTTCACTTGTGAATTTCCTCAATGAAACATTTAAAAAGATATTAATTTAATTAAATCCCAAACCTTGAGTATTCACATCTTTTTTAGTACTCTGTGGTCAAATGGGAAGTACACATAAAGCATGTCTTTTGCATTTGGAAGAAGAAGAGTTATCTAAAAGTAAAAGCAATTGTGAGATTATTTGAATTGTGAGCTGAACTAGCTGCTGCTAAGATGTATTTGTTTTGGAAAATATAGTTATTTTAAATAAAATGTTATTTTGTTAACATGAAACATGTTTATGTTATTTTTAACAAATGAAAAAGTAAATAATTTTTTCCCATTTTCATTTCTAATGTAAATATTGATAAATATAACACACATGAATAGAAGTTCTGGGGCATCCTCGTTATTCACTTTTCTTTTTTTTTTTTTTTTTTGAGATGGAGTCTCGTGCTGTCATCCAGGCTGGAGTGCAGTGGCGTGGTCTCAACTCACTGCAACCTCCACCTCCCGTCCCCCCAGGTTCAAGCGATTCTTCTTCTTCAGCCTCCCAAGTAGCTGGGACTACAGGCACACACCACCACACCTGGTTAATTTTTATATTTTTAGTAGAGATGGGGGTTTCTCCATATTGGCCAGGCTGGTCTCCAACTCCTGACCTTGTGATCTGCCCGCCTCGGCCTCCCAAAGTGCTGGGATTACAGGTGGAGCCACCACGCCTGGCTTCCTCATTAATTTTTAAGAGTGGAAAGGGATCCTAAGACCAAAAAGTTAGAGAAGTACTACACTAATAAAATAATAAAAATGCCATGCATGGGCTTGTATATGAGTATATATGGGTAAGTATACATATATAGAGAGAGTATTTTTAATTGAAGTGAAATTTACATAACATAAAATTAACCATTTTAAAGTGAACAATTCAATGGAATTTAGTACCTTCACAATATTGGACAACTACCATTCTATCTACTTCTTAAACGTTCTCATCATCCAAAAAAGACACCCTATACATATGAAGCAGTTATTCTCCATTGTCCCAGCAACCACCAATCTACAATCTGTGTCTATAGATTTGCCTTTTCTGGACATTTCTTTCCCCCTGCCCCCCGCCCCCAGATGGAGTCTCGCTCTGTCACCTAAGCTGGAGTGCAATGGCACAATCTTGGCTCACTGCAACCTCTACCTCCCAAGTTCAAGTGATTCTCCTGCCTCGGCCTACTGAGTAGCTGGGACTACCGGTATGCACCACCATGCCCAGCTATTTTTTTGTATTTTTAGTAGAGACGAGGTTTCACTATATTGGCCAGGCTGGTCTTGAACACCTGACCTCGTGATCTGCCCGCCTCAGCCTTTGAAAGTGCTGGGATTACAGGTGTGAGCTACCGCACCTGGCCCTTTTCTGGACATTTCATATAAAAGGAATTATACAATACGTGATCTTTTATGACTGGCTTCTTTCACTTCACATAGTGTTTTCGAGGTTCAACAACATTGTAGCATGTATCATTATTTAATTTAATATATTTATTTTTAATTTATTAATCTTCATCTATTCTTTCTAAGGGTAAACGTGATTTCTGGTAAGAAAAATCTCTCTCTAATCTAATGTGGATATACACGTATGTGTTTATAAGGTAATATTTTTCTCAAAGCACACATAGTATATTTACAGATTTCGTGTACAAATTTATTTTTGATTATAGTATAAGTTCATGAAAAAATTAGGAGGTAACTCCCCCAAATACTAAGGTAAACATTAACATCATATATGATGATTATAATTACTTTTCTCATCACCAAGCATATAAACTGCTTAGCTGTAAATGGTAGGAAATATTATTCATTTTGTAACATTTCCTAATAAAATATGTGTTTGCCCACTGTGTTAGGTCGTTCTGGCATTGTTAGGAAAAAATACTTGAGACTGGTAAAGAAGTTGAACTGGCTCACAGTTCCGCAGGCTGTGCAGGAAGCATGATGCTGGCATCTGCTCAGCTTCCAGGGAGGCCTGAGGACATCTCTAATCAAGGTGGAAGGCAAGGTGGGTGGAAGGCAAGCAGGGAGCAAAGTATCTCACACGGTGGGAGCAGGAGCAAGAGAGAGACAGGGGAGATGCTACATACTTTAAAAGGACCAGATCTAATGAGAACCCACTCACTATCACAGGAGCAGTACCAGGGTGATGGTACTAAACCATTCTTGAGAAATCTGCCCCCATGATCCAATCGCTTCCCACCAGGCACCCCCTCCGACAACGGGGATTACAATTCCACATGAAATTGGTGGGGACACAGATCCAAACCAGATCACACATGGAGGTAATTTTTGTTTACTTGGGGCTGTTGGCTTAGAGGAAATGAGTAGTTTGGTACAGTGGGAGATAAAAATAATTTAGAGGCAGGAGGGCTGCAACCAACCCCAGAGCGGCTCTTTATTAGGTATGGGACTTTCAGCAGCTCGCTTCCTCTTTCAGGCCTCAATTTTCTCCACTAGGTGGTGGCCTTTCCAGGCTTTCATATACATGACTCCATTTACCAAGAATCATTCACATACCATCTTTGTGGTTTTTGCCCTAGCCATAGATCCCCTGTATTATTTGCTTACATTTTAGTTGACTCACTTTTACATATAGCAAAATCGCTTCACAAAAACTACATTGTCACTATTAAATACAGAAAGACAGTGTCATTTGCAAAGAGAAAAAAAGTAATAAACTACCTCAAGTCATCCAAGAATCCATCTTACTCCCCACAATATGAAACATCGCACCTTTCGGGTTCAGCCTTGAACAACCACTTTCATGAATTAATAAGCTGAGGGATTACTTCTAGAAGTTAAGATTCATTGTTCATTCTCTCTACCTTGGTAAAGCTGGTAGAAATGTCTACAGCTTTGGATACCAAACTAACCATGTAGCACTTAGCAGAGCTTTGGGATAACAGATAAGTGACATTTAGGCTGGGGCTTGTTTTGAACATGAGAATCTGGGTGAATTCAGGAAGCAGGAAATTCTTCAAAATAGTTACAATGTGGCTCCTGAGTAGTTCAAACAATGGGACCACACTTCCATTATACTGCCTCTTGGATTGTTTGTAATGAGAGGAATTTCAGACACAAAGAGGCACTTGATGCCTGACTCCCTTTTTCTTGGGTGCAGAAGTTACTCCAGGAAAATGCCACATCTTGTCTACTACTTGTACTGTGGAGATCTGCAAACTGACAAAAGTGACCCCACCCTTTATCAGTGCCCCTTCCATGTGACATTGTTGCTCCTCTCATCAAGAGAAATCTCTTTCTCCATGCCTTGAATCTAGACTCGCCTTGTGACTTGTTTTGGCCAATGGATAGGAGAGTGGCTCATAGAGTGCCTAAGAAAATTAAAACAGTATATAAGACATACTTAGCCCAGTGCCTGGCACATAGTAAGTCCTAGTTAAATGGTAGCAATTATCACTGAGAGTATGTATGCAATAAACAGCAAGGACTAGGAATGCCCTGTCTGTTCCAGGGGCTTTGGTCTTATGTTTGTTTCCCTCTCCCTTCTCTCCTCTCCCCATTTGCCTATTCTGGTTGGGCCCAGATGTTACCAGTTGATGGTGTACCCAGCTGAAAGCCTTGCACAAAGCACACTTGGATTATAGTTCCTAAGGAAGTGGGGATTAACTGTTCCATCCCTGGTTTCACTGCAACCCAAATAACCCTACCCTAGAGCTAAAGAAATTTACAACATAATCTGGTGGGGGCTAGTTTAATCTAAAATATCCCTTCTGGGTAAATGTAAACCCATACTGAAGAACTTGAAAAATAGCCACAGTGTATTGAGTGCTATTGGCTAAGTGCTTCAAATGTGTTTAATCTTCACAACAAACTTCTGACGGATTGTATACTATGTTCATATTTTAACAGATGAGAAAAGTAAGACTTGGAGATATAAATAATGTGTCTGATTGTCTAAGACTTAAGAGATTAAATAACATGCCTGATTGGCCTAATAAACCAAGAGCTTTATGTGCATAGTGCTGCAAGAAAAATAAATAAGAACTGATTCTTGCTCCCCAACTTTCCACCACCAGTGATCGCTTTCATTTTCTCTTTTCTCTGTGGACTCCATGTTTTAAAAGTTTTTATTTCCCATTGAACAGCACTATTAGTTTTAAAATATTAAAACGGATCCCTGCATGGGAGATCTCAAAATGCTGGAGCCCCTAGTTTGGAACAGTTCAACTAACACTGGCTCCTTGTTTTGCAATTGAAGAAACAGGATTCCAGAAAAGGCTAGTTATTTGCCAAGGTCACACAGCTCCTACTTAGAAGGGAAAGCACTAAAACCCACCTCTCATTATTCCCTGGAGCCATTACTTTTTCCACGACATATTTCTGCTTCTGGAACATGGCACCAGCCACAGGGACAATTTGGAACCCCACCACCAGTAAGACGAAACAGAAACAGAATTATCGAAGAGGTGTGTCAAGTCTTCACAGCAGCCAATTGGTGTGTGCCACACCTTTCAGCATAGAGGTTATTTACCCCAAGGGAAGGAGTAAGGAACTCCCCACTTTGAAACCATGCAGAATAAAGGGGGAAAAATCAAATACATAAAGATAGATGACCTCCAAAGCAGATTTAAAATATATGTAAAACTCATTCACATATTACTTGACTAGGAGGCTTCATATGAAGATATAATGGTATGTGCTGAGACGGTCACCAAACTAGGCCATTATTCTTTCAATTTAGGGTTTGCTTTATAAGATGACATAATACCTTCCAGCCTGGTGCTATAAAGGCTGAAAAAGTGAAAGTTTCATGCAATAAATGAGACAAGGTGAATTTGAGAGTCAGGTGAGATCTTGCCCGGGGAAAACTGGGGCTCAAGATCTCTCACTCCATTCCTAGGCACCCACTAGTCCTGATTACCTGGGTCTACCAGGACAACTGAAAGGAAATAGGAAAGGGGAAGGGAAATAACCATTAAGCCCCTCAGAGCATCTACTTCCTACATGTTAAATAGTGGACTAGGATTTAGAAGAAATGAACAGACTTACTCTTCAGAGCGGCAACCCCTGGTGATGTGCTGACTGTGTCAAAAGGCAGCAAAGCACGACGGGTATGCATGTAGACTTTGGAGTTCGACTGCTTGGGTTCAAAACCTGACTCCACCCCTTCCTGCCTGTGTGAGTATAGCTAGTTACTCACCCCCTCTACCTCAGTTTCCCCATGTGCAAAATGGGGATAACAGTACCTACCAAATAGGGCTTTTATGAAAATAAAATTATTTAGTGAATATTTAAACAATTTATGCAAAGCGGCCAGGCGCGGTGGTTCACACCTATAATCCTAGCACTTTGGGAGGCCAAGGCGGGCAGATCACAAGGTCAAGAGATCGAGACCATCCTGGCCAACATGGTGAAACCCCATCTCTACTAAAAATACAAAAAAAAAAAAATTAGCTGGGCATGGTGGTGCACACGTGTAGTCCCAGCTACTTGGGAGGCTGAGGCAGGAGAATCGCTTGAACCCAGGAGGCAGAGGTTGCAGTGACCTGAGATCATGCCACTGCACTCCAGCCTGGCAACAGAGCGAGACTCCGTCTCAATTTAAAAAAAAAAAAAAGGTTATGCAATGCTCTTACACATGATCATGATGAATACATAATACATAGCATTACATTTATGAATAAACCAAGACCCAAAGAGGTTAAGGATCATACCCAAATTCACACAGCTGAGAAGTAACTAAACTTGACATTCTAATTCCACCACCATTGTTCTTTTCCTTTCACCTTAAGGCTCTCAGGCTCAGCTGACGGGATGTGAAACAAAAACAGTCGTCAGGCGGGAAGCCTCATTATGTTCACTAGTAAACACCCCACACAGCACCAACCTGTATAGCTTTACCCATTTCTAACAGGATGTGTCCCTTGAGGCCAAGCCACTGACTTCTGGACAGAAGCCTGAGGCCCCTCCTCTCTGCCCTTGCTTGGAATTTCCCAGCAAACCACACAACTTACCCCACCCAAACAAGCCCCAAATGCGCTGTGTTCACCTAATAAACCAGAACTTTATGTAACATATTTTAAAGGATTTTCACTCCATACAATGACTGAAGGGGGCGAACACACAACCTAAAAATTAATCTCTTTAAGAGAAATTGTGGCTAGTTTTTGTTTTTTGTTTTTTTTTTCCCAAGAGGCCAGAAACTTAAGCCCCTACTTTCTAGGTTAATTTTTGTTTTATGTATTTATTTTAATAAATAAATCTTTAACTCAGGAACATAAATCTGATTGTCTATTGACTCTAAAACTAGTGGTCTGGGGATTCCCAATATGTTTTCCAGGGGTTGAGATATCACAGTAGTAGAAATCATCCTCATCATTAGAGCACTCACTCAAAAATTCTGATTACATGCCAGACATAGTTCTGAGAGCTTTACATAAGCTGCCTAACTTTATCTTCAGAATCCCCTATGAAGGAGCGTCTTTTGTTAGTCCCAATTTGTATTTCTTATATTGGGAAGAAACTAAAGCACAGAGAATTTAAAAGCTCTTCCAGGCAGTCATAATTCCATAAATGCTTCCCTGGTGACCTAAAGGAATTCACCTAGCTTCCCCAAACTCCTAACTTGGGACATAGATGCAGCCTGAAGTCATCCCAAATGAAAACAACCGCTGTTCAACCCTCATCGGAAGGCATATGAGATGACTAAATAGCTACTGGAGATTTTCATTAATTGAAACTGTCCCCCAAATCTCCTATTTTTTTTAAGTTTTTAATTGGTCACAATCTACCCATCGATACAACCATCAGTAGAATACAAGTGTGGTTCTGTTCAATGTCCACCAGATGGTGAATGCTAGCTCTCACCACATAGTAGTGGTGTGAGTATAGCTAGTTACTCACCCCTCTCTACCTCAGTTTCCCCATGTGCAAAATGGGGATAACAAGTACCTACCAAATAGGGCTTTTATGAAAATAAAATTATTTAGTGAATATTTAAACAATTTATGCAATGTGGCCAGGCGCGGTGGTTCACACCTATAATCCTAGCACTTTGGGAGGCCAAGGCGGGCAGATCACAAGGTCAAGAGATCGAGACCATCCTGGCCAACATGGCTAACATCCATGGCCAACTCCTAATTATTAACTTTCCTTCCTGTAAATGACAATAATCCATCCCTGTGCAGTGCCATGTAACTTTCAGTGCCTGCCCATGGGCGGAGTATACTTCCCACCCCACTGCTATTGGGCTTGGCCATGTGATTTGCTTGCTGTGGCTGATGAAGAGAAAACGGAAGTGGCTCGTTCCAGTTCTGAGCAGAAGCTTTAAGAACAATTACTGGATCCTACTAGCTCCCTAACTCTCTTCTACCCATGAGAGCAGCGTATCGCAGACAGCTGTTGCTCCTTTAGCCTACATTCCAGAACACAGAAGCACTTGGAGCCACAGCTGACCCTCAGCAACTTGTAATATGAGCAGGAAATAGACCTTTAATCCTGAAAGCCACCGACATTGGGGATTTTTGCTAGCACGGCATAACCTAGTGAAAGACAATTGACAATGAACCACACCTAAAATGATTCCTAAAACCTCTACGATGCCTGCTGACCATCCCCAAGCTAAGGAAAGTTCTACAAACCACTCCGGGGTCCCCACTATGTTAAGAGAAACAGAATTCTGTGTTAAGGGAAAAGGGATAGAAAAGCACTAAAGGGCAGCAGGAAATGAAGCATGAACCAAGAACACATCAGAGAAGCACAGTGACTAAGCAACAGTCCTGAACAAAGGAAGAAAGGCATGAATAATAAAGAAGTACCATAAATAACTAAGCATCACATGGAACCACAAGCACCACTAACAACAGGGCGGGTGGGGACAAGAAAGTAGAACACAAAGGCCATCCAGATGTCACAAGGACTTTAGGGAAGATGACTTCAAATAAAGAGAAGAAACATTTTAAATAATTTAGATATGGCCGGGCACGGTGGCTCACGCCTGTAATCCCAGCACTTTGGGAGGCTGAGGCAGGCAGATCACAAGGTCAAGAGATCAAGACCATCCTGGCTAACATGGTGAAATCTCGTCTCTACTAAAAAAATACAAAAATTAGCTAGGCGTGGTGGTGCAGGCCTGTAATCCCATCTACTCAGGAGTCTGAGGCAGGAGAATTGCTTGAACCTGGGAGGCGGAGGTTGCAGTGAGCCGAGGTTGCCCCACTGCACTCTAGCCTGGGTGACAGAGTGAGACTCCGTCTCAATAATAAAAATAATAATAATAATTGTACTTCTAATTATATTATACAATTATATTTATATATTATATATCATATAAGTATATTTATATATAATACATAATTTATATATAATGTATAATATATAATATATTAATATAATATATATCATATTTATATGTAACGTAATTATATTTTTATATAACAGTATATAATTATACATTAAATTATATATATTATATAATTATATATAATTATCTAATTATACAATTATTACTATTATTATTTAGATAAAGAGAGAAAGAGACCAAAAGGTGTTGAGGGGAACTGTGAATAGTTTTGTCTTAAAAGAAAGAAAAGTTTCATTCCAACATTAAGTTTTCTGTAGGGTGAGTCGTGTGCTTTCCTCCTCCCGAGATCATTCAAAGAGCCCAGTCAAGAGCCCTGCATTCCCTAAAAGACCACCAGTTCCTTCAGCTCTCTTCTACTTCTCCCTCCAGCCTGTTAATGTTTTTGTTGTTGTTGTTTTTGAGACAGAGTCTCGCTCTGTCACTCAGGCTGAAGTGCAATGGCAACATCTCTGCTCACTGCAACCTCCGTCTCCCAGGTTCAAGTGATTCTCCTGCCTCAGCCTCTCCAGTAGGTGGGATTACAGGCACGTGTCACCACACCCAGCTGATTTTTGTATTTTTTAGTAGAGATGGGGTTTCATCATGTTGACCAGGCTGGTCTTGACCTCCTGACCTCAGGTGATCCACCCACCTCGGCCTCCCAAAGTGCTGGGATTACAGGCGTGAGCCCACCACGCCCGGTTGTATTAATGTATTTATGGTCCTTCCTTGCTGCCAGGTACTATGAAGTCACAAGGTCCTGTGTTTTGTATGAGAAAAGCATAAGGGATATGAAGCAATTTTAATACATATTAGAAATACGTATTGCATGCAGGGCCTGTTTTATGGGTCATTAGAACCCATGGCTCTCTGCATGGCGGTGTGACAGAAATTTTTTTCTTTTTTTTTTTTTGAGACAGGGCTTAGGCTGGAGTACAGTGGTGTGATCTTGGCTCACTACAACCTCGACCTCCCAGGCTCAAGCAATCCTCTTGCCTCGGTCCCCCAAGTAGCTGAGACTACAGGTGTGCACCACCAAGCACAGCTACTTTTTGATGTTTAGTAGAGACGTGGGCTCACTATGTTGCCCTGGCTGGTCTCGAACTCCTGTGCTCCCGTGATCTTCCCGCCTCAGCCTCCCAGAGTGTTGGGATTACAGGTGTGAGCCACCTCATCTGGCCAAAAAGATTCGTTTTTCCTCCCAAACCAATGCTCTTACCTGAAATACGATAGCTACAGACGCAGCACATCAGGCCTCTCACCGCAGTGTGATTGCAGCGAGGCCACACCTCCTCGGGAGAAGCATGCCACTTCCACTGCAGGGCACCTCCTCCCAGCTGTGCAGCCCCCTTGGATTCTAATGCACCTCTCCTGCCTCCTGGCTCATGAATGCTCTGGACTCTCACTACTCAGATTTGTGGGCTCTGCAGGACAGCAGTATTGGCATCTCCTGAGAGCCTGTTAGAAGTGCAAAATCCCAGGTCCTACCCCAAAGTGTACTGAATCAGAGTCTGCCTTTCAGCTAGATTCCCAGGTGACTCCTATACACATGAAAGTTTAAATAGAGCTGCTGGAATGACGGCTCTTCCTGAAGTGAGTGTATTATGTCCCTGCAGTCTGTTGAAGTGGAAATACAAGCTAAGACTCTCAGGAATGGCATACTAGAAATTTAGCTCCAACATTCATTAGTTGTCTGCCCTAGAGCAAGTTACTTGACCTCTTTGCGCCTCAGTTTCCACCTCTGCAAACTGGGCATAATGATGCCTGTCTCAGAGGATGATGGTGAAGGTCAAATAACATATGTAGCTGCAGAGGAAGCACTGATAGATGTTAACTCCCTGGCATGCTGGCCGAGAGCAGGCTCTGCTGAAGGGGGAGTGATAAGGATAAGAAGCGGTGTAAAGATATTTTGAGGAAATGGGGACAGGAGAGGAGACCCAGCGTGGGATATCAGCCATGGTGAGACACTAGCTTAATTGGACTGCTCTTACGTGGCCCTCAATGCTTTCTGCTCTGTCTTTAAAATAAAGCAGAAGTATATTCAGAAAGGAGTTGGATGGCTAGGAATTGGGGCACACAAGGATTTACCTTCAGGAACCCCTGCCCCACAGCATGCTAATTATTTAGCAGGTGTGCATGATTTAACAACCATGCAGATCAGTCAGAGTCAGTGATCCCACTCCCACACAACATTTACTAGAAAACATCCCAAGTCTATTTCCCTCGGCATATACTGAAGCCTCCCAACTCAGGGTCTGCAAAGGAATTATCGTACTGTATACAAATCATCCTATTAGACAATAGACTTCTCTGAAAAAAAATCATATTAGGTTTTCAGGGCAAGTAGCAACCAAAAATTCTCACCAATACAGAATTACAAATCCAAACTAACCTTGACTTCCATCTGCCTAGATTTTCTTTCCATTATATTTGCAATTTTCTTTATTCACCAGTGTGAATTCATCAAATGCTCAAGAAAGACTGGAAAACACAGGCAACCCAGGACGACTGTCCAGAGGCCAATGCATCTGATGCATGTTCATCTTTGCACATATTGGATTTAGAATCATGTGGCCTTTGTCATGCTATGGTGATACAAAAGATTGGCAGGGAGATTTATGTGTTTCTTAGAGTTTTGAAAGAGAAGAATTTAGCTTAAGTGATATTAAACTGCACTAAACTAAAATTACTCCCTATTGCATCAATGTGGGATGCATTTAGGCCTTGGGACAGTTAATGAATATGATCCAAATGAAGAAACAGCTGAGAATGGGGAAGCTGGAAGAGAGAATTTGACAGAATCACACCTGCTCTGTAGCAGGGAAAGAGTTGATGTTATAGGCAATTAAACTTCTTTCCCCACATTACAGAGAACTCTCAGCTGAAACAACTATAAGTGACATCCAGTCACCTGTTGTCCCATTACAGGCATATCAGGTGATGCCCACATGCATGTCAGGTGATGCCCACAGGCCCTCCAGAGACCCTGCCTCTCAGGTGCCTTCTTCCCATTACAGGTGACACTTGGTCTCCAGAGCCTGTTGGGCTCAGCATGTTTCCATCAGTGACACATTCATTAATCTCACAGTTGCATACTGTGCATCCGAGTCCGTCACGCAAAACTCCAAAGCTTGAGGGGTATGTTTTCCTGTGTCAAAGAAAAACGGCTTCAGCATGAATAGATTTCACTGTTGAATAGCCTCCTCTCAGAAAAGGGCCCTGTATTTTCACTCGGACATTTTCTTTTATATAGATGAATCCAAACCACTATGCTCTCAACGAGACCTTCAAACCATCTCTGGAAAACACAGATCAATTTTTGTTCTCACAGATGCTGGGAATGGAAGACATAGAATCTATGCCCACCTCTGCCACTTACTGGCTGTGTGTCTCAGGGCAAAGCTGGACTTCACCTCTCTGGCCTTGTTCTTTTCATTTGTGACATAAATATCATAACACGAACCCTCCCTAAGGTTAATCAAATGAGATGAAGTGGGTGACGGCAGTTATGAAGGGCAGCAGTGTGCTCCGAGTGACCACACCGTGCAGAGCAGCAATAGCTTCACTGTTCCATGAGGCTCAATCTTTTTGAAATAATTGAGAGAGGAAGTGAAAAGACAAAGAGAAAGTAGCCGCCCCCCCTCCCCCCTCCAGCCAGATTCTACCTACTGGTCTCATTAGCAGAGTTGTAACTGGTGTGGCACAGTTTCTGTTACACTTGTCTCAACTCAGCAGCCAGGCCGCTTCAGGTTATGTGCTCAGATCCACGATGTATACAATCAGCACACCACTCTCCCTCATACCGCACAAATTCTCTAACTCATCAGGGGCATCGACTTCGGGGTCAAGAGACCTCAAATCTATGTCGGACTCTGTCACAATGTACTGTGGGACTAGTTAACCTCTCTGAGTCTTGAAATTTGGGAAGAGTTCACCCAGAAGTCAATTTAAAAAGATGTATCAAGAAGCTTAAGAATATTAATATCTTTTTCCCTAATCATTGCATACTGGAAAGCCATTTTAAGAACATAATTCTAAACAGGATAAAATGTTTCTATGTGCAAAGATGTTTGTCATAGTAATTAACAATAGCAAAAAGGAGGGACAATAAAAAGGTTTAACCTCAGTAGATCTTCTTTATTAAACTGTGTTCTATTATTTAAGATATTGATTTTGACTACTATGTAATAACATAGTAAAATAATATTGTTAAGTAAAATAAAAATCGGGGTTGCAAGATATACAAATATCTTAAGTCCTGTGCACAAGGAAGAAAGACTAAGAAAACTACTAGCCAAAATATCACCAAGAGTCATGCTTCAATGAAAATGGGTGATTTTACTTTTAGTTTTAATTTTTTCTGTTTATTGGTAATTTTTCAGCTTTCCTCTATTTTCCAAATATGCCTTATTGCTTGTTTATTATTTTACAAAGAAACTAAGCCTGAAATATAATACGAGGAGACTGAAATAGATGTCTAAAGTCATCTGTTTCAATGTTAAAAATATGTGATTAGGCTGGGCACAGTGGCTCACGCCTCTAATTTCAACATTTTGAGAGTCTTAGGCAGAAGGATCACTTGAGATCCTTCATGACAAGGAGCATGACAAGAGTTTGAGACCAGCCTAGGTAACATAATGAGTCCTCGTCTCCACAAAATAAAAAATAAACCACTAGCCAGGCTTGGTGGCACATGCCTGTAGTCATAGCTACTTGGGAGGTTGAGGAGGGAGCATCACTTGAGCCTGCAAGTTCAAGGGTACAGTGAGCCATGATCTTGCCACTGCACTCCAGCCTGCATAACAGAGGAAGACCCCGGTTCTAAAAAGAAAACAAACAAACAACAACAACAAAAAACCTATGATTCTACAGTAGTTTCCAATGTAAAGGTCTGTGATTCTATAATTGTTAAAATAACTCACAGTTACACAATAAGAAATCATAAATAAAAGATGATGGCCATAGAAGGCTGTACTTAAACACAGGGAACCCTGATGGCTGTTGTCCACAGCACTCCCTGAAGTGACGGGTCACGGTGTACCCAGGGTGACATGGTGATGAGGGTGGCTGAATATAAATCCTGCTGAGAGAAGAAGTCCAACAAAGGGGCCAATTGTAACAAGTGTGGCTCAGTGTTTATGAGCTTCATCAGAGCCGTCTACATAAATGCCAGCCTATGAAACCCTTTGTGTATGAATTGATTTGTACAGAGATGTTGGGCTTGGTCAGGAGGCTATTCTGGCATGAAATAATTCCATAGAAGTGAGAAATACATTTGTTCCCCATAAGGCTCAAAGTGATCTAATGGCTTAGAGGGATAATGAATTTTTCAAAACATTTTAAAAGCCAGCTCTGGGATGGCATTTTGATCTGCATCCACCACAGTGAGTTTATGTCTGGGTTTTCTGGAGACTGGAGCCAAGAGTAATGACACTTCGGGCCACAGTCCAGGGGTACCAGCCAAGTGGAAGCACATGATCAGTCACAGGGCCGTGACAACTGCTTTGCTTCATGGATGGCTTTATTTCAGGGTCTTGCAAAGCAGATTCATAATTAAATAATAGAAGAAAGATTCACCTAGGGAATGAAAGGTCTCCCTCTTGTTTATCTTCTGTGTCCTATATACATTTTCTAAGACTAAGCTTGCAATTTGCCCACCATCTAAAGAGAAAAAACGAGTTCTCTCAATGATCTTGGTAAACACTCAAAAGATAGAACAAAATCTGAATCAAAGCTGTAAATTAATCCACAAGAATCGGTTAGAAGACTGCCCGCCTTTCCTTGCAAGAACCCAGGTCCTTTTATTGTTGTTGTTGTTGTTGTTGAGATGGAGTCTTGCTCTGTCGTTAGGCTGGAGTGCAGTGGTACACGATCTCTGCTCACTGCTGCAACCTCTACCTCCCTGGTTCAAGCGATTCTCCTGCCTCAACCTCCAGAGTAGCTGGGATTACAGGCATGCGCCATCACACCCAGCTAATTTGTGTGTGTGTGTGTCTTTAGTAGAGACAGAGTTTCACCATGTTGGCCAGGCTGATCTCGAACTCCTGACCTCAGGTGATCCACCCACCTCAGCCTCCCAAAGTGTTGGGATTACTAGCGTGAGCCACCGTACCCGGCTGGTCATTTTTTTTTCTTTTTTTTTCCTGCAGAAAATTAATGAAAGGGTGCAAAAAGAGAAATGTGCATGCTGGCTTCCTCCTCTCCAGCAAGAGCAGAGGCAGAAGCTCATCCTGGAGGTAGAAGCATTTTGATCCTCTCTGCATTCCTCAGACACATTTTCTGTAGTGGTCAGTGGTGCTGGCCAGACCAGCACAAGTGGCTCTGAGAAGATAGAAATGCCACAGCATGTGGACAGATCAGCTGCTCCCTGCCACGGGTATGTCTGAGAGGACAGGACACGTGCCTGGCAGTTCCCTGAGAAGGCAGTGTCCCTGGGACCCTCCCCAGGGAGACAGGAAGGGGTAAATCCCTTTCTGTCCCCCATTCTTGATTCTTTACAGTTAAATATTTCCCTTGGCCCTTAGTAAGCTGGTTTGGTTTTCATGCAACACCTCCTGGTCAAACTATGGGGTATGATTCTCTCATCCTTCATTGGCTACAATATAAAGAACCAGGGAGGTAGAGGTTGCAGCAGTGAGCAGAGATCGTGCACCACTGCACTCCAGCCTAACAACAGAGCAAGACTCCATCTCAACAACAACAACAACAACAATAAAAAGGACCTTAATGAATGAATGGGCTTACTTAAGAGAGAAAAAAAGTCACTCGTCCTAAAAGTCCTGTTTTTTCAACTGAGGGGAAGAAATAATTTCCATGGGTGGAAACTCTTCCATAAGAACCTTTCAAAGAACTGCAAGGCCATCAGCAGTCTTCCGGTCCCTCATGGGCTTGTCTCAGAGACCTTATTTTATACCTCTGTGGTCAGTGCTGTGCCTCCTCTGGAGTCAAGAACCAGATTTAGTTATCCACTGAGCATGGGAGTGGGGAGCCAGGCTGCTCACATCTTGTACGTGCTGAGGCCTATTTATGCCTCCCCACATCAGACTCACATTTCTGCACCATCACCTTCCATCCTGACTCATGATCACTTGTTATAAACCATGACGTTTCACGTATCTGGCTTCACTCAAGAACAAGGTCTCCTATGCAAGAGGCTTGTCAGACAACCAAAGCCTACCCTGCAAGCCACAACTTCTTTTCTGTTGTTTTCTATGTTAGTTATGTGAGTGGGAGATTTTTCTGAAATCGCTTATGCACCACACCTTTCTTCTTAAACAGGACACTAAGTTTAAATGATCTTTTCCCCCTGATTCTTTAGGGTCATTACTATGAGCATCAGATATGTACTTTATGTCAATGATGTTATGTCTGCCAGGGGATGTGCAGGTATTTAGGATTATTTACCTGACACCAAATGGAATGACACCCACTGGGGGCCTGGGTCTGCTGCTTCTTTTTTTTTTTTTTTTTTTTTTTGAGACAGAGTCCCGCTCTGTAGCCCAGGCTGGAGTGCAGGGGCACAATCTCGGCTCACTGCAACCTCTGCCTCCTGGGTTCAAGAGATTCTCCTGCCTCAGCCTCCTGAGTAGCTGGGACTACAGGTGTGTACCACCACACCCGGGTAATTTTTGTGTTTTTCAGTAGAGACAGGGTTTCACCATGTTGGTTATGCTGATCTTGTACTCCTGACCTTGTGATC
The DNA here is from genome assembly GCF_008728515.1 of Papio anubis. Classification (NCBI taxonomy): domain Eukaryota; kingdom Metazoa; phylum Chordata; class Mammalia; order Primates; family Cercopithecidae; genus Papio; species Papio anubis. The sequence goes on along the minus strand of NC_044988.1, from coordinate 20,525,249 downwards.
CACCCACCTCTGCCTCCCAAAGCACTGGGATTACAGGCGTGAACCACTGTGCCCGGCATCGGATCTGCTTCTTATAGGTCCTGTTTGATTTTGGTTTTGTTTGTGCAGTTTCCCCATTGTAAGTCATCATCTATTACAGCCTCTGGCAGACACCTCCCTTTCCATCATCCCCTTCTGAGAAAACCAGGTTGGTGAACACTGTGTCAAAGTGCATATTAAATAATAACCTCAATGACGGTAGCTAGCATTCATGTGTTTTGCTGCGCTCCCAGCATTTCTGTGAATGATTTACAAGTATCATCTCACGAATAGCCTCAGAGATCACACTTAGGGAATTTTCCTGTGAGAAAAGAACTAACTGATGACAGGTTTTCAATAATCAATTTTAGTTGCCTTTGCCCAAGTCCCAGTTTTGGGGTGACTTTGTGTTGGCTGACGTGCCAGGGAAGTGACCGTGGACATAAGAACTGTTGCACTTACAATGCATCCTGTCCTGAATTGTGGAAGGATATTCAGACTTGCTTCCTTCTTGAATCTTTTCATGTCTTTCTTTTCTCCTATCTCCCTGCCAATTCTGCCTCCACCTTCCTTCTTTCCTTTCTTCCCCTTTTCCTTCACTTCTATGTGTATCTTCAGCTAATCCACAGTTTTCTGGGGTGCTGCTAAACCAGCAGACTGGAGAGCCAAAGTGGACTTGACACAACCAAGAGCTGTGTTCTAACCCTGGATCTTCTCCTGGCTAGACCCCCTGATGTCGGTCAGTCCATCAAAGTGATATTTAAGGCCACCAACAAGAGAGTGGCAACAGTGAAGACACTGCGAAACCAAAAGTTGTGCTAATAAACTTGGTGGCAAATAAGAGGCATTTAAACTCTTTTAAAAATGCGTTCTTGTTCTTAACAGTTCACCAAATGCCCACAGTATTTCTAATTACTCTGAAAGCTAGTCACACACTCTCTCCTCCAAATCGTTTATCAGTTAATTTTCTTTCAAATGGTCATGCAGTGAGAACAATCTCACAACTTATTCAATCAAATCACAGATGGCCTAACACCATGTTTTTCTCATAGCAGAATTTCAGTAACATTGGTTGATATTCTGCTGTCCAAAGGATTTTAATGTAAAACAAGCAACACAGAAGAATGAAACCCTCTTGGGTCAACATGAACAATGTATGTGCAATTTCACTAACTTATCACTCAGCCCTCCTATAAACCTATCAAGCTGTTCATTTTTAATTTAAGGAGAATGAAATGTTCCAGGAGATCTTGCAGGAAGAGGTGCCTATGGTATGAGGAAGGAGGTCCTAGAATTGAAGTCAGGTGATCTGGAAGCAAACTCCAGCTCTACTCTTTATGGCTGTGCAACCTTGGGCAAACTTCTGGGTTTTTTTGTTTTTTGTTTTTTTTTTGAGATGGAGTCTTGCTCTGTTGCCCAGGCTGGAGTGCAGTGGAGCAATCTCAGCTCACTGCAAGCTCTACCTCCCTGGTTCAAGCAATTGCCCTGCCTCAGCCTCCCGAGTAGCTGGGATTACAGGCGCATGACACCACACCAGGCTAATTTTTTTATATTTTCAGTAGAGACGGGGTTTCACCATGTTGGCTACACTGGTCTCAAACTCCTGACTTCAGGCAATCCACCCGCCTTGGCCTCCCAAAGTGGTGGGATTACAGGCGTGAGCCACCACGCCCAGCCTGGGCAAACCTCTTACCCTCACTGAGCCTCAGTTTCGGCAACCACAAAAGGAGATTAGTACCCACCTTACAAGATCATTGTGGGAGTGAAATGAAATTTTAAAAATATCTCATAGAGCTAAGACAGATATTCCACAAATTCTAACTGAATTGCAAGAGAGCTAAGAATTGTTCCTGTTTCTGTGAAATGTAAATAGGACGTCCTGGCTCTTGTCCGCTAGTGGTCTTTTCATGTTTTTATTACTGTGGATGGAGATCGTGTCCTCATCTCAGGCCATACACACATGCAGCAGCCCTGTGAAGCCAGTGCTACTACTGTTCTCATTTACAGATAACGAAACTGAGACTCGGGGAGGCTAAGAAACTAAGATTGTGCGACTAGCAAGTAAAAGTGGCGGGGTTAGGATTTGAAATTAGGCACTGGTTCCACATGATTAGCCACCCCACTGTAATGCCTTTAGGGGGCAAGAAGTGGGAAGGCAGACAAAAGTCTTTCTAAGGGTCTCCTAAATCCACAACTCATACTCTAGGAACACCTCCCAAGATCTGATTTAGGGCAGGCTGCCTCTGCCAGGGCTGGCTCACAGTTCCCAGTTTATGGGCTCAGATGTAAGAATATGTGGCTACTGCTGCTCCCAGGGAGGTCAGCAATCATCGAGGATGAGAACACAGACAATCTTTGGACTGTGTTGATGTTTCCTTTCAGCTACTTATTCTGAAGTCCCACACTATATTCTCTATTACTAAAAAAAGCTAATTCTCAAATTTGAGTAGATGAACCCTGAACTAGGCCAGACTGGTCGCCAAAATATACTCAAGATCATATATATTATTATAAGATGTATTTATTTATTCTCGCCCGTAACCAAAAGGATAACCCACTTATAATAAAAGTGTATATACATTAAAGTAAAAAAAATTAAAACAACTAAAATGAGATTAAAACTAAGTAATAACTATTTTTAAAAAAAGAAAACACAAAAAAAACCTTAGTTCAGAAATCCTAGGCTAAGAAAATGAAGCACCAACATAGCTTTAAGCTTCCTGGAAGCCAAAGCAAGAAATATCAAATGCATGGAGCCAAAGATATGCAATTTTCCTAGACATCATCCATTCAAAAAGACTCTGGCATTATAGGCTAAAACAAATACCTGGGAAAATCTGGTCACATCCAGGAGAGTTAGATGAAGTGGAAGACCGTGATCATGCTTGACCACAAACAGTCCCACTGGCTGGATGAGAGGTCTGACTCAGGATCATGCATGGGTTTACCCCACACATGAGGTCTGCAGTGCCAGGGCTGGAAAGGCAGTCTGGAATACCTAATCTTTTCTCTCAAGGACTCTGAACAGCTTCCCTGCCAATCTCTCTCATGATATTAGCACTGGTCAAGGGGCAGCAAGAGAATAGGCTGGGCTGACTTGATACAGTGGTTGGCCTTGGGGGAGCCCACTTCTAGTCTTTGAGCCACATGGAGGAGAACCTATGGTTCCAATGGTTCCACTGTCGGCTGATCTACCCAGTGCAGTTTTGCAGAGGCTTTCAGTGCCCCATTCCTCTCCTCTGCCTCTCTCCATTCATGCTTTAGTTCAACCAATATTTACAGATTCCAAGCAGTCATGCATAAAAATTAGATTTTTATTTTGTCATAACATTTTGTATTAAGTAGTTACTGTGTGTGAGGTACAATATGGTGCTCCTTGACTTTAGTGTCCTCCACCTTCTTCTAGCAAATCAATATGGCTTCCTGCCTCCCGGCACAAGCCCTTCTTCAGATTCAGACCTCCAAAAATCTAGACCTGGCCCTCCGTTTATTTATTTTTATCGAGCCACTACAATGTGCCATGTTTCGTGCAGGACTCTTGCCTTTTGGGTTTATTAATTCTAAAAACACTCTTTGAGCATCAGGTACTGCACAAGAACCTGGAGATACAATGGTGAGCAAAATGACACAGACCTGGGTTCCTACTCTCACCAAATTGGCATTAATCGAACAAACATGCCCAATAGAGATACAATGACAAGCGGAAATAAGTGATCTAAAAAATTACCAAAAAATCTGACTTAGACTCAAGGAGTAGGGGAGGCGGCTCATTCAGCAGTCTTCTCTTCATCTAACCTAAGAGGCAGGAGTTATTTAAGCCAAGGAGAGCAGGAGGAAAAGCCAAAAAGAAGCTGGATAGCAGATCAGGTCATGCTAAAAGTGTGTCCATTCTCCTAAAAACAATGGAAAGTGATGAGGAGGTTGGTTTTTTTCTTCTTCTTCTTCTTTTTTTTTTTTTTTTTTTTTAAGGGAGGGTTAGGAAAGGTGTGAAAGATGCTTTCAAAATGATCTCCCTGGAAGCAGGGTGAAAGCAGTTTGCCAGCCATTGTAGTCATCTGGGTGACTTGAGGATAGGGTGGGTTAGGGAAGTGATGAAGGAAAAGGAAGTTTTCAGCTGGAGAAACTGATGAATAACAATGCCGTTCACTAAGATAAGGAAGTACAGAAGAGGAAGGGCTTGGAGGCAAGTGGAAAGACCCACCATGTTCCAAGCTCTGTGCTAAGGGCGATGGGTACATCATTTTGGCTTTGCAACAAACATGCAAAGTAGGCATCATTATTCTATTTTTCAGATTAAGAAACCAAACCTGTGTTTATCAGCATGATTATTCTAACCCAAGCTTCATGGGTCTGATTTTCCAGGGTGATCTACAGCCCAATTAGTCTCATAAGAGCTACCAAGAAGAAAGTTTCCCCTGGAAACCAAAGTCCAAAGCCACAGGGCTCAGAAAGAAATGGATCTGGGACAATCCTAGAGATTGTGAGTGGGCTACTTTAAGACCCCTGAAAGGGTAGCCACGAATGACTACATGCAGGTTGTATACTACACAAACTCATAGGGCACTATTCATATCACCCTGCATAGGAATGCTGCCTCCCAAATACATCAGCCCTCCCCAGTTTCCTTTCAAAGAAGACTTCAAACTCCAGGACTCTCCCATAATCCCCAAGGTTCAAGAAAAATCAATAACTAACGTTGCATGCCGTCTCTCTCGTCCCCTGATGTTTTTTCCTCTTTTGCAGCCTTTATCCAGACCCAAGTATTCTTTCCTCATTTTTCTCACTGCTCAGGTAACATTCACAGAGGGATAGGTTCCCTCTACCCCCTCCCTGGAGGAATAATACCTCCATCACCAAGCCATTGCTTACAGGAGTTCCCCAGACCAGTTCACCAAACTCACAATTATGTTAATATCTGCCCAAATACATGTTACATCAAAACAAACAGGTTATACCAAAGCCATCAGCGGTTTACTTAGTTGACAAAATAGTCCCCAAACCACTGTCTAAAGGGTGACCTTGCTCACCTGATCCCATGTCCTCCAAGGCCCAAGGTGCTGTCTGAATCACAGGGAGCACCTCTCTTCCTGTGAGACAGATTGATCCACTCAAAGATCTGTTTACACTAAAAAAGTGTGGTTCTTCTCCGCAGGTCCCAGGACTGGGACAATCCGCAGCTGTTTGTCTAAACGATCTGGCAGTGAGAAATGAGGCTAACTCCAGGACCAAAGCAATCAAGGGTTCATTCCTCATCAGCCCATAAGCGAGGGGTATCACATTCATGGAAGTGCTTTGGATTCCTGAGTTTCCTGCTCATAAATGCTTTGGCAAGAGGCATGGTCTCAAGAGCACCTGCCCTGGTTTGCAGTGGGGCAGAAGCTGATCCCATGGTCTCTGACCAGAATGAGCTCAGCTCTTGAAATGAAACAGCTCTGCCAGCTTCTTCATCATTACTAGTCCTTGCCACAGTGGCCCTTTAAAAGGCGTGAAGCATTTACTTTAAATATCCTTTTTATTGACATGCACAACCTTCTTCCTATGCAAGAGGAAATCAGGAAGAATATATTCCTTCAATTTCCAATCAAGTTGATTATTCTGCAGACATGCTGCAGTCTTTTTCTTTCTTTTATAAAACCCCATCTCCTATAACCACTCTAATGCAGTTGTTCATTTAGAGTTTTGAATGTGCTTTCTTGTCCCTATGCCACATATCACAGACTATGAGCTGACATTCAAGTCACCCAGAATTTTTCTTCTGTAGAAGTCCACATATCAACTAATACCTACTGCAGAAGTGAGCCCTTCGTCCGCAGCTGTCACTGCTGAAGTAGCAGATGCATCCCCTGGACTGCAGTAGTGACTCTCTCCACCTTCTTGTTGAAAACAGCATTCCTGGGACACTGATGTGCCCTGTATCCTGCTGGTGACAGCTGACAACATCCCCACCTCCCCCCCAACCCAAGACTGGCTCATGACCTACATCATAGGGCATGTGGGCTGTAGTGATCTCCACCCGTTAACAGCTGCTTGACTTGCATCAGCTCGGGGTGTCTGGGCAGTGAGGGAGGCTCGGCAGCAGGGGCCCAGTGTGGGGACCCTGGCTTCCTGCCAACCAGAGCCACAGAACTCTCTACCCATCCCCAGGTGATTCCTCATGTACTTCATTTTCTGCCCAAACTTCATGGGAACGTGGACCATTTACTGCCATGAGACTGTCCTTGTCCTGAATACTCTCCTGAGCTGATCACTGTGAAGTTGAGGGGCATTTCCCAAATCACACCATAGAGCGGGGAGCCCTCATTCCCTACACTCCTTCAACTTCTCTTACCATAGAAATGATGTAACTAAGAAAAGAAAGCATGGCTAAAACCTAAGGACTGATCTGGAACTATAGGATTTGATTTCTGCAACTCTGAATGGGCAGGAGAAAAAAGAAAATACGTTTGCATTCTCATTTCTAGCTCTAGTAGTAAGTATCCAAACCAAAAATATGGCTGGATTCTCACATCAAGGAAGTGATTTCAACTAGGAAGCACCACTCTTTGATTACCATCTCAGGCTTGGGGGGCTTGCTCTCAGATTGCTTATCCTACTGTTATTAATGTTTTAACAATCCTCATGTCAATTCCATATGTGTCATTCCTTGTTTGTCTAGAAGGGAGCATTTCCGGAGACTGCTTGGAAGAAGTAACTACCTCCCTAGCCGTGCTCCACCTCCAATCAAGTTTTTCACAAATATGCTCCAGCCCCCAGCCTGTACTAACCAGGCAAAAGTCAGGCCCACATGAGAAGCATTGGAGCCCCAGGAGGAGGGATCCCTCTGAGGCCACACCTGGAGTTTACTTTTGCCATTTCTGATAAATACTGAGTATTCTCAGGAGGGAAGGAAAGGTATTAGAAAGGGTGATTTAGGGAAAATGAGGATGGGATTATGTCAGTGAACCTGCCTCAGTTTAAAGACTAGCAGGACTAGACCGGGACGAAAAATAGAATTGAGAGTGAGCTCCCAATTCAATGGAAATCAGCTCCAAACTACCTGATCAAAATTCAAAATATCCTTTTCCTTCAAAGACTTCCGTTCAACCAAGGGTCTGGCCTAGAATAGCAGAGCTTTCTCTCTCCTTACAATGACAGATGAATAATAAATGTTCCAAGTCAGAAAAAAAGACAATTTTTCCAACATTTTGATTACTGGAGATTGTATCCATGGCTAATAGCAATTCCATTTTGCAATTTAAAGTTCTTTTTGCCTATTGGAATTAGCTAGCCCCAATGATGATGAGGTTTTGTTAGGACTTTGGAAGAGTCATTAACTATTTCAAACCATTAAAAAATATATATAATGCCTACAGAATATCAAAGCAATTAAGTCAAATAGGAAAAAAAACCTAGCAATTAGGCTTTTTTTTTAAGGTATCATATAGCTAAACTTCTAAAGAAAAACATTAAAAACATAACTCCTAAATTCTAATTCTGGTCTAATAAGGCTTAAGTAAAAATCAGCATGATAAATTTCTTCACCTTAAAATGTTTTCCAAAGGATTGGCTGAATTTTTAAAAATCTTACTATTTTATTTTATTTTATTTTTGAGACCGAGTCTCGCTCTGTTGTCCAGGCTGGAATGAAATGGTACAATGTCGGCTCACTGCAACCTCTGCCTCCCAGGTTCAAGCGATTCTCCTGCCTCTGCCCCCCTAGTAGCTGGGATTACAGGCACACGCCACCATGCCCAGCTAATATTTGTATTTTTAGTAGAGACGAGGTTTCGCCATGTTGGCCAGGCTGGTCTCGAACTCCTTACCTCAGGTGATCCACCCGCCTCGGCCTCCCAAAGTGCTGGGATTACAGGTGTGAGCCACCACACCCAGCCAAATCTTACCATTTTATTATAAATAAATTTCCCACAAGTGAATGACATTGACTTAATTTTTTTTCTCCAAGAAAAAGGTTATCTATCCTCTAAAGGAGAATGTTATCTACTACTATATTTGAGTGTTATATATTAAGTAAAAATCTTATTACCTAGAAAATGTAACTTATCAGGAGAAATATGACACTAAAAGTGACCAAAACACCTTTGCTGTGGCTGGATGTGAAAGGTTAATCATGATTTCTAGCAAGAAGCTTATTCCAAGAAAAAATAAAATAAGCAGTAATTGTTCTGGCTAAGACATGAAACTGGTAACAATATTTCAAACAACCGCTTCTCTTTCCTGTCCTTTCTTCTAATGATGTAGAGCAATTGCTCATCTAATGAAGGGACTCGGTAAATAAATTACAGATTACTTTCAACTGATTACTCGGAAATAGGGAAATTTCCATTCCAGCAACCGCTCCTCAGAATTGAGAGAAACCTCTTGCTCATATCAGACCCCAGTCTAAATGTTTATTGCGAAAATACTGATAAAGAAATGTTACGGGAGTGAAAAACAGATACAGCCCAGAACTCTGCGTTGTCATTGATTACCATTTTCATACACACACACACGCACAGTTGCCAAAATTGTCTTTCATTTTTGAACATTTCTCCTTCATTACTAGGTAAAGAACAGAACATGTATACTATCAGAAATGCCAAATACGTAGTTAAGTTTCTGAAATTAGTATTTTCATCCATGTGCTCTAGTAAAGAAAAGGGTCAATAAACAACACAGAAATGATCACAAACTTCCTCAACTCTGAAATCTCCACAAACGTTCAACTCTCTGGGAGCTTTCAGGTAGAAAGTTCTTATATAAGCACTTATCAACTTTAATGGTCTTTTTCAAGATACTTACAGTTAGACCATTGTAAGGATCACACTTCTGTCTGCACTCCGAATGGTGGTTCAGGCAACTTTGGGCCCTCCCTTCCTGTACTCCCTTTGTTGTGTTAGGGTAAATGAGTTACAGTAAGAACCCTGCAAATATCCTGCCTTGTGATTAAAACATTACCTTAATGCAGACTTTGTATTTTGGCTTCTATGAAGGCTTAAAGGTTAAAGGCATCATAAATTATGCATTTCTTTCTATGCCAGGCCTGTAAAAAGTGCTTTTACAGTTCATTAAAGATATTGCTTCTAAATGAGTACAGGCTTTTCTTTTTTTTTCTGCCAAAACAGAAACATTTCCATTATATTTATTACTGCTGTGCTGGAGAGCCAAAACAGTTTGGAATTAAGAAACTGCTAGAGTCTGTTGTTCCAGAATGTGTAGCAACTGTTAACATACACAGTGGAGCTGCCCATTCACTGTTTGGACAGTGATACGGTAAACATGGGCTAACACACAGGTCTGCTCCCGGGAGAATGATGGTCTGGTAAAGTCCAGAACACCAACAGTTAGAGTTTCCCCTTCTGCCTCTGCCCCAGTTTACAGATGTGAACAGGAATTAACCAGACACAACACACACTAGAATGTCCCTAACTCCTGCAGTGGAGCAAGCTCTATCCTGTGGATTCTCCAGTACCACACATGTCCTTCCTACCCAGCACTCTGACTTCCTCACTTTTGTCACCTCCAGCTGAAGTACAGTCCTAAGAGTCTTTTTTTTTTTTTTTCTTTTACACTTACATGCAATGCATCTGCAGAAGGCTGGGCTCTTTATCTCAAGGAAGACCACACCCATTTTTCCCTTAGCTTTCAGGAGCAAACTGCCGATTTAGGGACCGAAGCTGGACAGAAGCGACCCAGCTTCAGCCAGGCCACAACCTCCCTCAGCTCTGCACCTCGTCTGGTTGCGGGGGAGGATTCTGGAGACAGATTGCCAGCTTTAAGAGCCAGAGTTCCAGAGATTTCTTCCAGGAGACAGCCCGCACACCCTGACAACTCCGTGGCAAAGTTGCTTCTTCCTCCTGTGCTGCAACACCTTTTCCTCTCCACCTTTCTATCAGCATACGCGCGCGCGCACACACAGCCTTGCTCACTCAACTTACCAGTTTAGATTTGGCGCGTTGCAAAAATTCTTCCATGTCGTGGCTGGGGGTTTGGGACCCGGGTGCTAGGAGGGGCGCAGTGGAAAATCTCGGCACAAGGAAGAGGAGCGGGGTCCCGGGAAAGTGGCCCGCCGGGGCGCAGCGACCGACTGCTCCCTCCTGCCGCTCGGAGGCGGCTGCGGCTGAGGCTGTGCTTGCGCCCTCGGCCGTCTGGCCCCCGGGCTCCCCGCCCCACCCCTCGCCCGGCCGCCGGCTCTGGGCACTCGACTCTGCCCTAATAAGGAAAGTGGGTGTGCCGCCCGGGAGCCCCGGGGCGCGCCGGGCACGCTCTCTGGCACGCGCCTCCGCGGCCGGGGCGCGTGGGCGGAGGTGCAGGGGTATGGCGAGGGACTCCTCCGCCAATCGCAGGGCCCTGCTGCGGCCTCCTGACGTGCCGCGCCGAAAACTGCTGCAACCATGGACAGCGCCCAGAAGTGCCAGCCAAGTGCAAGGGGCTGCTGCAGAGGGAGGCTCTGCCGCAGGCACCGCCGCGGTCAGCGGGGGAAGGTGGGAAGAGGGAGACGGGTCCCAGGAGAGCCCCCGCCTAGCCCAGCGCCTCACTGGCTGGCTGGCGCGTTACGGAGCTCTCCGGCGGTCACTTAATGAGCTGGTCGGCTGGACTGGCCAGGGGAGACATTCAGCTAGATTGGCGTGGGAGGGACGGGGAGGGAAAGAGGGGGAGTTACTGCTGAGCTAAAAGCAGTACGACCTTGATGGATAATAATCAGAAGAGCAGGCTAGGAGGTTGGGCGAGGCTGCGTCTTTCCTCCCTACCATGAAAACATGCCCACACAGCAATGGGCATCCGCAGTTCACCCCAACGAGGTGCCCTTATGTCAGCCCTGGGACTAATGCGTAGATACATCCTTCTGCAGTTCCCATCCACTGACATGTACCCTCAGGGAAAGCTGGGGCAGTAGAACCTTGCTAAGGTGAGGTGCAGTCTGCAGACCAGCAACATCAGCATCGCTGAGCTTACGGAAATGCAGAACCTCAGTTCCCTGCTCCTACTTGCCAAATCTGAATCTGTGTTTCTATGAGATCCTCAGATGATTTCTATGCTTATTAAAGTTTGAGAAGTACTACAATGAACAATTGAACTTATATCTACATACCTTATTTTAAACCATGGAGTTTTGTTGTATGTAGCTTTGTACGGTCCCCAAACACACTCCATCAGGCTTTCTCTGACCTCTGGGCTTTTGCACACCACCTGTAAGACCCTTCCAGCCCTTGTCCCAGCCCCCAGCTTCAGCTGTCCTAGAGAAACAGCCTCAAGCCTGACTGTACAGTAAAATCACATCGTAATCACCGGAGACTTGAAAAAGTACTCATACCAGGGCTTTATGCCAGTCCAATTAAATTAGTATCTCTGGGCGTGGGGTCACAGCATTTTTGTGGAAAGTGACCCTAGTGATTCTAATGTGCAGTTCAGGTGTGATGTTCTGGTTCTCGATGAACTTTACACGTATCTAAATTACTTAGAGGGCTTGATGAAACACAGATTTCTGTGCCACATCCTTAGAATTCTTAGGTGTGGCTTAATGGGCCTGAGAATGTCCATGTATACAATCCCCCAAGGTTTGCTGATGCTGCTGATCCAAAAACCACACTTTGACACTGAGTGGCCTAGAAGTTCTCTTTCTCCAGGAAGCCTCCCCAACACACTTTTCCCTTCCCATCCCCATACTGAGTTGGTTGCCCCTTCTGTATTTCCTCATAGCAACTTACATTTTCCACTCTGCTATAAATTGCATAATGATTTGTCTGTGTCCTCCACCAGGCTGTGAGCTCTGTAATGACAGGGACCTTGCCTGTCTCATTCACTGATGGATCCCTAACATGACGTATGTTCATGTCATATATAGGTCCTCAATAAATATGTTTTAATGAATAAAGATACATATGGAAGGGTTTTCTTGCTCTGTCTCTCCTGTCTCAATGTGTGTCTGTCTGTTTTCCTGTCTGTCTCTATGTGTATGTGTGTGTCTCATGATCCAATTATTTTTTATTCAGAAGGATCCAATGAAAACAGATCAGCAGAGTCCACAGATCTGATTAAAGGAGAGTGATAAGAATATTAAGCTCCAGGTGACATTCAGGGGAGGGCTATATGGAAGCTGGAGATGCTGTCTGCTTTCTGTACTGACTTAAGTAATTTAAAACCAACCAGGTAAAGCAAATGTTTTGTCAGCCTGTAAATCTGTGAAGTTGCACACAATTCAAGTAAAATTACTGAGAAAAAGTCTTGAGAATGCCTTGCCTCTGACTTCACTGGGGAATTTAGCAACAGTTACATAATACTGTTTTATTCCTCTAGCTTTGGCTTATAAATATTCTAGGTAGGTATCACACATACTTGAAATGTTAAAAAAAAAATTCTGATGGACTCAAATTCCAACATCTATCTCCCCATCTTTTTCTCCACCAATAATGGCCCTTCAAAAGTTTATCAAAATTTACCTCTTCTATGAAATCTTCCCAAGCTGACCACCTATATTAGCTTCCTGGGGCTGTTTTAACAGAATCTCACAAACTCAGTGGCTTGAAACAACATAAATGTATTATCTTACAGTTATGTAGGTCAAAAGTCCTACGCAGTTCTCATTGGGCTAAAAGCAAGATATCAACAGGACTACATTCTTTTTTAGAGGCTCTAGGGTACAATCCACTAGAAGCTGCCCATGTTGTTTGACTTGTGGCATCTTCCTCCATCTTTTTTTTTTTTTTTTTCTTAGACAGAGTTTCCTTCTTGTCCCCCAGGCTGGAGTGCAATGGCACAATCTAGTTCATTGCAACCTCTGCCTCCCAAGTTCAAGTGATTCTCCTGCCTCAGCTTCCAGAATGGCTGGGATTACAGGCACGCGCCACCACGCCCAGCTAGTTTTTGTATTTTAAGTAGAGACAGGGTTTCACCATGTTGGCCAGGCTGGTCTGGAACTCCAGACCTCAAGTGATCTGCCCACCTCGGCCTCTCAAAGTGCTAGGATAACAGGTATGAGCCACCGTGCCCAGCCTTACTCCATCTTCAAAGTCAGGAACAATTCATTTATCTAACTGTTCTTCTAACCTCTTTTTCCACTTTTTAGGGGCCCAAGTGTTTACACTGGGCCTATTTGGTTAATCCACAATAATCTCCCCCATTTTAAGGTCAGTTGATTAGCAACCTTAATTTTATCTGAAAACTTAATCCCCTCTGCCATGTAACCTAACGTACTTATAGGTTCTAAGGATTAGGTTGTAGACATCTTTGGGAGGTCATTTTTCTGCATACAACACAAACCATACATGAAGTTATTTGGTAGCTATCGGCATTTGATCCTCCAATTTTTATGATTCCATAGCAGCCAGAAATCTAGTGACTTTAACTCTAGGTAAATATTGTCAACCCTGATTGCACGGTGGAATCACCTGGGAGCCTCCAAAAATCATACTAATGTTCCAAGCTCCATCTCTGGAACATTAAATCAGAATAATTTGGAACAGAAATTCCGAATTGAGTGATCTTGAGAGGGGCCCAGGCATCAATATTTTTTCAAAGCTCTCCAGGTAATTCTCTGTGTAGTCAGGGTTGGGAACTACTGTTGATGTTAGATAAATTCACATTCCCCAGTCACTCATGTACAAAACCTGGAGTTCCCTTTGATTTACTACATTCTGCCACCCACTGTGGCCAAATAGTCCCCGGTGCAATGTCTTCAACCTTTAAAAAAGTCTCCTTCAACTTCCTTTCTTTCTATTAAAAGCACTAGGATCGTAATTTATGTATTTGTATCTGAACCTCATTTCACCCTCTTCTCTCTAGAGTCCCTTGTCCTTGTTGGCAGAACAATCCCATTTCCTCTACTCTTTGCTTTCCTCTCTCAGATTTCTTGATTCCTGGACTCCCCTCATTTGAGACCTGTATCCGAGCTCTCTTTATTTTTGAAATAATTATCTTGAGTAGATTAGTAAAATGGTTGGTATGGATTAAATGCTTGTGTCCCCCCAAAATTCCTGTGTTGACACCTTAACCCCCAATGTGATGGTATCAGGAGGTGGGGCCTTTGGGTGTCATAAAGTTTAGATGAGGTGGTGAGGGTGGAGGCCTCATGATGGGATTAGTGTCTCTCTTCTCTCTCTCTCTCTCTCCCTCCCCCCACCTCTCCCTTCCCACCATGTGAGGACACAGGAAAAACATGGCCATCTGCAAGGCAGTGAAGCATCCTCATCAGGAACCAAATTGGTCAGCACCTGGATCTTGGACTTCCCAGCCTCTAGAACTGTGAGAAATAAATGTCTGTTGTTTAAGCTGGTCAGTTTAAAATATTTTGTTATAGCAGCCTGAGCTAACTAACACAATGGTAGTGCTAGGGGAAAAAAAAGAAAGAGACTTAAGGCATCCTCTCATGATGCCATCTCCTCATATTACTGAGATGGGACCAAGGCCTAGAGTAGTTCAGCATCCTGCTCAGACTAACAGAGCTACTTAGAAGCAGGAGCCAGGACTGGAACTCAGTTCTCTTTCGTTCCTTCCTTGAGCATTTAGGAGCATAGACGATGCTCTTATAGGGATTTTGTTTACCTAAGATGCATAAAATATGATCCCTGCCTTCAAGGAGCTCACAGTCTAGTCACCACCAAATAGATTAATGCAGTGATTGAGAAATGCATCTGGTGTGATACTAGTTGAGATGCAATATGTTGTGGTAACTAAGACCTGTATGCTAATCTTTGCTCTGTATGGTAGATTAAACATGGCTGAAAATTCCTTGATTCTTCTCCCAGTGAGAGGCAGGGTCTTTGTTACTTCTTGAATCTAGGAGAACTCTGACTTCCCAAGCAATAAAATATTACAGAAATAACATCATGCCAGTTTCTGGGACCAAGGTCTTAAGTGATTGGTAGCCTCGACCTCTTGTCTTTTGGAATACATGCTCTTGGAACCTATCCATCACGCTATGAGGAAGCCCAAACAGCCATATAGAGAGGTTCACACAGAAAGGAGCTATGAACTCTGGGTAACAGCTCAGCTGCCAGCCGCGTGGTGAGCCATCTTGAAAATAGATTCTTCAGCCCCAGTCAAGCCAGCTGATGCCACATGGAGCAGAGCTAAGCTGTGTCTCCTAAGCCCTGCCCAAATTCCTGACCCATGAAAATATGGGATATAATAAAATTATTGCTATTATAAGCCATTAACTTTCTGGGATTTGTTCTGCAGCAATAGATAACCAGAGCACCTGGCCAGTTACCAGCTCAGAAAGTTAGGGCAAGCTATCCTTTCTAAGTTTCAGGGTCTTCATCTATGAAATAGATGAACAGATAATACTCCCTCTTAGGACTGTCATGAAGCCCAAATGCAACAATATATGCAAAGTGCCCAGTTCTTGGTCAGTTGCTGCCATTATTCTGATTTCCAAGAGTCTGTTAAGGAGAGGAGAAACTTAATGTAATAGCTGTAAGTGGGAGAAAGAAACTCCATGAAGAGAACCCAACAAGAAGAAAATCTCCAGGTCAATTGTGGATGGAACAGCAGTCACTAAAAATGTGACATGATTTAATTATAACTTCTGTCTATTCTACACCAAGTAATACCTCCCAAGGTTATATTCCTTTGCAACCTGGGCTTCATATGATAAGAGGCCAGTTTCAGAGAAAGGCACTGCAGATGTTTCTCAGCAATAACACATCTACCTGTACTACTCACTAGTGAAATATAAATTACTTAGGGGCTGTATCCCCAAATTACCATTCCTTACCCCCATGGGGCACTGGATCTTTCCTCTGTAGGCTCTCATAGGAACATTGTAGCTCTGCATCCATCTCATGGCACACATTACTTTCAGTGCCACCACGGGGGTATCTGAAGCTTTCCTTATCTTAACCAGCCTTCCGGTGCTCACAGCATGGTATCAGAAAATCTGGACATGAGACCTTGCTGTGTACTTTTGGGCAAGTTATTTATTATTAATCTCCTTATCTGTGACATAGAAGATAAATACCTGCCCTAGTTAGTTTACACGATTGTCATTAAAGAATCAAATGCTAACATCGCTAAATATTGGAAAATGTTAACAAGGGAAAACAGAATACTGAAGAAATCTGTTTGGTTGGCAAAAAAAAAAAAAAAACCTGACATATGCTATCCTTTTAAAAATGAAATGTAGCTGGGATGGCAGCTGCTGATTCACTGTTTGGGCACATTTCCAAGCTAGCTTCCTCACTGACCAACCACTCCTCTCACAGGTAGGGTCTCCTTGGTGCAAGTGGATTATGTTAGCTGCTTTTAAATTGTTTCATGTGACACAAGAGGTTCAAGAAACTGCATCTCACACTTGAACTAGATTTAAAAGCATTTTAAGCTTATTTCAAGGGCAAGAGATAGAAAGAAGACTAATGTCCATTAACTAGGGCCTCTCATTTAGCCTGTAAGCAACTGTTAAATGCCTAATTTTTGTCCTGTGAATGGTCAGATACTATCCATGTTAGCAAATAATATTAAGAGGAATTAACTATTTTTTTTCTTTCATGGTTTAGCAAGAATATCCAAATTTTTTAAGGTAAACTTTGCAAGACTTTTTTTTTTTAAAGGAGTCTATATTAGCCATTATCTTCTCTGAGTTTCTGTAAAGAAAGGAAAAAGAGGTGTGATTTAGATTGTCAGAGCTGTATTAGCAAGTGGCAGGGCCCAGACCACCTGGGAGAATGTCCTGAGAGTCAAATGCTCAGGCTTTGAACGGGGTACATACAACTTGCGTCATTTCTGGGAACCACAGACGTCTTGTAGAGCAATGAAATTAATGTGAAAGGACAGTGGAGGAGAGAGGAAGTACTCTGGCTCTGTGAGTCATCAGAATACTAAGGCAGTGGCCACCACTTGCAGGTCTGTTGCCTGTGGGCAGATGCAGATAGGGCCTTAAAGTCTCAGCTTCCTCTCACACTATACCATTAAGGTCAGGTGGCTTCAGTTTTATCCATGCTCCTCCTGCAGAAAGGTATCTCAAGTCCCTTCAAAACAATGCTGCCTGCCTCAGTTACAGTATAAACTTTAACTCATGATCCCATCCTGCATTTCCACTACGAAAGTATTTGGCAAGGAGAGTGGAATGTTAATAATTTCCACACCCTGAGAGTCTACCAACATGATCTCTCATCCTTGCAATAATGCTGTAAGGCCAGAACAATGGGAACTGCAACCAACCTATTTTAGAGCTGAAGAAATAGACCCAAAATTGTTTATTGACATGCCTGAAGATTGAAATCTAGACTCTGTATTCCAAAATTCAGGCCTTTTTCATCAAAAAGGCTAATGTTTATGAAGAGTTTCTTTGCATGAAATATCACTTTAATTTTTTCATGTGTGTTAATAGCATTTAGTCCTCTTAACAAATGTATAAATCAGGTATTGTTATCCTCATTTTAAAGATGTGCAAACTGAGGTACGAAGATGCAATTTTCACAAAATTACTCAGGTAGTAAGGAGCCAAAGCAGGGGACCAGGTCCAGAGTCCAGGTACTAAGCGATTGCACATCACTGCCTGTCCACTGGCATGTGCTACCCAGCTGCTCACCTGAAAAAGCAAATATGGAGACTGGAGAAGAAATGGGTACTTGCCGCATGACACTTTCAATTGCTCTGCCACAGTTAAAAATGAGCTAGTCACCCCTTCACCTACCCAATACTACTTGGCCACATAGACCTCACACCTGATGTTTGCAGATCAGTCAGAGAAATCACCAGCAAGAAAGAGGTAAATGTCTCAGAAGCTTAATCAGCACACATCATTAAAAGCTCCTGTCATCCACGATGACTCAGCTAAATCGTTGCTTCTTTCCCATCAGGTTTTCCTTTACGCAGCCCCCATCCTCATCCCTCCCCTCATCATCCTTGACCCTCACCCCTTCCCATAAAGTTGAACATAATTATGTTGTGATGGTTAAATGCTTGAGTTTTAGTCCTTTGGATAGTGATTTTAGTCCTTTAGATAGTGATTTTAGCATCTCCAGGTCTTAGGGTCCTAGAAGAAACAGAAGACTTGAGTGGATGTTTCCAACCTTAACATTCTGTGATTACAAAATGGAATCATATAATTCTTAGACCCACAAGAAACATGAAAATATACAAAGAGAAATTGTCTTATTTTTGTTAAAAAAAGTCTTTGAATATCTTTGTAGCTTTAGATGTTTGCGTAGAACAGAGGGATTATGTTAAGATGGCATAAAAATATCCACTTGTTAAAAAAAAAGTAATCAAGTATTTTAAGGAACTTCAACTGAAAGGTCAGTAATTAAGACATGTAGACATGTAAATAACAAGCCTGGAAAGAGAAAACTTAGCAAGATTTGTTAGAGGTATGTGTTTTCTTAGGTATCAAATGCTAATGTCCTCAGAGAAATTTTCTATTCATGACAGGAAGCCTGGAACAAAAAAAAAAAAAAAAAAAAGACTCATATTTCAGGCTAAAGGATGCTGTTCAATTGTTGTCTAACAAAGGCCATTGATCTCTCTTCTTATATAGTGAAAATATTTCACTTAGAAAAAACTGAATTCGGTATGCAATGTATTTTCAATAATATTGTGTAGAAAGCAGTAAAATAAAAAAATGGATATTTAAAAATGTCCAACAAACTGTCAATTTCAACGAGGGTAAAAATTATTTGCTCTGCATTTTCCTTCTGTAAATCTCTGCATCATAAAACCACTAAAGTTCCAGAAGAAAAGGAAGAAGGAAATCCAATTCCATTAATGCAGAGCCACAGTGTTCACCTACAGCATTAGCCTTTTTGCTATATTTTCTTTAAACTGGGCAGCAAAGCAAAGGACCATCCCAGCAAACCTCTCTGTCAAACTCTCCTTGACCTATTCCATGGCAGACACCACCTGCAATTCAGCACTCTTGGGAAATGCTGCCACCCAATTGCTTCTGTTTCTGTCAAGGATTCATTCATATTAATATTCCACTAGACTTAGCTCAGAAAGTTGTTAGAAACCAATACTACCTCTTCTGGATTCCAGATTCCTTCTTCTATGTCCCCCCCAACCCCCCAACCTCCTTCACCCTGTCCCCTTCCTTTCTGTGAATGAAGGGGAAAAAAATCCTAAAAACAATTTTAAAATATGGAGTGAGCAGTTGGGGAAGGGCTGGACTATTATCACTCCAACACTGCTATAACCACCTCATTTTCTTGTTAGTTTATTTAATAATAAACTTTTATAGATTCACTTTTTCCAATAGTTGTTAGTTGAAAAGCTTTGTTGATGTACAAAAACCACAAGAGGTAAGTCATTGTTTTTTGGAAAAATGTCATGGAAATCACCAAAGTCATCCAGTAACAGCTGGCAGCTTTTTGGGGGATGGCAAATGTTTTGTGTTGAATGCTGTGTCATCCACCAACTGTCAACTTCAGGTAATGAGTCTTCACATCTTCTCCTTCCTGTGGAACCACAAGGCTCCAGAGGACAGGGCTTTGGTCTTAACTCCTCTCTATACTCCCCCAGCTGCTTCCAGCACAGTGCCCTTTCCATGGTAGGTCCTCAAATAATTATAATAACGCGTGTTGATCAATTCTCCTCTAGCTGAAGCCTTAAAAGAGAGAGGCTCATCAGCCAGGTAGAAATAAAAAGAAATACAGGTACTTCTGAAATGCTTTATTAATTTCTATAAAGGGGTTAAAATGGTGAGTTTTCAATCGTATTCAAAGACAGCACAGCATCTTTTAGAAATCTGACTCTGGCTAGTGTAGACCTGGAAACACATTGGATGGAGGAATCACAGCAAGTCACTAAGATCAGAATTACTGCTGGACCATAAAAGTAAACAGAGAGAGACAAAAAATATTTTAAATTAATCCCAAATACACATCTGTTAATTGCCATTTCAATTCTTCAAATATTTGCATATGCAAATACGCCCATTCAACACTGAATTATTAAAATTGAGGCAGACAGTTGAGCTTTGCACACAGCAAAGGCAGCCTGGAATAGAGAAAACTGACTGGGGGTTGGGGGGAGAAAACATAGGAAATCTGGACTCTTTCTCTTTGTGATAAGGGAACCTGGTAATGACCCAGAGACCCTGGGAACTCTGGAAAAGGGCAGCTCTAAATGGAGGAAGGACACCTTATTGGGGGAGAGGAATTAAGGATTTGTTTGGTTTTCACAAACATGTCTATGGCAAATCCCTGTATGTGGGGATAATGCTTTTTAAGCTCCTGTTATATCCCAGGCACTGGACAGGCACACAGACCTGTGGTCTCACAGAGACTTCAGGTGTGATACCCCAAAATATGACACCTTGGAAACTGAAAACACAGCAGAAGTAGGAAGGTTTCTCTGACCTTCTCTCAGGCCTTCCTCCCGTGAAGCAGACCGTAAAACCCAGGATCGTCACTCTCTGACCTCCTCTGTTCCTTCTCCCCTGAAGACTCTCATGTGGCAGGTGAAACACAGAAGAAACTGAACAAACAGGTCTTACTACATTTCTCCCAGTTTATTGCCATTGGATCAGACCATTTTATCCTTCAATTATACTTCTGTATGGCTGTCCATAAAAATACAGTTTTCCCTGGGTCTTTGGGACTTTGCTTCTGAAGGCTAACATGCCACTTAAGATTTACATGAAATGCGTTTGCAAGCTTTTTGCTTATTACTCTGTCTTTTGCCATAAACTTTACAATGAATGAGAAAAGAAATCTTTTCTCCCCTACACAGACAAAAAGCAATAAAACAAATAAACAATTCAAAATGTCAGAGAGTAGCACACTCTATGAAGGAAAAGCAGAATGATAATGATTGGAGTAGGATGAGGTCTACATTAGATTAAGGGGCTGGGAGCCCATCTGGGGAGATACTGAGACCTGAATGGCAAGAAGAAGCCAGTCCTGTAAGAATAGATGGGAAGAGATCAAAGCAGAGGGAACACATGGTCAAAGGTACTGAAGAAGACCGACCCAGCATGAGCGAGGGAGTAGATGTGCTCAGAGAGGCAAGGGCAGCTCTTAGGGCCCACTCGGTCAGGGTAGGATGTTAGAGTTTTATTCCAGACGTGGTGTGAAGCCATCAGAGGAGGAACATGTTCTCATGTGTGGTTTTATAAAGATCACTCCGGCTGCTATGTGGAGGGCAAGGCTGCTGTGTAGGGGCGGAAGAGTCCCAGACCTCTTAATGGTCTATCTCATCACCTACATAAGAGACAGCGATGGCTTGGACCAAGAAAGGTAGTAATGAAAATGAAGAAAAGGAAAACAATAATAACATAACATATATTTTGAAAGTAAAGCCAACATGGAAGTAAAACAAAAAACAGCCTCCACTAATAGACTACTTCTAATGCTGCACATATTTATGCCATAGCATTAATACTACTAAAATAGATTGTACTAATAAGGCATATTTCAACCGTGTGGAGATTTACCACTGTGAGTCACAACTCCTGATTTCCCAAAATGGAAATTACAGAAAGAAGCTAAAAAGACCAATTCAGAGTGACCCAGTGTAGCAGATGTTGGAAATTTCCTGGCAGCTACTATTCGAACATTCTTCCTGTATTTTAGGAATTCCTCCAAAAATAAATCCCTGATGGGAGGCAGACCCCTAGCCGTAGTTACCACTGCAAAACAATTTTCGCCATAGCATGGATCTGTCAGTTATTCTTAGCATGGAGCCTTTAGAGCAACATGTGCTCTAATTCACATGATCTCATTCCACGTTAACCAAGAAGTCTTTGATTATGATTTGTCTCTACAAGGAGATCTTTCTACAGAGAAAAGAACAAGAAAAGGACTAGCAATTTTTTTATTTTTTTTTATTTTTTAATTTTTTTTGAGACGGTGTCTCGCTCAGTCGCCCAGGCTGGAGTGCTGTGGCGCAGTCTTGGCTCACTGCAAGCTCCGCCTCCCAGGTTCACGCCATTCTCCTGCCTCAGCTTCCCAAGTAGCTGGGACTACAGGCGCCCGCCACCACGCCCGGCTAATTTTTTGCATTTTTAGTAGAGATGGGGTTTCACTGTGTTAGCCAGGATGGTCTTGATCTCCTGACCTCGTGATCCGCCTGCCTCAGCCTCCCAAAGTGCTGGGATTACAGGCGTGAGCCACCGTGCCCGGCCAAGACTAGCATTTTTTTAAAACCACCTAATATGGCCAGCGTTGTGATAGGAATCTGAAAATATATTCTTTTAGTTAATGCTCAAACCATCTCTACCAATTTGGTATTATCGGTTTTATTTTACAAATTAGAAAAAAAGAGAGAGAATCAGAGAGTTTAGGAAATTAATCCAAAATCACATTGCTACTAAGTAGCAAAATCAAACTGCTCAATTCAAATCCTGGTTAATTCCAGAGTTTTCGGCGTAGATTTACTTTGTGCTTTATGGACCTCATAAGAAGAAAAAGTGGTCAAGAAAATGAAAAAGTACTACAGCCATCTAGATTGATTTACATGTAAAAGGGCATAAAATTGAGAATTCCCAGATTCTCTTATGGCACCAACAGCAGGAGGACGGGGAGAAAGAAGAGGCAGAGTGCAAATAATTTTGGGAGGATTTGCAAAATGTTAAGGGATGAAAAGTGGGAATTTTAGTTAACTGCCATCTGTGATGTGTGAAATATTTAAAAAGAAATGTGAGACAGAATTTTAAGAAAATATACTATGTATGGGTTTCCTCTTCGGTGCAGCTTCATGAGATTTCAGTAAAGATTACATTGTTTTCAATGCTTTGAGGGTTACCTGACTGGAGTTTCCTTTGTGAGGACATCGTTGAGATGAACCACGAAGCAACCCAGCCTCTTGTAGGTTGTGTGAGTTTCTCATGGAATTTTCTGTTTCAAGCAGAGAGAAGTAGCCCATGTCTCTTTCAACCATACAACAGTGACATCTGAATAAACAAGCAACCGTAAGATCCCTATGGCTGCCTCTGGCTCGCACAGTTTTGAAAGATTCCAGTTGCTACATCTCCACCAGAGCCTTGTGCGGCAGTAGACCAGAATCATGTGAAGTACGTATATAATTTTCACAACTTTAATTCTGTAAGTGTGGCAAAGGGAAGAAAATAAAAATTTGAATAATGTTAGAAGAGAAAACCAATTATCATCCTAGGACATGCTTCATCGTGTTCCTCAGTCATCTCCATCCTGCGATTGTTTATTGTGTCTGAAGCCCTTATTCAGATTAGAGAAACACATTTTGGTGTACTTTATAGATGTTTTCAGAAGTTTTCTAAGGCAGTTTTGACTCTACTTGATTGTAATCTTAGTGACTGACTTGACCACATGCAACTCCACCAAACTGCCAGCCCAATGCTGGATGCAAACAGGGACAGAACATCCCAACAACGCACCTGAGAAGGAGGTAGCCTTCTATGTTCCAGGAACAAAGACGGTGCTCAATAAATGTTTACTGAATGGATGGATGAATAGACAAGTGAATAAAGAGCCAGAAAAAAACACGCACAAAATGGTTCGGTCCTAGTCACATTCCCAGATTCTCTTATGGCACCAACAGCATGAGCGCCAGTGATTTCTCAGGCCAAAGAATCCCTTGCACGGAGAGCCCACACGCAAAGTTCTTCAAGCATTATCAATTTCCCTTTTAGAATGCTCATCAGTAAAATGGAAATAATTTCTCCAGTCCAGGTGTGGTGGCTCATGCCTATAATCCCAGCACTTGGGGAGGCCAAAGCAGGCAGATCACTTTGAGGTCAGGAGTTTGAAACCAGACAAGATGGTGAAACCCCATTTCTTCTAAAAATACAAAAAAATGAGCTGGGCATGGTGGCACACGCCTGTAATCCCAGCTACTTGGGAGGCTCAGGATTGCTTGAATCCAGGAGGCAGAGGTTGCAGTGAGCCGAGATCACGCCATTGCACTCCAGCCTGGGTGACAGAGTGAGACCCTGTCTTAAAAACAAAAACAAAAAAAAACAAAAAAAGAAAGAAAGAATTTCTCCTTCTATCTCCAACCCATTCCCCATTTCCAGCCTAGTGTTCTCATCCTACCTTTCAAATCTCTCTTTTTACCATCCCTTCCATTGGGTACTTACCTGTCCTGAGTCCCTTTTTATCAGGGCTTCCCATGCTACAGTGGATTGAATAGTGCCCCTGGCCCTTGGAGAAAAAAAAAAAAAAAAAGATATGTCCATGTCTTAACCTTTGGAACCTGTGAATGTAAACCTATTTTGAAAAAGATCTTTGCAGATATAATTCTTTGCTTCTTTGCAGACGTAAAAATCTGGAGATGAGATTATCCTAGATTTGGGGTGGGCCTTTAATCTAATGCCAGGAGTCATAAGAGTAAAGCAGAAAGAAACTGGAGACATGGGAATAGAGAGGAAAATGCGATGTGAAGATGGAGGCAGAGACTGAATCAATATGTCTGCAAGCCAAGCAACACTGAAGATTGGCATCAGCCACTGGAAGCTAGGAGATAGGCAAGGAATGGATTCCCCTCAGAGCATCCAGAAGGAACCAACCCTGTTGACACCTTAGTTTTGGACTTCTCGCCTCCAGAAATGTAACAGCATTTTAAAAATTGTTTGAAGCCTCCAAGTTCATGGTAATTTTTTTTTACAGAAGACCCAGAAAACTAGTCGGGCATGATGGCTCACACCTGTAATCCCAGCACTTTGAAAGTCCAAGGTGGGTGGATCACTTGAGGTCGGGAGTTCAAGACCAGCCTGGTCAACATGGTAAACCCGTCTCTACTAAAACTACAAAAATTAGGTGTGGTGGCTGGTGCCTGTAATCTCAGCTACTAGGGAGTCTGAGGCACGAGAATCACTTGAATCTGGGAGGCAGAGGTTGCTTGCAGTGAGCCAAGCTCATACCTGCCACTGCACTCTAGCCTGGGTAACAGAGTGAGACTCAGTCTCAAAAAAAAAAAAAAAAAAAAAGCCCGGGTGTAGTGGCTCATGCCTGTAATCCTAGCACTTTGGGAGGCTGAGGTGGGTGGATCACGAGGTCAGGAGATTGAGACCATTCTGGCTAACACGGTAAAACCCTGTCTCTACTAAAAATACAAAAAAATTAGCCGGGTGTGGTGGCATGCGCCTGTAGTCCCAGCTACTCCAGAGGCTGAGGCAGGAGAATGGCGTGAACCCGGGAGGCGGGGCTTTCAGTGAACTGGGATTGCACCACTGCACTCCAGACTGGGCAACAGAGCGAGACTCCATCTCAAAAAAAAGAAAGAAAGAAAGAAAAAACTAATACACTGATACACTTGGTGATTGCATTGGCTATCTCTGGCCATTAGTAATGACCAACTGACATTGCAATATTCTTAACAAGGGGATGCTAGAGGTAAAAACCTAGAAAAAGGATTTCTTCATCTCAAGTGGCAAACATTTCATTTCAAAGGCATTGGTGGAAAAGATATTTTGGGGATGCGGTAGTGATTTCAGCTGCACCCTTCAATTTATACGGAGTGGGCAACTGCCATTGATACTTACAAGAAAAGAAGGCAATGCAGAGACTACAGACCTATGCTCTGTAGGTCATCAGCATGGACAGCTCAGAGCCAGAACTTGATCTTACTTTATATTCATATTACTTAATGAAAGGTACGTATTTTATATACGCCTTTAAAATAATTAGAATTTTTCCAATGGCTTTGCAATAACATTTGATATCTGTGGGTAAGAGAATTATAGCCCTTACAGTCATGGGGCACAAGCATTCCCTGGTGGCATAATTTCATAAACAGCCTCTTACATCACTGCTATATTCTTCCAGTGAGCACCAAATTATAGCATACATATGACAACTTAACATCATGTTCTTACATAGCAGTCTCTGGAAGCTAGCTCAAATGCTTCTTTTAAGGGAATTTAGTTTCTATTGAAGGCACTAGTGTGATTCCACCACATTTGCTATGCAGGTGAATTGGTTTCATAGAATCATTGAACTTCAGGACTCACACATTGAGTGCAATACCCCCCGGCCTCTAAAAGTGCGCGCGTGCACACACACACACACTGATATGGTTTGGATTTGTGTCACCACCCAAATCGCATGTCGAATTGTAATCCTCAGTGTTGGGGCCTGATTGGTTCATGGGGGCAGACTTCCCCTTGCTGTTCTCATGACAGCGAGTGAGTTCTCATGAGATCTGGTTATTTAAAAGTGTGTAGCATCCCCCTCTCCCATCCTCCTGCTCCAGCCATGCAGGATGTGCCAACTTTCCCTTCACCTTCCACCATGATTGTAAGTTACCTGAGCACTCCCCAGCTATGCTTCCTATACAGCCTGTGGAACTGTGAGCCAATGAAATCTCTTTTCTTTTTTTTTTTTTTTTTTTTTTTGTTGAGACAGAGTCTCGCTTTGTCGCCCAGACTGGAGTGCAGTGGCCGGATCTCAGCTCACTGCAAGCTCCGCCTCCTGGGTTCATGCCATTCTCCTGCCTCAGCCTCCCGAGTAGCTGGGACTACAGACGCCCGCCACCTCGCCCGGCTAGGTTTTTGTATTTTTTAGTAGAGACGGGGTTTCACCGTGTTAGCCAGGATGGTCTCGATCTCCTGACCTTGTGATCCACCCGTCTCGGCCTCCCAAAGTGCTGGGATTACAGGCTTGAGCCACCGCGCCCGGCCGAAATCTCTTTTCAATTACCCAGTCTCAGGTAGTTCTTCATCGCAATGCAAGAACGGACTAACACACACATACTCATTCTACTCATGTGAAAACTGAGGCTTGTCTAAGAGTATTCAGTTACCTAGAGGCAAAGGGGCTATTCCTAGGCTTTTATCAAGTAGAAGACTATCACTCTTCCACATGGGAATTTCTTGAGTAGCTCCTTTGTAGATCCTTGGAGAAAAGACCTACCAGGAGTGATGAGGGAAAATGAAGCAGGAAACTAGTTGGCTAGATCAGCCAATCAAGCTGTGGAGTAGAAAATGACAGAAGAGGCTATCAGATTGCTTGCATAGCCCTGTGGCAAAGCAGGACTTAGAATTCTGGAGACCTTGACCCCCAAATTCATGCTATTTTCATTATGCCAGCTGACTCCCCCCATTCATCATTTCTGATAGAATCATAGCTTCTTAGAACTAGATTACTCAGTAGTCCAAATCTTTATTCCACTGCAATACAAGCAACACAACCAAATTCAAAGAGTGGTTTACTAGCTACCAGTATAGCAGTACCATCAAGGTCAGGAAGATGCCTACCTGTGGGCTTAAATGGAGTATATGGGATGATCATGGAAAATTAGATAAAGGACTCCTGGAGATTCTAATCACTCTCTTCCCTTCTCTCTCTGTGTGTCACCAAGTTCCTTGCAGATCAACAATGTGTGCCAAAACAACTAGTTAAAAGGTTTTTATAAATAACAGTTTTCCAAAATGCAGAGATTCCTTGGCATTATTGAATAATTGTGCCAAATCCCTGCAAAATTTGCTTGTCCTTAATGGACCATACTGACCTGGTTGAGTAAGAAATATGCCCAAATACACCTGAAATTGCTTTTAACCTCTAAATAAGCTATAGAAAAGAAAAACTAGAGATAGCAACAGGTATTATGAATCATCAGTATTAGAATATACAAATTACAACTAGCACGTATTACTGTTTACACAGACACGCGCGCACACACACACATACACTGATAGGGTTTGGATTTGCGTCTCCACCCAAATCTCATGTCGAATTGTAATCCTCAGTGTTGGGGCCTGATTGGCATCAGTATGGATTTTGAGGTCCTCATATACTGTTAGGACTGGAGATTTGTACACTTTCCAGTAGTATGCTAAATATTTAGTAGTCAGCTCTCCACAGAACAGGGGGAAAGCTCTAATTTGTATCAGAGTTCCAGCACACCACTGACACTTTCTAAATATATATATAAAAGGTGTTTACAATGTGCCTGCCATCTGACTCAGAAAACCTACCCTAAGGAATATATTAGCAAAAAATAGTCAAAGAAGTGTGAAAAGACGCAAATGCAAGAATCTTTGCCACAGGTTGTTTGTAACACCAAAAATTTAGGCCTGGTGCAGTGGCTTACACCTGTAATCCCAGCACTTTGGAAGGCCGAGGCAGGTGGATCACCTGAGCCCAGGAGTTGGAGACCAGTCTAGACAACATAACAAGACCCCAAGTCTACCAAAAATAAAAAGTTAGCTGGATGTGGTGGCACAAGCCTGTGGTCTCAGCTATTTGGGAGGTGGACGCAGGAGGATCGCTTGAGCCCAGACGGCAGAGGTTGCAGTGAGCTGAGATCATTCTACTGCACTCCAGTCTGGGTGATAGAAAAATAATTTTTTGTGGGGGAGAACTCATTGCTCATAAGTAGGGTAATATAGCTCTGCCTACTTACCCTCTACACCCTGCCCCCAACCTTAACCTTAACCCCTGGAAACCACGGATATTTTTATAAACTCTATAATTTTGCCTTTCCCAGAATGTCACATAAATATGATTCACATAATTAGAATCATACAGTATGTATCCTATTCAGACTGGCTCCTTTCACTTAGCAATATGTATTTAATGTTCCTGTATGTCTTTTCATGGCTTAATAGTTTATTTCTTTGTGTCACTGAATAGTGGGCTCGTATTTAAAATTCTTTGAATCTCTTGTCCTCATTTATAGTAGGAATAATAATGCCACCTTTAAGGGTTGTCATGAATGTTTGATGAGAAAATATATATAAAGTTTCCAGCATGTAGCACATAGTTAATAAACATCAGCTCCTTCCCTCAATAATTTGGATATGAACGATGTGGCAGGCTGAATAGTGACCCCCAAAAGATATCAACATCCCAATCCCTGTGAATGTGTTTCTTGCATGGAAGATGGGAATCGCAAATGTGATTAAGTTAAGAATCATGAGAGGTGAGATTATCCTGTATTATCAGATGAGCCCAGTGTAATCACAAGAGTACTTATAAGAAGAAGATGTGAAGGTTAGAGTCATAGAAGGTGGCGTGATGACAGAAGCAGAAGTCAGAGCAATGTGACCATGAGCAAGGAATGTGAGAAAGTCTTCTAACGCTAGGAAAGGTAGGGAATGGATGGATTCTCCCCTAACGCCTCCAAAAGGAGCATACCTTGGCTGACAATTTGATTTTAGCCTTGTAAAACCTCCATCAGACTGCTGACCTCCAGAAATGAAAGATAACAAATGTGTGTTGTTTTAAGCCACTAAGTTTGTTGTAATTTGTTCCAGCAGCAATAGGAAACAAATACAGGTGATTAATCTCAACATTTTCTTTCACTTCCTTCCAGCGGGCCTCCCCACATAGAGGCTAGAAATCAAAACACTACATTTCCCAGAATCTCTTGCAGCTAGGGTTCTGATCACCTACTTATCCCCACTTGGATGCACTTGTGCAAGTTTTGGAAAGTGGAAGTGAGGCAGAGATAATTTTCCAGTTGCCTTTGGCTGAAAATATGGTAGTGCAGATATATTTCTGCAGCAGCATTCTAGCAGGGTACTTGTAACTCCCAGCTTCATGGGAGTCAGAATGCATCTGTGAGGAAGCAATGGCAGATTCCTGATCCTATAGCAACTTTCTGACTTCCCACCTTCATGGAAGAGGTAGTTGTTCCCCTAGCTGGTAAGCTCTCAAGTGTCTTGGGAGTCTCCCAAAACCCTCTCTTCCACCAGCACTTCCATGCAGCTAATTTTTTGTATTAAACCTTTCTGCTTAAAATAACTAGGGTTGCTTCCTTTTGCTGCAACTGAACCCTGACTGATACAGTCTCCATTTGCACACCTCCCCAGGGGAGACAGAAGCTGTCATTCTGAGATAGCATACATCAACTGGGAGGTGACTCTAATAACTCCACTGCTGTGTCTCACAACCAACCAGTGTTTCCTGCCAATCACTGTATTACATCCTTAACTCACTTTTCTTTAACTGGGCCTTCTCAGTTTTGAGTTTTCCTCTTAATTGGATCAAAATAGGATTACAATTTTGGTGCATCCAGGAAGTAAGGATTGCTTTTTTAAAAACTTAAAGATAGTCTTAGCTCATTGGGAGGCTGAGGTCAGAGAATTGCTTGAGCCCAGGATTTCAAGGCTGCAATGACCATGATAACACCACTGTACTCCAGCCTAGGCAACAGAATGAGTCCCTGTCTCTGAAATGAAAAATAAAATTGTAAAGACACAGTAGTGAGTTGACTCCAATCTCCCTCCTCCATTGCAACACCCATTGCACGGGTTCCTATACCTATCACAATGCCCCACCCTTGAATGAAGTCTGCCTTGTCATTAAAAAAAAAAAAAAAAAAAAAAGATATTGTATAACATAATGTCTTTTAGTCTTATGAAAATATTTTTTTAAGTTACCTACACTAAAGAAGAAATAAGTGATTGGCAGACTCCAGAAACAAAGGAAATTTACTGCTGTTCTCATGAAGAGAGATGAATGTTTAAAAGGTTAGAAAAGGTCTCAGCAATTTATTTATATTGATTTGGATGTGTGATTCTGAAAGATAATGTTTTTTCTATGACTCTTCAATCATGTGAATGTTCCTTAAAATGCATGGCAACCACCCTGTCAACACAGTTTTCCAAATTTCCCAGAAATTATTTAAAAATTTTTAAAATGCTTAATCCACATCTCACACTAAAAACAAACAATCCCCCCATCCCTTCACCCCCCCCCCCCCCAAAAAATGGCTTGTTAGAATTTCCAAATACACTACAGGAGAATAGGTGCTAGGGAAATCATGGTCACTGGAATTAATACATTTAGTTAAAGTGATTTGAGAACTCAATTCCATAAAACTTAGGCTGTCTTTGTAGAGCTCCATCCTGCTTTGAACTTTCTGTCTAGTGCTCGACTACTTTGTTTTTTTTGTTTGTTTTGTTTTTTGTTTTTGAGACAGAGTCTTGCTCTGTTGCCTAGGCTGGAGTGCAGTGGCACAATCTCAGCTCACTGCAACCTCTGCCTCCCAGGTTCAAGTGATTCTCCTGCCTCAGCCTCCCGAGTAGCTGGGATGACAGGTGTGCACCACCATGCCAGGCTGATTTTTGTATTTTTAGTAGAGACAGGGTTTCACCATGTTGGTTAGGCTGGTCTCAAGCTCTTGACCTCAAATAATCCGCCCACCTTGGCCTCCCAAAGTGCTGGGATTAGAGGCTTGAGCCACCACACCCAGCTGACTCCTTTGTCTTTGAAAAGCTTAGACAGAACCCAGCAATATTTTTTTTTCTTTTTTTTTTTTTGAGACAGAGTCTCACTCTGCCTCCAAGGCTGGAGTGCAGACCTAGCCTTTAACATTTTTCACAAATATCCCAATTTCTTTTCCCGCTTCTTTTTATTAATAGAAAGCTAAAATAAACCTTGAGTCCATAAAGAGTTTGCTCATAATTAAAGAAGCTCAAGAAGGTAAAAGAAATGGAAAGACTGAATTTTAGGAAGGAGAGTGGAAGGGCAAATTGCAAAGGGTGTGATCTCAGCTCACTGCAACCTCTGCCTCCCAGGTTCAAGTGATTCTCCTGCCTCAGCCTCCTGAGTAGCTGGGATTACAGGTGCCTGCTATCATGCCCAGCTAATTTTTGTATTTTTTTAATAGAGATGAGGTTTCACTATGTTGGCCAGGCTGGTCTCGAACTCCTGACCTCAGGAGATCTGCCCTCCTCAGCCTCCCAAAGTGCTGGGATTACAGGCGTGAGCCACCATGCCCGGGCCAGAACTTGGCGATATTTTTCTAAGCAGAGCCAGATAGGAAATGTTTTAGGCCTTTCGGGACAGATGATCTCTGTCACAACAATTCAGTTCTGCCCTTGTATGATCAAAGCAGTGAAGGCATCACAAGTGAACATGGCTGTGTTCCAAGAAAACTTACTCGTGAATAGTAAAATTTGGATTTTGTACAATTTTACAAGTCACAAAATATTATTTTTCTTTTCACTTTTAATCAACCATTTAAAAATGTAAGCATCATTCTTAGGCACAGGCCACACAAAAACAGGCAGCAGACTGGATTTGGCTCGCAGGCCATAGTTTGCCAACCCCTGCTGTAAGCCTGGCCCTGTCCCTTCCAACTTACCCCAAAATTCTCCCTCTGATAAAGACTAGTTTACAGAGCCAGGATGGAGATGCTGCCTCCTGAAGTTCACTGTTTCCTGGGAGAGGAGAAACAATTTTATTTTGTCTTTTCTACCTGGTGCTCAGCCCTTCCCAGTCTAGCTGCCTCTTACCCTGCCCACTCCACCTCTTTATCCTTCTACACCCAAACCAGCTTCCAGATGTCACCTAACCTTTCTCTAGTCACATCAGATCACTTTCCTTTCCCTAGAAAAGTCAGACAGTTGAAAACCTCCATGACTTTGTTCACGCCCTCCAACTAACACAGCCTCTCCCATGTCTCTACCTAGATTTTTGCCCCTTCCTCAGCTCAATGTCATTTTTTCTTTCCCCAGGCAAGTGAGGTGAGGGCAGTGGACGGCACAAGGCAACATGCACAGAATTGAGTGAATGAATGCGCAGACCTGGGCCTCCTGGCTGGGACGAAAGGGGCTTTGGAGAACCATGGGGTAGTATAGGGTACCCCATCCATCAAGCAACAATGACAAATGTGGAGGCTGAGGAGAGGGGACTGAAGACAAACAGCTTGCTTCTCAATGTTGCCAAAGCCTGCCCTGTCCAGAGGAATGGCAGTCATTGGTCTCAGCAAGCACAGTGGTTCTCTGATGCTACTAGGGCAGCAGTCAACAGCTCAGGCTTTCCTTGGCACATCCATGACTGTGTCACCACTGCAATGTCATGGGAAGTCCTAACAGACCTAGCCTTTAACATTTTTCACAAATATCCCAATTTCTTTTCCTGCTTCTTTTTATTAATAGAAAGCTAAAATAAACCTTGAGTCCATAAAGAGTTTGCTCATAATTAAAGAAGCTCAAGAAGGTAAAAGAAATGGAAAGACTGAATTTTAGGAAGGAGAGTGGAAGGGCAAATTGCAAATAAATGACAGTGTTGTCATCTTTCTAAATTTTCTCAGGATGAAAAGCAACATGACTTAATCACAAAAAGAAATGAGTCATGGCTTTGCTATGACTTACGTCAACATAAGCCATCTTTATCTGACTGCTTTGATAATTAAAAAGCAAAGTTCTGTAATACTAAAGTTTTAAGTGGACAAGATGGTTTTCAATTCTAACCTTATACAAATGTCAACTTTATACTTTTACCCAAAGTTTGCTAACGTTTCCAAAACACAAAGACTGAACAGGGCCTAGACTTGTGAACCATACTCCAATCCTGTTCTCTTGATTCTAGTTTTACCCATATTCTCTTCACAAAACACCTGCTGAGCTATACCAGCTCCTAATTCCTTGCATTTTTCTCTTATGAATTCTTGAAGATTATGACAAGATAATGAGACAACTGCCGAAAGTTTTGCATTCATTTTCTGCTTCGATAATATTGTAGCCTGTACTGATAAAAATGTTCAGCCAAGAATTTCTGATATAAATCTAACAGTTTGGCCATTAGTGATCATTAGTGTCACATCTAAGAAAAATTCTGGTTGGTGTTATTTATTAAAAGCAATCAAAATGTGCCATTATGATCCTAATTACATTATTTACTTAGATGGTCTTTATTTGACGGTAAAGAAAAAAATAATGCCAGGCAGAAGCTGCCAGGAACTTCTACGCCAAGGCTATAACAACAAACAGGGGCTCTTCTAAAGTCTCAGCTAGCCTGGCGGGCTGAGGCAGAGAATGGCGTGAACTCCGGAGGCGAGTCGCAGGAACGGAGATCCAGCCACACCCAGCCTGTAACAGAGCGAGACTCCATCTCAAAAAAAAAAAAGTGCTGAAAAAGAAAAGAAACAGGGAGCCTCAGTACAGTGGAATGATGTCCTTGAAGAGAAAGAGTTACCCCTTACACTTATAGAATGTTTTGTTGACAATAGTCATAAAACCTTAGTAATCGAAGCATTGCACTTTCACAGACACACATCAGGTTAAATGAGATAAAACAAAAACTAAAAGAACTTCCGTCCCTGAAAAGATGCTGGAATACCACAAGTTGCTGGCCCCACCTCTACCCCCAGGTCAAGTGTGGAACAAATAATTGTGCAGGCTTACCCTACTAGTTTCATTTCTATTTTATTTGTTTTTGTCTTTTAAAAAAATTTAGGACTTTCCTTATTCTCCTTTGAGCTTAGCAACAAAATTCAAAGTGTGTTTACTCTAACTTATCCATTATTTGGGTATTTTGTAGTAGGAGGACATTTCAACATATCTAGTCTTGTTAAGCTCACGGAAATAGGAAATCTCACAAAATCATAAAATCCTTTCTTTTGGAGGCAGACTCTCACTCTGTCGCCCAGGCTGGAGTAGAGTAGCACCATCTCGGCTCACTGCAACCTCCGCCTCCCAGGTTCAAGCAATTCTCCTGCCTCAGTCTCCCAAGTAGCTAGGATTACAGGTGCCCACAACCACACCTGGCTAATTTTTGTATTTTTAGTAGAGACAGGGTTTCGCCATATTGGCCAGGCTGGTCTCAAACTCCTGACCTCAGGTGATCCACCCACCTTGGCCTCTCAAAGTGCTGGGATTACAAGACATGAGCCACTGTGCCTGGCAAAATCCATTTTTAGAACTGGATTATAGGCTGGGTGCAGTAGCTGATATCCGTAATCCCAACACTCTGGGATGTGGAGGTGGGAGGATAGTTTGAGCCCAGAAGTTAGAGAACAGTCTGGTCAACATAGCAAGACCCTGACTCTAAAATAAATAAACAAATCCCTATTTAGGTTTACTTGATGATTTTTACAATAAAACCTATGATAAATGCTTGTGGGAGTTTTGTTTGTTTGTTTATGTTTTACATTAATTTTAATTTATTTTTTTACTAAAGTAATGTGTGTACTTTGTTTTAAACATCAAGTGGTGAATTTTCTAGATAAAAATAGGAAGATAAAAGAAAGAGACAGACATGCCAGGAAAATCCTGAAATCCCAAGATCAACAACTGTGCTGAGGTGCCCACCTGCCCAGAAGCCACCAGGAAGCCTGTGTTCCCATCCAGGAGCCACCAGGACACACCAAGGGTGGCAGGAAGCTCAGGACCTCGTCTTCATCTTTGGGGCTGTACGTTTCATTGTCCACCAGAAAGACCTCTTCCAGTCCCTCCACTGAAGAAACTTTTGCTCAAATAAATATTTCTATCTAGTTTCAGCAACTTTAATTCTCACACAAATACAACCTCTGAAGAGGGTGACCTCCACCTTTTGTAATCAATGACATTTACCTTTCTAAATTACCACTGTCTCTTCAAATAGGAAAGTGGGGTTCTCTGTGTGATAATGTGGGTTGCGGATTGATATATCCCAGGAACTTGGGCTGTGGGAAGGAAGGAATCAGCTTAGCTGAGTGCTTGCTGTGGCCAGGCAGACGGAGGGAAGTGAGAGGGGCTATGTGTTCCCACCACCTTCCAGGATCCTTTACTTCAATCTGCTAAGGTGACCTATTTTTTGAAATACATAATAATTTCATAAAGTTGTCAATGGGGAAAAAGTAAGAAAACCTTCTATACAAATATTCAGGAACTTTTCAAAATGAAAAAATCTGGTAATGACCCACCCGCAGAAACTACCTCAGCCATCCCTGCCCCCATTCTCACATCTCACTCTTTATGCAACTGTGGAGGCCTTCACAGGGCCAAATGCCCCCATTAAGCTTTCAGGAAGGGCAAGAGCCAAGTAGCTTCACATATCACAACTGCAGACACTGGAAGTTTGGGAGTACTTGAGTCTGAGTTCAGAAGCTGGGGAGCAGTCTCTGACCTGAATCTCCTATTGGAGAATGGTAGGTGTCATTCCCCAAGATCCTGATTCTTTATCGATGAAGTCTGGGGATTTGGGGACTGCTTCCCACCTCTTGACTTAGTATTAATGTAAAAGGACAGTAGTCCACCTGCCCTTTCTCTACCCTTGTGCATACTCTAGAACAGTGGGAATATAGAAGTTCCAGCACTGTGGGTGTATTGATGTAGAGCTGCAAGGGAAGCGGCTCTGGGCCTTGCTCATCCCCTTCCCCCAAATGAAGGTATTAATCAGTGACCTACCTTCCTTTCTATATCAACCCAAGTAATCCTGCAAAATTCTCAGTGGGTGGTGCAGGTGGGTGAATGTATGTGTAGGAACCTCAACTACCTCCTGCTGGTCACTAGACCTACGTGAGGTGGGGAAGGTGAAGAGTCCCCTTTCTCATCTTTTGCTTCCCCAACAGGAGGATTCTGGAGTGTGGGGTTGGAGGTGGGGTAAAGGTCTTACCAGAACTAAGAGGAAAAGCAGGACATTCCATTTTCAAGCTTGAACAAGACATCTTTATAGATCTCCAAGTGGCACTCTGATCACTCTCCAGCTTCAAGGTGAGAACTGGATTCAAAGCCAAGAATATAAAAATTGTCTTGTCTTATTCTGCTCTGGGAACCACAAAAAGGCCATAGACTGGGTAGCTTAAACAACAGGAATGTATTTTCTCACAGCTGTGAAGACTGGAAGTTTGAGATCAGAGTGCCAGCATGGTCGCTTCCTGT
Source organism: Papio anubis (assembly GCF_008728515.1). Classification (NCBI taxonomy): domain Eukaryota; kingdom Metazoa; phylum Chordata; class Mammalia; order Primates; family Cercopithecidae; genus Papio; species Papio anubis. The sequence continues at coordinate 20,488,807 of NC_044988.1, read as the reverse complement.
TGAGGGCTCTCTTTCTAGCTTACAGATGGCCACCTTCTTGCTATGTTCTCACATGATGTTTGTAGCATTAATTTGTCTGGGAGCAAATTTTGAACTGGGCCATGAAGTTTCCCTACCAGGTGGGAATCTTCTCAGGGGAATGCTCCTCACAGAGTCATTCCATGGTACCTTCTTGATGATTTCATGCAAGACAAAGGGATCACCTGCCCTTCCATGGTGGAAGTACTCATGGTGCAGCCACACAGACCTGGAGAAAAATGGGAGAGAGTGAGAGAAAGCTTGATAGGTGCTTGAGTGGGAAAAAAAGGAAAAGGGATGAAAAGGAGAACGAATAAGGCAGATGGAAAGGAACAGGAATGTTCCCATCATACTTAATCATGGATCCCAAACGCACACAACCCAATCCAAGCCCTGGGACTTTTTGCCTGATCAGGTTAACATGGAACACTTGGGTTCCATTCCAACAAAAGTGTGAATGGGTTTACCTTTGAACTCAAAGTGATATCTGCATAGGTGTTGTCAGACAAGGCAATGCCCTGCTAAGGGAAGCCATGCGGGATGACAATATCCTCTCAATCCCAACAGTTTTCCCATCAGGGTTGGGTCACCACTTTATGATCTTCATGCACTTGGAGGAGCCATGATAGATTTCCTCCAGAGACACCTGCACCATGTGAACCACAGGTCAGTCCTGACCCTTCTGCCAAGAAAACAGAGGTCCTGGTACTTGCCGTGAATCTCCACTTAGCTCATTGAGGAAGCATGGCCAAAGGCACCAATAGTTCCTCATTCTTATCCATATCCATGTCATCTGGAACAAAGCTGTTGAAGGGCTAAGTGAGCTGACCACTCACAAAGAAGATTATGAAGGGGCTGAGGCCACTAATGAACAAGGCAAAGGTGGAATCCACATGAATGTGTAATGAAAGAAGCCACTGAAACCATCTGATGTACAAATGCTGCTCTCTACACCTAGAGGGGTGGAGAAGTTAAGGGGACTGTGGCTCATCCTGGCTCCATTCTAGGCCCTTGATCACAGTCCCAGAAAAGCAAACTTTGGCTCCTATACAGTAAGGTAAGCTTAGAGGGCAAGCCTAAAGCCCTGGAAAATTCATTTCTGCTTTTAATAATCTGTTTAATAATACTGCACATCCAACATTGTATTTGATTACACCAACCTGAAGTTCAGAGAGACTCAGTCACCCATTAGGTAAAAAAGGCTTAGAGAAAAGGGATGAGATGCCCTGCCAGTGATCTTTTTCATGTATCTGAGGCTCAATGATTTATCACAAAAGGGGAGTTTGTAGCTTGAATGAGCTCAGGGACTAGCCTTGGGTCACCTAGAAAGCATTCCTGGAACTCATATCTTTGCATAGCTCCATAAACACATAGGGAGTAAAGCAGTCAAACTGGATTTTCATACTCATGGGCCCTAGTATGATACCTGTCCCAAATGAAGAGGGAGAAGTGTCCAAAACAGACCACCCAGTCTTGCTCTGCTTCCAACATTGTTTCTCCTCTCCTTGCCCAATCTTGCCCATATGGGAAAACAGGAGAGCCCAAACAAACAGAAAAGCTCATGGACTAAATAATGGTTGGGGAGACAAGAACATATTGACTAGAAACACTTTCAAATGCCTGATGTTCATAATCAGAGTTCACAGTGTGGCAGGAACTGAGAGACCATCACGTACCCTGTACAAAGTTTGTTTCGGGAGGTGCTGGTGTCTTTTAACTCAACAGGAATAGGAATTTCTGGAGTTATAGAATGCCACGCCCTACACTCCACGCCTAATGTCAGGACAATGAAAATGCATGAGTGGCTAGATGCCTGTTATACATCCCTATCTGCGCTCTCATATGGGAGGAGAATTTAGCTAAGTGATCCCGAAACACAGGAGATGGGGGCTGAAATTGCTGTGGGTTGAAAGAGGAGAAGTTGCCCAAGGTTATTGGGGGCTCCAGGGACTTGAAAAAAGGAATGTGGAGGAGATAGGCTTAAAAAGCATCAGTGTCCTGCATGGAAGTGCCTAAGGACACAGCAGGACTCTGATGCGTATGCTGGAGTAGCTGCTGGAGGACAAAACAATAATCATCATAGTTTTGAGGGCTATGTACACATAGCTGGTGCCCACATTCAGTACAGAGACTGTACAGTTATCTTTCAGGGGACCAAATGGCTTGCACTATGAGCTCCCAGTAGCAACAATAATGGACCAAAGACCAGAAGATCCTTCCCAAGTATTTTACTGAGGCATATATTTTGCTAAAGAAAGTTTACTACTACAATAGTGCCTGGTATGAGGTGTATTCTCATCCTAGTAAATAGTTTTAGAGACTGATAGAATTCAATTTTGAAAATTTATATGCTGCCTCTCTTACCTCAGCATTGTCAAACAAATTTATGCTTTTCTATTTACTACATTATTTAATATTTACAACTCTTTGAGATAGTAAGTGCCATTTATCTTTTTTAAACAGAAGAGGAAACGGAGTTACAGAGAGGTAAACATATATTTAGATGGCTAGCATAGAAGGAGCCAGCAATGGAGAAGACCTTTTTTATTATTTGAATGCAAGTGAAAAAAAAAAATTAAACTGTTTGGTTTCTTTTGTTTTGTTTTGTTTTGTTTTACAAAGTCTCACTCTGTTACCAGGATGGAGTGCAGTAGCATGATCTCAGCTCACTGCAACCTCCACCTCTCGGGGTTCAAGCGATTCTCCTGCCTCAGCCTCCCGAGTAGCTGGGACTACAGGTGTGCACCACCATGCCTGGCTAATTTTTGTATTCTTAGTAGAGACAGGGTTTCGCCATGTTGGCCAAGATGGTCTTGATCTCTTGACCTCGTGATCCACCCACCCTAGCCTCCCAAAGTGTTGGGATTACAGGCGTCAGCCCCCGGGCCTGGGCCAATTCAACCACTTTAAACAACAAAAGTGAAAATAAGTATTGATCCTGTGAATGACAAATCTGGGATGAGGGCTGCATTCGGGACTCAAGGTTGTTGAAGAGGCTCAAATGATGTTCTCGGGGTTCAGTTTCACTCTGACTTGGCTCTATTCTGTTGTATTTCTTCATCAGCAGACTTCAAGAGTGGCAACATATCTGCCAGCAAGCTGAAAGTGAGATTCTCTTAGACGCAAATGCAGCTGAAAATGCACTGCCTCTTTCACAAGAGTCCCTGCAAACATCTTATTGTTTCTGGCTGGCTCCAGGTAGGCCACATGTCCCCTCACTAAAACAGTCACAGGGATGGAATATACTTCTTTTGGCTGGGCTGAGTCACATACTTAATACATGTGCACTGAGAATGAAGAATCAAGGTAGTTTCCCTGGAAATTATTTTTGTTTGGCAGGGATATAATTGGCCTTCACTGTATCTCAATGAGCTAAACTCCTATTTGATGACTACAAAATTTTCACTTGATTTGAGTTCAAAATAGGCATAATGACATAAAAACAAATGACTAGCAATCCACATTATCTCCTATCTGTCACCCAGTGGAAAACAGATCTCTGTAATCTGTTAATCCATCTATACAGGTCATGGGACGGTCAGAGCGTGAAACCAAATTCCCAATCATTGCTGCCTCCAATGGGGAATAACTTTTCATCTGTAAACAAACCAAAAATTTAAAAACAAAACCCAAAATTAATAGAAGGAAGATAATCTACATAAACAGAGACTGAGCAAAACTAAAGTTCTGTTGTTGCCTGGGACTCACCTCTGCAAGTCAAGAAAAGACATGCTGGGCTGAAGCTGCCCTTAAACCGCACTTCTCTGACAGTGAAGTTTACCTGGCTCCGTCAGGTGACTCCATCACTCACCTCCATGAATGACTTCCAGAACTATTTAAAAAACAAAAGATTATTTTTGAAAGAAGCTATAATCTTTTTTTTTTTTTTTTTTTTTTTTTCTTTAAGACAGGGTCTCGTTCCAGCCCAGGCTGAAGTGCAGTGGCATGATCAGGTCAGGGCTCACTGTAGCCTCGACCTTCTGGGCTCAAGTGACACTCCCACCTCAGCCTCCCAAGAAGCTGGAACTACATGTGTGCACCACCACACCTGGCTAATTTTTGTATTTTTTTAGAGACTGGTTTCGCCATGTTGCTCAGGCTTGTCTGGAACTCCTGGACTCAAGCAATCCGCCCGCCTTGGCCTCCCAAAGTGGTGGGATTACAGGCATAAGCCACTATGCCCAGCTGAAAGTATATTTTTAAAACATAAATGTAAATTTACTATTTTAAAACATTTTGGCAAACAGGAAACGTCCTTAACTAGGAAAGAGTTGCAGACCAAAAATGCATGTTAAATACTCAATAGGGAATTTTAAAGATATCTTTCTTAAGACCGGCTACAAGACAAAAATATACACTTTAAGAAAAAAAATTATTTTAAGAAAAATCCACCTGGAAATTTGACTGGAAGCTCATTACATTCGTGTATTAATTTGGGGAGTAATCACAGCTTCATAATATGAAGTCATCACAACCAAGAGTGTGGAAAACTACATTTATTCAGGTTTGTTCTATGTCTTTTAGTAAAGTTTTACCTTTTTCCTCACAGAGGTATTATAAATATTTATCAATTCTTAGATATTTTACTAATTTTGTTGCTACTATGATTTTTTTTTTTTTTTTTGAGACAAAGTCTCACTCTGTCACCCAGGCTGGAGTGCAGTGGCACAATCTCGGCTCCAGGAACCTCTGCCTCCCCAGTTCAAGCGATTCGCCTCCCTCAGCCTCCTGAGGAGCTGGGACTACAGGCGCACGCCACCATACCCGGTTAATTTTTGTATTTTTTAGTAGAGGCGGAGCTTCGCCATATTGGCCAGGCTGGTCTCTAACTCCTGACCTCATGATCCGCCTGCCTTGGCCTCCCAAAGTGCTGGGATTACAGGCATGAGCCACCGCACCTGGCCTGAATTTTTAAATTATGTTTTCTAGTTGATCATTGTTATACAGTTTTTGTAAGTTGATCTTAGATCGAGAAACTCTAATAGTTTGCTGTTTATTTTAGATTTTTTGATGTAGAAGATAACATTACCTATAAATTATAAGAGTTTTATTCCTTTTTTCTAATTCATACATTCATTTTTTTCTGATCTATTAGGATTGGCCAGGACTTTGGCCAAGGTATGGCCTTTTAGTTTTGGAGGGCAATCTGGCCAATATCTTTAAAAATAATAATAATAGCTTTAGTGAGATATAATTTATATGCCACATATTCATTCACTGAAAGTGTACAATTCAATGGTTTATAGTATATTCACAGAGTTATGCAAACATAACTACAATTAAAATGATTAATTTGATTACTTCAAAATTAAGAACTTCATTTCCCTGAAGAACACTATGGGCAAAGTTCAAAAACACTGATGGGGGTCAGGTTCAGTGCCTCACACCTGTAATCCCAGCACTTTGAGAGGCCGAGGCAGGAGGATTGCTTGAGGCCAGGAGTTCAAGACCATCCTGGGCAACATAGCAAGGTCTCGCCTCTATAAAAATTTAAAAATTAGCCAAGCATGGTGGCATGTACCTGTCTTCCTAGCTAATTGGGAGGCTGAGGCAGAAGGATGTTCAAGGTTGCAGTGAGCTATTATCACACCACTGCACTATATAGTCTGGGAAACAGCAAGATCTTGACTCAAAACAAAACAAAACAAACAAACTGATGGATTGAGAGATGTTTTCAATATCTAAAACCAAAAAGAGACATACATAGAAAACAAGTAACTCCTATAAATCCAAAAAAAGACAGGAAACATAACCGGGTAAAAAATATAACAAGCAAGATACATAAAATTAAGCATAAAAAAGTTAAGAAATGTAAGAAGAAATAATTAAATCCATTTGTGATTAATCAAATGCAAAATAGCCAGGCATGGTGGCTCACACCTAGAATCCCAGCAGTTTGGTGGGCTAAGGAGGATTGCTTCAGGCCAGAAGTTCAAGACCAGCCTAGGCAACACGGCAAGACTTTGCCTCTACAAAAAATATTTTTTTAATTAGCTGGGTGTGGTGGCATGTGTATGTTGTCCCAGCTACTCGGGAGGCTGATGCAGGAAGATCACTTGAGCCAAGAAATGCAAGGTTACAGTGAGCTATGATTGTGTCAGTGCACTCCAGCCTCAGTGAGAGAGTGAGACTCTGTCTCTTAACAACAACAAAAAAAAAAAAAATAGAAGAAAGAAAGATAAGATGGCTCAGGTCTGTAATCTCAGCACTTTGGGAGGCTGAGGCAGGCAGATCACCTGAGCTCAGGAGTTTGAGACCAGCCTGACCAACATGGTGAGACCCTGTCTCTACTAAAAATACAAAAATTAGCCAGGTGTGGTGGTGGGTGCCTGTAATCCCAGCTACTCGGGAGGCTGAGACAGGAGAATAGCTTGAACTTAGGAGGCAGAGGTTGCAATGAGCCAACATCGTGCCACTGTACTCCAGTCTGGGCAACAGAGCCAGACTCTGTCTCGAACAAAAAAAAAAAAAAAAATAGAAAAAGAAAACAGAAAGATAAAACAACAAAGAGAAATCACTCTATCCTATCACATTGTTAAAAAATTTGAAGCCTGGATAATATAAATGTTGGAAGTTATAAGGGCATTTTGGAACTCCTGGTAGGAGCGTGGATTTGTGCAATCATTCTAGACATATATCTGGCAATATGTTTTGAAAGTAAATTTATAGATTGCTAATACATGGCATATATTCTCAGAGACAGTCTCACACAGGTTCTTGAGGGAACATGCACAAAGTTCGTCACTGTGTCATTTATAGTAGAGAGTTGGGAGCAACCTAAATGTATATCATTAGGAAGAACGGATAAATGAAATGTGTTACAATTCTAGGCAGCAATCGGAAGTGATGAGCTGCATATATATATGACAACATGAATGATCTTGACAAGATCAATTCAAGATGATAATACATCAAGAACTATCATTATAAGCACAGCCTTAAGAAGTGCATAGATCAATATAAAAGGAAGTAGCTCAGATAGTTCCCTGCTTGCCTCCAGGGAAGATGGTAGAGGTGACAGTGTGACTGGTCCAGGGAACTGCTATTGGGGGTTATAATGCCTTTGGTAGTATTTGATTTTTTTAACCTTTATTAAAAATATTTGTGAAGCATTTGTAAAGAAAATAATCCATAAGAGGGAAAAGTGTGTTTCTTGTGAGTCCTTGGGCAGTTCCCTTAGGGAATGATTTCTTCCTCCATTGAGCCCCAGGAAGACTGTGCATGGCTCCATTCAAGTGCTCCTCACATTTCACAGTGATGGTTAGCTCCTGCTGAGCTTGCCTGCCCAGGTGGATCCCGCTCCCTAGCTCAGCTGACTTCACCCGGCACCTAAAGCAGCCTAGTCTGATAGGATGTGAAGGGCAACCTTCCCATGAGAAAAATCAGTCTCTCCAGGTCTAATTATAAACAGGCCTTGAATCAACCCCTGGGAGAGGAAAGGGCTGCCATGCCACTTGCCAGTCCCCTCCCTCCTCCTCCACCCCATGTGGGTGGGGAGCCTGATGGGTTTGATTTCCACATAGATTCCTTGTTCCGCTCCCCACTGAGGGGCCTTGCTATGATTACAGCCTATTTCTGGACCCCCAAACTTCATAGTTAGTATCTTTCACTCTTGTTTAGCTCCTCTGAATCTTCAGGGTGGACTGTGCTTCCGACAATCTTCTTTCCACTCCTACCTGTGCCCCAGAAGCTCACTGGTGTCTGCACACGTGTACCTCACAGTCCTGGCAGAACCCGAGTCACTGGCATTCCCTGAGAATGAGGCTCCTCCTTGTGTAGAGCTCAGAAGTCCTCAGCACCACATCCCACCCAGGCCCTTTCATCTTAAATCTCATAGATACTTATTCTAGGCTAGAGCTGACTCTAATTTACCTGTTTCCTAGGAATTTGTCAATTAATACCGTCAGCAAAAGGGCTGACATGGCTGGGCATGGTGTCTTGTGCCTGTAATTCCAGCCCTTTGGGAGGCCAAGGTGAGAGAGTTGCTTGAGCCCACGAGTTCAAGACCGGCCTGGATAACATAGTGAGACCCCAACTCTAAAAACAAAATTTTAAAGAAAAAGGGCTGACTCTTTTTTTTTTTTTTTTTTTGTCCAAATACTGTGTTTACTTCTATAGGCCTGGTACTAAGTCAAGTGGCTAGACCATTTTAGCAAATATTTGCTACTGAATGTTAACTAAATTAGTTCTTCTCAGTTAATGCCTGTACCCTGCTCAGCTGCCACCTTCTTCCTATCTCCTCTAGATGACCACCATTTTTTAGTTGTTCCAGTCACAAGAGAAACAATTCATTTGCAGTTTTGCCTTCTCACTCTTGACTGTGAGATCCTAGAGTTTTCTATTCATTTTTGTCTTTCTCATTGCCTAGTTCAAAACACAGGACATAGAAGGTGCTCAACAAATTTTTACTGAATAAATACATGAAATGAAAGTTTGAATGAATAAATGAATCTGTTTCTCAGAAGCTCAATAGAGCCTACAAGTGCACTTTTCCATCCATTAAATATTAATGTAGAAGCCAGCAAAGTTTCCCGTAAGAACTGTTATCCCTTCTTTAGGAAGCTTTAGTTGTCTCATGACAATGTTAAAAAAAAAAAAAAAGCATAAGATTGTTTACTATAAGCTGCTTGGGAATTTCACATACTCATCAGTGTCAAACGGAGGAAATGTGGAATTGAGCAAAGGGAATTGAGCTTTCTTTGAAATTGCTGACTTAACTTCAGTTTGTTGAAAACTCCTAACCACTCTCAAAGTACTTCCAGTTTTAGCTTCTCACCACACCTCTACTCAAATCTTGAACAAGCCAAAATAAATTATTGTTCTTAGTCATTGTTTATTATCAAGGATATGCTAATAAGATTGTTGGAGAAAATCAGGTCACAGAGATCATGAAGCTGGACATTAAGCTACCAAAGACCTTGAGGGACTGGCTGTGTCTGGATAGCTCTGGAAACATCTCACTCTTATTTAATTACTTAAAGTAATTCAGTTCATCATGCTGCTTCAGGCAGGAACACAGTGTATAGCAACAGCACTTCATCCCATTGTTCCCTGCCCATGACTCCTTCCTGCAACATTAGTTTGAATGATGGGGAATATTCTGTCATTACCCATGTGCAGCAGTGACTTTGTGATCACAGGGGTGTGGCTCAAGATTGGTCAACAAGCCATAAATTTTCTTCCTCTAAGATCTCTGGACATTCCTGTCTGAGGAGTGATGTTGTGTGCAATGCTTTATGCTTCCCAAGCACTAGGACAGAAAATGTAAAGTGTCTTGGATCATCTTCTTCTCTAAGTGGTCCCGTCTTCCAACTTAGAACTGCAGTTTGTTTTTTAGTGGTTGTTTTCATAAAAACAAAAGAAAGGGACTCAAGGATCCATAGGTTTTGTTTGTCTGGAAAAAGGGAAACTCTATTTTCATTCAGGCCTGCTCTCTATAATAGATGCTTATTCTCTGACTTTATCACAAGTCGTATTTTATTTCCCTAGTCCCTTCACCTTCTCATTCTAATTCACCATTTTCCTTTAGCCTCAAACCTCTAATACCTCCTGGATCCCTCTGCTCACAGCTCAAGATGTTGCTTCCAAATCCCCTAAGAATATGGCAGCAATCAGCAGAGAATTTCCACCCATCACAAATGCATACACTTACCAGCATCCGTACATATACTCTGCCTTCCTCATCATTACTTTAGATAGACGACAGTCCACTTTTCTAGTTAACGCCAGTTTCCCTTGTACACACATGCATTCTCAAGGGTATCAGGAATGGCATTTCTTTGTTCTCTCCTACATTACCAATTCTCCCATTGCTACTGGGTCATTCTCTTCAGCATACAGACAGGCTATTGTTTAGTCAATCTCTAAAAATGACAACGATAACAACCACATCGTCATCAACAACTAAACAATTTTACTCCTCCCACTTCCAGAAACTGCCTCATATATCTGCTTTCCTTCAAAACGGAACAATGCCCAGAAAAACAGGCTATATTTGTTATCTCTAATTCCTCCCCTCCCATTCTCTATCCAGTGAGGCTTCCTCCCACATCACCACCAACATTGCTCTTCTCAAGGTCAACAATGCCTATAGCACTGCCAAATCTAAGCGTGATTCTCAATCCTCATCTTACTGACCCAAGGACAGGATTTGACGCCGTTGAACACTACCTTCTCCTTGACGTACATTTTTCACTTGACTTCCAGGTTACCACACACCGCTGATTCCCTCCCACCTCCTGGTTGCTTCTCAGTCTCCTCTGCTAAGTCCTCTTTTTCTCCCTCTTGGAGACACAGGACTCAGTCTTGCACCTGTTGCCCTGTCTGTCAACACTCACTCCCTTGTTGACCTCACCCAGCATTCACAACTTTGAGTAACATCTATACCTCAAGGATTCCCAAGTTTACATCTTCACCCTAGACCTCTCCCTGGAACTCCAGACTCTTATATCCACTCACCTGCTTCACACATCCACTTGAATGTCTCATAGAAATCTGAAACTGAACATGTCAAAAAGCAAAGTCCTGACCTTCCTCATCTCAATGAATGAAAATCTCCTCCATCTAGCTGCTCAGACCAAAAATCTTGTGTCTTCTCTTTCTCTTACTCATTCAATTTATCCTAAATTTCTGTTAACTCTATCCTCAGAATATATCCAGAATCTGACTGCTTCTCAACACTTCTACTGGCGCTGGTCCAAGCCACTGTTATCTGTCCTCGAGATTATCACAGTAGACTTCTAACTAGTCTTTCTATTTCCACCCTTACCTCTCTACAACCAATTTTCAACATGGCAGCAAATTATTTTAAATAGGAAGTCAAATAATGCCACCTTCATGCTCAAAACTTTCCAGCGGCTCCCACTTCTCTCAAACAAAAGCCAAAGACAGGATCTGGCCACTTCTCTGTTCCGATCTCTCACTAACCACCTTCACTCACCTTACTCCAGCCATAGTGATCTCCTTACTTTTCCTCAAATCAGCATAGTTTGCTTCTACTCCAGGGCATCGGCACTGGTTGTTCTCACTGCCTGAAATGCTCTTTTCCCAGATAGTCTTCCAAACACTCATTTTTCCTTTCTATGCTTCAGTTTCCTCACTGGTAAACTGATAAACTTGAGATAACAACACAATCCAACTCATATGTGTGTAAGCCAGACCCTTTTGACATCAGTGGAATCACACTATGTGTATTATGCTATAATTCTTTTTTCAACTTTAAAATATGTCCTTGAAATGCCACATTTTACTCATATGATCTTTCTTAATTTTAAACCATATTTATTTTACCTGTTGCAATTTATTCCACAATATAGATATATAATCCTTTATTGATAAGAATGCTTAGATTATAATATATTTTTCATCCAACTAAAACAATTCTCCAAGGCCCTTTTGTGCACAGGTGCAAGTGTTTCTTTAGCATGAATACCTAAAAATGGAGTTGTTGGGTTAAGGCATAAACATATTCCTAAAACGGAGGCTAAGAAAATGCCTCCACAAAGATCATGCCCTTTTACACACTTAGGCATTTCTCTGCATCTTTTCCACTATTGGATATTAGTAATCTTTAGTTTCTGCCAATCAAAAGAGCAAATATATCACTCCTCAATGATGTGAAAGGTCATCTTTTTCATATTTCAAGTTACTGTAAGTATGTAAATACCGTATCTTACCCTTTTGATGATTTTATGTTTTAAGGCCTAAGACAAATAACCTCCCATTACTCTTTTTTAAAAAAATTTTGCTAGTCATTCTTGCCTGTTTGTATTTCCATATGTTAGTTAGGATTAGATTGTCAAGTTCCAATAAGAATCCTACTGGTAATTTTGGAGGGAGGGGATCATGTCAAATGTATAGATTAGGCTGGGCGTGGTGGCTCACACCTGGAATCCCAGCACGTTGGGAGGCTGAGGCAAGTGGATTATTTGAGGTCAGGAGTTCAAGACCAGCCTGGCCAAAATCGTAACACCCCGTCTCTATAAAACACACAAAAATTAGCCGGGTATGATGGTGTGTGCCTGTAATCCTAGCTACTCAGGAGGCTGAGGCAGGAGAATTGCTTGAACCCAGGAGGTGGAGGTTGCAGTAAGCCAAAATCATGCCACTGCATCCCAGCCTGGGTGACAGAGCAAGACTCTGTCACAAAAGAAAAAAAAAAGTATAGATTAATTTAGGGAGAAGTGACATATTTATGATATTGAATCTCTTGTTCAAAAACATTATGTGCCTTTCTACTTATTTAAGTCTTCTTTTTCCATCCTTTAGAGCCATTTTTAAATTTTCTATTGATCCCTCACATTTCTTGCTAGTGTAATTGCCACATTCTCTTCCATTATGTCATCTAGTGAGCCACATACATGAAGACATAAGTTTTTTAATTTGTGGCAGCCAGCTAACTAAATTCATACTTTGTGAAAACATTTTAGTTGTTTCTCATGAATTTTCTAGGAAACTAATTGTGATATATTAGTATTTAATCTCCTAATTGATTTTTGCACATTTCTCATTGTGCTTGCAAGTACTCTCGGAGTAATCAAGGCATCATTATTAGTAGGAATACCAATGTTTTCAGCATATGTATGTTATGGCTTCAAGTGCCTACCTTCTGCATCCCTTTCTGGGTTTATACCTACATTATGGGGCTTGGTAGACAAAGGCCACCTCTTCTAAAGAAGGTAAAAATGCTAGATATTCTCCTAGCCTTGACCGCTGCGAGGGTACAGGCATGTGATCTGGGCTTGGTTCATTTAGATGTGCTCATGCCAGGAGCTGGTAATGCAAGAAGGAAGATTCTCTCCTTCTTGGGCCAGTTGGAGCAATAATGGCCACATATTTGAGTTCTTATTGCAGAAGCAAAAACAAATGCTTTGGGAGGGTTTACTCTTTAACATTTTTCTATTTCTGCTAGATAGTTGCTCTGTAGATTTTTAAACAATCTATTCATCAATCTTATTCATGTATGGAGTTTTCTTTGGTAGCTTTTAAGAGTGTATTATACATTTCTGGGAAGGAGTCTCAGATAACTTTCATTAAATTTATTGCTAGATATTTGAAGCTTTAATGATATTGTAAACAATACACTTTAATGATTCTTTTAAAATTTGTTGCAAATACTGTGTATAGAAATATAATTGACCTATTGAATTTCCTTATTATGTCTAATAGTTTATCTGTAGTTTTTTTTAAAAAAAATTCCACATACACAATCTTATCGTCTGTGAATAGTAAGAGTTCTATGTTTTACCTTCTAATGCTCATAGCTTTAATATTTCTTTTCTTTTATCTTGCCACTTAGGGCTTCTAGTACAACACTGATAAAAGCAATTTTAGTAGGTATCTTTCTCTCATTACCAGTCTCAGAGGGAAGTCTTGTAATATTTCTCATCAGTTATGATATTTGGTTTATTTGCAGGTTTGGGGTGTTGTTCTTTTTGATTTATCAAATTAAAGATTTTTTCCATTTAAAATTGTTTTAAAATATAAATAGATTTTGAATTTAAATCAAATGCTCTTCTATATCTACCAAAATGGCCATGATTTCTTTTCTTTATTCTGTTAATCTCGTGAGTTACATCGATTTTTAAAAATTGTTTTAATTGACAAATAATAATTTTATATACTGGGTACGATGTGATGTTTTATATATGTTTACAATGTGGCGTGATTAAATCAGGCTAATTAACAAATCCATCACCCCACATACTTTTTGTGCTGAAAACATTTAGAATCTATTATTTTAGTGATTTTGAAATATACAATGCATTATTATTTATTATGGTCATCATTCCATGCTATAAATGACAAAAGCTGATTCCTCCTATCTAACTGAAACTATACCTTTCAATCAACATCTCCCTTTTTCCTATCCACCCTCCTTCCCCAGCCTCTGGTAAGCATCATTCCACTCTCTTTTGAATGCTAACCCAGTTTCACATTTTCTAAATAAATTACATTTGGTCATGATGTATCATCCTTCTAAGTATCACTAGATTCAATTTGCTAATAATTTGCTTAGGATTTTTTGCATCGGTATTCATGAAAGACATTAAATTTATTTTTTTGTAACATTCTTTGCAGATTTGGAGATCAAGGTTGTATAAGCATCAAAAACTTGTAAAGCTGTTCCCTTTTTTCTCTTCTCTGGAAGAGCTTGTGTTAACTTTAGTGTTATTTTATCCTTTGACGAGGGATAGAATTTACCTGTGAATGTGTTCCATCTTGCTTTTTTTTTTTTTTTTTTTTTTTTTTTTTAGACAGAGTCTCACTTTGTCACCCAGGCTGGAGTGCAGTGGCACAATCTCAGCTCACTGCAACCTCTGCCTCCCAGGTTCAAGCAATTCTCCTGCCTCAGCCTCCTGAGTAGCTGGTATTATAGGCATGTGCCACCACACCCAGCTAATTTTTGTATTTTTAGTAGAAATGGGGTTTCACCAGGTTGGTCAGGCTGATCTCAAACTCCTGACCTCGTGATCGGCCCACCTCGGCCTCCCAAAGTGCTGGGATTACAGGCGTGAGCTACCACTCCTGGCCCATCTTGCTCTTTTTTAAGAGCTTTTCTTTAAAGAAAGGAGTCTTATTTGTGACAAGTTTTTAATTACCTATTCAATCCCTTCAACAGACATAGAACTCTGCAGAGTTTATATTTCTTATACAATTTTAGGTAAGTTCGGTTTTTCTAATAATTTCTCTCGATCTAAATTTTCAAATGTATTAGCTTGAATTTGCTCATAATATTCTTTTGTTGTTGTTCTGGGGTGTTTGTTTGTTTTTGAGACAGGATCTCACTTCATCACCCAGGCAGGAATGCAATGGCACAATCTCGACTTACTGTAGCTTTGACCGCCCAGGCTCAAGCTATCCTCCCACCTGAGCCTCCCAGGTAGCTGGGACTAGAGGTGTGTGCCAACAAGCCCGGCTAATTTTTGTATATATTGTAGAGGCAGGGTTTTTCCATGTTGCCCGGGCTGGCCTTGAACTCCTGAGCTCAAGGGATCCACCCACCTTAACCTCCTAAAGCACTGGGATTACAGGTGTGAGCCACCGCACCTGGCCTACTCATAATATTCCTAAGGAGATGAGAAAAATCAGCAGCTTTGGGGTTGTTCACAAGGTAGGCTCTCTCCTCTATGTTGCCTACCTGACAGGAAGCCGAACTGAAAATATGGCGGTCTCAGTGATTTCTTGTCCAGCCCCAACCCCCTTCTTCTTCATGCAAAGCATGGGGACTGACAAACCCATCCTGGCATTATTGGATTTGTTGGTTTCGCCTCTCAGGTGTAGCCTTACTTTAGAGAACTGTGTTTTACCAGTTTCATTTGAATTCTGCATTCACAGAAGTCGTCTTTGCATCTTCCCGCATCCTGTTTCCATTTGGATAAATTTGTTAGCCGTTCTCTTATACTGTCATTCAGAGTTACAGATGTGTCTCCCAGGTTCATTGAAAATAGTGTTTATGTTTCTATTTCTCTAGGTTATTACATTTTGTTTGGGTTGGTTTTGCTTTGGGATAATTTCCAAAAAGAGATGTAGGAAAATGCTATTATATGTTTAGTTCACCTTCTAAAATAAGATTAGATGATTGTTACATTTGATAGAATCTGACTGTAATACATTGAATGTATAAATATATTTGAGAAGAATTACCATTTTCAAAATACTGTATTTTCCAATTCAGGAATATGGTATTTCTCATTATTTCTTTAGGTCTCCTGTTGTCTTCCAATAACCTTTTTTAGTATTGTCATTGTTGTCGCTGTTGCTTTCAGATAGTATGGCACAAACACTTGAAGGTTTATTCATAGCTACTTCTTATTTGTTTTTCTATCAGGAACTGTATGGTCTCATCGGTTATGGCCGTATATGGAAACTCTATTTCGTTTTGCGTTGTAATCATTTATTAAAGTACTTTTGTAGTAAAGAGTTTATCAGTGTGCCATTTTATTGTCTTCCATCTTCTAGGAAGACAATCATGCTTCTGCAAATGCAATCATAGTTCCCCCTGCTCTTCCTTTCAAATATTTACCTGCCTGATTTATTTCTGTGTGTTATTACGTTGGCCAATACACACAGTACACATAGTGGTGATTAGCACCCTTATGCTGTTTCCAAGAGAATACTTTCAGGTGATCCACCCGCCTCAGCCTCCCAAAGTGCGGGATTATAGGTGTGAGCCACCAGACCTGGCCCTCTTCTATATGTTTTAATTATGCATCTTTCAAAGTTTCCTTCTACTTTTTCTTTCCTTAGGTGTACGTTCTTCTGTTCATTGAGTCATCGGCTGTCTTTCATGGCATTCATTGTTTCTAAACATTTGATGATTCTGGACTGTGGGTTCAGCTTTGAATTTGAGATTCCCTTTCCAATGTGAGCATGTTTTCAGATTTTCTCAGTCTACTTCTGGAGACTAGGAGAGAGAAGCAGGTTGTACAACAAGTAAGGATCCAAGAACAGTTTGCTGCCTGTAAAAAGGGCTCTCACTCCTGCCAGATGTTCCCAATCTTCCAGAGCACAGCCCTAACTCTTCCACCCAACCACCAACAGTCACAGGTGCATCCGTGGACAAGCCCCTTTGCTGCTGAGTGCTTGGCAAAAGTGTGTCAAGAGGTGTCAACACACTTTAACACCAGAATATTGTTTCCCAACTAACCACCCTCCTGGTTACACCAGGGATAGTCCCTCTTTTACCTTCAAGATTTTACCATCCTCACTGCTGCTCTCACCTTTTGCATCCCTCTTCTCCTGGCCATATTCTCCTATCTGCCTTCTCTCTCCTAGTGTGTAGTGGTAAGAATGATCACTATTTTCTGGATTTCAATGCAAGTAAACTCACCTACAAAAGACACCATTAAAACGATTGTGTAGGCCGGGCATGGTGGCTTACGCCTGTAATCCCAGCACTTTGGGAAACCGAGGAGGGAGGATCTCTTAAGGTCAGGAATTCAAGAAAAGCCTGGCCAACATAGTGAAACCCCATCTCTACTAAAAATACAAAAATTAGCTGGGCATGGTGGTGCACACCTGCAGTTCGAGCTACTCAGGAGGCTGAGGCAGCAGAATTGCTTGAACCCAAGAGGCGGAGGTTGCAGTGAGCCAAGATCATGCCACTGCACTCCAGCCTGGGCAACAGAGCGAGATTCCCTCTCAAAAAAAAAAAAAAAAAAAAACCATTGTGTACAACCATTATGGAAAATGCTCAGCAGCTCAGCAGCAGAGGGGCTTGTCCACAGACACACCTGTGACAGCGGGTGTTTGGGTGAGAGAGTTAGGGCTGTGCCCTGGAAGACTGGCAACACCTGGCAGGAGTGAGAGCCCTTTTTACAGTACAGAGGGGCCTCAAAAAACTAAAAATAAAATTACCATGTGATCCAGCCATCCGACTTCTGGGTATTAACCTGGAAGACTTAAAATCAGTATGTCAAAGAGATGTTTGCCCTCCCATGTTCATTGGAGCATTATTCACAACAGCCAAGATAGGGAACTGACCTATGTGTCCATCAAGTAATGAAGAGATAAAGAAAATGTGGTATATATACACAATTAAATATTATTCAACCTTTGAAAAGGAAGAAATTCTGTCTTTTGTGACAACATGGATAGAATTGAAGAACATTGTGCTAAGTGAAATAAGTTAAACACAGAAAGACAAATACCACATGTTCTCACTTACATGTGGAGTCTAAAACTATTGAACTCATAAAAGCAGAGAGTAGAATGGTGGTTACCAGAAACTAGGGGTATGGAGAAAATGGAGAGATGACAATAGAAGAGTACAAATCCTCAGTTGGGCAGAAGGAATAAGTTTGATTTATTTTAGGTCAGTTGCACAGCATGGTGAATATAGCTAATATGTGAGTTCTGCACATGTCAATATTGCTAAAAGAGTAAGTTTCTAACGTTTGCATCACAAAATGTTAGATATTTGAGATATGGATATATTAGCTTAATTTAATCTTTCCACATTATATTCAAAAATCATAGCACCATTGTGTACCCCATAAATACAGATAACTGTAATTTGTCAATGTATAATAAAAATAGTCTTGGCGCAGTGGTCCATGCCTGTAATCCCAGCACTTTGGGAGGCCGAGGTGGGTGGATCACCTGAGTCGGGAGTTCGAGACCAGCCTGGCCTACATGGTGAAACCCTATCTCTACTAAAAATACAAAAATTAGCTGGGCGTGGTGGTGCATGCCTGTAATCCCAGCTACTGAGGAGGCTAAGGCAAGAGAATCACTTGAACCAGGAGGTGGAAGTTACAGTAAGACAAGATTGCACCACTGCACTCCAGACTGGGCAGCAGTGAGACTCCATCTCAATAAATAAATAAAACATATTTAAAAAATTTGTTTTAAACGATTGTACAAACTTGAATAGAAACTGGTACTGGATCAGTGATTCTCAACCAGGTGTGATTTTTCTCACACTCTAGAAACATTTTTGGTTGTCATGATGAGGGGTGTGCTGCTAACATCTGATGGTAAACACCAGGATGCTCTTAAACTTCCTACAATGCACAGAACGGCCCCCAATAACAGAGAATTATCTGGCCCCAAATTTCATATTGCCAAGGTTGAGAAACCCTATATTGGATGACATTAAGAAATTATTAATTTTATAAGGCATGATGACGGCATAGGGGTAAGGTTTTTAAAAAGTTCTTATTGGTTAGAACTGCATATTTTAGCATTCAAGAAAAAAAAAGCATGATGTCTGAGATTTGACCTAAAATTCTTAAAAAAAAAAAAAATAGAGGGGGATAAATTCAATAAGATGGAGGAAAATGTTAATTTTTGAAGCTGAGTAATAATTACATGGGTGTTCATTATATTAGTCTCTACTTGTGTGTTTGAAATTATCTGTAATATAAAGTTAAAATATTTGAATTATGTTTTAAAAGCAAGACATTTCTGGCATTTTTACGATCTGTGTATTTCTTAAAAATACAAAATAAAATAGGTATTATTTAAATTTCAATAATTTTATTAAAATGCTGGGGCTGGGCACGGTGGTTCACACCTGTAATCCCGGGACTTTGGAAAGCTGAGATGGGGGGATTACCTGAGGTCAAGAGTACCTGGCCAACATGGTGAAAGACTGTCTCTACTAAAAATACAAAAATTAGCTGGGTGTGGTGGTGGGTGCCTGTAATCCCAGCTACTCGGGAAGCTGAGGCAGGAGAATTGCTTGAACCCAGGAGGCGGAGGTTGCGTGAGCCAAGATCGCGCCACTGTACTCCAGCCTGGGCAACAGAGTGAGACTACATCTCAAAAAGTTAAAATAATAATAATTTTAAAAAGACTCTGAGTTTAAGGGCTTGGGAGTCAGAGACATCTCAAATGGAGTTCCTCTGTGCCACTTGATAGCTGAAGAGAAAACACAGAGTGTTTTGGGTGAAGGAAAGATAGTAATAAAGGTATGTCATGAGAAAATGAGGAGACCACCCTAACTAATGGATTGGGACACAAAATGAGTGAAAATAGAGCTAGAATAAGGCAAGCCCAGGTTAGGAGCTACTTAAAAGTCAGGCAGAGAAGTGAAAATTTCCTATGATAGAAAATAGAGCACTGTAGTTTAAGGGACAGATTAATTTTCTGTAAGTAGTCTGCATGAGGATTTTTAGAGAAAAATATTCAATACAAAATAATTATCCTATTAGGTCTAAATTAACAATTATGACCATATTAGGAGAAAATAATTATGGTGTTATTTTTGTCATGCAGCTAACACAATTATTCCCGGCTATTGATGACAATGGGAGAAATGAAAGGTAATGTGGATAAGATCCAGGGACAAAGGGAAGGACTGGCTTTGGCTGCAAGGGCAGGAAAGGTGAAGGTGGGTGAAACTGTGAGTCTACAGGTTCTGATGAGCAGGGATGCTAAGGGTCTCTAAGTCTGAGGATGAGGTATCAGCTAAGACTAACGATGGAAGAAGGGCCATTGGACCTGTAAAAAAAGAAAAAAATAATACCAGGAAGAAGTCCGCTAAGTAGGATTAATGCCGATTTGAGGCTTATGAATAAACTTAAGCCTCAAATCGGCATTAATTAAGCTAAGTCCATTCTCTTGTGCAATTTAAGTGAGCCAGGTCCATTCACTTGTACAATTTTGTTCAGCAACAATGGACTGCTCAAATGGAGGCACAGGGCAGACAGATGGGAGGGTTATTCCAAGGCTGGGGTTTTGTCAGGTGAGTATGATGAACAGAAAACGGGGAGCAAAGCTGACAGCATTTGCAAAGGAATGATTGTGTTGAACCTTGAAATCTGCCTGGATAAGAAAGAAAGTGACAAGAAGGTGATGAGGATCAATGGACTGATGGGCTGTCTAAAGAACATCAAAGGATCATGCCCGTGGGTTATCTAAGCAAGCAAACCGGAAGGACAGGAGGTCTCAGTAGAAAACGGGATATCTGACATTAAGGCTGCAGATGGAGTCGTTTCTGGAAATGACAGGGTCCAAGGTGTGACCACGGGACCAAGTGGCTGAACTGGAATGAATTTAATAAGCAGTAAGGTAGGTGATTACCAGAGACCTAGCATTAGTGCAAACAGCCTTTCTTTTCCTCTTCTGCTTAATTTTCCACAGTCCCTTTACTAAAGGCAAACGACTGCTTTTGAAGGAACATGTGATGACATGCATATGTTACATGAATGCCTGACGAATCTCATTTCATTCAGGATGTTAGGATTAGGTGGGGCATGGAGGAGCCTGGGGAGCAGGGAGGTGGCATGCGGCTTTTCTGCGGCAAGGCAAGAGAGCTTGAAGCAGAAATGGAGAAATCAGGGCTACTCCATCAACGGTGCCTTAAAGCCAGCCCTGGCCAATTTTCACATACTGCACATTGAATTTGACATGCATCTGAAAGAAGTTTATAACCTAAAATGAGTCAGATAAATTTTATTTCATAGTAATCAGTTATTTTAATAATACCTTAAAGAACCTCGTCTATTTCAGAAAGGATTACCCAAAAGGTTAACATCTCTTTTTGAGCTATCCACAGTAGCTCAAAACAGGACCTGACTTCAAGCTACATGAGAAGAGATGCTTTTTGTCACTCAGTAGCTGCCCAATAGTGGAAAGGTCAGTATGTTCTTGTTAAATTATGAACAACATAAGTAGCCTCCTGCCTTCCTGTGGCTGCTTAGGGCAGAAACAACCATACCCGAGCCAGAAATGCCCACTCAGCCCATGTGAATGTGTTAAAGCATCAATAACATCTGTTGTTTTCTGTACTTCTTTACTGTCAGGCTCAGTGTCCACCTATACGGATAAGCAAAGGCAAAAAGGTTCACTTAAATCACACCAATTGCAAGAATATCCACCTTGCTTTATTCATTTATCCAGCAAATATTTACTGAAACTGTCCTGTGAGCTGGGCATTCTGCAGGTGCTATGGACAGAGACTAAAGACAGTTCCAGCCCTCAAGAGATTACAGGCTAGCGAAGGTGGAAAACCAGGTAGTTTCAATATAGAGGAGATCCAGTTCCTTAGATTCATTTACTTACTCCGTAATGTTTGTAAGCTATGGGCCAAGTATTTTGTTAAGCTCCAGGAATAAATACATATATAGTCCCTGCCTTGATGGAGTTATGTATAGCATGTGACGTGAGCAAAGAGGAGGTAACCCTGACTGCGCAACCAGGGAAGTCTCCGTGGAGGAGTTGCCCTCTTGTTGAATCTTGAATGCAGAACAGAAACCTGAAGCACAGAGGCCTACGAAACATCCCAAGCAAAGTATCAGAATCAAGAAATCTCAATGCATTTGAGGAACTACAGGTAGATAAGAATGGTTGGGGCTGATGTGTGGTATGGGGAGATGGGAGAGATGAGGCTGAGGAGGGACTGTAAAGGAAGGTGTACATTGTGTTCAGAGATCTCAGCTGTACTCTGCAGATGATGGCAGGCTGTTTAAGGATTTTTTTAGCTGAGGAGTAATATGATTAGACTGTACTTCATATAGATCATTCTGCAGCAATGTGGAAATTGGCTGTGTGTCAGGCAGGACTGGAGACCAGGAGCACAGTTGAGTGCAATGATCTTGGCAAGAAATAATGAGGGTTTGAACTAAGACAATAGTACTGAGGGTACAACAACAAAATAGGATGAATTTGAGAAATATTTAGCAAGAATAGACAGGGTTTTGAGTTGGTGGTTAGAGATACAAGCCAAAAGAATTGGAGGAGTCAGAGATGACTTCCAAGTATGTTTGGGGTACCACTAAGCAGATTATGACATTGTTGACACATAGAATGACAGGAAAAGAAATATGTTTCCATTTAGATGACCATGATGCAATTTTTGCACTAATGGAAAAAGAGCAGCAGAACAGGTTAGGTTAAATACATAAATTTAAAATATAGTACAGAGGCCGAGTGCGGTGGCTCACACCTGTAATCCCAGCACTTTGGGAGGCCGAGGTGGGTGGATCACCTGAGGTCAGGAGTTTAAGACCAGCCTGGCCAACATGGTGAAAACCCATCTCTACTAACACTACAACAAATTAGCCAGGTATGGTCATGCACGCCTGTAATGCCAGCTACTTAGGAGGCTGAGGCAGGAGGATTGCTTGGACCAGGGAGGAGGAGGTTGCAGTGAGCCAAGATTGTGCCACTGGACTCCAGCTTGGGCAACAAGAGTGAAACTCCTTCTTTAAAAAAAAAAAAAAAAAAAATGCTTATACACACACACACACACGCACGCATATATATACACACATATATATATATTAGAGAGACTTGTCAAAATTTAAAGACTTTTGCTCTACCAAAGACTCTGTGGAAAGGCAGACTATCCTTGGAGAAAATATTTCTAAGCCACATATCCAACAAAGGCCTTGTGTCTAAACTATATAAAGAACTCTCAAAATTTAATCAACAATCCAATTCGAAAATGGTCAAGATATTTCACCAAAGACATGAGCTGATATTTCACCAAAGAGGATTTATGGCAAATGAGCACATAAAAAGATGTTCAGCATCATGGACCATTAAGGAAATGAAAATTACGGCCAGGTGTGGTGGCTCACTCCTGTAGTTCCAACTACTCTGGAGGCTAGGGTGGGAGGATGGCTTGAGCCCAGGGGTTTAAGGTTGCATTTGAGCTTTGATTATGCTGCTGAACTCCAGCATGGGTGACAGAGCTAAGCCCTGTCTCAAAAAAAAAAAAAAAAAAAAAAGAAATGAAAATTAATGCCACATTAAAGTATCACCACACACATATCAGAACGGCTAAAATAAAAAACAATGGTAACACCAAACACTGGCAAAAATGCGGAGAAACTCATCACTCATACGCTGCTGCTGTGGGAATACACAAATGGCACAACCACCCTGGGAGAAAGTCTGGCAGTTTCTTACTCTCACAAAATTGAATCTGGACTTAAAATTCAACCCAGCCATTGAACGCTTGGGCATTTATCCCAGAGAAATTAAAACTTCTGTTCACACAAAACCATGCGTGTTTATAGCAGCTTTGATTGTTACAGCCAAAAAGTGGGAAAAAAGCAGATGTTTTTCAATGAGTAAATACCTAAACAGCCTAAACAAACTGTAGCACATTTGTGCTGTGGAGCACTAGTCAGCAATCAAAAGGAACAAATTCTTGATACAAAAAAACTGGAATGGGTTTCACAGGAATTAGGATGAATGAAAAAGCCAGTTTCAAAAGGTTATATACTATATTATCAATATTCTCAAATGTTACATAAATGACATAAATGTAGATATATATACATACACACACAAACGGGTGCATGTAAAACTGGAAAAATCTTAAGAAGCTCTGAGGATTGCACCAATGGCAGTTTCCTAGTTTTGATTCTGCACTATAGTTATTCACCGTATTACCATTAAAGAAAACTGGGTGAAGGGTACACAGGACCTCCCTTTATATTTTTTTCAAACTTTCCGTGCATCTATTAAATAGAGAGAGATATACATTTACAGAATTTTTTGCAGTATATATGAAAGAGAAAGCAGATAATAGATAAAGCCTGTTCACTGAAAGACAGAAGAGTTGATTCTAGTGCACAGATGGAGGGATTAGCAATAAACAGGAGGGATGATGCCTCTTCCTTTAAGAGAGAATGAGGAAATAGCAGCAGATGGAAAGAAGTAGGTGCTGGGGATAGAAGGACAAAATACAAAAATATTAAAAAAAAGATCCACACCTAATGTTGTCTACATTTCTTATAGCAGAGGAGTGACAACCACCTGTCAAAAGTGAGGAGAGGGTGGTGATTACAAAGCTGGAGTGAGCTGAAAGTTTGGAGTAACCATTGAAGAAATGAAAAAATGCTTTTTTTTTTTTTTTTTTTTTTTTTTTTGAGACGGAGTCTCCCTCTGTCACCCAGGCTGAAGTGCAGTGGTGCAATCTCGGCTCACTGCAAACTCCACAGCTCAGGTTCAAGTGATTCTCCTGTCTCTGCCTTCCAAGTAGCTGGGATTACAGGCATGTGCCACCATGCCCGGCTAATTTTGTATTTTTAGTAGAGACAGGGTTTCATCATATTGGCCAGGCTGGTCTCGAACTCCTGACCTCAGGTGATCCACCTGCATCAGCCCAGCCTCCCAACGTGCTGGGAGTACAGACGTGAGCCACCTTATCTTCCTTTCTTCTATCTTTTTTTTTTTTTTTTTTAAAGAGACAGAGTCTCACTCTCTCACGGAGGCTGGAGTGCAGTGACACAATCATAGCTCACTGTAACCTTGCATTCCTTGGCTCAAGTGATCTTCCTGCATCAGCCTCCTGAGTAGCTGGGACAACAGACACATGCCACCACACCCAGCAAATTAAACAAAATATTTTTTATAGAGGCAAAGTCAAACCTCCCAACGTGCTGGGATTACAGGCATGAGCCACCACACCCAGTCAGAAAATGCATTTAATAAAAACATTGTATTTCTCAAATTTCTTAACCTCACATTGTCTGCAGTGCTGTCTAGTAGAGCTTTCAGAAATGACGGAAATGTTCTGTACCTGTGCTGTCCAATACAACAACCGCTGAGCACCGGAAATGTGGCTAATGTAACCGAGGAGGTTCTGTGGTTGGAGGGTGTCCCCCAGACGTTTCCAACCTATGCAACAGTGTTGGGGGCTGCAGCCTAATATGAGGGGATTAGGTCATGAGGGCTCTGCTCTAATGAATGAATTAATGTTGTTATTGCAGGCATGGGTTAGGTATTGCGAAAGTGGGCTTGTTATAAAAGCCGGTTCAGCCCCTTCTTGCTCTGTCTCCGCTTTCTCTCTCACCGCCTCATCTTCCGTCATGGGATGATGCAGCATGAAGGCCCTCACCCTCGATCTTGAACTTCCCAGCCTCCTGGACTGTAGAAAATATGTTTCTGTTCTTTATAAATTACTCAGTCTGTGGTATTCTGTTAGAGCAACATGAACTAAAACAGAAAGTACATGTTTAATAGTATTTAATTTTAATTTAAATAGTCACATGTGGTTAGTGGCCACGCTAACCACTTAGACAGTGAAGCTAACAGTTGCACATCACATAGGAGCCGTAAATGTCCAACCACAGCGTAGTCCTATTGGATAGTTAGCAAGGATCCAGGCTTAAAATCCAAAGTACATCATTTTCTTCCTTATATTCAAAGTATATCATTTTCTTCCCTTTCTATGGTTTTCAGAATTCAGTTTGTACTGAAACTGCAATTCACTAGGAAATCCTTGGTTCTCAAAGCTCCAATAGCCGGCTTTCAAGCAATTCCATCTACGATTATTTCTGAATTTCAAATTATCTTTATTGCGCTTATATCCCAAACTACTTGGCAGTGAAGTCTTATTGAATATAGCCTTAGAAGGTCTAAAACTGTAACATACACGTGGGGTTTTTTTGGTTTGTTTTTTGTTTTTGGAAACTTTCTAAGCCCAGAGCAGACTCTGGATGGTACATGAGCCTACTAGCTCTCACGGTGTGGCTGAAGGGCTGAGGCTCTTCTAATAGGTCCTCAGGCCAGTGACAGAACAGCTTCCAAACTCAACCACAGACTGATGACCCCACCTCATTTCTTATCACTGTGTACATATGCTAAGTTTCAAATACACCAGCTACCTGACATTTCTGAAACCCAGCAAGGACTTTCTGGCCATGGAGCACTCGATAAATTACTTCCATAAGTGAATGAACAGAACAATGGAGAAATGCAAGAGGTTAACAATGTTCATGATCGGTGCCCCTCCCACCTTTACCACCAGGATATTTCTGCCTGAGTACCAAGTCAGGCGTCATGATCCTGTCCTTCTCCTTGTACCTGCTCTTTACAAATTCATGTCCCACTCCCTTTAGGCCCTTTCTCTCAATCACGTAAGGATAAAGAACAAGAAGTTTCCATCTGCAGTGATCCTTAACAGAAATCCAGTTAGCCAGGACAATCACCACTCCTCATTCAAATACTGCAGTAATTCCTCAGATGACATCCTGAGGCAAAGATGTGATTATCCCTCCAGAGACATTTCACTAGGGCCTCCAATACCATCAATACAAACTGCTGTGCTGGCATGTTCTAGATGATTCTCTTCCAATCAGCAATTCTTTGCAAGAGGTAAGCCCTAAAATCTGTTGACTGAAGAACTTCCTGGGGTTACAACTTCCTGAGTACATGACTGGTTAACACAGTTTTGGAAATAGAAGCTTTAAGTGATTCAGAGCCAGCCTGCCCTCTGCTCACAGATCGGTTTTTCAGAGGTGCTCTGAGGAGGGTTTCAGTGTGGTCAGCCTTTTCCCCGTAACCTGAGAGCTTGGCTAGTGCCCCTCAAGTGTTTCACTGATAGGGAAGAGCAGCCTGGTGGAGACTTTCAAGGAGAGCTCACACATTAAAAATTGATGCAGCACTTTAAAGTTTAATATTTAAACAAAACACTTAGTGTTTACTGGTACGGCACATTTTCATCAGAACCAAATGTGGGGAAAATTCTGTTGAACTGGGGGAGCATTACTAAGAACACTATTTAATATTCATGGCATATATGCCTAAAAAGTCAATTTAGGGTTTTTAGCCTCCAATTATTCCAGAATAACGTTGTTTTTTTTCAGCCTAGAGATGATATTTAAGTTGGAAGGACTGATTGCCATCTCTTCCAATAGCCAGGAGTGCTGAAAAGCCCCCAGTGCTCTTATGGGAGAGGCATCTGTCTAGTAGATGAATGTTGAATGTCTACTGGAATTTCCATCCCCCTCTAGCTCGGTGGGCACCCTTCAGTGTCCTGAAATGGGTCTGTATTTCAGTATTTCAGTGGTCAAAACACTTTTCAGCACGTTTTTTGTTTTTTGTTTGTTTGTTTGTTTTTGCTTTTTTGAGATGGAGTCTCGCTCTGTTACCCAGGCTGGAGTGCAGTGGCGCGATCTCGGCTCACTGCAAACTCTGCTTCCTGGGTTCAAGCGATTCTCCCACCTCAGCCTTCCTAGTAGCTAGGATTATGAGCTTACAGGCATGCACCACCACACTCGGCTAATTTTTGCATTTTTAGTAGAGACAAGGTTTCATCACGTTGGACAGGCTGGTCTCAAACTCCCAACCTCAAGTGATCCACCCACCTCGGCCTCCCAAAGTTCTGGGATTACAAGCATGAGCCACCGCGCCCAGCCTTCAGCACTGTTCTTACTCAAACTAACATATCTTCTTAATGGCGCTAGCAGATTAATTTAAGCAGAAGACAGGTGTGATAAATCCATATTATTTATCATAGGTATACACTGAACTCACTCTCATCAAAGTATAAAAACAGTTGAGATGCTTTGCCAAGTTCATCAAAGTAAATTGTGCACAAGGAGAAAAAGGGAAATGAACACTTGCCCATCTTATCATTTTAGGTTCCTTAGGCTGGCCTATTGCTGGAAAAGAAAAATCAGAGAGGAGACCTCACTCTTATTTTAAAATCTAATGGGCTCAGTCTTAAACTGTTCCACATGCCTTTCTAGACATCTTTTTCTTATAGACCTCCAATACTCCCTCCTGATAAAATGCAGGAATAGGGGCCATAAAAGATTAACCGAACAGTGACCATTTGGGAGAAATCATATATAGAAAGAGCAGTAATAACATTTTGGTACGCATATAGCCTCTTTGCTAAAAATTCCTAATTCGAGTTATGAAGCAGATTAACTGATTAAAAAAAGAAATCACTGCAGGCTTGATGTCATGGCTCATGCCTATAACCCCAGTACTTTAAGAGGCCCAGGCAGAAGGATCACTAAAGGCCAGGAGATTGGGACCAGCCTGGGCAACACAGAGAAACCCCATCTCTACAAAAAATAAATAAATAAATTAATTAATTAATTAATTAATTAATTAGCTGGGCATGGTGGCATGTCTGTATCCCCAGTTACTCTGGAGGCTAAGGAGAGAGGATCACCTGAGCCTAGGACTTTAGGGCTACAGTGGCCTACGATCATGCCCCTGCACTACTGCCTGGGTGACAGGGCAAGACCCTATCTCTAAAAAATAATAAGAATAAATGTTTTAAAAACTCACTTTAGGTAAACTAGGGAAGATATTAACACTGAACTGGTTCTTCAAAGCTCGGGATGAACCCTCAGTATATGAATACTCAATGCTCAGTATTGCTTTCCGAGCCTCCTGTTCATAATGACGGTTATCAGAGGGCAGAAATGGCAAGCATTTGATTCAAGGAGCGAGCCTCAGAGTGTCAATGAAGTGTGGGCAGCTTTGGTAAGGGCAGCTGCAAACAAGATGCATGGCTTTGGAAGGCCACCCAAACTCCCATCACCACTTAAAGCACTTCACTCATTCATCATGTGGATATGACTTTAGCTTATGATTTTGCTCCCTACTAAAGTGCAAATACCCCTGGAATGGTGGATTTCAGATACTACTTAGGTTTTCCTAGAAGTGGAAGAACTTGCTGGAACTCTGGCTTCCTAAGGGACAATGGTGCTAATCAGTAATAGAAGGTGGCAGCTTGAGTTGGACTGAAATTTCAGAATTGCCCAGGACTAGCCCCAGCCTATTACGCCTGTGGGATCTCATCTTCTCCCACACCAAGCTCCTTCCAAATGCCCCAGTGCCTAAGCACCTACTCCCCCACTTCTGGCCTGAGCCCAGTCATTACAATCCTGTGAGGCATTTCCCAGATGCTCAACAAGCCCATATACATTCACATTCATTGTCTCATGTAATTCTGTGCTTTGTTCCATCGTTTCCTCTGAGCAAAATGGCTGCCTCCTGTACACCACCAACCCAAATTCAGTCCTTCAAGTTCAAACCTCACCTCTTCCACAGAGTCTTCCCATGATCCCACCTGCTAATAGCAATCTCCTCCTGGTCTGAATTTAAAGCACTTATTTTCTGAAGTAATCACTTGGCAATGATCCATATGAGTCTTATGATTTCTTTCCATTTTCAATGGTCTCATATGTTTGCTCCTGCAACTTGGCCATCAATCAACAGGAGGGGCACAGCCTATGTCTTTTTCTGGCATTACACAAGACCACCTTCTTCTAATAACCCTTTAAATCCACAGGTATCACCACTTTTCTCCACCCCATACCTACACAACACCACCCAACTTTGCAAAGTTATAGGGGACACAGTACATATTGGTCCTAACCCATAAATATCCATCCTTTTAAATGTTCAACAACCCTGTGAAGAAGGTTTTACGATTTCTGTTTTAGAGGAGACAAAATTGAGACGCAGAATGTTAAGTAATTTGCCACAATCTCATTGACAATTTGACTAATCACATTGCTAAGAAGTGATAGTATTGTCAAATGACAGTTTCACTTATTGTGCCAGATTATGCTGCTCTAGGATATATTCCCAGAATCTAATACTGTTTAGATCTTTATAGCACTTCACATAGTAAGTGAAAAGAATTGAGATTGCTTTTAAGAGAGCCAGAGAGTGAGAAAGCTCATAGGTAAATATTGGGAGAGAAATTAGCAATGAATATATACTTTGGAAGTATAGTTCTCATTCTCTAGTTGAATCTTTACAGAATCAGTATATAGGCTTCAGGACACCTGTGAACCACTTGAAACTGAAATGAAATTGTACCAGGAATGTGTACATCTGTGCAAATTGTGGGAGGGAGAATCCACAACTTTTATAAGATTATTAGAGTAATTCTCTGCTAGTCATCAGGGTGATCACACATCTTTTGCTTTTCTCTCTTCCTGGCCCATAAGAAGATGGCACTGTCCCACCTCTAGAAGTAAATATGCCCATGTGACTTGGGGCACTGAAGTGTGAGAAGTAACCTGGGGCACTTTTGGACAGAAACTTTAAGAAATAAAGCTCACCACATTTCATTTCCCTCTGGTATCATGGTTGGCAATGGTCAAAATAGCAGCAACTCCATTAGCTCAGGCCTCTGAGGGTCTCCAGTCGGCCAGTCCCCCCTGCCAATCAAAATGGACATGTAGTGTGAGGAAAAAATAAAGCTTTGATGTTTTATTCCAAGGAGATCATACGGCTATTTTTTCCTACAGCACACCCTCATTTGTCATCGCTGATAAACCTCTGTAACCCCTCAAAAGTTAAAGATTACTTTAACCCTAATGAATGAAGTCCTAACAGAAGATGATTTCCGGAAGAATTTCTTCTTCTCTTCATACCGATGACAGCCATATACTATATTGAATTTTTCCTTAGTATTCCAATTACCTCTGAGTAACATTTCTCCCTATGGTAGCATATGACGCACTGCTCTTTCTTCCTTCATAAGTCACACACAATTGCTCGTGAAGGAAAACAAAACATGCACGTTAAGTGCCAGAAACTTCTAGGAGAAGGAAGCATGAGCATGAACAGCCTACAGAAGGGAAGAATTCCTCAGAGATTTGGGACCATTTTCTCTGTTTGTCCCATTAGTAGCTCTGAACATCCGTATGAATGGAATATTCTATTAATCACTTAGTTTCCATGGCTCAAGACAGTTCTCCAATTATCATGCACAACTTGGCAATATTCATCTCTTTAAAATGTCATTTGGAGCATGTCATTTTCTTTGTCAAAATCAGGCAGTGTTTTCCTAGTACCAATAGGACAGAAGTACAAAGATGTTGCCTTAGCAGTCAAGCCCACTTGCACACAGCAACAATCAATATCATGGGTATTGATGCTATCACCCAGCTTCCTGCCCTCTGTATACCTCATACTAACCAGACCAGTTGTCTCTTAATCCCCCAAACATGTGCTTCTCAATCATAAACATGGCCATGGCCCCAGAGCCCCCTTGCTGCTCTGGGCTCCCCTTCCCTGGGCAAGAGTGTTGGTGAGGAGGTGGAGACTTTCAAGGGGGTCTTTCCTCAGTTGTTTCCCCTCACTGTGGGGCTAGGCTCTGCCTCCCCCTTACCCTTCCCCCACACAGGCCTGGAGCCTGCTGACTGAGGTTCGGGTCTCCCCCAGCTGTCTCATCCCCAGTTTGTCCCGCTCTAAACACGGAGGCAGTGGGAAGGTGTTGCGTCTCATCTTCTGTCTCCATGTGTTTCGGGGTGTTTTTCTTGTTGTATCTTGAATTCTGACAAAATTAAAGAAATTGTTTCCTCAAATAAACTATACCAAAGGAAATATAAAAAGAATGGGGGAAAGTGGGATAGAACATCTGAGGAACAATATCAAACAGTCTAATACATGTGCTATTGAAGTTCCAAAAGAAGAAAAAAAGAGATGAAACAAAGACACTAGAAATATTTAAAGACATAATGACCAATGATTTTCCAAAACTGATTAAATACATCAACTTCAGGCAGAATACCAGCAAACCTCAGCAAGTTAAAGAAATACCAGCAAACCTAGAAATACCAGCAAACCTAGAAATACCAGCAAACCTAGGAATACCAGCAAACCTCAGCAAGTTAAAGAAATACCAGCAAACCTAGAAATACCAGCAAACCTAGAAATACCAGCAAACCTAGGAATACCAGCAAACCTCAGCAAGTTAAAGAAAAAATTTACAAATAAAAACACCCAGCGGTACCATAGTCAAACAGCTAAAAACCAACACTGAAAGTAAGCTTTGAAGTAGTCAGAGAAAAATGACGTATTATATGCAGGAATCAATGAAACAAATGATGCCTGACTTGTCATCAGTAAAAAAAAAAAGATGAAGGACAAAAGGCAACGAAATGACATTATTAAAGTGTTGAAATAAAAAAACTATTTACCTAGAATTCTATATCCCACTAGAAGATTCTTCAGAAATTATGATAAAATAAAGACATATTCAAAAAGACAAAAGGTTAAATAATTCATTGCAAGCACCTGCATCACAAGAAATTCCAAAGGCTGGAGTCGAATGATCCCAGAGGGGAGCCCTGAGGTGTAAGAAGAAGTTAGGGGCACCCAAAAAAGTAAACACCTGGGTTAGTGTAAAATGGCTTTTCTTACCTTTATTTTAATATTTTAAAATTTCTTAAAATACTATTCACTATCTGAAGCAAATATAATAACACCTTGTTAGTTTGAAAAACCGTCCATCCTTTTTTAGCCCCCAAAGTAAGCATTTATTCTGACTTTTCCATGTAAACTATATCTGAGGGTAAGCAAATAGTTGGAAAGGGGAAGTTTCTCTCTCAAAATATGCCAGTTAATAAAAAAATAAAGAAAAAAATTAAAATATCAATATTTTACAAATTCTAATAAGGAAGAGATGTAGGAAAATATTATCAGCGACTGCTAACAGAACAAAAGAGAAATGACCAAGCATTCTATGACTTGTTGTACATATACTCACCACTACCTACAGAAATACTCTTGGCCAAGCTGGTGGCTCATGCCTGTAATCCCAGCACTTTGGGAGGCTGAGGTGGGCGGATCACCTGAGATCAGGAGTTAGACACCGGCCTGGACAACATGGCGAAACCCCATCTCTACTAAAACTATACAAATTAGCCAGCTGTGGTGGCAGATTCCTGTAATCCCAGCTACTTGGGAGGCTGAGGCAGGACAGTCCCTTGAACCCAGGAGGCAGAGGTTGCAGTGAGCCGAGATTGCGCCACTGCACTCCAACCTAGGTGACAGAGTAAGACTTCTTCTCGAAAAAAATAAAATAAAATAAAGAAATATTTCTGGCAAAAATAATTTAATCCAAATCTGAGTCATCCTCTAGAGTTGATAGGCTCTAGCTCTAACTACCAATTTACAGAAAATACAGAGGACAGACTATTCTCCCTCTCAAGGCATCATCTTATGTGAATACATGTGGCTGCTTACTAAGAACTTTTTTTTTTTTTGAGTCTCACTCTGTCGCCCAGGCTGGAGTGCAGTGGTGCTATCTCGGCTCCCTGCAACCTCCACCTCCCGGGTTCAAGCGATTCTCTCTTAGCCTCCCGAGTAGCTGGGATTACAGGTGCCCGCCACCACACCAGGCTAACTTTTGTATTTTTAGTAGAGACAGGGTTTCACCATGTTGGCCATTCTGGTCTCGAACGCCTGATCACAGGCGATCCACCCACCTCGGCCTCCAGGAGTGCTGGGATTAGAGGCATGAGCCACCATGCCCAGCCACTGAAAACATTCTTAATCACTGATTTTTTCCTTAAAAAAAGAAAGGTGTACATTTTACATTTTTATGTCTTGCCCTAGGATGCTGACTATTAAATGTATTGAATGCCAATCATATGCATTTAACACATTCAGTGGAATTAAATTCCCTTCAAAATGGCACAAATACCTTCTCAGTGCCTTAGAGCTAATACCCAAATTATAGTGTGATGAACTTAGAGAAAAATAGCTCCAGCCAAACCAAATAAAGGCCACATCAGCCTTCACATGCCATTCACTGAACTTGCCAGAAGGATGCTGCTGAAATATGCACCCGTTCTTGAGCCCACCAGCCCGCTCACTCAGCTCCAATTGCCATCTAATTTCTCAGTAGGAATATTAATAAACAGAACATATTATAGCATCTAGCCATGAAATGACATAATTTAGAACTCATGCTCCAAGATCCATTCACACGTCCTGTGTAGTAATGTAAGGACCCTTACCTATTTACCAAGAAGCTGAAAATACAAAGTGTTGACTGCACAGTGACTCCACTGAGAATGCATCATTCCAGGTGATTTGTATGTTCACACATCTTTCTCTCATTCTAATCACTGCTCCTTCATCACAGTAATTCTCATTAGAATGAAAAATTAAGAGCCAAGATTCAGGCTTGGGTTACTGGCATCGATTTTAAGTAGAAAGTTTAATTTCTACTACAATTTTATTGTACTAGAAATTTTCTAGTAAAACTGAAAAAACTGGGGATTATTTTCTTTACTAGAAATCCGGAAGAATAAAATGCATCCCACCAACACGTGAGCTATGGAAATATGTAAAGAGAACTCACAACAGCTGTAGCATCCTTAGCCATACTGGCTGATGGATTCCAATTCATCCACCATAACTGATTTAATATGAGAGTATAATTAGTACTGTTGATTACTATCTGGTGCCAGATATCCCAAATGCCCCACCTTCGTGCTAATTAATCTTGAAAACTTTCCAAGCTTTCCTCTACCCTGCCTGCCTCTGTTCCCTGCATCAGCGCACACATAGCGTTCTACTCAAACAAACAGCGCAACAAGAACAGCATCACTAGGTCTTGCACACAGTTGGCACTCAGTAAATGTTTGTTTATTCAAATCACTGCTCCTTCATCACAGCAATTCTCATTAGAATGAAAAATCAAGAGCCGAGATTCAGGCTTGGGTCACTTTAACAGGCATTGATTTTAAGGCCATGGAAATATATGTGATCAAGTTGTTAGTAAAAAGCAATCTTTAGAAAATCCAAGGAATCATCACAGGGGTCATTTTGTGAGAATACCCTACATTTAGACACTGAAAGATGAGAGGCCATACCATTAAGGATGTATTCATATGTCACTGATCTGAATGAAATCAGCAGAAATCTAACATAAACAAGGCTGTGATACTATTAAAACGTAGGCTACGGGACTAAAGACAATGTAGCCTCTAATCTTTTCTATGAATACAGTTTTTACTGAAATATTTGTGAAGTAACTAAGTACATTTGATAAAGGATGGAGCAAGAATTATCTTCAACAAAGATATGGTTCACAAACCTTTTCATCCTGTGCTCCCTTCCTCGGTCTGCCCTGCCCTTTTGAAAAGTTCTACAATCTCATCAATCCAGCATTGCTTCTGCATTCTAAGTAATTCCCCCCACACCCCCACCACAACAAAACACAGTGGGCTTTTGCCAGGAGCCACCCTTGCAAAACAGTGGGTTAGAGTTCTTCTTATTAGAGTGGTGGCGTTAAAGATAGGAGGCGGAGGAAGATAGCAAGAACAAGCCCAAGAATGGGAAGAAGCAAAGTCAAAACATCCAATTTGAAAACTCAGTTCCCTACCAACTGTGGGGAGTTTTGTAGCTCCTATTCACACTTCCTAATGGAAGGTACACACTACTCCTCTGTGGAACTAAACTTTCTATTTGAGAAACAATAGCCTTGATAATTCAGCTACTTAATAACTCTTCCTTCAATAGGAAGAGAAAAGGAAGGGTTGAGGACTGGGATTCCCCGGCATTTTTAATCTGCAGCACTAGCTTCACTTGTGAAGACAGTGCTTTTAAGTGCTAAAGGCAGTTCCGGTGAGATCAACTTGTATCACTGAGAAAATTTAACACATTTTCTCACCACTTTGTCTTCAGATGTGCCCGGCAGCATCTGCAGGAATGGCTTTGAGGCTTTAACATATGGGCAAGAAAGGGTACGATTGGGCAGGATCATTTTACCCATTCATAAGTCTTATTTTTTATTTTTTTTGAGACGGAATTTCACTCTATCACCCCAGCTGGAGTGCAGTGGCGCTATCTCGGCTCACTGCAACCTTCGCCTTCCAGGTTCAAGTGATTCTCCTGCCTCAGCCTCCCGAGTAGCAGGGATTACAGGTGTCCGCCACAATGCCCAGCTAATTTTGTGTGTGTGTATTTTTAGTAGAGACTGTTTTGCCATGTTGGCCAGGCTGGTCTGGAACTCCTGACCTCAGATGATCTGCCCACCTCAGCCTCCCAAAGTACTGTGATTACAGGCTTGAGCCACCCACCGTTCCCGGCCCCCATTCCTAAGTCCTTAACTCTTCAGCGTAGTACTTAAACCCCAATGCAGCCCTCTCAGGCACCTCTCTGCCTCATCTTCACCAAGTCCACTTCTCCTCCTCCCCTTTGCTGTAAGCATTTCCCAAATCTCAGTTCTTGTCCCACTCTCCCAGTGCTTCACTCTCCACATTTCCCATAGTAAGCTGCAGCAGTCTCAGAAATCTGACCTTTGACTCTGATTCTCACCTCTTTATCTCCAAAATCAGACATATTTACTAAGTATTGGCCAACGCAGTGGCTCACTCTTTGGGAGGCTGAGGCGGGAAGATTGCTTGAGGCCAGGAGTACAAGACCAGCCTGGACAACATAGTGAGACCTCATCTCTACAAAAAATTTAAAAATTAGCCTGGCATAGTGGTACATGTCTGTAGGCAAGACCCTGCATCTAAAAGAAACAATCTGATGTGTTTGTGCAAAAATTAAAAATATCATTTCCATCTGCAAAAGTATGCAGAAATTACAAGGCAAACACTAATCCAGAAAAATGTTATAGTTATTACAAGTTGACACATATAAATATATAATATACATGTGTACATATTATCCACGATATATAAATGCTATAATAATATACAATATAAGTATGATCTATAATAGATAATTTACAAAAGAAGAAAAGCAGATCTCTACTATATATTTGGGAGAAAAAATAAACTTGAAGAAATGCAAATTCAAACAATTTAACCAGAAAAATTGCCATAACTGTGGATGATAATTTACGCACAAAATGCTCATTGTGCCCTTGCCATAGTATCAAATTGGAGATCATCTAACTGCACAACACTAGGGTAATGGTTCGGTGATTATGGTACAATGTATACTAGGATTTATGGTGGGCTTTGGGGGATCATCATATATTTCATAAACAATATACATTGTCCCAAACAGTGGAGAGTTAAACTGCTTGAGGTTTTCAGGTAAATATGAACGACAGATACATAGACTTCTGTGTGCTTCTAAAACTCCATTAAAATAACAGTAAAGGATGAATGACAAGTACAAAGAGAACTATAGAAGGGATAATAGTGGACGTGATCTTTTGATAAAATTTCAGGAGTGGAAAACAGATGGAGAAATTAGACTTGATTTGGCAGAGCTGAAAGAAGCTGAAATGCAAGTGCATATGAAGGAAGATACCAAAGAGAAAAAGCTGATCTACCCCCACAGAACCCCTGAAAGACTCAGGAAGTGGCAGTCTAAATAGCTAAAAGAGAGGCTTTTGAATGTTCTCACCACAAAGAAATGCTAAATGCATGAAGTGATGGATACACTAAATACGCAGATTGGATCATTATATAACATATACAAGTATCAAGACATCAAATTATACTCCATACATATGTACAAAGCATCGAAGATTGTCTAAATTAAAAAAAGAAGAAACTGGCAGTCTCAGCCTCAACGGGGAGCATATTGCAAAATACTGATTGGAAATCCCTAGGGAGAACAATAAAAGTCCCACATCCCTCCATCTCTTTGAACAGTCAAGCAACCATCTTCAACTGCTCCCCCAAAGAGACAGGAGATTTAATCTCTAGAGAACTGAAACAGAAAGACTCTGTACTTGAAGACTCAAGTATGGCAGAGGGTTGTGATGATGATGCCTCCGATTAAAAATGGGAATTAATTGACAGTCTGCACACTGAGCTGCAAGACCCTCAGCTCTCTTCCTCAGCTTTGTGTTCAAGACACCAGGCTTATTTAATACATCTTCCAGGACTGGATTCCAGGATTGGACTCCAGGACCTTTCTCTGGAAGAACTGAATGGTCCCAAAGAATACATCTATAGGCTCAGGCATTTGGGACCCTCCCAGGTTTCACCCACCTGCACAGAGATTCCAGTCAGCATGTTAGTGCCTGACTCTGAAATATCAATGCACAGCCACAAACCACTAGATGTGAGGAAAGCCTTCCTCATGAAATAGACAGACTGAAACAAACAGAAAAATGTAGCTTGGAGGAAAGAGACAATGCAGAAAATAGAAGAAAACTACAAAATGAGTTGATAACTTCAGTGAGATGAGATGTTTCACTGATGAAATAAGAACAAAGGAGAAACAAGAAAGAAAGCAAGAAAAGCTATAAAAGATCAAAATATAATGGCCAAAACTGCCAAATGAATCGTCAGAATCTTGTCTGAACCATATATGGGATTTCTATGTGGATTCTGTTTGAATAGAAAGAGACTCACTAATAAAGGAAAAATTTTAATGTTCTGCTCTATACAATGCATTACATCCAGCTATTTAAAAATCATACCCAATGGAGTTCTTAATAATGTGGGAAAATACTTATAACACTGAGTGAGAAAAGCAGAAAAAATTATTAGGTATTAAAGGCATGTTTTCAGGTATTACAGGTATATGCAGGCATATTTTTACCTGTGTATTTGTGCATATTGCTTTACGGATGTGTTGACCATCTCCCTAGATACCTAGCATTTTCACTTTTCACTCTCTCTCTCTCCAACAAATCTAACTTGTCTCTGAAGTGGGAAAGCTTTGCTACCTCAATCATGGAAGTGCACATGATCCAATTTCCAGATTGACAACTATTTTTGTAGAAACTTACTTTCCTCTGATAATTACAGAGTAGCTTTAAACAAAAGAGCTAACTAAGACATAAAAAGGCCTTCCGAATATAAGCTTCTGAATAGGTCCGAATAGGACAGTTTACCTAATAAGCTCCCCGAGGTCTTGTGCACGTCTACTCAGTCCTGTTTTACAGACAATTATTACTGGCCGGTGCGGTGGCTCACGCCTGTAATCCCAGCACTTTGGGAGGCCGAGGCAGGTGGATCACCTGAGGTCAGGATTTCGAGATTAGCCTGGCCAACATGGTGAAACTCCATCTCTACTAAAGACACACACACAAAAATTAGCTGGGTGTGGTGGCACACGCTTGTAATTCCAGCTAATCAGGAGGCTGAGGCAAGAGAATCGTTTGAATCTGGGAGGTGGAGATAGCAGTGATTTGAGATCGTGCCACTGCACTCCAGCCTGGGCAACAGAGGGAGACTCTCTCTCAAAGAGAAAAAAAAAAAGTATTACAAGTGTGGGGATCTAATTTTCAAATTCAAAGCAAACTAGCAGCAACCATTAGGCAAAAATTGATCAGAATTGAGGCATTAAGACAAAACACTACTATGTAAAGACAGGAAAGTAGTTTCTATAATTGTTATTCAATATAATAAAAAATTTTTTAAATAATTCTGAGCAACCCATAGGCCTACCAATAAGGAAAGGGATGAATCAATTATTACAGATCTATATAATGGAGTATTATGCAACCATGAAAATGGAACGAAAAGGACCTTAGTATACCAATACGGAGTGATCTCCTGGGTGTGTTATTAAGTGAAAAGGGCAAATTGTGGAATGGTATGCTACTTTTTGTGAAGGAAAAACAAGACTAATACATACTTGTCTGTTATTGCAAAAAATAAACATGGAAGGATAAACCAAAAACTAATAATGAAGTGGTCATCTACAGGGGACAGTGGTGGAATCAGGTAGAAGGGATAAAAATGAAGATGAGACTTCTCTGAATATCTTCACATAATTTAAGTTTTGATTCTTATGTTGACACATATAACTCAAAAATACATTTTTGTTTCTTTTTGGGGGGTTTTTTGAGACTGAGTCTCACTCTATTGCCCAGGCTGGTGTGCAGTGATGTGATCTCAGCTCACTGCAACCTCCGTCTCCTGGGTTCAAGCAATTCTTCTGCCTCGGCCTCCCGAGTAACTGGGATGACAGGTGTGTGCCACCACACTCGGCTAATTTTTGTATTTTTAGTAAAGACAGGGTTTCACCATGTTGGCCAGGCTGGTCTCAAACTGCTGACTTCAAGTGATCTGTCCACCTCGGCCTCCCAAAGTGCTGGGATTACAGGAGTGAGCCACCGCACCTGGCCAATAAATGTTTATATAAAACAAAATGAAACAAATTTGTATAGATATTGATATTTTCACATAATCACAAAGAGGAAAAAAATATTTCAAGTGACTTTTAAGCTTAGTACACTGTTACACATTTTTAGTTAGGTGTGTTATGAAGACAAAAGCAACTACAAGAAATTTTAATTTTCACTTAGTTAGTAGTAGTAGTAATATTGGGTGCTGTTGTTTTAAATGTTATAGAGTGAAGCAAAAAACAGTAGTCCTCCTTTATCCGTGGTTTTGCTTTCCACAGTTACTGTCAACCCCAGTCCAAATAAATTGAATGGAAAATTCCAGAAGCAAACAACTCCTAAGTTTTAAATTATGTGCCATTCTGAGAAGTATGATGATATCTCACACCATCCCACTCCATCCTGTCCAGGACTTAAAACATCGCTTTGTTCAGCACGTCCATGCTGTATACGCTACCTGCCCATTAGTCACTAAGTAGCCATCTTTGTTATCAAATTGATAAAAATGTAGTATATACA
This sequence comes from Papio anubis, assembly GCF_008728515.1. Classification (NCBI taxonomy): domain Eukaryota; kingdom Metazoa; phylum Chordata; class Mammalia; order Primates; family Cercopithecidae; genus Papio; species Papio anubis. Next base: position 20,448,267 of record NC_044988.1, on the reverse strand, counting down.
GAACTTGGTATGATTCACAGTTTCAGGAATCCATTGGGGAGTCATGGAGGCTAAAGTAACTCCATCTTGGATGCGAATCTACCATGCTGACTTCTGATTAATCCCAGTTCCTGGAATGCCTCTTTACCTACTGTTCCTTGCGTAGGAGCATGTACTTACTATAAGCCCTGCCCCTAGGTCACAACAACCTTGATGTTATCACATAAATTATTGGCTGTGACATACATAGCATACTTGTCTTTTCCTGGTAGGTTGCCCTATAGAACATGTTCATAAGTTTCTATTAAATCTGTTCATCTGTTCATAAGTTTCTATTAAATGTTTCTTTCTGAGAAACCGGATTTGTCAGCCTTTTTCTTCAGCCTCAGCTCACCATGGAACAGGAATCTTGGAACATATCCCCCACACAGAAGAGAGGAGTACTGTAAATAAATTGTCCAGTGTTATTGGTAACTAAGATTTTTAGTGTAACAAAAAAGATATACACCCTTCTCTCTTCCTCGGCGCTGCCTACGGAGGTGGCAGCCATCTCCTCCTCGAAGGCATCATGGCCGCCCTCAGACCCCTTGTGAAGCCCAAGATCGTCAAAAAAAGAACCAAGAAGTTCATCCGGCACCAGTCAGACCGATATGTCAAAATTAAGCGTAACTGGCGGAAACCCAGAGGCATTGACAACAGGGTTCGTAGAAGATTCAAGGGCCAGATCTTGATGCCCAACATTGGTTATGGGAGCAACAAAAAAACAAAGCACATGCTGCCCAGTGGCTTCCGGAAGTTCCTGGTCCACAACGTCAAGGAGCTGGAAGTGCTGCTGATGTGCAACAAATCTTACTGTGCCGAGATTGCTCACAATGTTTCTTCCAAGAACCGCAAAGCCATCGTGGAAAGAGCTGCCCAGCTGGCCATCAGAGTCACCAACCCCAACGCCAGGCTGCGCAGTGAAGAAAATGAGTAGACAGCTCATGTGCACGTTTTCTGTTTAAATAAATGTAAAAACTGCCAAAAAAAAAAAAAAAAAGATATACAAATATAGAATCAAAGAAGGTAAGAAATAATCTATAATGTTAAATTTAAACTAGAAATATTATTATGAACTCATGATTTTTTTCTTTTCCTTAATTGCTTTTATATAATTTACATGTAATTAAATTCACCCATTTTCAGTGTATAATTTTTGATAAATGCATATAGTAATCAGCATCACAAACAATATGTAGAATATTTCTCTCACTGTAAGAAGTTCCCTTTCAACTCCTTGAAAACAATTTTTCCCTTCTACCGTCAGCCCTTGACAACCACCATGCTGCCCTCATGAAATGAGTTAGGGAGGAGTCCCTTCTTTTCAATTGTTTGGAATAGTTTCAGTAGACATGGCACCAGCTCTTCCTTGTACCTCTGGCAGAATTCAGCTGTAAATTTGTCTGGTCTTGGGCATTTTCTGCCCAATTTCAGGACGTGTTGTTGGCCTATTCAAGAATTCAATTTCTTCCTGGTTCAGTCTTGGGAGAGTGTATGTGTCCAGGAATTTATTCATTTCTTCTATATCTTCTAGTTTATATATTTAGAGGTGTTTATAGCATTCTCTGATGGTAGTTTGTATTTCTGTGGAGTCAGTGGTGACATCCCTTTATCATTTCCGATTGTGTCTGTTTGATTCTTCTTTCTTTTCTTCTCTATTAGTCTAGCTAGTAGTCTGTTTTTATTAGTTTTTTCAAAAGAACAGCTTCTGGATTCATTGACTTTTTGAAGGGTTTTCTGTGTCTCTATCTTCTTTGGTTCCACTCTGATCTTGGTTATTTATTGTCTTCTGCTAGCTTTGGAGTTTGTTTGCTCTTGGCTTTCTAGTTCTTTTTGTTGTGATGTTGGATTGCTGATTTGAGATCTTTCTAGCTTTTTGATGTGGGCATTTCATGCTGTAAATTTTCCTCTTAACACTGCCTTGGCTGTATCTCAGAGATTCTGGTACGTTGTCTCTTTGTTCTCATTAGTTTCAAAGAACTTCTTGATTTCTGCCTTAATTTCATTATTTGCCCAGGAGTCATTCAGGAGCAGGTTATTTAACCTCCATGTAATTATATGGTTTGGAGTGAGTTTCTTAATCTTAATTTCTAATTTGATTGCACTGTGGTCCAACAGACTGTTATGATTTCAGTTATTTTGCATTTGCTGAGGAGTGTTTTACTTCCAATTATGTGATCAATTTTAGAGTAAGTGCTATGTGGGGATGAGAAGAATGTATATTCTATTGTTTTGGGGTGAAGAGTTCATAGATGCCTATCAGGTTCACTTGATCCAGAGCTGAGTTCAGGTCCCGAATATCTTTGTTAATTTTCTGTCTCAATGATCTGTCTAATATTGTCAGTGGAGTGTTAAAGTCTCCCACTATTATTGTGTGGGGGTCTAAGTCTCTTTGTAGATCTCTAAGAACTTGCTTTATGAATCTGGGTGCTCCTATGTTGGGTGCATATATATTTAGGACAGTTAGCTCTTCTTGTTAAATTGAACATTTTACCATTATATAATGTCCCTCTTTGTATTTTTTTATTTTTGTTGATGTAAAGTCTTCTTTGTCAGAAACTAGGATTGTGGCCCCTGATATTTTCTGTTTTCCATTTGCTTGGTAAATTTTCCTCCATCCCTTTATTTTGAGCCTATGTGTGTCTTTACATGTGAGATGGGTCTCTTAAAGACAACATACCAATTGGGTCTTGACTCTTTATCCAGCATACCTTTCTGTGTCTTTTAATTGGAGCATTTAGCCCATTTACATTTAAGGTTAATATTGTTATGTGTGAATTTGATCCTGTCATCATGATGCTAGCTGGTTATTTTGCAGACTTGTTTATGTGGTTGCTTCATAGCGCTGCTGGTCTCTGTACTTCAGTGTGTTTTTGTGGTGGCAGGTAGTGGTTTTTCCTTTCCATATTTAGTGCTTCTTTCAGGAGCTCTTGCAAGGTAGGCCTGGTGATGATAAATTCCCTCAGCATTTGCTTGTCTGAAAAAGATCTTATTTCTCCTTAGCTTATGAAGCTTAATATGGCCAGATATAAAATTCTGGGTTGGAAATTATTTTCCTTAAGAATGTTGAATAGTGTTGTTTCCATATCTTGGCTATTGTAAACAATGCTGCAATGAACATGGTAGTACAAATATCTTTTACTTGGTCTTCCTCTAATCTCCTCTGGCTTGTAGAGTTTCTGCTGAGAGGCCCACTGTTAGTCTGATGGGCTTGCCTTTGTAGTGACTTAGCCTTTCTCTCTGGCTGCCCTTAATATTTTTTCTTTCATTTCAACGTTGGAGAATCTAAAGATTATGTGTCTTGGGACTGATCTTCTCATGGAGTGTCTTACTGGGGTTCTCTGGATTTCCTGAATTTGAATGTTGGTCTGTCTTGCTAGGTTGGGAAAATTCTCCTGGATGATATCCTGAGGTATGCTTTCCAACTTGGTTCCATTCTCCCTGTCACTTTCAGGTATTCCAATCAGTCATAAGTTTGGTCTTTTTACATAATCCCATATTTCTCGGAGGTTTTGTTCATTCTTTTTCCTGTATTCTTGTCTACCTGTCTTATTTCAGAAAGATAGTCTTCAAGCTCTGAGATTCTTTCGTCTGCTTGGTCTATTCTGTTATTGATGCTTGTGATTGCATTGTGAAGTTCTCGTGTTGTGTTTTTCAGCTCCATTGAGTCAGTTCTGTTCCTCTCTAAACTGGCTATTCTGGTTATCAGCTCCTGTACTGATTCTTAGCTTCTTTACATTGGGTTAAAACATGCTCCTTTAGCTCAGTGAAGTTCCTTATTACCCACCTTCTGAAGCCTACTTCTGTTAATTCAGCCATCTCAGCCTCAGCCCAGTTCTGTGCCCTAGCTAGAGATGTGTTAGATCATTTGGAGAAGAAGAAGAACTCTGGCTTTTTGAGTCTTCAGTGTTTTCACATTGATTCTTTGACATCTTTGTGGGCTTATCTACCTTCGATCTTTGAGGTTGCTGACCTGTGAATAGGGGTTTTGTGGAGTCTTTGTTGTTGTTGTTGCTTTCTGTTTGTTTGTTTTCCTTTAACAGTCAGGCCACTCTTCCATAGGGCTGCTGTGGTTTGCTGGGGGTCCACTCCAGATCTGAGTCACCTCTCTCCCTCCCTGGACATATCACCAGTGAAGGCTATGAAAGAGCAAAGACGGCAGCCTGCTCCTTCCTCTGGGGGCTCCATCCCAGGGGGCACCGACCTGATGCCAGCCTGAACATTCCTATAGGAGGCATGTGGAGGCCCCTGTTAGGAGGTCTCACCCAGTTAGGAGGAACAGGGTCAAGGACCCACTTAAAGAAGCAATCTGGCTGTCCCTTGGCAGAGCAGGTGTGCTGTGCTGGGGGGAGCCCTCCTCATCCAGACTGCCCAGACTCTCTAGAACCAGGAGGCTGGGAAGGCTATGTCCACTGAACCACAGACAGGGTGGCCACCCCTCCCCCGGGGGCTTCATCACAAGGAGAGATCAGATGAACTCATGATTTTTAAAAATAGATTTCCTAGTTCTGACCCTTGAAAGAGTCTAGAAGTACCAAAACTCCAGTAGCAATTAGCATACCTAGTATCTGGGTCTTGGCTTCTAAATACCGTTCCCCAGTAAAAGGAATCAAATATCCTCAGTAAAACGTTGGATTCCAAGTCTGGGGCAAGGAAAGGACAAGATGAGACATCTTGTTTTGCCAGAAAGCAAGGAAGCCTTTACTAAAGAAATGATAAGGGCATATCAGTAAAACACAGCAACCAGTTTTCCGGGCTTTTACTTGTCAAATTTAGGGAAATTGTAGCCTTAATAAGTATAATGAATTGTTAAATACTGAATAAAGAAAATGCATAAGTCCACATACAATACTCAAAGGAGGCAAAACAAAACAAAATTAATTTGGCACCAAGATTATGACTATTATTTCAACTTTCAACTCCTTACTCTGAAAATTGGAAATTAAAACAAAAGAACTATTTTCCCTGCTTCCTAAGAGCAATGGTAGTTAATCCCCAGGTGATCTAGAAAAGCTTCTTCAGAGAAGAATGTCGGCTAATGTTTGCGACCCCCAGTGAAATAATTGATTCAGAAAATGATAATCAATGAATGTTAAAATCATTAGTTAAAAGATTGCTGGGAAGAGGACAGTGTCATGTATCTCCAGTTGCTTGCTAATTGCAAAGGGGAAAATGGGCCTTTACAATCAGAGATCTATTTGTCACAGCAAAACCAAGTAACTTAGCATCATTAATAGTGAAACAACCTGGCATTTTGTGCCTCCTGATGTGGTGCAATATGAAGTACACAACATCATTTATCTGGCCAAAATGTTCTACCTGAATCTTATCAAGGTTTTAGAGCTGACTTCCAGTTTATAGTAGCTACAAGGGAGAGAGTTAAAAGATAAGATATTGCATCAGACACGCTTATGTATCAGATCCTCTCAGCCTCACCTGTCTCCAGGGACATTGTGTTCAGCTCCAGACATCCTTTCAGAAACAAAGTCTGCCTGGGCTCCAGAAGACTTTATGTGGGCAGCACCCTACAGTGCTGCTTCTCATCCCAGACTTCCCCTGAGACAGAGATATGAAACTCTGCAGCCAGTTCCAGGCTTGTTCATGTACAAACTGAAAGGGCAGGATTTACACTCTGTAGAGTGCACACGACTCTTGCATCAGTGGAATATGAAAGCCGGTGGATACATTCTTCCCTGTTGTCTCCTTCAAACAGATCATCTTAAGAAACAGCCAGTGACATGCTGTCTCAGATGATCCCACAAGATAAAGTAGCCAACCTACTTAATAGTAGAGAATGGGCAGCGTGATAGCACAATCATATCATCTCACTCCCCTTCCCTACCTTTTAGCAACTGTACACACCCACTCCTGCTCCCCAGGCCTGCACTTCCAAGGAGAATTGTAGCACAGAGGCCTTGCCTCAGGTTTTAACATCTGAGGAACAATGCAGGTTAAGAATGACCCTATGGGCTGGGTGCAGTGGATCATGCCTGTAATCCCAGCACTTTGGGAGGCCGAGGCGGGAGGATCACGAGGTCAGGAGATCAAGACCATCCTGGCTAACACGGTGAAACCCCATCTCTACTAAAAATACAAAAAATTAGCCAAGCGTGGTAGTGGGAAATAACTAGGAAATTTTGAAAATGAACTGGATATTAAGTAACACTTGGAAATTACTGTTAATTTTCTTAGATATGGTCATAGTTTAGCAGTTAAGTAGAAGAAAGTCTTTATTATTAGGAGTTATATGCTGAATATTTAGGGCTGATGTGTCATAACATCTGCAACTGGCTTCCAAATATTTCAGAATATGTATATATATTTTTTGAAGGAAAGTATTTATACCTTAAAAGATGAATACACAGCTACATGTCCCCAAAAAGTAAAGCAACTGTTCAGGAGTACTCATTCCTCAAAAGATACAATTTCACTATAGAATTTAGTCCACCCACCATGTACAAGAGTGAAGGACTGTGAGGGGGCCTTTCAAAGGAAAGATGAGATGGTTCTACCTGGTATGTTGGAACAAGATGTGAGAGAGAGAAAAACAGAGAGTTGAGGGGTGGGGGAATATTTTTCTAAAAGAAATACTAAGATTTTCTTCTAATTATCCCTAAATTTTAAAAATAAAAGTTTTCACTTAAACTGAGAAACTTGAAGATTTCAGTGTGTTCAATTGCAGGTAAGAGCACTAGACTTTCCTAGAACAGAAACTGGTTACCTTTGAAGCACTATACAATGTGCTGTGAGCACAGTGCCTAGAACACTAAAAGCCAAATGGCAGTTCAAGCTGAATCGGCCTCAATTTCCTAGAAAAATGGCACCATCTGCTGGCTGGGCAAAGGCAAACTTTATAGACCTGGACTCTGATAGGTCAAGGAAATCAGTACCATACTGCAAAACTTTCAGAATTTGTCTCTGTGATTGGAAAGAAGTCTAAGCACATTCTACGGATAGTCATCCCTTAGGCAGAGGAGAGAGATAATCTCTTTCATTTCATCACATTAAAGTCCCATGAGTTTCCTGGGATGCTGCTGCTTGTTCTTAGCAGAGAATGCGAATGTAAGACCAGCCCATCAAGGATAATATGACCAAAGTACCCCATCCTTTTATCCTGCCACCTCTTCATCCTCCAGCCCCTGTCACTTTCTAAGATTCTAACATTTCTGCTCTCAACTCTGTTTTGCTTTTGTAGAAACATCCAAAAATTTGGTGATCGGTTCAACAGGATGACATATTCGTTATGTCCCCAAGGAGGAGATGACTGAGATTTCAAATTCTCCAGCAGCCTCAGTGCAGCCAGACATTTAAGAGGGTTACGTGTCCAGAAGGAGCACTCTGGACAAATGCAGATTGGGTTCAGATTATTCAAATTCCTCTCAGATTTCTTAACCTGGTGGGCTATACCAAACCCCAAAAGTTTAAGCAGACTCTACTTTTGCTTATTTTCTCCTAAGCCCTACCTTGGTTTTCTTTGGACTCTCTATGAGCAGAGATATGGCTCCTTAAGAAAGGAGACACTTCAGTCCTGTTATAGGCTAAATTGTGTCCCCTCAAAATTTACACGCTGTGGCCCTTACCCCCAGTATTTCCAAATGACTGTATTTGGAGATAGAGCCTTTAAATTAAAATGAAGTCATTAGCATGGGTTCTAATCCAATATGACTAATATCCTTATAAGAAGAGGAGATTCAGACCCAGACACAGAGAGGGAAGACCAGGTGAAGACACAGGAAAAAGAGCATCTGCCAACTAGGAGAGAGGCCTCAGAAGAAACCAACCCTGCTGCCACCGTGATCTCAGACTTCTAGACCCTAGAATTGTGAGAAAATAAATTTCTGTTATTTAAGTCTGTGGCACTTTACTTTGGCAACCCTAGCAACCTAATACAAAAGTCCGCCTTTTAACAGTAGCTGAGAGAGGGAAAAGGAAGTGATGGAAATTGATATAAAGAAGAAGCATGTCATGGAAAGAGGGGGCTTTGACGCTTCTCTCTCCTGCCCAACCTCCACCCACTATGGCTCATGGTGGGCTTTTGAGGACTCCACTAGGTCTTTGACCCACATCAGAGTTCCCCTTTCTTGGAGCTGAAATAAGGTTAAGAAGCTTTGAACTTCCTCTAGCGATCCGAGAATGTAGCCAGCAATTAACTTGTTTATTGCCCTTTACATACCAATTATCAAACAACCATTTGTTGCTGAGCAATGTGTAGAGCTCAGAACATGGAAGAGGAACTTACATTTCTTATACGTTAATTATATTTATTTCCCCTTTTCCAATTGCAAAAGTAAAACGTTTTTATCAATGAAAACAAAGAAGACATTAAATATAAAGGAAAGATTGTCGTCTGTAATTTCCATCCTTAGACAACTATTATTTACTGTTGTAATGTGTTTTATTTCAGTCATTTTTCCACATATATGTTTAACCAATTAGGTTCATATACATAGTTTCATATTCTGCTTTTTTCACTTAACATATTGATAAAACAATTTTCTCATTTTATCAAGTATTATTGTCTTCTCTACCTTCTTGAGACTTGTGTGATACAGAGAAGTGAGGCCAGCAATAAAGATCCAAGAGGAGGATCCCCGGCCCCATGCAACCACTACCAACCGGGCAGTGAAAGGGCATGGGCTCCATGTCATTGATGCAATGCACATTTGCTGACCAGTCCCCTGTCACTGCTACAGCAGCCATTGGAAAGACAGCCTGCTGCAACCAACGTGAGCAGTGATCACAATGACCATGACCATGCAAACACAGAGAAACAGCCTCTCTTTGCTCAATTCGCTTGATGGAGGTTTAAATCATTAAACAGTCTCCATATCTCCCTTTTTAATTCTCTTGTCTCCTGACCTACTTTGCCTTTAAACTTTCACACTTCTTTAACGCAAATTCACCCTGCTTTGACACCACACTAACATAGAACCAAATTAAACTCTCTTTTAGCTTTCTTGGTCTCTGGAGAATCCAGATCAGTTTCTGTCCAGACCCTATACCCCATTTTCTCTGCTACAGGTAGATATAGTTCTTTTTTAAAAATACTTTTTAATTTCAAGATTTTTTTCTTTTTTTTTTTTGAGACGGAGTCTTGCTCTGTCACCCAGGCTGGAGTGCAGTGGCGCGATCTCGACTCACTGCAAGCTCCGCCTGCCGGGTTCACACCATTCTCCTGCCTCAGCCTCTCGAGTAGCTGGGACTACAGGCACCTGCCACCATGCCTGGCTAATTTTTTTGTATTTTTAGTAGAGACAGGGTTTCACCGTGTTAACCAGAATGGTCTCAATCTCCTGACGTTGTGATCCGTCCGCCTCGGACTCCCAAAGTGCTGGGATTACAGGCATGAACCACTATGCCTGGCCTAATTTCAATAATTTTGGGGGTACCAGTGGTTTTTGGTTACAACATTGAATTGTATATTAGTGATACCTGAGATTTTAGTGCACCTGTCACTGTACCCCATATGTAGTACCCAATATGTAGGTTTTTTTATCGCTTGTGCCCCTCCTAACCTCCCCCTTGTGAGTCTCCATAGTCTGTTAAGTCACTCTGTATGCCGCCTTTGCATACTCATAACTTAGCTCCCACTTGTAAGTGAGAACATATGGTATTTGGTTTTCCATTCCCGAGTTGCTTCACTTAGAATAATGGCCTCCAGCTCCATCCAGGTTGTTGCAAAAGACATTATTTCATTCTTTTTATGGCTGAGTAGTATTCCATGGTACATACATACCACATTTTCTTGATCCAGTCATTGGTGGAAATTATTCTTGAAACATCTTTCTTTTTTTTTTTTTTCCTTTTTATGGAGAATGGGGTCTCTCTACATTGCCCAGGCTGGTCTCGAACTCCTGGGCTCAAACTATCCTCCCGCCTCTGCCTCCCTAAGGGCTGTGATTACAGGCGTGAGCCACCACACCTGGCTCTTGAAAGGTCTTTCTAGGAAACTTTAAGACTTGCCTTTCCTTGCCCTTTACTCCAGTTACCTTGCCTGTACAACTCACTTAACACTGAGACCAACACCAACCTCCTCTAAACACACACACACACACACACACACACACACACACACACTCTATACCTCATCTCCCTTCTGAACTCAAGGGAGCTTCAGGAGTTTCTTCAACCCTACTCCATTTCTCCACACCTCTTCTTCTCCCTTTAGAGCACACTGTTCTAAGTACTTTGTGGTGATTAACTCAGTTAACGCTCACGGAAACCCTTTGAGCTCGGTACTACTATCCACATTTTAAAAATAAGAGAACACAGAGGAGCAGAAGCAAAACTGACTAACACAAGTCCAACCAAAGCCACACTACTAGTAAGTGGGCAAATCAGAACGCAGAGTCCGCATTCTTGCTTTAGAAGCTTGTTGCACTTGGCCAGGCTTGGTAGCTCACACCTGTAATCCCAGAACTTTGGGAGGCCCAGGTGGGCAGATCACGAGGTCAGTTGATCGAGACCATCCTGGCCAACATGGTGAAACCCCATCTCTACTAAAAATACAAAAAATTAGCTGGGCGTGGTGGCACATTCCTGTAACTCCAGCTACTCAGAAGGCTGAGGCAGGAGAATTTCTTGAACCAGGGAGTCAGAAGTTGCAGTAAGCCGAGATCGTGCCACTGCACTCCAGCCTGCACAACAGAGCGAGACTCCATCAAAAAAAAAAAAAGAGAGAGAGAGAGAGAAATAAAGTTGTTGCACTTAATGGGTACATTTTAATACTAACAATGGTTAACATGCGTTGAGAACTTACTCTGTGCTAGATATTCTGTAAACAGAATCTCATAATGACCCTATCAGATAGGAACTATTATTAGCTCCATCTTACACTTGAGAAAACTGAATGTATTATAGTCACTTCACCCTCTTACCAAGTCAGTCATTGGCTTCATTGAGTTTTTTTGTTTTGCTTGGTTTTTACATTTACTTTTTATTTTTTATTTTATTTTTATTTTTTTGAGAAGAAGTCTCGCTCTGTCACCCAGGCTGGAGTGCAGTGGCATGATCTCAGCTCACTGCAACCTCCGCCTCCCAGGTTCAAGCAATTATCCTGCCTCAGACTCCCGAGTAGCTGGGATTACAGGCATGCACAACCACACCCAGGTAATTTTTGTATTTTTAGTGGAGACGGGATTTCACCATATTGGCCAGTCGGGTCTCAAACTTCTGACCTCAGGTGATATACCCGCCTGGGCCTTACAAAGTGCTGGGATTACAGGCATGAGCCACCATACCCAGCCTGGTTTTTACATTTATTTTTAATATTTGTATTTACACACAGTAAAATTTACTTTTTTGAATGTGCGGTTCTATTGCCAAATACAGAGAGGCCTATACCCACAACCACAATCAAGATAGAGAATAGAATGACTCCCCTCCATGGCACTAACTCCTGACTAGCTCTTCCCCTCACACCCCCAAGCCCAGTGGCAGTGGTGAAGGACTTTGACTCCCAAGGTAGGGGTGGGGATGAGTCCTCAATGGGAACCCTGGTGCAGAAGGTGGGGGGTAGCAGCACTGTCAGTGGGGACCACTGGGAAGCTGAGGACGAGGATGTCAAAGATAACTGGGAAGATAATGACAAAAAAGGAAAAAAAAAAAAGAGGAAGCAGAAGTAAAACCAGAGATTAACATTTCAGAAAAAAAATAGCAGAGAAGATAAAAGACAAAGAACAACAATAGAAGAAAAAGCAAGTTGAAATTAAAAAGAGGTTAGAAGAACCTAAGAACCTAAAGTTCTAAAACCAGAAGAATAATTTAACAGACAAACCGTGCTAAAGAAATTACAGGAAGAGTCAGACCTCAAATTAGCAAAGGAAATTTTCATAGTTAATAATATAGACAGGGCCCAGTGGCTCACACATGTAACCCAGAACTTTGGGAGGCCGAGGTGGGCAGATTCCCTGAGGTCAGGAGTTCAAGACCAGCCTGATCAACATGGCAAAACCCCATCACTACTAAAAATACAGAAAATTAGCCAGGCATGGTGGCACGTGCCTGTCATCCCAGCTACTTGGGAGGCTGAGGCAGGAGAATCGCTTGAACCTGGCAGGTGGAGGTTGCAGTGAGCTGAGATCACGCCAGTGCACTCCAGCCTGGGTGACAGAGCGAGACTCCATCTCAAACAATAATAATACAGTTTATGGAATAAATGCTATGAACCCATCTTTAAGAGATGACTTTACAGAGTTTAGAAAGTTACTAAAATATAAAATTATACAATATGAAAAGTCACTATATTATGCCAGTTTTTTGGAAGTCTTAGTTGGATATGTGTGTATTTCACTGGAAATTGATGACTTGAAAAATGTTACCAATTCACCAACTATGCTTTACAGTGAAAAACAGAAGCAAGCAAAGCAAAGCCAAACAGAAGAAATGTGTGGTGCCTGGAGGGGGTTAAAAGCCACTATGACAGAAGACTTGGCAGATCATGGTGGTGATGATGAAGCAACACCATTGTTTGGGGTAAATACCTGAGATTCATTGTCTCACATCCACGGAAACCTGGATGTGGACACACAAAGAGTGAGGTTCAGAGTGGAAGTTTAATAGGCAAAAGAAAGAGAAGAGGTCTCTGCAGAGAGAGGGTGCCTGGAGAAATGGGTTGCTGCTCCCACGGCGAAGTGCACGAGGTTTTATAGATGAGCTTGGGGAGGCAGTGTTTGGTTTACGTAGGGCGCAAAAGACTAGTTGGACCACGTGTGCCATTTGCATAGCGTGTGAAAATCTGGCCATCCCCACTCTCATCTTTTATTATGCAGATGGTTCTCTACCTGGCCAGCACCATGTTGCCTGTTCTTTTACTGTACCATGGTGACAAAGAAAAGGGAATATGAACTCTCCATGTTGAACATACCTGGCCCTCAGGTAGCCCTTGTGCATTGGCACAGCTGCCGGCATTCACCCGTGCAAGCTTCTGGCTTGCTTATCTATGTCTGCAGCTCGATTTTTCAGGCTGCTCTTAAAGAAATGATTCTGGGGCTGCCTTTTTTGTTAAAAGGGAAATTCTGCCAAGGAATCTTTTGCCTTCACTATCTGCCAAATAACTAACCCTTTCTTTCTTTTCTTTCTTTTCTTTTTCGCTCTTGTCACTTAGGCTGGAGTGCAATGACACAATCTCAGCTCACTGCAACCTCCGCCTCCCAGGTTCAAGCAATTCTCCTGCCTCAATCTCCCGAGTAGGTGGGACTACAGGCATGCCCAGCCACCACGCCCAGCTAATTTTTGCATTTTTAGGAGAGACGGGGTTTCACCATGTTGGCCAGGATGGTTTCGATATCTTGACCTCATGATCCACCTGCCTCAGCCTCCCAAAGTGTTGGGGTTATAGGCGTGAACCACTGTGCCTGGCCTCTTTTTCTTTCTTAATATGATCTGATATCTAAAAATAAGACTACCAAGCCCTAGAAAAGTCTTAAAATAGCCTAGCCTGTGGGCTCAGTGGCTCACGCCTATAGTCCTAGCAGTTTGGGAGGCCAAGGAGGGTAGATTGCCTGAGCTCAGGAGTTCAAGACCAGCCTGGGCAACATGGCAAAACCCCAGCTCTACTAAAAATACAAAAAAATAGCCAGGCGTGGTAGCGGGTGTTTGTAATCCCAGCTACTCAGGAGGCTGAGGCAGCAGAATGGCTTGAACCCAGAAGGTGGAGGCTACAGTGAGCCAAGATCACGCCACTGCACTCCAGCCTGGGTGACAGAGTCAAAAAAAAAAAAAAAAAAAAAGCCCAGCCTGTACATCAGACCCTTCTCTACATTGTAATGTGATTAATTATTTGTATAGATTTCTTACTAGTGAAACCACCCTGAATGTTTAGAATTAGCTTCTTTGGTCATGGTTTACTTTCTTCCAATGTGCTGTTAGAATCTACTTGCTGGTATTTGACTTAGGATTTTTGCATCAAGAGTTTTAAGTAAGGTTATTCTGGGGTGTTCTTCCTTGTGCTTTTTTGATCAGGTTTTTATATCAGTGTTATGCTAGCCTAATACAAAAAATCGGGACGCCTTCTTTCTCTGTGGCGTGAGATAGCTAAAATAACTCATCCATCTTTTCTTTTTCTTTTTCTTTCTTTCTTTCTTTCTTTTTTTTTTTTTTTTTTTTTTGAGACAGAGTGCAGTGGCACAATCTCAGCTCACTGTAACTTCTGCCTCCGCAGTTCAAATGATTCTCCTGCCTCAGCCTCCCGAGTAGCTGGAACTACAGGCGCCCACCACCACACCCGGCTAACTTTTGTATTTTTAGTAGGGATGGGGTTTCACCATGTTGGCCAGGATGGTCTCCATCTCTTGACCTTGTGATCCACCCACCTTGACCTCCCAAATGCTGGGATTACAGGTGTGAGCCACCATGCCCAGCCTTCATTCATCTTTTCTTTTTTTGAGACGGAGTCTTGCTCTTGTCCCCCAGGCTGTAGTGCAATGGTGCGATCTCAGCTCACTGCAACCTCCGCCTCCTGGGTTCAAGCGGTTCTCCTGCCTCAGCCTCCCGAGTAGCTGGGATTACAGGCACTTGCCACCATGCCTGGCTAATTTTTGTATTTTTAGTAGAGACGGGGTTTCACCACGTTGGCCAGGCTGGTCTCAAACTCCTGACCTCAGGTGATCTGCCTGCCTTGGCCTCCTAAAGTACTGGGATTACAGGCATGAGCCACTGCACCCCCACCCATCCATCTTTTCTATAAAGGTTTGTCAAGTCACTTTTTGACAAAAAAAATGAGGTTTTTTATACAAGATGGAGCTGTAGGTTGTCTCTGTCCAGCCAGGCTTTCCTTAATTTCCACCCTTTCATTTTATTTCCTTTTTTGTTTGCTTGTTTGTTTGTTTTGTTTTGAGATGGAGTCTTACTCTGTTGCCCAGGCTGGAGTGCAGTGACGCAAACTCAGCTCACTGCAAGCTCAGCCTCCTGGGTTCAAGTGATTCTCCTACCTCAGCCTCCCTCCTGCTGGGACTACATGCACGAGTCACCACGCCCAGCTAATTTATTGTATTTTTAATAGAGACAGGGTTTCATCACGTTGGCCAGGCTGGTCTCAAACTCCTGAGCTCAAGTGATCCACCCGCCTCAGCCTCCCAAAGTGCTAGGATTGCAGGTGTGAGCCATGGTGCCCAGCCTTATTTTCTTCTCACCACCCTCACCCGCTTTCTTCTGCTCCTTCCATGAGTCTCAGCAAAAGCTTCCTTTTTACAACTTGCCTTTTTAGTATTCTTCCAATTGTACCTGGAAAATGCCATTTATAGTATATTTACCTTCTCTATTTGTATGTGTCATATTGCTGAGTTAGTTAGAAAATTACAAAACTTTTCATCAAACTGGTTGTTCCAAAACAATGTTTTGTTGTGGAAAAGGTAGGGATGGTACTCTGAAGCTATCCTAAATGTCTATAGGGTGCTTCTCAGCAAGCCACATGCACCCTAATTCCCCTCTCTGATTTTGGATGGTTCAATATTATAAAGAGAAGAATTGGGGGATCAAATATAAGACCACAAATATTTCATGCAATATCAATCACGGCTATAGAAGCAAAGGAAACAGGGAAGAGAAATAGGTCTGTGAGCTAACAGTGTAGGGAGAGTAGGCAAGGGGAATTTCTCGGATGAAATATCCCTTTAACCATGCTTACAGAGAGGGCCTCAGAGGCAAATCAGATTACCGCTTTTAAAAACTCACTACTATTTTTAGATCATAGTATATTATAAAATAATTTATTTTTGACAATTCTATACAATCATCTGTTGGTATTTTAGGGGAAATGATTCCAGAACCCTTCCTGGATACCAAAATTCCTGACGTTCAAGTCCCTTATATAAAACGGCATAGTGTTTATACATAACCTACACACATCTTCCTGTGTACTCCAAAGAAGCCCCTTTTGACATTTTTGTACAATTCTTCTCTAGGGTAATAACCACTAAAAGTTAATTTATTTTAAAGGTTAATGTAAATATATTTTGATTGTGAATCTATTGTATTTGCTTCTAAGATCACACAGAGATCTCTTATTTGTTTATGTCCCACTTTTGTTGGCAGTAAGATCTTTCTTAGATTACAAAAAAGATAAAAAGAAGAACCTTCAAGCTCACCCTAATGAGAAATCTCTTTGCAAAATCATACCTAAAGTCATAAGTCACTTTAAAACTCAGTCCACTGCGGGACGTGCTGAGCTCTGGAACGAGGTGGTGCCTGCGCCTGCCGTGGCCTGTGTCCCAGAGGCCCCTTCAAGGCCCTGGCTGAGCTCTGCAGCTCATCTGTTGACTCCTGCTCCCTCTGCTGGCCCCGCTGCTCAGTGGCCATCCTCAAAGCAGCACGTGTCAGACCTACAACAGGCCTCAGGAGACAGCAAAGACTGGTCCACTTGGGGAAACTGAGTCCCGGCTGGTGACAGGCCTTGCTCAAACTCACAGTCAGTGGCAGGGCCAGCACTGCAGCCAGCCTCCCCACTGTTCCCCAGTCCTCACAATTACACAATTACTCATAGCTACTCAAATATTTTAGCACTTGGTGGTACTCCTCACCTATGAGCTGCTTTTCCAAAAACAAACACGTTTCAAAGTGCATATATTATTAATTTATAATGTAAAAATAATGGTCGACATTTTGAATCAATTAACTGAAAGATTTTTTTTTTTTAAGATTCTATTAGTGATGCTGGTGATACACATAACAAAAATAATGAATCTCAAAAACATTGTACTGAGCAAAACAAGCCAGGCATAAAATAGTACACGTGTAAAGTTCCATTCATTCCTTTTACATGAAAGTCCAGAACAGGCAGAACTACCCTATGCCGAGAGAAATCACATCACTGCTTGCTTGGGGCAGGAGGAACCTCCAGTGGGCCCAGGGGAACATTTTAGACTGATGGAAATGTTCTAGATCTTGATTGTGATGTTAATGTCACAGCCACACACACACTTGTCAAAACCCATTGAACTACACATTTTATTTTATATTATTTTATTATTTTTTCTTTTTGAAATAGGGTCTCACTCTAGCCCAGGCTAGAGTACAGTGGCACAATAACAGCTCACTACAGCCTCGATCACCCAGGTTCAAGCAATCCTCCCACCTCAGCCTCTGGAGTAGCTGAGACCACAGGCATGCACCACCACATCTGGCTAATTTTTGTATTTTTTGTAGCGATGACTTTTTGTCATATTGCTGAGGTTGGTCTTGAACTCCTGAGCTCAAGTGATCCTCCCACCTCGGCCTCCCAAAGTGCTGGGATTGAGGCAACCTCACCCAACTGAAGTACACATTTTAATGAGTGCATTTGTATTTGGTGTAAATTGTACCTCAATAAAGTTGGTTTTAAAGCAAAAAAGTTCTGGGCTAGTCAAATCATAAACTCTAATCAATTCTTTCAACCTGAATATTCCTGGACCTATTTTTCAAAAGAAAAAGAAAGAGTTAGAAGTGGTGGCTCACGCTGTAATCCCAGCACTTTGGGAGACCAAGGCAGGCGGATCACCTGAGGTCAGGAGCTCAAGACCAGCTTGGTCAACAAGGTGAAACCCCGTCTCTACTAAAAATACAAAAATTAGCTGGACATGGTGGCATGCCCCTGTTAATCCCAGCTACTTGAAAGGCTGAGGCAGGAGAATCAGCCTTGAACCTGGGAAGCAGAGGTTGCAGTGAGCCAAGATGGCACCACTGCACTCCAGCACGTCTAGCCTGGGCGACAAGAGCAAAACTCTGTCTCAAAATAAAAAAATAAATAAAAATATCAATAAACAGACATCCTCTTGCTTCAGTATTTGGCCACATGCTTTGATTTCCTGAAAAGGAATAAAAACCTAGATCCAAAAGGCAGGGTCAGGGAGGGAAATAATAGTTTCCACATGTTTTCTCAGAAGATAATTCAGTACCAAAGACAACATGCCAACAGGAGAAATAAAATTGTGGAAAGAGCATGATGCTGAGTGGGAGGTCTTTTGAATCCCCAGCTCACACCTCAAGACAGAGCTTGGCCACAGGTGAGCTCAGGGCCTGAGTGCACGTAGCACAGGCCAAACCAGGAGCCACTAAAGGCATCACCAGTGCCTAGCCCCTTACCAAGGTGTGTGCTCTGGGGTGGAGACTCAGCTGCCAGACAGAACGGTGACTTGGAGTTTCTGCTCTACCCTAAACTTTCTCTCATGTGACAGTGGCTACATTGCACGGTGACCCAGCTTTGATTGCCACTCTTCATAAGACATGCACCATGACTCTTTATGGCATCAGGTCCTATGTGTGCAAAGTAGGACTTAGATGGAAGAAAATCCAGTTCTGGATTCTGGGTTCAAATCTGCTGGTAGAAAAATAGGGATTTGTTTATTTATTTTAGAGACAGGGTATTGCTGTGTTGCCCAGGGTGAACTCGAACTTCTAGGCTCAATCGATACTCCCACCTCAACCTCCCCAGTAGCTGGGACTTCAGGCACCTCACCCAATTAAAGAGTTTGTTACAAACTCTTTAACTCATTTAATCCTCACAGCAACCTTCTTTGTGAGATACTGTTATCAGCCCTATTGTACAGATGAGGAAATTGAGATAGAGAGGAGTTCAGTAGCTTCATCAACATTATAGAAGGGACAAAGCCAGGAAGCAAACCTAGGCTGCCTGTCCTGATAGCTCATGCTTTTAATCAGCATGTTACGGTGCCCGCCACGCTACCGAAGAAAATCAAGATGTGGACGCTGCTATGACCTGAATGTTTCTGTCCTCCCAAAATTCATATGTTGAAATCCTATCTGTCAAGGTGATTGTAGTAGGAGGTGGTTCCTGGGGAGGATGATTAGATTATGGGGGTGGAGCCCCCATGAACTGGATTAATGCTTTTATAAAAGAGGCCCCAGAGATGCCTTCAGCCCCTTCCACCATGTGAGGACAGACAGAGACGGTGCTAAGAGCCAGAAATCAGGCCTCCACCAATCTGCCAGTGCCTTCATCTTGGACTTCTCAGCCTCCAGAACTGGGAGAAATAAATATCTATTGTTTGTGGGCTACCCTGTGTATGATATTTTGTTGTAACAAATAATAGCCCAAACAACTAAGACACTTTAAGCCCTCACTACTCAAAGTGGGGTCCATGGATCAACAGTTACAGCAGCAACCGGGAGCTTCTTAAGAATGCAGAGCCTGATCCTCCCTAGACCTACTGGCTTACAGCTGGCATTTGAACAAGATCGGCAGGTGGTTCACTAAAGTTGGAGAAGAGCTGCTCTAAACAAGAAAGTGTTCAGTTTCTCTTGCTTTGTTTTGCTCTGTTTTTGCTTTTCTTTTAGTCCCAGACTCCCTTGAGAATCTGATGAAAGTCATGGATCCTGGGCAAAAAAAATGTGCACAGGATTTTGAAGAGGAGTTCATAGATTCACATTCATGAAACCCTATTGTGGAGGATCTGAAGGTGCTCAGAACCGGTCCTTTATGCCTCCCATGCATTATTACATGTAGTCCTTATAAACCCACTATCATTAACATGGGAACTTGGAGAGGTTAAGTACCTTGCCCTAGTCATAGCTAGGAAGTGCTGACACCAGAGTCAAAATAGACATTCTGCCCACAGGGCCCAACTATAACACTATTCTGCTGAGAGGGGTGACTCAGCTACAGTGATTCTGGAGAACATCCTGATACGACTTTCCCCTTCTCTGACAAGTTCATTCTCTCCACTAGAGTATAGTTCCCATGAAGGAAACACCAATGGAGTGATGAGGTAGGGGCCACTGCCTACAGAGGAAGCTTGGCCGGATGGCGGATGGATCCTAGCAATCCACGTGATGGTGGGTGTCCTGGGAAGGTCTCCTGTGTATCTTCCTGACACACTTCCAACCTGTCCAGCCTCAAACCATGTGCCAATCCATAACTGTCACCTATATCACTCTCCTACTGTCAGCCATGGTTGGCAAAGAGATTTCCTTCCATGGGCCAACTGATTGATTGGTAGTGGCTGCTTGGTGTTTCAATATTAAAGAGAAGCCAGTTGAGGACTGTGATAGATTAGTAACACCTGCCCCCCAGTGGCACAGGATAGCACAGTAGTAGGAATGCCACCTGGTCCATTAAATCACTGCTTAATGCCCTTGGCTTTCCATTCCTTTATTTAACACACCTGTACTAAGTGTGAATTCTGTATACACAGCAAAAGCGCTCTTATTCATCCTAATGGAATGACGAACTTAAACTGCCTGACAGAATGAAGTATTACTAACAAGCACATACACCTTAAACATTTCATTTTCAATTAAAACACTTACATACTTAGGAATTTACCGATTTTAGAAGAAGGGCTAAGTCCCTTTGCTTCTGGGTCTACTCGTTTGGAGTTTCCCATGGATTTTTTTCACACCAGACTCAAAATGCACCTTTTTTCCTTCCTTCCTTCCTTCCTTCCTCTTCCTTCCTTCCTTCCTTCCTTCCTTCCTTCCTTCCTTCCTTCCTTCCTTCCTCTTTCTTTGTTTCAGACAAGGTCTTACTCTGTCACACAGGCTGCAGTGCAGTGACGTGATAATGCCCCACTACAGCCTCAACCTCCTGGGCTCAAGTGACACTCCCACCTCGGCTTCCTGAGTAGCTGGGACTACGGGTGTATGCCACTGTTTGGCTAATTCTTATTTTTTGTAGAGAGAGGGTCTCCCTATGTTGCCCAGGCTGGTCTCAAACTCCTGGGCTCAAGTGATCCTCTCACTTTGGCCTCCCAAAGTGCTGGGATTACAGGCGTGAGCCACCACGCCCAGCCAAAATGCACTATCTTTTAAAGATCCTTCTGAAGCAATCTGCTGGCAGTATCTTAACAGATTCCCAGTACTATCGGCTTCCCCACACCTCATCCAAAAGCAAAACTTATGGGAAATTTATATATAATTTTCCAAGCATTCAACTTAGGTTTCATAGAAATAATCCTTTTCTTTCCCCCCCCATAAAGTTACCAAACCACACATTTCATCAAATTATATAATTACATAACAAGTATAATTTGTATGAAGAGATTTGGGCAGAAACACAACTAATTACTGGATATATGCTACTCAACCAGCTGCAAAGGGTTTTACGGAGAACTGGAGAGCATTAGTTACTCTCAAGAGCCAGACAAGTGATGGCCAGTTAGCAGAGTTTTGGTTACACTACACAGAGCCCTCTCTGGTGACACTCAATTAAACGAGATTTTTAGCCTAAATTTCCATGTACGATGTTCCTAATATGTCTGTAAGGCATTAAAGTTCTTAATGTAGGCTGGGCACAGTGGCTCACACCTATAATCTCAGAATATTGGGAGGGGGAAGTAGGCAGATTACTTGAGTCCAGGAGTTCGAGACCAGCCTGGGCAACATGGCAAAACCCCATCTCTACAAAAAATACAAAAATTAGCCAGGCAAGGTGGTCCAAGCATGGTGGTGTGTGCCTGTAGTCCCACCTACTCAGGAGGCTGAGGTGGGAGGATTGCCTGAGCCCAGGGAGGTTGAGGTTGTAGTGAGCCATGATTGCATTACTGCACTCCTGCCTGGGTGACAGAGTAGGACCCTGTCTGAAAAACAAAATGAAACAAAAAGATCCTGCTATGACTTGGAATTATAAAATGAAGAGGAACAAAAGATTAAAATATGTTCAGATAATCCTTTCTGGTGTCTTCACTTTTTTTGCAGGGAGTCTTTTGATATCATTTTAAACTTATATTCTTCCATAAGAACTCTTGTAATTTACCTTTCGTCAAATCTGAAACAAGGAGAGCTTAAAATATATATAAATTAAAGTAAGTTTGTGATCTCCATAGTGTTGAGATAACTTTGTTACACGTAATACCCTAAAGAAAATATTGATCTTGGCAACTAGTAACAGGAACCAAAAATAACAGTGGTTAAGACAAGAGATATATTTGTTGGTGGTGGTTTTCTTTTCCCTCATAGAGACAGGCAGTCTGGGGCTAGAATAGCAATTCCAGGTTCATCTGGGATGCAGTCTCTTTCTTTCTGTCCAACAGCCTTACTTTATGACTTCCATCCTCAAGTTTGCTCCATGGTCTCAAGATGGCTGCTGCAGCTCCAACTATTACATTAGCATTCAATGCAGGATGACAATAAGAGAAGGCCACAAACCATGTGCTTCCCAGTCAATTCAGGCCCCTTAGAAAAACTTTACTAAAAAGCCCCACCTAGTGACCTCTACATACTTTATCACTGGTGCTCTTATTTGTAAGAATATCTAAAAACATCATTTTATAGCTAGGCACAAGCTTCAACAATTTTGAGTTCTTGTTACTAAGAAGGAAAGACTGGATAGTGAGTAGAGTAGACAACAGTGTTTCCCATAAAATATAGTCTGGCCAGGCACGGTGGCTCATGCCTATAATCCCAGCACCTTGGGAGGGTGAGGGAGGAGGATCGCTTGAGCCTAGGAGTTCAAAACCAGTCTGGGCAGCATGGTGAAACCCCGTCTCTACAAAAAATACAAAAATTAGCTGGACATGGTGGCACATGTCTGTGGTCCCAGCTACTAAGGAATCTGAGGTGGGAGAATCACCTGAGCCTGGGGGGGGGTCAAGGCTGTAGTGAGCCATGATCACACTGCCGCACTCCAGCCTGGGTGACAAAGGGAAACCCTGTCTCAAAAAAAAAAAAAAAAGAAAAAGAGAAAATTTTTTTTTAAATCTTAGCAGGATATTCTAAAAACCAAAATATTTGATACACACCTTATTTCCTGACTGGTCCAGATAACCGGGAATTTCTGTATATTACAAAGATCTATTGATCTTTTGCTTTGCAAAAGTCCTGTTCAGTTGTTACAACTATGTTTTAGACACCGTGTGGAACACTTGTTTTATTCACTCCGTATCTCCATTTCGAGCCACACACTACCCAGGACATTTGTATTGGGTGCCAGCTCAAGCTCACATGGATGTTGCTACCATGAGCAGAATTCTGCTTCTACAAAGTACATACTGTGCATACTCAACTCTGTAGTTGTGAGCTTTTAGAAATATCGGTCAAGGTCCTATTACCAAGTTTTGCCAATCAGGTGCACCTGAGAGCACAAGCCGCACTAGGCAGGCAGCTAAAAGCAGCTGACTGGCTGCCCAGGGTGGCTTGCCTCCAGTTTCTTTTTCACCATCTTCCAGGCAGTCAATGCTTTTTACAAGGGTGCAAAAAGTTCTCTCTTCTCCAGAATCCAATACAACAGTTGCAACAGTGTATCTTAGACTCATTTGAAAATACAATTCACCAAACACTTAACAAACCCTGACTTTGTTAGACAATGGAAATGCCCTCAAAGATGTCACACCTACGAAGGGAGATGAGGTGTATGACACTGATTAACGGATACAAGGAAGGCCTAGAGAGATTATGGAAGAAAGTTCATAGCTTCCTTACTTCTACTAAGTTACACTTGAACAAGCCCCAGCCCACAAGGCCCCTTCCTTCCCGGTGGTTGTCCTGGAGACTCCACTTTTTTTTTTAACCTTCATGGGAGGCATTGGATTGCCTTGCTTTTACTTTTTGGGCATCAAAGTCCTATTCACCACGCATCTCCAACTATAATTCATTAGGCTACATGTAATCAATTCCTTCCTCTGTTCCCATCATCTCTAATGCTTCTTTCAGATGCTCTATTGGCTGGCATTGCTCACTAATGACAAGACCTCACTGGGACCAGGCGAGATCATTTTTGGCTTCCATTGTTGGACCATACCCATGACCACCACCAACAATGTCAAACACTTAACAACCTCTGACACCCTTTAGCACCATGGCTCAGACTCTCAGATTTAAAGCATGATGGATGCAGAAATTCAGCTGGCCCCCAATCACCGCTCTTTCACAGGTACCATCTCAACATCAGTTATGTACCTCTGCCTCTGCAAATCCACCTCCTCCCAAAGTCTGAACTTCCAGCAGTGCGGAAATGCCCTGTCTCCTAAATTCCTGGTTCCATCCTCCCAATGTATAAGCAAATTGTCTGAGGTCAGAGTCGTGATTCCCAGTGAACACAGTAGTTTAAGAATTCGGGGTTACTTATGTACACAAATGAATAAACAAGCAATATAAATGAATGTAACAAAGTAACAACAGACAAGTATGAGGAAGAGAGTACAATGGGTATATTCTAGTACTAAGAATACCAGTCATACATTATGTAATTTGTTTTTTTATCTAAAATACACTTTTCCATACAGTAATTTATTTGAACTCAAAAGACTCTGGCATGTACAGAAATAGGTCAGGTATTATTATCATTTTAAACATCAGAAAACAGAATCTTAGAAAGGTTAAATGCCTTTCTCAAAAACTTCTCAAATAGTACAATAGAACTTCAATGTAAATCCAGATCTTCTGTCCAAATCCAGTTTATCTTCTACTACATTATCTGCTCGTGGCATTACTCTAATGTTCAGCTCATTGGGGGGCAGCCGTAACTAAGAAAACATTATAAATCTCCCTCTTGGTTGGGCACAGTGGTTCACGCTTGTAATCCCAGGACTTTGGGAGGCCAAGGTGGGTGGACCACTTGAGGCCACGAGTTTGAGACCAGCTTGGCCAACATACTGAAACCCGTCTCTACTAAAAATACAAAAAATTATCTGGGTGTGGTGGCAGGCGCTGTAAGCCCAGCTACTCAGGAGGCTGAGGCAGGAGAATTGCTTGAACCCAGAAGGTGGAAGTTGCAGTGAGCCGAGATTGTGCCACTGCACTCCAGCCTAGGCAACAAGAGCAAAACTGTGTCTCAAAAAAAACTCCCTCTTTTTTAGTATCAGAGCGTACTATGTGAGTTTACAAGTCTTCCTTAACTTACCAAACTGAATTACTCCTTTAGATGTTTGTTATTTCTCCCACTGGGAAGTGGAGTCATTTCCTTCCCCTTGAATCTTGGCAGGCTTTGGTGACTTGCTTCACCAATGTAACATTGCAGAGGTGATTTATGAAGCTAGGTCATAAAAAGCCTGTCAGCTTCTGTCCAGACCTCTTAAGAACTCACTCTTAGAAGCCTGCTGCTATGCTGTGATGAAGCGCAAGCAGCCCATAGAAAGAGCCATCAGGAGAGGAAACAAGGCCCCAAGAGACAGCCCTGGCTGAGCTCCTGGCCAAGAGCCATGTGAGGGAATGATCTTAGAAGTGGATCACCTAGTCCCTGTCAAGACAGATGAGCTGTCTCCACCCAGCCTGCCCAACTTGCAGATCCATAGACCAAGTAAATCACTGTTATTATTTCAAGCCATTAGGTTTTAAGATGATTTGTTTCATAGTAAATAACTGCAGTCTACCTTTCCAAAACCTTCATGGCTAAAAAGAATACACAAAGAGAAGTAGTGGTATATATCAAACTGGCTATACATTATGAATATTTGCATGTTTATTTC
Source organism: Papio anubis (assembly GCF_008728515.1). NCBI lineage: Eukaryota > Metazoa > Chordata > Mammalia > Primates > Cercopithecidae > Papio > Papio anubis. Next base: position 20,422,915 of record NC_044988.1, on the reverse strand, counting down.
ACTTACATGTTCTATTTTATATTTTTAAAAGTAAATGAAGAGGCCGGGTGCAGTGGCTCACGCCTGTAATCCCAGCACTTCAGGAGGCCAAGATGGGCGGATCACCTGAGGTCAGGAGTTCAAGACCAGCCTGGCTAACATGGTGAAACCCCGTTTCTAATTAAAATACAAAAAATTAGCCGGGTGTGCTGGCACACGCCTGTAATCCCAGCTACTAGGGAGGCTGAGGCAGGAGAATCGCTTGAACCCAGGAGGTTGAGGTTGCAGTGAGCCGAGATCGAACCATTGCACTTCAGCTTAGGCAACAAGAGTGAAACTCTATCTCAAAAAAAAAAAAAAAAAAAAGTAAAAGGAAGAGTACCCTCTGATTTAAAAAGAAAAAAAAGGCAATTAGACGAATTGCTTTAAAATGCCTTCAACCCTAAATAATAAAAATCTTATTATAAATATATTAGTATTTGGTTTGAAATTCTGTGAAAAGAATTAGGCCCTCCAGCTTTTACAGTTCCATGAAGGCCTTCTAAATATAGGAAAGTAAAACTGAAATTTATGTCAGTTCGTTAATGGCATCACTTAAAACTATAACAGTTAATTAACTAATTAACAACTTAATTAACTCAGCAGTTAATTTACTTACTTGAGTTCACTTAAATTCCCTAGATGTGATTTAATGAACTTTCAGTGTAATTTCTGACTAACCATGTAAATTGTATGATGTATATCTCTTCAATTTGGATTTTTTTTTGAAATAATATTATTTAAGGCAGAACACTAAGCCTACTAATGAGTTTTCATTTTTTTCTTCAATAGGGAAACTCTCTGAACTTCTGGCAAGTAGCAAGTTTCCCATCAACCTTGCTGGGGTATTTTTTGTTATTGTTATTGTTTTTGAGACAGGACTCACTGTGTTATCCAGACTGGAGTGCAGCGGCATGATCTCGACTCACTGCAACCTCTGCCTCCTGGGCTCAGGTGACCCTCCCACCTCAGTCTCCTGAGTGGCTGGGACTACAGGCATGTGTCACCACATCCAGCTAATTTTTGTATTTTTAGTAGAGATGGGGTTTCATGTTGGCCAGGCTAGTCTCGAACTCCTGGGCTCAAGTGATCTGCCCACCCCAGCCCCACAAAATACTGGGATTACAGGCATGAGCTACTCCACCCAGTCCCACTCAGCCTTTTTACTTTTACAAAGAAAATCATATTTGGATTTGTTGGTTTGTTTAAATGCATCAAAATAAGATTCAAAAATCAGCAAGCCAAGGTGAGCAAATTTCATGACAGTTTATTAATAATTAATTATACTATATTTTTAAAAAAGGACACCGAAACAAACAATAATTGAAAAAAACTGTTATAAAACATTTCTCTGGCCCATGGATTTACTTATTAAACCAACATGTTTACATAGCAGTAGGTAATGTCAGGTTACTCAATTTGTGGCCCATTAACCTGTGCCCATCTATGAACTGTTTTTACCAGTGGAAAATGAGAAGAGTACAGGAAGTAAGTGTTTAGATATATATACAGGACTTTGAGAGAATAAATATATGTCTGTTGACTATCATAAAGAGACATTTGGAGGCTGGGTGCAGTGTCTCACACCTGTAATCCCAGCACTTTGGGAGGCTGAGGCAGGCGGATCACCTGAGGTCAGGAGTTCAAGACTAGCCTGGCCAACATGGCAAAACCCTGTCTCTACAAAAATACAAAAATTCGGCCGGGCACAGTGGCTCACGCCTGTAATCCCAGCACTTTGGGAGGCCGAGGTGGGCGGATCACCTGAGGTCAGGAGTTCTAGACCAGCCTGACCCACACGGAGAAACCCCATCTCTACTAAAAATAGAAAATTAGCCGGGCTGGGTGGCCCATGCCTATAATCCCAGCTACTTGGAAAGGCTGAGGCAAGAGAATCACTTGAACCTGAGAGGTGGAGATTGCAGTGAGCCGAGATCACGCCATTGCACTCCAGCCTGGGCAACAAGAGCAAAACTCCGTCTCAAAAAAAAAAAAAAAAATACAAAAATTCACCGAGTGTGGTGGTGCATGCCTGTTATCCCAGCTACTCAGGAAACTGAGGCAGGAGAATCGCTTGAACCTGGGAGGCAGAGGTTGCAGTGAGCCAAGATCGCACCATTGCATTCTAGCCTGGGCAACAAGAGTGAAATTCCATCTCAAAAAAAAAAAAAAAAAAAAAAGAAAGAGAAAAAGAAAAATTTGGGCTTGTATTTTAGCCTGTATTTTAATTTTTTTCTAATCATTCATTTTTATTGTGTTTTACAAACATCTCAGTCTACAACAGATTGCTTTTTTTTTTCAAAGTTGGTTCCTTTTCAAAGATAGTTTGGGAAGCACTGATTTAACTGTACTAACTACTGTGGCAAACAAAAATTGGATAAAAAATGATCCCTGCTTTCATAAAGCTTGCATATTAATAAGAAAGGCAGGTTGCGATTGTTGCATAATTGAAGTGTAAACAATATGTTCTAGACACTTAGAGGAAAGAGATGATTCCACAAGGAAAGGTAACAGAAGGCTTCGTAGAGGAGGCAATTGTTGAACAAGGTCTTGTTTGATGAATGAGTAGAGTTTGGGGAGGTAAAAATAGAAGAGGATACACATTTCAGTCAGAGTGAACAATGGGAGTAAAGTCAGGGAAAAAATGCAGCTATGTATTGGGAAGAGCATACAACTGACCTCATTTGGTAGGAGCAGAGGGAATGTGATAAATCTAGAAGGGTAGACCCAGAGGTCCAATTGTAGAAGGCCGTTTGAATGTGAAGCTAAGAGGTTTGCACTTGCCTGAGGTCATCTCCAAGCTGCCACTGAAAATTTCTGAGCTGAGAAGTGGTGTTCTTAAAGTTGTGCTTCTGACAGATGAATCTGAGGAGAGAAAAACTGGAGAATTAGATGAGGAAGGATATCCCAGATTTTTCAGGTACAAACTGATAGATTCAAGTCATCTTAAGACCCTGGCAATTGAGATTTTAAAAAGCACACTTTTAACCTTTCCAAAGTAGTGATCAACAAGTGAAAATACAACAGCAATCTACTCCAGAAAGCTCCTGAGTAAGTGATGGGTTGCTGACACTTATGATGCATTCGCCATGTGCATTTTAGGTCCAGTATCTCATGTAATCACCAAAACCACTCTATTTCAGGTTCTATTATCCCCATTTTACATATGAGAAATTTGAGGCTATAAAAGTTAGGTCCCATACCCAAGGTCACTCACTAAATAATAATAGCCTAGGGCCGTGCGTGGTGGCTCATGCCTGTAATCCCAGCACTTGGGGAGGCCAAGGTGGTTGGATCACCTGAGATAAGGAGTTTGAGACCAGCCTGGTCAACATGATGAAATCCTGTCCCTACTAAAAATACAAAAATTAGCCAGGCGTGGTGGTGGGTGCCTGTAATTTCAGCTACTCAGGAGGCTGAGGCAGGAGAATCTCTTGAACCCAGAAGGTAGAGGTTGCAGTGAGCCAAGATCACACTATTGCACCTAGCCTGAGCAACAAGAATAAGAATCTGTCTCAAAAAAAAAAAAAAAAAAAAAAAAAAAAGCACCTAAAACTAACCAAATCAGTCTGATGCCAAAGTCCATTTTGGCACTATTGCATGCCAAACAAAAAGTAAACACTCAAACATGTTAGGTTTTCCCTGCATAAAGGATGATTTAGGAGAAGACAATTAAAATCCATACCAGCTATCTACTTGAACATTATGAAGCCCATTCTCTGGAAACGTCTGGGATTTTATCTGTTTTTCCATCTGAAAGATGAGACTACAATGTACAATAGGAAGATGATTTTTCTTTAGTGAGAGCTGAGGATATTTTTATATCTACAAACTTTTGAATATGCTTGCTTCACAAAAGGACCAGCACAAGTTGCGGGGTTTTTTTGTTTGTTTGTTTGTTTTGTTTTTTAAAAAGAACTTGGCGGGGAGCGGTGGCTCATGCCTGTAATCCCAGCACTTTGGGAGGCCAAGGCAGGCAGATCACAAGGTCAGGAGCACAAGACCAGCCTGGTCAACACGGTGAAACTCTGTCTCTACTAAAAATACAAAAATTAGCTGGGCTTGGTGGGGTGCATCTGTAATCCCAGCTACTCGGGAGGCTGAGGCAGGAGAATCACTTGAACCAGGGAGGTGGAGGTTGCAGTGAGCCCAGATCACACCACTGCACTCCAGCCTGGGCAACAAAGCGAGACTCCATCTCAAAAACAAACAAAAACAACTTACCAATATAACAAAGCAAATATATGACTGCCTATCCAGAATTGAAGTACGAGTTACAATGGCAAGTCTGCACTTGAATAAATGGTGGCAATAAAAGGTGAAAAACAAACACTATAAAGTTTATTGATTTGCCTAGTTGGAAAGGAGAAGCTAATGGAACAGAAACTACTGATCATAGCACCATTATTCTCTAGAAATGTGAGCAATTTCAAAGACACTATTTTTATCTTGAAATAGATTCTAATTTAATTGTCTTCCATAATATAAATACAATTATATATCTGTTGTTTGAGAATTTTAAAAAAGAACCTTTAATTAAAATGGTGCACATGACTGAGATAGAATTTCTAATAGAGGCACTTCTGTTTGAACACATAACTTAGGAACTTACTGACAGATGTATCCTCCAATGCCAGCCCCTGAGAAGCTCCGAGGAAGAGCAGTATTGAGTTTCTCATAAGTGTTTCCTAAGCCTAAATAGAAATGTCTAATTACGTTGCAGTCTCCTTCATCTACTCTCCTTGCCAATCTCTTTGGCACACAATCCCAGCCTTGATGTTCTAACTAGTGTTTCGATTCCCAGGCTAGATCACAAGAGTAGCCAGATTCAAACTGTAGCAGAAATAAGATTCAAGAAAAAAATAGCATAGGAGAAAGAATGGGAGACAGGACAATGTATGTTCCAGTTATCTACTGCTGTGTGATAAATCACACCTAAACATAATGCCTGAACAGCAATGGTTTGTTAGCCCACGAATTTCTGTAGATTGACTGAGCTCAGCAGGGAGGGTATTGACTAGGGTGTCTCATGCAGTTGCAGTCAGGTAGAACTGAGGCTGAAATTATCTAAAAGTTAACTGGACTGGACGTCCAGGACAGTTCCTTTACTCACCACATATGACATCTCACTTGGGATGGTTGGCAGAGGTGATGGCTGATCAGGCATCTCTCTCTCTCCAAGTGCTCTCCCTCTCTCTCTCTCCCCCCCCCCCCCCACCCCCCCCCCCCCCCCC